>NC_133126.1:146981947-147581947 GCF_048418815.1 Hemitrygon akajei | reverse complement strand
GCGGGACGGGACTGTGAATACGTGTCCCCTACAGCATTCCCGCCCGGGGAGGATCAGGAAGGCTTTAAAGCGAGGCCGCGAAGTTTGAATAAACCTCTTTTGTAACTGCAGCTCACCGACTCCGTGTCATAATTGCAGCACTGCGTGTAGCACACCGCTACAATTGGTGACCCCGATGGCCCAAACGATATTTGGGCCGGAGATGAACGGCGCCGCATCTGTTCATGCAGTTTTGTTAAAACTGCCAAGCTTCTGGATTCTGCGACCTCACCTATGGTTCCAGCAAGCAGAAGCCCAATTCCACATTCGGCAGATAACCTCGGATGCCACACGTTACTATTACGTGGTGAGCTCCCTCGACCAGGAGACAGCCGCCCAGGTTGAGGAGTTCATACAATCTCCCCCAGCGGACGGCAAATACACAGAATTCAAAGCCCTGCTCATAAGGACTTTCGGACTCTCACGGCGCGAGCGAGCTGCCCGCTTACTGCACCTGGATGGTTTGGGGGACAGGCCACCATCGGCTTTGATGAACGAGATGCTGTCCTTGGCCGGAGGTCACAAGCCCTGCCTCATGTTTGAGCAGGCATTCCTGGAGCAGCTGCCCAAGGACATACGCCTGCTGCTGTCCGACGCGGATTTCAGCGACCCCCAGAAGGTGGCGGCCCGGGTGGACGTGCTGTGGAAAGCCAAGAAGGAGAGTGGGGCATCAGTTGCACAGATCACCAGGCCATGCTCCCAGCAGCAAACCAGACCAGGTCCGGCCGCAGAGTCCACTAACCCCAGAGGCAGGGGTGAGGAGACCAACAAACAATGGTGCTTCTACCACCAGCGGTGGGGCACAGAAGCCCGCCCTGCAAGTACCCGGGAAACTCCAGGGCCAGCCGCCACTGATGGCTACGGCGGCTGGCCATCGGGATAGCCTCCTTTATGTCTGGAACAAGCAGTCGAGACGCCGCTTTTTGGTCGACACCGGAGCCCAGATCAGCATCTTACCTCCAACGAGTTATGACACCCGCAACAGAGAACCAGGTCCCACCCTGAGGGCCGCGAACGGCAGCACAGTAAGGACCTACGGCACCCATACGGTGCAGTTACAGTTCGGCTCCAGCCGGTTCACATGGGACTTCACACTGGCCACCATAGCCCAACCGCTCCTGGGAGCGGATTTTTTACGAGCTCACAGCCTACTGGTTGACCTGCCAAGGAAGAGACTGGCCCACGCCGAGACCTTTCAAACGTTCTCCCTGGGTGAAGCCCAGTTGCCAGCCCCACACCTAGACTCCATCAAGCTGTCCGACAACAACTTCACCAGAGTCCTGGCGGATTTCCCATCGGTTCTGGCACCGCAGTTCACGGCAGCCATGTCCTGACACGGCGTACAGCACCACATCCTGACACAAGGACCACCCCTCCACGCCCGTGCTCGAAGGCTTCCCCCGGACAAGCTCCAGCTGGCGAAGGAGGAGTTCAAGAGGATGGAGGAATTGGGGATCATACGGCGGTCCGACAGCCCATGAGCCTCCCCCCTGCACATGGTGCCCAAAGCAACAGGGGGCTGGAGACCATGCGGCGACTACCATAGGCTAAAGGAGGCTACAACACCGGACTGCTACCCTGTGCCGCACATTCAGGACTTTGCAGCAAACCTGCATGGTAGGTCTTGGTCTTGGGAAGTAGCCGAATCGAGTGCGCTGGGAAGTGGGTTGCCAAATACCCCCCCCCCCCCCCCAGAACCGGCGATACACCCCCCAATGTCCACAGTCTGAGTCGGTCTCTGTTTGAGAGGTCTGCCTCTGCGCCGCGGTGCCTGAATCTCGACCGGCTGCGCCACGTCCACATGGGACAGTTTGAGTCGGTCCACCGTGATAACCTCCTCTTTCCCCCCAATGTCCAGCACGAATGTGGACCCGTTGTTTCTGATCACCGTAAACGACCCTTTGTAGGGCCGCTGTAGCGGTGCCTGATGTCCGCCCCGTCGTACAAAAACAAACTTACAGTTTTGCAGGTCTTTGGGTACGCAGGTCGGGTTCTGCCCATGCTGCGAAGTGGGTATGGGGGCCAGGTTACCGAGCCTCTCACGTAGTCTGCCCAGGACTGCTGCGGGTTCTTCCTCTCGCCCCCTTGGGGCTGGTATGAACTCCCCGGGAATGACCAGGGGCGCGCCGTACACCAACTCGGCCGACGAGGTGTGCAGATCCTCTTAGGGCGCCATGCGGATTCCGAGCAGGACCCAGGGGAGCTTGTCCACCCAGTTAGGTCCTCTCAGGTGGGCCATGAGAGCCGACTTCAGGTGACGGTGGAAACGCTCCACTAGTCCGTTCGACCATTGCTGACCACAGGCTGGAGGTGAACTGGGCGCCTCTGTCGGAGGTATGTGGGCCGGTACACCAAAGCGAGATACCCAGCTGGCGATCAGTGCCCAGGCGCAAGAATCGAAGGTGGTGACAGTGAGCGGGACCGCCTCTGGCCATCTTGTGAACTGGTCCACGATAGTCAGGAGGTGCCGCGCTCCTCGCGACACTGGCAGAGGGCCCACGATATCCACATGAATGTGGTTGAAACGCCAGCAGGTGGGGTGGAACTGCTGCGGCAGGGCTTTGGTGTGCCACTGCACCTTGGCCGTCTGGCAGTGCATGCACGTTCTGGCCCATTCACTGACTTGCTTGCGGAGTCCGTGCCAAACGAACCTGTTGGAGACCATCCGGACGGTTGTCCTGATGGAGGGATGCGCTAAGTTGTGAATGGAGTCGAAAACGCGCCGCCACCAGGACGACAGGGCGGGGCTGGCCGGTGGTGACGTCACAGAGTAGGGTCCTCTCACCTGGGCCTACGGGGAGGTCCTGGAGCTGCAAACCGGAGACTGCAGTCCTGTAACTAGGGATCTCCTCGTCTGCCTGCTGTGCTTCCGCCGGTGCTTCTAAGTCTACCCCCGGGACAGGGCTTGGATGTTAGGGCGGGAGAGGGCGTCCACCACGACATTGTCCTTTCCCGAGACATGCCGAACATCCATCATGTATTCGGAGATGTAGGACAGATGTCGCTGCTGGCGGGACGACCAGGGGTCGGATAGTTTCGTGAACGCAAAGGTAAGCGGTTTGTGGTCCATGAACGTGGTTAATTGACCTACATTCTAAGAAGTACCTGAAATGCCGGATCGCCAGGTATAGCACCAACAGTTCCTGGTCAAAAGCACTGTATTTGAGCTCGGGCGGTCGTAGGTGTTTGCTGAAAAACGCCTGGGGTTGCCAGAGACCCTCGATGAGTTGTTCTAGCGCCCCACCGACTGCCGTGTTGGATGCGTCCACTGTGAGGGCAGTAGGGACGTCCGTTCTGGGGTGCACTAGCATTGTGGCGTTTGCCAAGGCTTCTTTCGTATTAATGAAAGCGGCGGCGTACTTCTCGTCCGAGGTAATGTCCTTGCCCTTACCCGACATCAGGGCAAACGGAGGCACATGATTCGGGCAGCTGAAGGGAGGAAGCGGTGGTAGAAATTCACCATACCCACGAATTCCTGAAGGCCTTTGATTTTGTTGGGTCGGGGGAAATGGCGGACCGCGTCTATCTTGGCGGGCAGAGGGGTTGCCCCGTCTGTAGTAATCCTGTGGCCCAGGAAGTCGATGGTGTCGAGCCCAAACTGGCATTTGGCCAGGTTGATTGTCAGGCCGTATTCACTCAGTCGGGCTTAGAGTTGACGGAGGTGGGACAGATGCTCCTGACGACTGCTGCTGGCTATGAGGATGTCGTCCAAATAGATGAAAGCGAAGTCCAGGTCGCGTCCCACCGCGTCCATTAACCGCTGAAACATCTGTGTGGCATTCTTTAGGCCGAACGGCATGCGGAGGAACTCGAAAAGGCTGAAAGGGGTGATGAGTGCCGTTTTGGGGACGTTGTCTGGATGCATTGGGATTTGATGGTATCCCCGGATGAGGTCTACCTTGGAGAACCACCTCCCAGCGCACTTGGTCTACCATTGAGGCCGGTCCCAAAGAGGGCGCCAAGCCTGCTTCACCAGCAAGGGGAAAAGCCTGCACATGGGACGGGACTGTGAATACACGCCCCCTACAGCATCCCCGCCCGGGGAGGGCGGGATCAGGAAGGCTTTAAAGCGAGGCTGCGAAGTTTGAATAAACCTCTTTTGTAACTGCAGCTCACCAACTCCGTGTCGTAATTGCAGCGCTGCATGTAGCACACCGCTACATTACAATATTTTATAATGAATGTCTAAAATATTGATGACCTGTTACTTTTGGACATTAATAAATTGCAGCATCCTTGCCAACCTATAAAGTGATAATTGTTATTTAAGAATGTAATACATTGAAGTAATTATATTGCGTTATCTTTGTGTAAATTCTGAGATGTTGATAGTTCTCCACCCTTGATTTTTCAGAAGTTATATTTTAAAATGAAATTGTGCTGGAAATACTTTGCAAGCCATGAACCACATTAGGAGACATCTGCTGTAGTGCTCCATGGCATGCCATGCATTTCCAGCAATTTCTGGTTTATTAGATTTCCAACACCTGCTCTATTTTACTTTTGATGACCTTTTGCAGTAATCTAATGTTCTAAATTGCTGTCTTGAAATTTCCCACATATGACTAGTCTGTAATTGTCCTTTTTTCATAATATTAAGATGTCAAAAATTCTCAACAGGTCAGGCAGCATCTGTGGATCAGAATTTCCACATATGCACTTTTTCAATTCTATTTTTCTTTGACCAGTTCAGAGACCTTGATTACAGTTATTTGCTGACTGTAGTGCACTGACCATATGTTAGATGGAACTCTTAGAAGGCTTTGGTGAATTGCCTGTCAATTCATAATACTCATTACATAAGGAATGGTAACTCAAGGAAGTACTAGAGGCTGATAAAAGAGAGATGAGAGTTAAAAATAACAAAGATGAGAGTGGATTTAGCACTGTTAGAAATTGAGGCTGGAGAAATAATAATGGGACAAGGAGATGGCAGATGAGTTAAACAGGTGTTTTGTATCAGTGTTCACTGTGGAAGACACCAGCAGTGTGCCAGATGTTGAAGGGTGTGAAGGAAGAGAAGTGGCTGCAGTTACCATTACAAGGAAGAAGGGGCTCAAAAAGCTGAAAGACCTAAGGGTACATAAGTCACCCGGACCAGATAAACTGCACCCTAGGGTTTTGAAAAGGGTAGCGGCAGAGATTATTAAGGCATTAGTAATGATCTTTCAGATATCATTGAACTCTAGCAGGTTGCCAGAGGACTGAAAAATTTCAAATGTCACTCTACTCTTTAACAAAGGAGGAAGCAGCAGAAAGGAAATCATAGATGAGTTAGCCTGACCTCAGTGGTTGGGAAGATGTTGGAGTAAATTGTTAAGGATAAGGTTATGGAGTTGTTGGTGACAGAGGGCAAGATGGGACAAAGTCAGCATCTTCAGGGAAAATCTTGCCTGATGAACCTGTTGGATTCTTTGAGGAGATTACAAGTAGGATCGATAAAGGGGATGCAGTGGATGTTGTATATTTGGACTTTCAGAAGGCCTTTGACAAGGCACCATACACGAGGCTGCTTACCAGGAAAGTTTTTTGCCAAGTTTGCACATAATACGAAGACTGGTGGAGGGGTAGGTAGTACTGAGGAAATGGGTAGCCTGAAGACAGATTAGGAGAATGGGCAAGAAAATGGCAAATGAAATACAATGTTGGAAAATGCATGATCATGCACTTTGGTAGTAGAAATAAATATGCAGACTATTTTCTAAATGGGGAAAAAATCCAAAAATCTGAGAGGCAAGGGGTCTTGCAAGTCCTTGTGCAGAACATCCTAAAGGTTAACTTGCAACTAGAGTCAATAGTGGGCAAATGAAATGTTAGCCTTCATTTCAAGAGGTCTAGATTACAAGAGCAGGGATATGATGGTGAGGCTTTATAAGACACTGGTAAGCCCTCACCTTGAGTATTGTGAACAGTTTTGGGATCCTCATCTAAGAAAAGATGTGCTGATATTGGAGAGGGTCTAGAGGAGGTTCACGAGGATGATTCTGTGAATGGAAGGGTTATCATACGAGGAACGCTTGATGGTTCTGGGTCTGTATTCACTGGAATTTAAAAGGATGAGGGAGGATCTCATTGAAACCTTTCAAATGTCGAAAGGCCTAGACAGAGTAGATGTGGAAAGGATGTTTCCCATGGTGGGGGAGGGCACAGCCTCAGGATAAAGGGGCATGATTTTAAAACAGATGCAAAGAAATTTCTTTGGCCAGAATTTGTTGCCACAGGCAGCTGTGGAGGCCGGATCATTGGGAGTATTTGAGATAGAGCTTGATAGGCTCTTGATTGGACATGGTATCAATGGTTACAGGGAGAAGGCTGGGGAGTGGGGCTGAGGAGGAGAAGAAAGTATCAGCAATGATTGAATGGTGGAACAGACTCAATAGGCCAAATGGCCTAATTCTGCTGCAATGTTTTATGGTATGGATAATACTTGCATGATAATTTGAGAATTAAATTCTTAGAATGCATAGCATTCTGTAGATTGGACAATTCTGTTATAGTCTTAAATATTTCAAAATGGAAACTATATATTGATTTATAAACACATTAGTGATTTTATTTTATGATACCTGGTAAATGTATGAATTTTAACATGGTGGATCTTGGTTAATTGAGACAAAAACTGGGAACAGAACATTTTGGGCCAATTAAGTGGCTGCCTCAATTACCCAAAGTTTCATGGAAATAGTCAAAAAGATATTTAAAAATAAAGACCAACTACTATTCAGCTGAGTAACAAGTTAAATAGTTAATTGAAATATAGAACAAGTTCAAGCACTATTAATACTACTGTAGTGCTATAGAATTGTACTAATTCCTGATGGTTATCAATAGAGGAATATATGTTGCCCGTGTTCCTTGATTGACTGTAAATAAACAAAATCAGTTCAGATACCTGATTCTGAAAATGGACTGCACTCTCTAAATCTTCATTTTCATTGTAACATTCAAGATAATTGTAAATACCTTCAAATTCTTTATACTTCCTAACTTGTAGAAGTAGTGAAATTGTTTAATTACTTCTGTCCGTCTGTGGCATCTCCAAGCCTAAATGCTTGAAACCATGGTGAACAAACTGGTTCTGAATTGTCTTGTCAACTGCCAGTGACAAAAATCACTGTTTTGAACACAACCATGCAACTGACACTACTTAAAAATGGTTCTCTCCAAGCAGTAAAGACTACACACAAGTACAAGTGTCTAGTTAGACACTGTTCGAGAATAGTTTCCTGTCCCAATTTAGTAGCACAATGTCCCAAATAAACAAAGGGGGAAAAAAACATTTGTTTTTGTTCTTTAAAATTTGTCACAAATGAGTGGGTGCCCTGAATAACCGATGGCCCAATAAACCGGAATCTACTGTATTGTAGAACTGTTGGCTCACTTGGTGAAAACAGTTCAACAGGCCATTTTGTTTACCACATTCTAAAATGTTTGTCTTACTGCCCTGGAATGCAGTTGGTTGTGTTATTTGTTGTTCCTTCCCATGCCTTAAGGTACATCAGGCATGTGACAACCTTGCTGTTTCTTTGGCATTTTTTGTCTGTTTTTTAACAAGGTCAAGTTGCTAGCTTGACCCTTAACCTAGATCGAATGGAAAGCGTGTAAGGAGCCAGCTGGATTTGAACCCTGGACCACTTGCAGTCTGGTGTGGATGCCACTACACCAGCCAGCATTAGTTGTGTTAGTAATCGTCATTAATGTTTAAAAAAGTCCTTAATTCAGATTTCTCACACGATTAACTTCAAAGTCAAAGTAACTATTGAAATTCATTTCTTGTAGGCATTTTACAGAAAAATAAAGAAATAAAAAATGATTTACAATATGCTGTAAATAAGAAAAAAAAAACTGACTAACAACCAATGTGCAAAAGAAGAAAAATAATGCATATAAAAGTAGGCTGAGCTGCAAAATCCTTGGAAGTGAGACTTTGGGTTGTAGAATCAATTCAGAATTGAGGTGAATGAAGTTATCCATGCTGGTTCAAGAGGCTGATTGTTGTAGGGTAATAACAGTTACAGAACCTAGTGGTATGGGCCCTAAGGCTTCTAAACCACCTCTTTGATGGTAGTAGCAAGAAGACTGTGACCTAGATTGTTGTTCCAGTTAAGTGTGTCAGTGGTTGGGAGGACTTTCCCTGTGATGGACTGATTTGTATCTACCAAGTTTTGTAGGGTTTTCCGTTCCTGGGCATTGGTGTTTCCATACCAGGCCATGTTGCATCTGGTTAGGATACTCTCTCCACTGTGATTCTATAGAAGTTTGTCTGCAGAAATTGCAATCAAATGAGGTGCCCTACTTAAAATCCAAAATGGATTTGTCATTGACACGGTAAAAAGCAGACTGAAAGTGATGTTCTTTAGCAACCTTGTTTTGTTTTAAGATGTGCAGTTAGTTCTGCCATGATCTTAAACACAAAATGTCAAAATACTCGGCAAGTTGAGAGAGAAGCAAACTTGCCCTCTCAAATTGTTGAGGCTTAATCAGAATGATGACTAGTGTTTTAAGTCACAGAGTAAGAGGAAAAAGATGGGAACAAAGATTGTGAAATAATGAAAACCAAGATAACCCAGATGCTACAAATGTAGATATTGCCCAAGAGAGGATGGTAACAAAATACTGCAGCTTTTTTAAACAGAGTTGAGTTTAAATTGTGATCTGCAGTGCAAGTAATCATTATCTGATAACAGGACAGTGGAACAAGAAGTAACTAACACTAACATTAATCTATTTAACAGCTGTCACGCAGCAGTTCATGGAGCATACAACTTCTGTTTGATTGCCACATTGGCGTGAAGCATCAACTTTCGATTGTTTCCGATGGTTCTTAGACTTTTCAGTGTCAAGTAGCAATTTTAGAATGGTATTCACAATTTTATGAGCATCATCTAGTGCTGGAGATACATTAAAAAAAAAATTTCCAGTGTTATTAAAAAGGTAAAGTAGTCATTTTAAGCATAGCATAAATTGTGTCCGGATGCTTGTTTGAATTAAAACACAAGTCATTCTTTGAATCCATATTAAGTGTGTCTATTTCAAACTAATCAAACTTGCTAAATTCTATTACTCAAGTCAAGTACTTCAAATTTTCAGAGTACATTTATTACCAAAGAATATATAAATTTTATACCTTGAATTTTGTCTCAAAAGCAGAGGTGGAGGAGTATGCCTCATGATCAATTCTCCTTGGTGCAAAATATATCAGTGCTGTCCCAATTCTACTCACCAGACCTGAAATAACTAGCAGCAATGTGCCGTCCTTCTTACCTACCACGGGAGTTCTCTGGAGTCATTTTGGTAGCAGTTTACATTCCACCTCAGGCCAATGTCAAGAAGGCTTTAGATGATCTGAGTAATGGAATGAGCATGCATGAAACAGCACACCCTAACACCTTCACAATCGTTTTGGGAGATTTTAATAAGCCCAGTCTGGAAAAAATCACTAAGCAACTACCATTAACAGATCACTTGCATTACCATAGGAAACAACACACTGGACCATTGCTACACCACCATCAAGAATGTCTGCCCTCACTTTGCGAAGTCTGATCACCTAGCTGTACTTCTACTCCCTGAGTATAGGCAGCACCAGCAGTGAGGACCAAGAAGTTATGGACAAAGGAAGCACAGGAGCTCTTACAGAACTGCTTTGAATCAGTGGACTGGACGTGTGCAGGGTTTCATCTTCGAACCTGGATGAGTATGCTGCAGTAGTTGACTTCATTAAAACCTGTGTGGATGATTGTGTGCCCACAAAGACATTGTACATTCCCAAAACAAAAGCTGTGGATGAACCAGGAGGTACGTTGTCTGCTGAAGCCTAGATCTGTGGCATTCAAGTCTGGTGACCCAGGCCTGTACCAAAAAACCAGATATGATTTGCAGAGGGCTATTTCAAGGGCAAAGAGACAATTGAACAAAGTTGGAAGTGACGTCGGATGCACGGTATCTCTGGCAGGATCTGCAAGACATTACTTCCTACAAAGCGAAACCCAATAGCATGAATGGCAGTGATGCTTCACTACCAGATGAACTCAATGCCTTCTATGCCCACTTTGAAATGGAAAACACAACTACTGCCAACCAACTAGCAGGAGCATTCAAGGATATTTTAAGCCTCTCATTGCAATGGGCAGAAGTTCCCACTTGCTTCAAAATGGCAACAATTACACCAGTGCCTAAAAAGAATAATGTAGGCTGCCTTAATGACTATCACCCAGTAGCACTCACATCGACAGTGATGAAATGCTTTGAGAGGTTGGTCATGACTAGACTGAACTGCTGCCTCAACAAGGTCTTGGACCCATTGTAATTTGCCTATCGCCACAATAGGTCAACGGCAGATGGAATCTCAATGGCTCTCCACACGGCTTTAGACCACCAGCACAACACAAACACCTACGTCAGGATGCTGTTCATCGACTATAGCTCAGCATTTAATGCCATAATTCCCACAATCCTTATTGAGAAGTTGCAGAACTTGGGCCTCTGTACCTCCCTCTGAAATTGGATCTTCGACTTTCTAACCAGAAGACCACAACCTGTGCAGATTTGTGATAACATATCCTCCTCACTGACAATTAACACTGGCCTTCCTCGGGTGTGTGCTTAGCCCACTGCTCTACTCCCTATACACACATGACTGTGTGGCTAGGCATAGCTCAAATATCATCTGTAAATTTGCTGACAGTACAACCATTGTTGGTAAAATCTCAGCTGGTGATGAGAGGGCGTACAGGAGTGAGATATGCCAACTATTGGAGTGGTGCTGCAGCAACAACCTGGCACTCAACATCATAGAAACATAGAAAATAGGTGCAGGAGTAGGCCATCAGCCCTTTGAGCCTGCACCGCCATTCAGTATGATCATGTCTGATCATCCAACTCAGAACCCTGTACCTGCTTTCTCTCCATACCGCCGATTCCTTTAGCCACAAGGGCCATATCTAACTCGCTCTTAAATATAGCCAATGAACCGGCCTCAACTGTTTCCTGTGGCAGAGAATTCCACAGATTCACCACTCTCTGTGTGAAGAAGTTTTTCCTCATCTCGGTCCTAAAAGGCTTCCCCTTTATCCTTAAACTGTGACCCCTCGTTCTGGACTTCCCCAACATCGGGAACAATCTTCCTGCATCTAGCCTGTCCAATCCCTTTAGAATTTTATACGTTTCAATAAGATCCCCCCTCAATCTTCTAAATTCCAGCGAGTATAAGCCTAGTCGATCCAGTCTTTCTTCATATGAAAGTCCTGCCATCCCAGGAATCAATCTGGTGAACCATCTTTGTAATACCTCTATGGCAAGAATGTCTTTTCTCAGATTAGGGGACCAAAACTGCACACAATGCTCCAGGTGTAGTGTCACCAAGGCCTTGTACAACTGCAGTAGAACCTCCCTGCTCCTGTACTCAAATCCTTTTGCTATGAATGCCAACATACCATTTGCCTTTTTCACCACCTGCTGTACTTACATGTCCACTTTCAATGACTGGTATACAATGACACCCAAGTCTCGTTGCACCTCCCCTTTTCCTAATTGGCCACCATTCAGATAATAATCTGTTTTCCTGTTCTTGCCACCAAATGGATAACCTCACATTTATCCACATTAAATTGCATCTGCCATGAATTTGCCCACTCACTTAACCTAACCAAGTCACCCTGCATCCTCTTAGCATCCTCCTCACAGCTAACACTGCCGCCCAGCTTCATGTCATCCATAAACTTGGAGATGCTGCATTTAATTCCCTCGTCTAAATCATTAATATATATTGTAAACCACTGGAGTCCCAGCACTGAGCCTTGCGGTACCCCACTAGCCTGTCATTTTGAAAAGGTCCCGTTTATTCCCATTCTTTGCTTCCTGTCTGCCAACCAATTCTCTATCCACATCAATACCATACCCCAATACCATATCCTTTAAGTTTGCACACTAATCTCCTGTGTGGGACCTTGTCAAAAGCTTTTTGAAAATCCAAATATACCACAACCACTGGTTCTCCCCTATCCACTCTACTAGTTACATCCTCAAAAAATTCTGTAAGATTCGTCAGACATGATTTTCCTTTCACAAATCCATGCTGACTTTGTCCAATGATTTCACCACTTTCCAAATGTGCTGTTATCACATCTTTGATAACTGACTCTAGCATTTTCCCCACCACCGATGTCAGGCTAACCGGTCTGTAATTCCCTGGTTTCTTTCTCCCTTTTTTAAAAAGTGGGGTTACATTAGCCACCCTCCAATCCTCGGGAACTAATCCAGAACCTAAAGAGTTCTGAAAAATTATCACTAATGCATCCACTATTTCTTGGGCTACTTCCTTAAGCACTCTGGGATGCAGACCATCTGGCCCTGGGGATTTATCTGCCTTTAATCCCTTCAATTTACCTTACGCCACTTCCCTACTAACATGTATTTTCCTCAGTTCCTCCATCTCACTAGACCCTTGGTCCCCTACTATTTCCAGAATATTATTTATGTCCTTCTTAGTGAAGACAGAGCCAAAGTAGTTATTCAATTGGTCAAATAATAAAGTAGTTATTCAATCAGTAAGATGAAAGCTGATTCTGGACTTCAGGAAAGGTAAGGTGAAGGAACACATACCAGTCCTCATAGAGGGATTAGAAGTGGAGAGAGTGAGCAGCTTCAAGTTCAAGGAGAAGATGGCGGCGCGACGCAGCACGCCCAGCCTCTCTGGAGAATGGATATCTGTTACGTGTTAAGTAGGGATCCGTGCACAATCCTGATTTGATGGAGGCAGACATGAGAGCGTGGAGGAACATCTGGAGAAACTTTCGAAATGCCCACTTCGCTGCCACTGCTACTGTGCAGTCTGGAATCTCCAGAGGAGAAGGCCATGAGACCTCGGCTTTGCTTGTTTCGGCGGCCGGGATGAGGTCGAAGGTGCTCGGCAGAGGATGGCGCTTGAAAGGCTGTATTGGAGGCTCGAAGTTTTCGGACGGACTCAGAGTCTGCTGTCGTCGGGTGCTTCCGAGGCATTGTCAGTGCCTATGGCAGGGAGAGTTCTCTCGTTTACTGCCTGATATCGGGACGATTGGAGTCGATTGGGACTTCAGACTTTTTAAATTGCGTTCATGGTCTGCGCTTATCGAATTACGGTACTGTTTTGCACTGCTGTAACTATATGCTAGAATTATGTGGTTTTGTCAGTGTGGGTCTTGGTTTGCCCTTTTTTTATTTTGTGATATCATTCCGGAGGAACATTGTATCATTTCTTAATGCATGCATGCATTTCTAAATGACAATAAACGAGGACTGAGTGTCCTCATAATCTAATCTAAGTTCCTGGGTGTCAAGATCCCTGAGGATCTAACCTGGTCCCAGCATATCGATGTAAATATAAAGAAGGCAAGACAGTAGCTACACTTTATTTGGAGTTTGAAGAGATTTGGCATGTCAACAAATACACTCAAAGACTTCCATAGTTGTATCATGGAAAGTATTCTGACAAGCTGCAACAGTGTCTGGTATGGAGGGGCTACTGCACAGGACCGGAAGAAGCTGCAGAAGGTTATAAGTCTAGTCGCTCCATCTTGGGTACTAGCCTAAAAAGTACCCAGGACATCTTTAAGGAGCGGTGTCTCAGAAAGGCAGCGTCTATTATTAAGGAGCTCCAGCACCCAGGGCATGCCCTTTTCTCACTGTTACCATCAGGTAGAAGGCACAGGAGCCTGAAGGCATATACTCTGCAGTTCAGGAACAGCTTCTTCCCCTCTGCCAGCCAATTCCTAAATGGACATTGAGCCGTTGGACACTACCTCACTTTTTGTACTACGGGAGATGAAATGAAAGCAGTTCTGGGTGATGCTACAGAAATGGTTAACTTTTTTAAACAAAGACCGGTACAGATGAGAAGGTTTAAAAAATCTGCATGAAAACCTGGACAAAGAGCATACCAGTCTTCTGTTACATACAGACATCCAGTGGCTTAGCAGAGGATGAGTTCTCAGCAGGGTGTTTGAGCTGAAAGTGAATTGTAGGAGTACTTCTGAGTAGACCAGGTTTTGCTGGGTGGATTGGAGATGACGAATGGCTACAGAAACTAGCCTACTTAGATATTTTTCATCTTATGAACCAGTTGAACAAGTCCTTGCAAGGCCCTGGCGAAAATGTTCTAACTTCAAACTACAAAATTTTTGGATTTAAAGGGAAACTGTACCTTTGGAAAAAATCATGTTGCAAAAGGAAATCTTGAAATGTTTCCTCTGTTTCTTGGGCTTGAGAGTGAGGAGGGATCAGAGAGTCTCGAGTCTTACCGAAAACCACTGAAAGAACTGCAGAACAAAATTCTACAGTATTTTTCCTCCCTTTCAACACAAGTGTTTGACTGGGTGATGGACCCTTTCTCTGAATCTTACGCTTAGCCTGAGAACTTCTCTTTGAAAGAAGAGGAAGAACTTTGTGAACTGCAAACTTTGTGGACATCCAGGTGAGATTCTCTGACCTGCCCCTGGATGTTCTGTATTTCTGTGAAAGAAGAGTATGCTGACACTCATAGGAAAGCAATGAAAATGTTGCTGCAGTTTTCAACTTCTTACATGTGTGAGCAAGCTTTTTCTTTAACAAGCATCAAGAGCAAGGATAAAGATAGTCTCATTTCAGCTGAAGATGAAATGTATGTGTGGTTATCTCAAGTTTTGCACAGAATTGAGCACTTGTTCAGCAAAAAAACAAGCACAGGTTTCACATGCTAGGCTTATATTTGAGCCTGATTATGTCATTTAGTAAGAAAATGTTTTTTTCAAGGCCTCGTATAAAATTGTGTCTTATGGCTATATTTTTTATTCATATTGGCTTATGGTTTTTAGTAACTTTATACTATTTAACATAGTCAATAAATTTTCATGTTGTAAATAGCATTAATTAAAATCAATTTGCAACCTTTATTTAAATTAAATCTACTGAGCCTACCTTTAGAAAAATGAAATCTCATTTTGGCTTAAGCCAGTAATTGAACAGAAATTTATTATGTTTGCCTTCTGAATTTTTAAAATTTATGAAAGGAAAAGGAAGAGATTAATTTCAAGAAAGGTATGCTTGGCTGAACTACCTTTTTTCAAGAAAGGTTGGCAAAAATTCATTCTCTACTCCAAAGAGCGTTGACAACTATTTTTGGATTATTATATCTACAACTTACTGATCACACTCACGTACTGGGAGCTGTAGATTTAATAATTTTTATGCAACGGGTTCTCTGAAACCTGAGAATTATTTAAAGGTTTCTCCCAAGGCAAAAAGGTTAAGAAAAGCTGATCTAGAGGGTCTCTTGTTGATCGCATCTTTTCCTGACACCACAACCAAGGCCTTAATTGCATCCATCCCATACAGTGTCACTATTGATGGCTCTACATTTGGAATCATTTCCAGAATACCTCCAAGCATCCAATGCAGCCAGAATCATTTTGCTTTTTATCGAAGTTGTCCTTTATTTTTCAGGCATCTGGCTACTAAATAACATAGTTATACTGGATATAAGCAAGATTCTTCACCTACAGCAATGGGCACAAAATAATCCATGTATTGTGATTCTTTTTTATTTTGGTGCCGTTTACTTTGCTTTATTAATTTCCTCCAAGCCAATGGAGAGTGAAGAAGGGCAATATTAGTAGTAGTTCCAATTTTAAAAAAATTGTTCTTTATAAGAGTTTTGTGAAACGTAAGAGGTTTGTATTGGTTAAAATGAAAGCATTTAAACCTGTTCTACCTGATGCTTTTTGCCAGAGTAGTTAAGACTGTGGGACATATTGTTCCTGAGTTAACAATTTGTTTAGTCACTAACTTATTGAAATTGTGGATGACTCATGTGAACAATGGGGAGGTTTTGATGTCTCCACTAATTAAAGGATTAAAAATGAAAGAACTGTATAATGAGAATTAAAAGTCTGTCAGTTGTTGAAAACCTATTTTATAAATGATTAACTTCAAGTGAGTGAGTGTTTTTTTTGAAATGCAAACCAGAAAAGTGGGTGCTAGTGCTGTCAAGGTTTGCATTTATTCATTTATTTCATTAACTGCTATGTGGAAGGTTTGATAAGATTATATCAAGTGATATTATAAATAAAATACATCATTTGGATTTGTTAATTGGATTAATGAGTTCAAGAAGCCATTTGTGAATTCCATGGCATGGGAAAATTAGTCCTGATGCCTTGTTTTTAATTCAATTGAATTGCCTTCTGTTTGGCAGATAGACCGTAATTTGGACGTTCGCTTTAAAATATTTGTGATTGGAGTATTTCAGATATATCCTCCAGATTCTCCACCACAGATGGAAGACTTCAAATAAAATAGGAACAGCAGTTAATAATCCATGTAGGATTAAGAAACTGCAGGGAGGAGGATTAGCACAGTGGGCTGTACAAAAGGCCTGAAACCAAGCTCTGAAAAATTGAGTTCAAATCTCACCAGAGCAACTAGGGAATTAAATTGGATTATTTAAAAGTTAATATACATATTTATGTCCATAAAACTAATAAAGCACTGTAAGATCTAGGGCCACAGCAATACTGAATAGATTTATTAAGTTACTTGGTTGAAGGGCAATTAAGTAGGGAAAAGAAAGGTTCACTTTGCTGTTCATCTTGATGTATTCTGGATGGGGAAAAATTGTTAATATTATCAATTACAAAGCTCTGTATCTAAATGTTCTCCCAGATGTTGTGGAGAAATCATGAAGAATGTTCAAAACAATATCCTCAGGATAGAATCTAAGACTACAGTGTTAATGGGAAAAACAATGGGAAACCTGATAAGAACTGAGACTGAGATGTCAATGCCAGTACTTGGTGATCCAAATGCTCAAGTATGTTTCTAAGACTCCCTATCTACTGCATGCATTTCAAAGAACTACAGAGGTACTTATCAGCATTGCCTCTGCAAAATCTTCCAAATCTGCTGACAGGGTGAGTGAGCTAATGCCAGAGTCCTATCCCAGGCCATTGAGCCCAGGATCCAGACTGCGATTACTACAAATAAATCTGACAAGCAAGTTGCTTCTTACATAATCTTGATGCCAGATTTACAAAGCAGGTTCTTCATTCCATCCTGACTCAAGTCACCAGATTTCAAGGATGAAAGAGATAATATGTGAAGGTATTCTCAAAACTTGCTAGGAAAAACATTATCAGTCACTCATGGAAACCTCTGGTCTGTAAGCTTTTTAGTTTCATATAGACCATATGGTGGCTTAATAAAGTTAATGGGAGGAGCACAGTGTCCCAAACAACCCACACATCCACTCCACCAAATAGTGAGGATTAGAGTGAGAGTGATATGTGGGCCCTTCTGCTTTTCTTTATTGAGATATCTTGGACTGTACATAAGACTTCATTACAAAGGGGACAAGGTCATAGAAACATTGTGAAATGGAAATAAAATTATATAAAATCAAGATATTTATGAGTAAGATAAAGTACTTGAGGATGATGATGGGTCATTTTGGATGCCAGTGTGTGCGTTTTAGATTTATGGAGGCCAATCAGGTAATCATTGAGGTTAGCATCATTAGGCTTGATGGTTTCAAAAATGGCTGAGCGGAAGCAGATGGGCTTGGGGATCATTGTGAAATAGGAATTCGTTCACAGCTTGCTTCAGTGAAGTATGATGCCAAGATTGTGAACAGATTGGCAGGCGCTCAGATAACAGAGTGATGTAATTGGTGGCCTATCGACAGACTTGTGCTGAGAGTTCAATTTGTTTACTCATCCAACATTTAGTTACAGACAATTTTGTTCAATCATTGCTGGAACATGAAATAAAACTGTTCAGTGGTGTTGCTTGAACAAACTATTGCAGCATTGTTTCTCTAATCTACAGAATGAAGGGAGATCCACTGAGCATCGTTATTGAAATGAAGTGGCCTAGTCACTGAGGCTAGATTTCTTTGCACCTGCTTGAGATAATCCTGCAACTTGTACCTTAATGAGAAAAACATCCTGGTAAGTAGAATATCCTGGTAGGAAAAACAGCATTTCTGTACTGTACATTTTCAGCTTGTTAATTTCTGCACAATAATGGTCATACTTGACAATCCATATTTCTTAGTTATTGTCATTTTTGTGCCTGGATAATTGGAATTTATGATAGATGAAAACAGCATTCCATTTTAAGCTTTCTGATTTAATAAAGAATTTAAAATATTGTACTATATTTAACTTGGATAATCAGAAAAAATGTTTTGATACAAAAATCTATTATATTTGTTACGTTTCAATGAGATCTGATACTAAATCACTTCCATGTGTCAACTGTGCAAGATTTTATACACTGGGTGTCTGAATAAGCTTTCAAATAATTGAATCCTTACCTGAAGTGTGTTAAAGATTAATGGAACACTCATAGGCATTCCTCAGACTGACAATACAGCATTTGAGCCACAAACCAGAGCTGACTTTTAAAAGGGAGCACACAACCCGTTGTGTTCCCAGGTTAATAACTGGTGGGCCAGATAAGTTTTCTTTCCAGCATCAGTGCGATTGCAGTGGAAAACTTAAAGTGCTCTATTCTTTCTGTGAGCACTTTGGGTAGAATCTGCCACTGGCCACCCAGCCTCAGAGCTCAGAGTTTCCCTGCCCTAAACTCAGTCTTAAACAGAGGCTTTAGTCCTCCACTGGGAAAGCTTGCTCTTGCCTAATTAATAAGCAAAAGAGTTTGAGGTGCAAGTATCTTCACCTTCTGCCCTTACCTCAGTCACCTGGGAAATCCAGAAATGAATGAGTTCCAATTGTGACCAGAATCCAGATTTACAATCTGGTAGAGTTGTCAAAGGGATAGTGTTTGATGGTCTCTAATATTAATAATGTACAAAATTTATTTATTTATAACAACATCAAATCCAAATTGTAGTATAATACTGGGAAACAATCAACACAAGATGTATTTAAATTAATTTGGTTAAATTGTAAAAGGAAAGTAGCCTACTTGCCCTTCTCTCCATAGCCATTTCTTCTCATTACGATAGAGGCTCACAAGACTGGGCCAGGTTCAGGAGGTAGGTTTTTTGGTTGAACAGTCAAGAAATCTGCAGAACTTTGCACAGTCCGTCGATGAGGATTCGAGTGTACTCCAGTGAATGGTGGCCAGCTGTGTGGAAGTTGGGGGTTATACTTTCACTTGGAAGTCCTAAACTTCGAGACAAGTACATGGTGAAAGTACACAATTCCACATAGACTTTCAGCCTCCTAAGCAAAAGATACAGCCCAACAGTTTGGCATTAACTCTGCAACATAATCAGCCTCTTATTTTGTCCTTCCCGTTAAAGCTATAAAATATTAATGTACAGTATATACTGCATTAATTCTATTTATTAATCATCAGATTTGATGCAAGATCATTTATAAGCTTTTTAAAAACTATCGATGGGATCCTCAACAATGTACCCTTAGCCATCATGACATGTTAAATTTTACTACTGTGGGAGGGATGTGCATAAATTTTATACTTCAAAATAAAGCTTGTATTTTTAATATTTAAACAACCATGTATTTCTGTGAATTAGTTCTTTTCAGTGCTGCACCTAATCAATTATGAGGCTCAAATCGCAACCAAACTTTTTTATGTGCCGTATACCAGTACTATGGTTCCTTCTGACATTTGAAAGCCTCAACTGTACATCAAGCGAAGAAGAGTTGGTAGTCACAACTAAACAGGGAAAAGTCAAAGGAATATCAGTAAATGTTCTTTCCGGATCAGTCACCGCTTTCCTGGGGATACCATATGCAGAGCCGCCTATTGATGAACTGAGATTTAAAAAACCAGAACCTCGAAGACCCTGGTCTGGACTGTGGGATGCAGACAGATATCCGAACTCATGTTACCAGTATGTAAATAGCTCTTCTCCTGGTTTGCCGTGGGAAGAAATGTGGAATCCTAACACTCAACTTAGTGAAGACTGTCTGTATGTTAATGTGTGGGTTCCATTGCCAAAGCCAAACAAAGCAGCTGTTATGATATGGATCTTTGGTGGGGGTTTTACGTCAGGCACCTCTTCCCTAATGGTTTATGATGGCAAATATCTAGCTTATGTTGAGAATGTAATTGTTGTTTCCATGAACTATAGATTGGGTGCTTTAGGATTTTTAGCTGTGCCTGGTAGTCGAGATATTCCTGGAAACATGGGATTATTTGATCAACGGTTAGCACTTCAGTGGGTTCAAGATAACATAATGGCATTCGGAGGAAATCCCAACAGTGTGACCTTGTTTGGAGAGAGTGCGGGAGCAGCTTCAATTCATCTCCATATTCTTTCACCTAAAAGCCATTCTCTCTTTACCAGAGCCATCATGCAAAGTGGTTCATGTAATGCTCCCTGGGCTGTTTTATCAAATGCTGAGGCAAAACATAGGGCTTCAATCTTGGCTCACCGGCTTAATTGTGCTTTCAATAATGATACAGAGCTAGTAAGCTGTCTACATCGTAAGCATCCCAAAGAGATAGTGGACAAGAGCCTTGGAATCATAACAGAAGGCCTTTTATCTGACTTTGCATTTAAACCTTTTGTTGATGGAGACTTTCTCACTGATGTGCCTGATGAATTAATTCAAATGAAAAAATTGAAAAAACTCCAAATCTTAGTAGGTGTGAACAAAGACGAGGGAAGTTACTTTTTGGTATATGGGGCTCCTGGTTTCAAAAAGAATACGGAAAGTCTCATTACTCGTGAACAATTCCTAAGAGGTATAAAGATGACTTTACCTGGTGCTGGTGATATTGGAGTGGAGGCAGTTGCTTTCCAATATACAGATTGGAGAGATGAGAACAATGCAACGAAAAATCGTGATGCTTTGGTTGCTGTGGCTGGAGATCAAAATTTTGTATGTCCCTTGATGCAGTTTGTTAATGAGATGGCGGAATGTGGAAATACTGCCTATGTCTATTTGTTTGAACACCATGCATCGAATGCAGATTGGCCCCAGTGGATGGGAGTTATGCATGGTTATGAGATTGAATTCATGTTTGGGATGCCCGTTGATAGAAAACTCAATTACACTGCGGCAGAAGAAACACTCAGCAGAAACATGATGCACTACTGGGCAAACTTTGCAAAAACTGGGTAAGTCCTTAACAAGCTTTGGATAAATTGCTTCCTGCAAATACAATATTGCACTCCTTTTTGTAGGTTTAAGATACTGTTTTGTTAGTTCAATGTCAATTTGAAATGCAGAACTTTAGACCTTAACATATAGGAGCAGAAGTAGGCTATTCGGTCCATCAAGTCTGTTCCGCCATTCAGTCATGGGCTGATCTAATTCTTCCAGTCATCCCCACTCACTTGCCATCTCCCCATACCCTTTGATGCCCTGGCTAATCAAGAACCTATCTATCTTTGCCTTAAATGCACTCAATGACTTGGTCTCCACAGCCGCTCGTAGCAACAAATTCCACAGATTTACCACCCTCTGATGAAAGTAATTTCTTGGCATTCAGTTCTAAATGGGCATCCCTCAATCCTGAAGTCTTGGCCTCTTGTCCTAGACGCCCCTACCATGGGAAATAACTTTGCCAAATCTGTTCAGGCCTTTTAACCTTTGGAATGTTTCTATGAGATCCCCCCTCATTCTCCTGTACTCCAGGAAATTCTGCCAGACTTTCCTCATATGGTAACCCTTTCATTCTTGGAATCATTCTCGTGAATCTTCTCTGAACTCTTTCTAATGTCAGTATATCCTTACTGAAATAAGGAGCCCAAAACTGCACACGATACTCCGTGTGGTCTCACGAGTGCCTTATGGAGCCTCAACATCACATCTTTGCTGTTATATTCTATACTTCTAGAAAGGAATGGCAACATTGCATTCACCTTCTTCACCACTGACTCAACCTAGAGGTTAACCTTTAGAGTATCCTGCGCAAGGACTCCCATGTCCCTTTGCATCTGTGCATTTTGAATTCTCTTCCCATCTAAATAAAAGTCTGCCCATTTATTTCTTCCACCAAAGTGCACGACCATACACTTTGCAACATCATACTTCATTTTCCACTTCTTTGCCCATTCCCCTAAACGATCTAAGTCTCTTTGCAGGCTCTCTGTTTCCTCAACACTACCCACTCCTCCACCTATCTTTGTATCATCGGCAAATTTAACCACAAATCGATTAATCCCATGGTCCAAATCATTGACATACATCGTAAAAAGCAGCGGTCCCAACACAAACATATGTGGAACTCCACTGGTAATGGGCAGCCAGCCAGATAGGATCCCTTTATTCCCACTCTCTGTTTTCTGCTGATCAGCCAATGCTCCAGCCACGTTAGTAACTTCCCTGTAATTCCATGGGTTGTTATCTTGCTAAGCAGCCTCATGTGTAGCACCTTGTCAAAGGCCTTTTGAAAATCCATCTCAAGATCCACCACATCTCCTTTGTCTACCCTGCTTGTAATTTCCTCAAAAAAAAAAATGCAGTATGTTAGTCAGGCAGGATTTTCTTTTCAGGGAATCATGCTTGCTTTGGTCTATCTTTGTCGTGTGCCTCCAGGTACTCCGTAATCTCATACCTAACAATCAATTCCAACAACTTCCCGACTGCTAATGTCAGGCTAACAGTTTCCTTTCTGCTGCCTCCTACCCTTTTTAAATGGCGGAGTAACATTTGCAATTTTCCAGTCATCCGGTACGATGCCAGAATCTATCAATTCTTGAAAGATCATTGTTAATGCCTCCACAAACTCTACAGCTACTTGCTTCCATCAGGTCCAGGAGATTTATCCACCCTCAGTTCATTCAGCTTCCTGAACAATTTCTCAATCGTAATTTTCACTACGCATAATTCACTTCCCTGACACTCTTGAATGTCCAGTATACTGTAGATATCTTCCACTGTGAAGACTGATGCAAATACACAATCAGTTCCTCTGTTATCTCTGCGTCTCTCCTTACAATATCTCCAGCCTCATTTTCTATTGGTCCTATATCAACCCTCAACTCTCTTTTACCTTTTATATACTTAATAGCTTTTAGTATCTTCTTTGATATTAGTCATCAGCTTCCTTTCATAATTCATCTTTTCCTTCTTAATGACCTTCTTAGTTTCTTTCTGCAAGTATTTAAAAGCTTCCCAATCCTCTATCTTCCCACTAACTTTGGCTCATATGCCCTCTGTTTCGCTTTTACTTTGGCTCTGACTTCACTTGTCAGCTACGGTAGTGTCCTTCTTCCATTTGAAAATTTCTTCTTATTTGGAATATATCTGTCCAACACGTCCCTCATTTTGAACAGAAACTCCATCCATTGCTGCTCTGCTGTCCTACCTAGTGTCTCCTTCCAGTCAACCTTGGCCAGTTCCCCTCTTATGCCATTGTAATTTCCTCTATTCCACTGAAATATCGACACATTGGAATTTAGTTTCTCCTTCTCAAATTTCAAAGTGAGCTCAATCACATTGTGATCACTGTTCCCTAAGGGTTCCTTAACCTTAAGCTCTCATATCACCTGCAGATCATTGCACAACACCCAATCCAGCACAGCCAATCCCCTAGTGGGCTCAACAACAAGCTGTTCTAAAAAGCCCTCCTTTAGACATTCTACAAATTCTCTCTCTTAAGGTCCGGTACTGTCCTGGTTTTCCCAATCTACCCTCACGTTAAAATCCCCAACGATTATCATGACATTGCCCTTCTGACACACCTTTTTTTTTAAATCTCCTGCTGTAATTTGTAATCCACATCCCAGCTGCTTTTTGGAGGCCTGTATACAACTGCCATTAGGGTCCTTTTACCTTTGCCATTTCTTAACTCAACCCATAGTAACTCTACACCTTCCAATCCATTGTCATCCCTTTCTAATGATTTAATATTATTTCTTATATGGGGCCACACTGCCCTGTCCGCCTACTAACCTATCTTTCTGATACGCTGTATATCCTTGGATGTTCAGCCCTCAATGGCAGCCGTCCTTTAGCCAAGTTTCAGAGATGTCCACAACTTGCTAATCTGTAGCTGAATTTCAAAATTGTTCATTTTATTTCTTATGCTGCGTACATTCAAATATAACACTTTCAGTCCAGTATTTGTCACTTTCTGTTTTAACTGCACCGCACCTCTATTGCCCTGTAGCTCATGCCACTGGCTGTGTTTATGCCTCATTTCCTGCCAGTCCTTTCTATCTCTGTTGCACGCTATCTTTGATTTATTTCTGTTTACCCCTTCCTCCACCTTATTACTCCAGTTCCCATCCCCCCCTGCCAAATTAATTTAAACCCTCCCTTACAGCTCTATTAAACCTGCCTGCTAGGATATTTGGACCCCTTTGGGTTCAGATGTAACCCGTCCATTTTGTACAGGCTGTACCTCCCCCAGAAGAGGTCCCAATGATGCAGGAACCTGAAGCCCTCCCCCCTACACCAGTCTCTCAACCATGCATTAATATGCCTGATCATGCTATTCTTGCGCTCGTTAGCACGTGGCACAGGCAGCAATCCTGAGATTACTACCCTGGAGGTCCTGCTTTTTAACTTACTACCCAATTCCCTGAATTCTCTCTTCAGGACCTCCTCCCTTTTTCTACCAATGTCAACGTGTACGAAGACTTCTGGCTCTTCACCCTCTCCCTTCTGAAAACTCTGTACACGATCCAAGACATCCCATACCCTGGCACCTGTGAGACAACACACCATGCAGGTATCTCTATCAGGCTGACAGAACCTCTTGTCTGTTCCCATCACAATGGAATCTCCTATGTCTACCGCATTCCTCCTCATCTTCTCTCCCTTCTGCACCATGGAACCAGGCTCAGTACCAGAGACCCGATTGTCGTGGTCGTCCACTGTCAGGTCACCCCCCTCAACAGCATCTAAAACAAGATAACGATTACTGAGGGGGATGGCCACAGGGGTGCTCTTTACTATCTGAACTCTTCCCATCCTTTCCCTGACAGTAACCCACATCTAACTCCTGCAGCCTCAGGGTGACTAACTCTTTGTAGCTCCTATCTGTCTCCTGCTCACTTTCCCTAATAAACTGTAGGTCATCAAACCGCAGCTCCAGATTCCTAACACGGTCTCTCAGGAGCTGCATCTTGGTGCACCTAGTGCAGACGTGGCCATCTGGGAAATTGGAAGATACCCAGGATTCCCACATCTGACACCCAGAGCAAAGTACCAACCCTACAGACATGCTCTCTATTCCTCAAAAAAAACAAGGACAAAATGAATCCACTTAACCACTTGCGGCAGCTCGAATGAGCCAAAGCCCTACCACTCTGCCTCAGACCACTCCATCCAGGACCGCTCCACTAGGCAGTGTCTCCCTTTTATGCCTGAACCTTTCCTGCTCTCCAACTCATGATTGGTGCTCCCATTATAGCAGAGTTCCTGTGAAGCTTTCCCCTTTTAATCTTTGCTTCCAGACCCGTGCAATACCTCCTCTCTCGGAGCTCCTCAACTTATGATTGGTGTGCCAGTTATAGCCAACTTCTCACGAAGTTTTTCCCTTTTTAAACTTCAGTCTAGGACCTGTGCACCGCCTCCTCTCTTGGAGCTCGCCAAGTCATGATTGTGAAGGCCAGCTTATCAAACTTGGCACTAATTTTATGGAGAACAAATCAGTTAAACTTAAAGTAAATATCTCACTCATTCTGGGTGTAAGATGATATGTAGGATACTATATTAAATAATTTAATTTTACCTCTGGATAGTTTTGGTCTCCTTATTTAATAAAGGCTATACTGGCAATGAAAACAGTCCAAAAGAGATTAGTTGTGCTAATTCACAGGGTGAGGGCAGCTGAAGAAAATAGCTCTATATTCTTTGGAGTTTATCAAAATGAGAAGTGTTATTGAAACATAAACATCATAAGGCAGCAAAATAGGAGAGATGCTGAAATATTTCTAGTAGAGGGAGAATTTCAAACGGGGGGACATGATTATATGGTTGGGGATGGGCATTTGAAATTAATGTATGTAGCAGTCTTCTCTCCAAGGTCAGTAACTCTCCAGAATTCCCTAAGGTTTTTGAAGGCCAGCTTATTGAATATATTAAAAGTAGATACTTTTTTTTGAAAGATTGTGGAATTGACAGTGATTTGGAATTGGACTGGAAGAAATGAGGCTGAGATAAATCAGCAATGATATTGAATGGTGTGCTGGAGGCACTGAGTGCCTTTTCCTGTTCCCCTTTTCTTATTTGCTGTAATTTTATGAAAATATTATGCTGTTTTTTTTTAAATCCCCTATTTTCTGGAGACGCTTTCCTTTCCCCCAGCACATGGATGTCATTGTTATTGGAAACAGGAGGAAGGGTTTATTTGCTGTCCTTTTTGTTTTGTGTTATCTTTTTTCATAGTCACTTTGGAGACCATTTTTAAAATCTATTAAAGTTCAACACTTTTTTTCAGAATCAGAATTATTTTTTGTGGCAATATTGATTCAATGATGATAGCAGATATAAGGATTGATCTTGTTGCATTGTGTGTCACAAAAAATTTGAAGCAAAAAAGTAGGTGTGACAACATGCAATCTCCGTGGCAACCCTGCAAGTGTTAAGCATGTGATTTCACTTCCTTTCAAAACATTAGCCATGAAAATGGCCTTTATAAATGTTTTGCTTAGACTTTCAATCATAACCATTTAAACTTGTAGTTCAGATTTGCTGGTGTTTGGTTATGGCTTTCCTCAAAGTAGATGAATTAATTTTCAATGCTTTTCTTCTTGTATGTTAAAGTAACCCAAATGAACCCAATGTGCAAGGAATGAGGTGGCCTGAGTATACACACACAGACCAAAAATATATATCTTTCAACACAGAAGCAACAAGGATTTATATGAAATACCGGGCTCAACAGTGCGCCTTCTGGAATCTATTTCTTCCAAAATTACTACAGAGGACAGGTAAGGAGATTTTACTGCATATCATGATCTGATGTTTTCACTATTACTGATGGAAAAGGACTTGCTTATGATTTGTAAACTCGTGGAACAGCTTATCTGAAACTCCACCATTTATACTGCATGATAAACAGTGGTTCAAAACAGGTATGCCTGGGCAGCAACAGTGCACTTAAAAATGAGGTGCCAACGTGCTGAAGCTGTAACACAGGAATAGTGTCCTAAGCAATCTAACAGTCAATAGATTGGGATTAAAGTTTTGCACTTCTGACATATTTTGTTGGAGACAATCGTGGAAAATTAAATAGCTTGCAGGAGGAGGGAGCTCCAAACACATTCTCATTCTCGATGCTGGTAAATGTTTATAAACCAGGCTGATGCATTCACAGCCATTTCCAGTGAGGAATGTTCAGTGAGCGGTATATCTTAGCTTTACCCTGAGATTTCCTCAGCCATAAAGCCTGTTTTCAGCAGATTATGTAATTTATGAGATTTCTGACAGCACTTCATAAGAGACAGGCCAGGAAACCAGGCAAATCCTGGCTTTAATACCCAGCCCAATTGTTCCAAGATGGTCACACCAACAGCATCTACCAAAATGGCACAATATGTCCTGTTGTTTACAAGTAACTAGTTAATTACCATCTCCTCTTTATTGATATTTACACAGGAGTACCTCAAGGATGCACGCCTAGCCCACTCCACCATCTCTGTACTCTCATGACTGTGTGAATCAGCACAGTTCAAAGGTTCAATTTAATGTCCGAGAAATGTATACAATATATATCCTTTTTTGCTTTTTTCTTCGCAAAACATCCATGAAAACAGAGAAGTGCCCCAAAGAATGAACGACAGTTAAACGTGAGAACCCAAAAGTTCCCCCCCTGCATAAGCGGTGGTAAGCATCCCCCTCCCCCCCACCACCAAAACAAAAAGTGCACCCGCTACAGAGCACAAGTGTGAGCTGGGCAATAGCAGATTCACAGACCTTGCAATTACCCCAAAGACTATCACAATTCATCTGGCATTCGGCAAGCCACATTCTCTCTCTCTCTCCCTAATAAGGGACAGGGAGCTGTTCTCCATTTTCCCAGCGAGCAGGAGACATAACAACCTGCTGGTTTACGAAGTTAAAAGTCTGTTTCGTCACTTTTTACAAGCTCTGTGTCTGAAGATTGCAAAGATCTCGGGTCCTTGGGCCCACAGCAAAAGATTGTCAAGCCTCCCTGACGACATACACATCTCCTGCCGTGACGCCAACCCTCGATTCGTTCATCTCCAGAGGCCCCAAGATCTTAGGTGTTTGAATACGAGCCGGACTCTCAGGCTGAACCCTTGGCGTGCCGAACAACAACAGCTGGTCCTGAAACCCCGAGAACGGGTCCCATTCCTGTAAGGAACCGAAGTCTGTGTGTAACTCCAAGTCAGGGTCTTCAAAAGAACCCTGAAAGGGAAAAATAAAGATATTAAAAATGGAAATAGAGCTATTTCCGAAGATGCAAGCAAAGGAGTCACCATTTGGCGCCATCTTAACTCAGCCTCAGTTTTCACTTAGCCATCTATGCCACTGTTGTTGGCAGAACCTCGGATGGTGATGAGGGAGATAGACAAGACTGAGATAGATTGGCAGGTTGTGTAGTGTCTTTACAGCAAGCTTGTACTTTACATCAGTAATTGATTCTGGACTCCAGGAAGGAGAAATCGAGAGAACATCCCCCCCCCCCCCCCATCAAATGGTCAGCAGTGGAATGGGCAAGCAGCTTTAAGTTCCTGGATATCAATATCTTGGAAGGTCTTTCTGAATATATTGATGCAATTTTGAAAAAGGCATGCCGGTGGCTATGTTTCAATAGGAGTTTGTGGATGTTTGGTATGCCACCAAAGACTAGCAAATTTCTACAATGTACTGGGGAGAGCGTTCTGACAGGTTGTATCGCTGGCTAGTATGAAAGCACTATTACACAGGATTGGAAAAAGCTGCAGAGAGTTGTAAACCCGTGGGCATTAGCCTCCCCAGCATCGGACATCTTCAAATGACGATGTCTTGAGAAGGTGGCATCCATCATTAAGGACCCCACCATCCACAATTTGATCTCTTTTTGATACCACCATCGGGAAGAGGTGCAGAAGGAAGAAAACACATTCAACATTTTTGAAACTGCTTCTTCCCCTCCACCATCGAATGGTCCATGAGAACCATGTCACTATTTTGCTTTCTTTTTGCACTGCTAATTTTCTTGTTATAACTTACAATAAATTTTAGGTATTACACTGTACTGCTGTTGCAAAACTGCAAATTCCATGATGCAAGTAATGATTATACATCTGGTTTTGATTCAGGTTTGTGTTTTGTTGAGAACTCTTTGCTCCAGATCTCGTCACAATCTAATTGTTAATACGGGTCAAAGAGCTAAACTCC
The DNA here is from genome assembly GCF_048418815.1 of Hemitrygon akajei. Lineage (NCBI taxonomy): Eukaryota > Metazoa > Chordata > Chondrichthyes > Myliobatiformes > Dasyatidae > Hemitrygon > Hemitrygon akajei. The sequence goes on along the minus strand of NC_133126.1, from coordinate 147,552,653 downwards.
AAGAGCATATGACCAAGAGCAGCATAAAGTCAGAATACGCTATTAGTAAGTTATGAACATGAGAAAGTCTGCATTTGCTGGAAATCCACAGCAACACACAAAAAGCTGGAGGAATTCAGCAGGTCAGGCAGCATCTGTGAAAAAGAGTAAACAGTTGACATTTCAGGCCAAGATCCTTTTTCAGGACTGAAAAGGAAGATGCCAGAATAAAAAGGCGAGGGAACGGGAAGGAGGCCAGCTGGAAGGTGGTAGGTGAAGCCAGGTAAAGGGCTAGAGAAGAAAGATCTGATAGGAGAAGAGGATGGACCATCAACCTAGTCTTAAACATGCTGCAGGCATTTCAAAGATAATGCCCTGAGCCTATGGTCGTCTCCACCATCCTCTATGAATTTCCTTTCATCATAGAAATAGATGTTCAATTCTGCTTGCAACTCTGCAAATGAATTAATCCTTAGATTGAATTTGTACTACTTTGCCAATTGTTGATCATATCCAATAAAAGAGTCTGACTGCCTACCCTTGACTTATCATTACTAAGGGGGCAGTTACTGCCAACATGATTGATCATAAGTCCAACCCGATGGGCCACAGTAAAGCTAACACTACAGTTGAGGTCAGCAGAACTGGGTCATCCTGTGGTGAGTCACCTGCCACCTGACATCCCAGAATCATTCCTGCTTCCATGAAGGATGCACGAAGAGCATATAATTGATGGAAAATACCTAGCTATGGATATTTTTTCCATTTAGAGAGGAAAAGATTGAACCATCGAGAAACTCGACACCATCTATGAAAGTCTATGTAAATGTAAGTTTACAGGAGTGTAGGCATGCTACCGCCTGCAACTCCCCTTCACAAGGTACTCAACATCCTATCCTGGAAATGTATTGCTGATCCTTCTAGAGTCTGAATCCTGGAATTCACTGACCAATAGTTTGTGGGTGTACCTTCACCCAAATGGCAGCACCAATTCAAGGAATGTGGCTTTACTACTTCAGTTGCCATGTAGGATTGAGCAATACCTGCAAGCCTTGTCAAGGACACACATGGCAAACAAAAAAACAGAAAAAATGGAAGAACTAGGTGTGTAGTTTTACTGGCATTTTAATCTGCTGAGACTATTTTATTTAAACTTTCCTTTCTGCCGCCTATTGGGTCACAATTATTGTGAGAATGCAGAATTCAGTAGAGATTCTGGGTGGCAACTGTTTGATTTATAATATTGCATAATTAATTTGGAGTGCTCAGTAGAATATGTTGTATTAAAATAAAACTAGTTTCAATTTATTTGCCCAGTTCTCCTTCAAATGGAATTGGTTGTTACATGAATAATAATTTCCATAGAAAAGCTCATATCAAGCCAAGCATTATTTTGCCAAAGACAATATATATCGGTTGTTCAAAGTCTACCTTTGACGTTCTGCTATACTGAGGTTCTGTAAGCCATAGAATATTCTGAAAAATATTTTCATTAGTAATTATCACAGCTATTGACATTTATAGATTAGCTTTACCTTTAGCTATTGGTCAGTAGACGATATGAGGCAAATGGAGCTAATGTTTGTTCTGTTTTGTTTTTATCTGTGACTTATTTTCCATTTTTGGAATACTGATGGGAAGTGTACCAGGAATTGTGTGCTCTTCTTGCTGTGCATCAATGTCAGCCCCAAGCTGCTGGTATTTACATAGTTGTTTTAGAGAGCCAAAGAAGGAGAAAAATACTGCATGGAACACAGTTTGCAGTGAAATAACTCCTTGGTGTTGTTCATACCAAAATTAGCACAGAGCTTTAAGTCAATTGGTATGCATTATAGTTAAGCAATTTGAAAGTTTAACCCAGAGTGCAAAACGAACTCTTAAAAATGTAGTTGACTTTAATAACTAGCACAGTATAATTTATCATCTCTGTACTGGAAACTTTGACTTAGACATTCTAATTAAGAATTGCAATGTGTGTTGTGTTTTTTCCCCAGCACATTCTGATGAGATAGAACAACAATGGAAGCAGGAATTCCATCGATGGAACTCTTACATGTCTGACTGGAAATCTAAATTTAGTGCTTACAGCAACAAAAAAGACAGTTGTACTGGTACATAATCAGTAATATTCACTTCAAAATGGTATATGCAGTTTAAGTGGCATGTGTGCAATGTAATATATTGGAGGTATACCATTTTATTGCAATGTGACATATTGCATTAAATGCCATGCATACAGTGTCATACAGAGAAAAGCTCTTAAAAGCTTGCCATCACCTTTTGTTTTGTTTCAATAAGGTTAGATTAACTCCTTTAGTGTAAAACATGTTCTACTGCATCCAAATGTATTTAAAACACCATCTATGCTACTGGCATACCAATTGATCGTTTTAATGCCTCTCCCACCTCCCCGAGCAGCATTATAGTTAAGCAATTTGAAAGTTTAACCCAGAGTGAAACATACATCCAACTATTTTTGAGTAGTCTATGTCACCCTGAAAGCTTAACTGGTCCCTCCAAAAGTTATACATGTTTGTCAGTACAATGGATGATGTAATTCTCTTAGGAGTGCTTCTCCTAAATCATTGATAGGAAACTTACATAAGATTAGTTGCTCCTGGTTAACACCAAACAAGATTTGGACCCCCGTAAGGTTTTTTAAAAACATTTTGGCTCTTTATTGTGTCCACCCATTTAACTGATCTGACTCACAAAACTAAATGTTGATTCCTCCATCAATAACAACCCCCAATCCCCACCCTCACTTCTGCCCAGCTCTCAGATCTCTACACTTTCTATCTTCTGACTTTCACTTTCTCCCAGTGGACAACATGTGCCAATTAATCAGTGATCATCCCGGTCCTGGATAATGCTCAAATATACACAAACTCTACTGCTACCTCTCCTGGGAAGTCCCCTGTTATCTCATTATTCACTTACAGTCATTTACCTTTCTCACTTTCTCAGCAATCTGACTGCAGACTGTGTTCTTTGGCCACAGCCTATCCCCAAATTGTGTTCTCTCCTAATCTTCCACCTCATCCCCCCCCCCCCCCCCTCCCACTCACCCTGCCCTATCCATGATTCTGAGTAGGACACTGTTCACTACAAAGAAGTACAAATACTTTCAGTAGTCCTTCAAGCTCTGCTTCTCTGAAATTTATAGCGGGACTGATGGCCCATATGTGTTTCTCTTCTATTCTCATTTCCTTTGGTTGCTGTTGATTTTAATCTTTAAGTTTCAACTTCACTCAATATGCTTTCTCCTCATGTTTCCTCCAGCTATCTCTGACTGTTGCCAGTATGGGAGAAAGGATTGAAGTATACTGCCAATAGACCATTATTAAAAACAGTAAGCTAGTGTCAAGTTACTTGAGTAATTAGTGACCTGAGGGGTTATTATTGGAATCTGTTAAATTTCACGAGTGTTTAATTAACATTGCATTAGCTTTCAGTGATTTTTTTAAAGATCTAGGACACACTTAACAATTATCGCAATGAAACCTCATACCACAGGCTTTAACTGTTGTTTATTATTAAGTGTGAAATTTAAATTTAAAAGTTTTCCATAATCCTGTTTTCAATTTTTATTTCCAATCCTGCACTTAATCTGGCATTGAATTCCTCCATTTATACACATCTTGTTCTACCTTCCTGCCAGTAACTTTGCAATCCGTCCATCTGATTGGTGTAGGGGATACACACTTATTTTTCCTGTCCCTTTAGATCTCAGCTGCCCTAATTGTTTGTGCCATGACCAGCTTACCTTTGCAGAAATTTATGACATAAAATATTTTTGACATTAAGCAGACAAGGGCATGTCTAAATAAAGACAGATGCTATTAGATTTTGTCCTTCAGAAAATAGATCATTACATCTGGAAAGAGATGTCTGCTATTTAATAAATAATAGAATCTGATGGTTATGGAGACAGAAACAGTTCTCTGTGTGCCAGTGATTAGCCTGTTTTATGGCCTAACATGCAGTTTATGATACCATTGTATTTTTTTTATGATGGTTTCTTTTCCACCTATGCATTTTAACTTTATTTCTGTGCTTATCTGTTGTGCTGTACTTGTTATTAAGTAAATGAAACTTGAGAGGTGCTGTATTATGAGAGAATGGATGAGAAAGCTTCATAAATTTTAAGTATTTAAAAAGATTTTCAGATCAAGGTTCAAAGTAAATTTATTATCAAAGTACATATATGTCACCATATACAACAGATTCATTTTCTCACGGGCATTTATAGTAACCCCAAGAAGCGAAATAGAATCAATGAAATACCACACGCATCAGTACAGATAAGCAATCAATGAGCAAAACATGACAAATTACACAAATACAAAAAGAAAGAAAAAAAGTAGTAATAAATAAGCAATAAACAGAGTGTGAGATGAAGAGTCCTTGAAAGTGAGTCCATAGGTTGTGTGACCAGTTCAGTGAGGGGGTGGCTGAAGTTGAGTGGTTATCCCCTCTAGTTCAAGAGCCTGTTGATTGAGGTGACATTTTGAGTTTGTTGATAAGGTATCTGTGTGCTGATGTGAACAGGAAACATTTCAGCATAGTATACTAAGATTTTGAGAGTAATTATTAAGTATGACCAGAAAATTGAAGTAACTATAAAAATCAATAAACTTGCATGCATGAAATTCCATTAAATCACAGCATTTATTTTAATTTTAGAGGAATGCATTTTAGATAAATGGTCTTAATTTTGTATGCCAGTAACACAGTTTCAAGACTTGCAGATAATCATTTATACTTTAACATGCTACTTAAACTGGATGTACTTGATGAAATAATTCAGTAACGTAACTAACTCGTGTTTTTTGATCTAAAACTAGTCAATCTCTTTGATTTTTCAATTAATTGATGTTTATACATTAAGTTCAATATGGAAACTTTGGTTACAGTGCAATAAATGACTATCAACACCTTTGAATTATTTTCTGTACTCATTGTGACAGTAATATTTGTGGAAGCTTGATGTGTACAATTAGATACCACTTGTTCCAGCAAAGTGCATTTTAAATATGTTGTCAAGTATTTTGGAATGTCCTGTGCTCGCTGTGGTGAACTACATATACCTGTCTGGACACGCCCCTCTGCTGACTGCTCCTGTGGCTCCTCCCACAGACCCCTGTATAAAGGCGGTTGGAGGCACTGCTCCCCCTCTCAGTCTCCAGGATGTTGTGTGGTGGTTTCTTGCAGCTAATAAAAGCCTATCATTTGCCTCCCATCTCCGAGAGTTATTGATGGTGCATCACTCACAGAGGATATTCACAACTATGTTAAATGCACTCTTTTCTAAGTTAACCTAATTGAACATCCCTAGCAAGACACAACAATCAGGTGAGCTAATCAGAAAGTAATAGACAAAAGATGAATTTAAATCCATTATAAAGCAGTAAAGACCTTTTATGGAGCAGATATCTGAATGTGCAGACCTGTTTTCTTTTAGCTGGTGGCCCCTTAAGCATAATGAGCCTTACCCAGGAATATAGGGATACATAATCCTCACATTTTCATATTGCAAGTGTTACAGGGTTAGAAAGCCCGTTTTAGCTAATCTTCTAATAGCTTTAAACTTAATTGAATATATCAAATATAATCATACTAAAAAAGTAAAACAATTAAAATGTCAAGTGTCTGTGCAATTAGCTTACAAAGAGATTGAATGAATTTATGTGGCAACCTAATTTCAATGAGAGGAAATACAAAGTTGTCCACATTTGGACACAAGAATATCAAAATACAATTGAAAGCAGGATTGGGCCATATTTCCCTTCCAGCATGCTATGGTATTCATTAGGATCATGACTGGTTGTTTTAACAATGTTTTCATGGAGTAACCTGTCGCTAACAACATTGTTGAATCTCCAGATATGTCATCAGTGAAACCAAGTTTGCCTCCATTTCTTAAAGGGAAAGCATAATGTAACAGTTGTCTTGTAGTTGAATCAACTCTAGAATTAGAATTCACTGAATGAGAGAGCAGGCTTCAAGATTTTTTCATGGTGTGCTGGAGATCTTGAGAAAGCAGGAAATAGGAATTACCCTGTACTTGAAGGAGCCCAACAGATCTGTAAAGAAATGCTGCTAATTTAGTAGAATCAAGTCCATCCTGATGAGTGTGGCATAAGAATGCAGTAACATTAAGACATTCCACGACTTCACCCAGGTGTTCAAATCTGTAAGAATATCTTCAAATGCTATGATCCTACTGTATGTACTGCTGGCAATACCTGCTGAGTATTGCAAAGGACAGGATCTCCCAGTGGCTACCTATTTCAATTCAATTTCCCATTTCCATTCTGCTCATGGCTTTGTCTACTGCCATGATGAAGGCAAACTCAGGATGGAGGAGCAATACCTTTTATTCCATTTGGATAGCCTCTGGTCTAATTACATGAACATTGTTTCTCTAACTTCTACTAATTTTCCCCCCTACCTCATCTCTTTTTCCATTCCCCATTCTGGCTTATCCTCTCACATTCTTCTCAATCTAGCTATCACCTCCCTCTGGACTACTGCAGTGGTATCATCTGCTAATTAGGTAGATAGAGTAGAATCTGGTCATGCAGTCATGAGTGTACAGGTAGCAGAGTGGTGAGGATCCAACCTTATGGAGCACCAGTGTTTACCATAATCATGGTGGATGTGTTTACTGCCTGTCCTTACTGGCAACAATCCTTAAAGTCAAAGATCCAGTTGCAGAAGGAGTCGTTGACTCTCAGAGACTGGAATTTGATGAGTTTGCTTGAAATTATAGTATCGAAGGCAAGTGCTCTTACCTATGAGCAACAGACTTACTTAGATATTTTTACTGTTCTGGTGCTGCAGAGATGAGTGTGGGGCTGGGGAAATGCCTTAGCTCTGTTTCAGCAGTGGGAAAATTGCATTGGATAATCACTATCTGCAAGGCTGGAGTTGATGTGTGCAATGACCAGCCTTTCAAAACACTTCATGATGGTAGATGCCAGAGCCACTGGGTTGTAGTCGCTAATGAACGTTACCTTGTTTTCTTGGGTACAAGCGTAATGGTGCTTTTCTTAAAGTAGGTGGGAACTTCGGATTGAAGCAGTGAGAGGTTAAAAATGTCTGCAAATATCCCCACCAGCTGATCTGCATAAGTTCAAAGGTGATGACCAGGAACACCTTCCAGGCCAGATGCTTTCCATAGGTTCATTCACTGGAAGATTGTTCTATGGCTATGGGTTCCGAAATCTGTGTTTGTAGCATTACGTACCGACAAATTATTAGTGGATCAGAATAAATGCATTAATTCTACTGAATAAAATCAGACCAGGCTGGTTACATGGAGATTCTTTCTTCAATGCCATTAAGATCCTGCATATGATTTCCATTAAGTGGTAGGTTAACTGCCCCGAGATTGGTCATTGCACCTATGGTTAAGGATGGGAAGAAAATTCTTGGATTGTGACTCTGAAGTGTGCATCAGTGTGTGTAAGGAAGGAAAATAAGGGTAGGTCAGATGAAGCTGACAGATGATATTTCTGGATGAATATCTTGTTGATGTGGACTTGGTCAGATGGAGCCAGGCTACACATTATAAATGTCAGGCTGCTAAGGAATGTTGAGCAGAAAGAACTTGGCTAGGACACCTAGAAATGGGAGATAGTCAAAATCATTTTCTCAGGATAAGGGGGTATGAAGAGGACACAAGTTTAAGGTGAGACGAAGGGATTTGAGGAAATGATGATATCTGGAATTTGTTGCTCCCTCCCCCACTCACACATATTGACAATGTAAAGCCAGAGCTCTTCACCACTTGCTGCCATGATCTCAGATTGATCCTGTACCAAACACTATTGTAATACTAAACCAGGCAATATGTGACATGATTCCTAGCAATGTCACATCAGCAGTCAGACATCTTACCAAGTGCAGCAGTACACATACAAAACAATGGAAGTACTCAGCAGAACAGGCAGCATTTGACATTTTGGGTCAAAACCCTTTATCAAGTTCAGAAAGAAAGAGGGCTGAAGCTAAAACAGAAAGGTTGGGGAGGAGGAGAAACAAGCTGGTAGGTCATGGGAGATGATAAATGGAAGTGCAAAGGGCTGAAGAAGAATGATTCCAATAGGACAGGACAGTAGACCGTGGAATAAAGGGAAGAAAGTGCATGATAAAGCACTCCCCAAATCTGTGTTGAGCCTCTCTGATGTAGAAAAGGTCACACTAGAGCACCGAATGCAATAACTGATAAACCTGTGCCTGCCTCAGCCCACTCTTCTCTTCACCCTCACAAATGGCTATCAACTCCTGGTTTCCCTCCTTCTCTCCTTTATTTCATCATCTACTGTCCAATCAGATTCATCCTTCAGCATCTTCCAGCTATCACTTCCCTTTCATTCTTCCACCTCTCCTGTACTCATCTATTACCTGCCAACTTGTGGTTCCCATATCCCCCATCTTATTCTAGCTTCATCTCCTTTCCTTTCCAGTCCCAATGAATGCTCTTGGCCTGAAATGTTGACTTTTAATTTCTCTCCATAGATGCTGCTTGACCTGCTGAGTTCTTCCAGCATTTTGTGTGTTGCTCAAGATTTCTTGCATTTACAGAATTTCTTATGCTTCTGGCTGCAACAAGTAATCAGCTGGAGGAACTTAGTGGGTTTAGCATTGATGCAGTTGGATGATTTGAATTCCTCCAGCAGACTGTTCATTGCTCCAAATTCAGCATCTGCAGGCATTTCTCTTACCCAAATGCAAATTTGTAGAAGTACTGTCATGGAGACAGTTCATGGTCACAATCTTCCATGAGAAAAGATCATGGAAGGAAAAACATGAATGAATGTTTAATTATTTAAAAAAAGAGAATGGGATGGGAACTATTTTATGTTGCAACTATATAATGCGCTGGAGATCTGCAATGGAAAATGTTCCATTCCATTTACTTTAAATGCTTTAATGAATGCTGAACACTTCTCGATACAGAATGATTGCTGTAATTTAGATAAATGGTGCACTTTTCTATTTATTTGAGAAGTTGTATATTTCACCCAGGCAGTGTCAAAGTTTTAACACTACCAATGCCACCTCTCATTTCAGTGCCTGTATTAATTTATAAATTAGGTGAATGAGGCAAAATGTTGTATTGAGGTTTGATTTAAGGGGAAAACAGAATGGGGAAATAGGATAATATTGAAGCAGTTGTGCTATTGAACTAAAATGAGAGGACAGGTTGGAATGAGATACAGATCTCATACTGATGATAGAACTAAGACAAGCCACGCAAAGATAGGTTTAGAAACAATAGCAACAGGGAAGGTGGTTAGCAGTATTCTGCATAGCCTTTGACATGGCAAACTTCAGTTTTGTTCAATGACAGTTTGCAAAGATTGATATTTGCAATAAGTTTCAATATTTTGCAAATGATGTCAAAATATTATATACCTGTGTTATTTACATAACTTACTCTACATATTCTTAAAATCTTGTTTGAGCTTTCTGGCTAATTCAAGGCATTGATTATGGATAATAGTAAAATCTATTAACTGGGTTTCTGTTTTAATGTTCATTTTCTTCATGTCTCTCCTAATTATTTTTGTTTTTTTAATCCAAATCCAGAATAATGGTTTTGTGTTTGTTTTAACTTTTGGGCAGTCAATTCCTTAGCTTTAGGATTGAATAGCAGCAAGGGGCTGGAAAGAGGCCTTCATTATAGGAAATTGGTAACCCCTCTGAGCAAATTTATTTCCATTTCAGGGAAAATCACCCATGCTGTCTCTGACTCCACTTAAAAAAAAGTTTTATATTTCTGTATATGCTCTGAGTTGTATGAAAGAACAATGCTTGCAAATTACAAGCTTTTATGAAGTTTGTCTTAAAGGTTGACCCATTCGGTTTTCTGCTGTTTAAAAATAATTCTGAGATATTTAAGGTAATATATCAGAAAACATCTTGGAGGATAAAATTAAAGACTCGTTGGTTGTTACTGAATTGTAAGAATATGAGCAGGGTGCATTGAAGTTGCTTGGTGAGCTGGGATAGCTTCAATAACAGGCTTCATAGTGAGGTAGAAGAACCAGCATGCATAAAATGAATGCACAGGGACACACTTAAAACCACATTAGTGAATTGTGGAGAGGCCTACGAGCAAAATTTAATTTGAATCTTCACCTCTTGGTATTTCTTCTGTAACAAGATTAGTCCAAAGTTTGTTGACTCAGTAAAAGTCTACAATAAAGGATTTAATTGTAGAGTAACAGCTATCATGAGATCCAAACCAAGGTTATGCTACCTAAAGTATTAGCTGTAGCTTAATTGGTCATATTGTTGTAGTTGCCCCAAAAGGTTATAGGCTCAAGACCCTCTTGAGAGATCAGTCTGACACTCCAATGTAGGACTGACGGAATAGCCTATTTTTGTAAGTGTTGTCTTTTAAATGAGGTACTAAATCAAAGAGAGGAGTATCTGGACTCAAAATGTTCTGAACTTGGAAGAAGAAATTCTGATAATAATTTGGGGTACTTGTGGTACTTAAGACAGTGAGCAGGGTGTCATATTAAAGGGGGTGAATAGTAGACAGGATCTGTTTTGACAACCTTTGTGCAGTCAAGCTGTTTCAATTCAATGAGTAAAAATACACCTATATCTGGAAGGTCCAACTACTGGTCAGTATCCTGGTTAAAAACTAATCTATGAAGATAAAAGAACACTCCAAGCAACTCTGCAAAAAAAGTTATTGAAAAGCACAGGGCAGGAGACGGAAACAAGAAAATTTCCAAGTCACTGAATATCCCTTGGAGTACAGTTAAGTCAATCATCAAGAAATGGAAAGAATATGGCACATCTGCCTAGAGCAGGCCATCCTCAAAAACCGAGTGACTGTACAAGTGGACTAGTGAGGGAGGCCACCAAGAGACCTATGACAACTCTGGAGGAGTTATATGCTTCAGTGGCTGTGATGGGAGAGACTGCACAAACAACAACTGTTGCTAGGTGCTTTACCAGTCACAGCTTTACGGGAGAATGGCAAAGAGAAAACTGTTGAAATAAACACATGAAATCTCAACTAGGGTTTACCACAAGGCATGTGGGAGACTTTGAAGTCAGCTGGAAGAAGGTTCTATGGTTTGATGAAACCAAAATTGAGCTTTATTGGCCATCAGATGAAATGCTATGTTTGATGTAAGCCAAATACCACACATCATCAAAAAGACACCATCCCTACTGTGAAGCATGGTGGTGGCTGCATCATGCTGTGGGGATACTTCACTGCAGCAGAAGCTGGAAAGCTTGTGAAGGTAGAAGGTAAAATGAATGCAGCAAGATACCGGGAAAAACCTGATGCAGTCTGCAAGAGAACTGCGACTTGGGAGACTATTCGTTTTCCAGCAAGACAATGACCCCAAGCATAAAGCCAAAGGGACACAGGAATGGCTTAAGACCAACAAAGTTAATGTCCTGAAATGGCCAAGTTAGAGTCCAGACCTCAATCCAATTGAGAATTTGTGGCTGTACTTGAAAAGATCTGTTCACTCATGATGCCCATGCAATCTGACAGAGCTTGAGCAGTTTTGTAAGGAAGAATGGAAAAAAAAAACAGCAGTGTCCAGGTGTGCAAAGACCTATCCACATGGGCTCAGGGCTGCAATTGCTGCCAAAGTTGCATCTACTAAATACTGACATGAAGGAGGTGAATACTTTTACAATCAATTATTTAGTGTTTTATATCTAATTAATTTAGATCATTTTGTAGAGATCTGTTTTCACTTAGACACGGTGCAGCCTTTTTCTGTTGATCAGTGTTTAAAAAAAAGCCAAATTAAATCCACTCTGATTCAATGTTGTATAACAAAAAAACAGGATAACTTCCATGGGGGAGAGTGAATACTTTTTATAAACACTGTATGTCACCATTTACAGTTCTGAGATTCATTTTATCGCAGGCATACTCAGAAAATCCAAGAAACATAATAGAATCAATGAAAGAACACACTCAACAGGATAGACGAACAACTAGTGTGCAAAAGACAACAATCTTCAAATATAAAAGAATAAACATGAAATAATAATAATTCAATAAGCAATGAATATTGAGAACATAAGGGTCCTTCGAAATGAATCCATAAGTTGTGGGGCAGGTGAAATTGAGTGAAGTTATCCCCACTGGTTCAAGTGCCTGATGGTTGAGGGGTGATAACTGTACCTGAACTTAGTGGTGTGGGTCTTGAAGCTCCTGTATCACCTTCTTGATGGCAGCAGCGAGAAGAGTGCATGGCCAGAATTGTGGAGAGTCCTTGATGACATAGGTGCTTTCCTGCAACAGTGCTCCTTGTCGATATGCTCAATGGTGGGGAGGCATTTACCCATGATGGACTGCGACATATTCACTACTTTTTGTAGGATCTTCTGTTCAAGGGTATTGTTGTTTCCATACCAGGCCGTGACGCAACAAGTCAAAATACTCTCCACCAGACATCCGTAGAAGTTTGTCAAAGTTTTAAATGACTTACCAAATCTTCTCAAACTTCTAAGAATGTAGAGGCACAAGTGTTTTTTTTTCATAGTTGCACTTACGTACATGCTGGACCCCAGACAGATCCTCTGAAATGATGCACTGCGGAATTGAAAGTTGCTGACCCTCTCCACTTTTGATCCTCTGATGAGGACTGGCTCATCCACCTCCATCTTTCTCCTCCTGAAGTCAGTGATCAGCTCGTTGGTCTTGCTGACATTGAGTGAGAGGGTGACTTAATCAGATTTTCAGTCTCCCACATATATGCTGATTCATCACCAGCTTTCATTCAGCCAACAACAGCGGTGTTATCTACAAACCTGTATATGGCATTGGAACTGTGTTTAGCATCATATTCATAAGTATAAAGTGAGTGGAGCAGGGAGTAAGCACACAGCCTTGTTTATTATTTGGAGAGACAGCACGGAACAGGCCCTTCTGGCCCTTTGAGTCGTACCACCCAGCAACCCTCTGATATATTCATCATCTGCGTTGCAAGAGGAAACCTTCTACATAGGCAACAGCTTGCTCCCTGTATCAAACTGCCCTGGCTTGCGTATCATGTAGATAACTGCCATACAACATTCTTGGCTGATCCCAACAAATGGAGGGCGTCATGAATCACATGACAATTTTACAATGACCGATCTATGTACTAACTAGTACATACTTGGCCTGTGGGAGGAAAACTGAGTACACGGAAGAAACACATATGCACAGAGGAAGGAACATACATGCCTGCTTACAGAGGACACCAAAATTGAACTCTGACACCCCAAGCTGTATTAGCATTATGCTAACCATTAGGTTCCCACGACACCTAATCAATACTGGGACTTGGAAGATGCAATCTGCTCTTCTAGGCTCACAGGCAGATTTACTGATAAACTAAAGGCTGAAATCCACATTTCAAAATTTGCTTCACTGCCTTGCTTCCTGCAAGAAGACTGCATCCTCCTTTTTCCTCTTCCATTAAAGCAAGAACTGGATGGAATCAAGTCCTGTCCCAGGGTTTTAGCTGTTTAATATCTGATACAGCCATCTTTATCTTTTAGGGTGTTTAGAATCTGACTTTATTCCTTGGAATGTCGAAGATTGAGGGGAGATTTGAAAGAGGTATACAAAATTATGAAGGGTATAGATAGTGTAAATGCAAGTAGGCCTTTTCACTGAGCTTGGGTGGGACTACAACTAGAGGACATACGTTAAGTGTGAAAAGTGAAAAATTTAAGGGGAAAATAAGGGGAAGCTTCTTTACTCAGAGAGTTGTGAGAGTGTGGAATGAGCTGCCAATACAAATGGTGCATGCAAGCTTGATTTCAGTGTTTATGGAAAGTTTGGATAAGTACATGGATGGTAGGGGCATTGAGGACTCTGGTCTGGGTGCAGGTCAATGGGAGTGGGCAGTTTCAATACTTCCACACAGACTAAATGGACCAAATGGCCTGTTTCTGTGACTTTATGACTATGACACTCCTGAATTCAGTTTCTGTGCAGCTCAGTTGATATGTAAAACAAGAACCAACATTTTGTTATTATTAGTAGCGTCTGCAAATGATAGCATGTGAAATCCATAAACCCCAGATGGCATTGAGATGAGAAAACTTATTGTCTTATTCCGTAAGTTATTGCATAAATATTTCAAGGTATAAGAGAAAGAAGATATGAGGATATAATAATATCAAAAGTTCGAAGTAAGACTTTTATCAGAGTACATACATGTCACCATACAACCCTGACATTCTTTCTCTACAGGCATACTTAGCAAATCTATAGAGTACGATCTCTAAACTGTAAACCAATTGCAACATCAGATATAAATACATATATCGATAAATAACAAGAATGAAATAACAGTATAACAGAGTCCTTAAATGAGTGCAGCTATCCCCTTTTGTTCAAGAACCTGATGGTTGAGGGGTAGTAGCTATTGTTGAAACCAGTGATGTGCAACTGAGGCACCTGTACCTTCTAACTGATGGCAGCAGCAAGGAAAGAGTATGGCCTGAGCGGTGAGGATTGCTGATAATGGATACTGCTCTCCTATGACAGCATTTCATGTAGGTGTGCTCAATGGTTGGGAGGGCTTTACCCATAATGTACTAGGCCAAATCCACTATCTTTTGTAGGAGTTTCTGCTCAAAGGCATTGATGTTCCCATACCTGGCTGTAATGCAGCCAATTGGCACACTTTCCACCACACATCTGTAGAAGTTTGCAAGGGCTTTCGATGACATGCTGAAGTTCCGCACTCTATTGAGGCAGTAGAGGCACTGTGGTGCTTTCTTCGCAATAAAATGTATATGATGGGTCCAGGACAGGTTCCTCTGAGATGGTGACTCCCAGGAACTTAGAGTTACTGACCCTCTCCACCTCTGATCCTCCGATGATTACTGTCTAATGGATCTCTGGTTTTGCACTCCTGAAGTTTTGTTGACATTGAGTGAGAGGTTATCACTATTACACCACTCAACCAAGTTTTCAACTCCCTTGTGTATGCTGATTCATCACCCCCTTTGATGCAGCCCACAATAGTGGTGCTATCAGCAAACATATATGCATTGGAGCTGTACATAGCCACACAGTCATAGGTGTAAAGTGAGTAGAGCAGGGGGCAAAGTACACATCCCTGCAGTTCTCCTGTGCTGATGATGATTGTGGAGGAGATGTTTTGGCCAATCTGAACTGACTGGGGCGTAAAAGTGAAGAAATCCAGGATCCAATTGCATAAGGGGCTATTGAAGCTCAGGTCTTGGAGTTTACCAGTCAGTTTTGAGGGGATGATGGTGTTAAATGCTGAGCTGTAGTCAATAAAGAGCATCCTGATGTACACATATTTGCTGTCCAAATACATAGGAGTGGTCTAATAGCCCGTTGACCCAGCTACACCATTAAATAATGCCATAGTTGATTATAGGCCCCAACCAACTCCTTTAATTTCCCCCCTAAAACTCAACATCAGTCTTGAGTATGCTTAATGCCTCAATATCCTTAGCCTTCTATGAAAGAATTTTGAAGATTTAGAGGCATCTGAAGAAAAAAAATTCAATCTTGTACTTTAGGCCCTTATCCTAACTCTCCGTTCCTAATTCAGGACGCCACCATCACGAGAATTAATTTTTAATCTGTCACTTGTCGTTAGTTCAAATACCAAAAGGCACCAAGTTGGTTAAAACAAAATATTTAAATTAATTGCTCTATATAGTTTCTTTTTTTCATCTTGACAATTTAATTAGCAGTCTTAGTCAGTGCCAGGCTCGTTAATTGCTATGAGACACTAAGTTAAAAATGTGATTGAAACAGTTACTGATGCTGAGGATTAGGAAATCACACTAAAACAACTCTCCTCGTGAAAAATTGTCATGCTCTTCGTATCAAATAGCTAAATTAAATTAATAGAAAGGAATGTTTATATTGTATTGTTTTACAACTAGGAAAATAAATAATATTGGCTTATCTGATGTTATCTCATTTTCTTACGACATATGGTAATATAAATGATTTTTCACAACACATATAAAGTAAACAGTTAACAACAGTTTTCTTTAGCAGATTATCTGCCTTATCCTCAAGGCAACACCCTACTTCTAAACATGAGAAAGTCTGCCGATGTTGGAAATCCAAAGCAACACACACAAAATGCTGGCGGATCTCTGCGGGTCAGGCAGCACTGATGGAACTGAAAGATAATTGACATTTCAGGCCGACACCTTTCTTCAGGACTGAGAAGGAAGAGGGAAGATGCCAGACTAAAAAGAGGGGAGGAGGGGGGAGGCCAGCTAGAAGGTGATAGGTGAAACCAGGGGGTAAGAAAGATAAAGGGCTGGAGAAGAAGGATTGTGATAGGAGAGGAGAGTGGACTATGGGAGAATGGGATTGAGGGGGAGACCTGGGAGAAGTAATAGGCGGGTAGGAAGAGGTAAAAGGTCAGAGTGGGGAATAGAGAAAGGAGGGGGAATAGAGGAAGAAATTTATTTACCAGAAGGAGAAATCAATATTCGTGCCATTAGGTTGGAGGCTACTCAGATGGAATATAGGGTGAGTTCTAGTGGCCGCTTTTTCTATGGATGACTTCTTAATAACATATATTTGCAATAGCCTGCTACTCATGCTTGAATCAGTCTCTTGCAATCTCAATTCAAAAATACACACCATGGATGGAAAGACTGGTCCAAAGGTATCCTGTTCACTAATACAATAGCGACATGGAGATCTTGGAGCATCCTGCATCTTGATTCTCCACCGCTGTCTCTCACAACTGTTCTCACTTGTGATAAATATAATCTTGTGATGATATGTCCTCAGACAGAATGAGTTTCTTTGAGAAGCTGCCCTTATAGCTGTGTCTGTCTCTTGCAGGATCTGTGTAAAATTAAAGGCCATGTTTAGAAATATCTGGTTAATTATGAATCAAGTGATTGAAATGTATGCAATCATGCCCTATTTGCTGTTGATACTACAGGAAAATGAGTAACTATGCACTCCATGATATTTAAATCTGCCAACAGGTTGCTGAGAGCCAAGCACTTTGAGACTGATCTAATGGATTTATACCTCCTTCTCTGTAGCTACTGTTTGTGATACTGCCAGATGGCCACCTTCAGTGATTCCTCTCATATTTTTGAATTCTCTTCTGAAAATCGGGAAGTAAAAGTACTAGCATGTGCTAAAGAGTTGGGTGAAGAATATTTGTTGGGGATCACGGTGATGGAGAGGCATTACATCACATACAGATGAGGTTGAATGTTGGTAGTAGATGGATGGATAGGATTGTGAAGGAACAAGAAGAGATGGGAGGCCCTGCAAGGGAAGTTGATTAGGAATGATGTTTACTGAACAAATCAGTGGATACAACATCCACTGGAAGGGAATCTTAAGGCCTCACCTTAGGAACACACAGGAGCCCTGCATTATCAGCTTCAGCACTTCAGTGTTGCTCAGGGTTTGAACAACATTCAAGACGGAATCCACCAATCTTCTATTGCTGGCATCAGGATTAATTTCTATCCAAGGATCATTCAGTGCCAGCATTCTCCCTCATGTGAGAAGTTTTCCCGCAGCCCTTTTGAATGCTTGAATGCCTATTCCTTTTATTTGGCCCAAGCATTTAAAAAAAATTAAATTGCAAGTTTGGAGTATCACTTTTGTTGTAATGTGAATATTATTAAAAGTAAGTTAATACTAATCAGGAAGCTATTGGTAGCAAGAGGCGGGATCTGGGGTTGGTGGGGTCTTTACTTCCGCTCTTTTTACTCCCAGTATGCATTGTATATAGTTCCTCCACCCAGGCCGCACGAGGTACCTGGAAGCTTCTGTATTGTAAATATCATTTGCCGTCCCAGATAAAGATGCTTTTTTGGCCATCAAGTTGTCGAGTGGTCTTTTTGTAAAGTAGAAGTTACCACATATTTTTGGCGACGAGGTAAACTGGTTTTGTGGATGGGTCGGCCCCATTTTCGATCAGGAGCTGTGAGCAGGCGAGGAACCTCATGTTCGGATGGCTGTGTTCGGAACAGTCGGTGTGTTCAATGAGCAAATCGAGGAGTGGCCGGAGTACGAGGAAAGGTTGGGTCACTTTTTCTGTGCTAATGGAATTACTGGGGAGGCTAAGAAGCACTCTATTCTCCTGAGTGTGTGTGGGGCAAGGACGTACAAGCTGATAAGGAACTTAGCTACGCCGCAGAAACGGGAAGAAATTCCATACAACAGGTCAAGCTCGTGGGGAACCACCACAATCCGAAGCCTTCGGTGATAGTTCAACGGTTCAAGTTTCACAGCCATGTCCAGATGTCAGGTCGGTCTGTGGGCGGTTTTGTGGCTGAGTTTTGGCAGCTGTCGGAGCATTGCGATTTCGGAGCTGTGTTGGATGACATGCTCCGTGATAGATTAGTATGTGGCATTAATAATGCCACCGTACAACGCCGCTTGTTGCTGAAAGCCCCACCATTGACTTTCAAGAAAGCCCTAGGGATTGCTCAAGGCATGGAAATGGCTGCTGATAATGCCAAGGATATACAGAAAGGATATGGGGGGTCGCAGTCGATGGCAGGGCTCCAAGTCAGGAGGGTGACTGGTAAACAGGTAAAGTGGGTCAAGTGTTTTTGGTGTGGAGGAACGCACTACACAGATGCTTGTAAATTCAAAGAGACTGTCTGCCATGCTTGTAGCAAGAAGGGACATTTAGTTAAAAAGTGCAGGAGCATAAAGGGTAAGGTTAAGCCTGGGCAGGGGAAAGCTCAACAGACTCAGGCAGCCACACACCACCTAGGGGAAGCAGACGAAGAGGCAACGTGTCCCTACAACATGTTTGGGGTGGAAACAGATGAGGGACCACCTGAACCATATTAAGCCACAGTCACTATCAAAGGAAAGGACATTAAGTTCGAGATTGATTCAGGGGCTACTGCATCGGTCATTAGTGAAGAGACCTACAGGAGGACATGGGGATTCAACCTGCCTCCCATCAGACCATCTAAGCTCCAACTCAGGACCTATACGGGGCAGCCCATACCTCATTTAGGGGTGTTATATGTGAATATTTCAGCCGGGGGCCAGAAGGCTGAAGCCAGGCTGGTGATAGCTAAGGGCAGTGGGCCCAGTCTTCTGGGCCGCGATTGGCTTTGCAAAATCCGGCTCAACTGCATGAAATTAACTATGCATGCATGACAGAGGACATTCTGCAGCGGTACAGTGACATTTTCAGGGATGAGCTGGGCACACTGAAGGGCGTGACCCTGAAACTCCATGTCGACCCTGAGGCCAACCACGTTTTTTTAAGCCCAGGTCAGTGCCCTATGCCATGAAAGGCAAAGTCGAGGAGGAGCTGGAACGTTTACAGGGGCTGGGCATCATTGAGCCCGTCCAGTTTTCAAGGTGGGCGAATCCTATTGTTCCAGTTTTGAAGGCAAATAAAACGGTGAGGATATATGGGGACTACAGGCTTACAGTGAATCAGGTCTCTAAGCTGGAGGAGTACCCATTGCCACGGGTGGATGACCTGTTTGCGACCCTGTCAGGGGGTAAGCTATTCACAAAGCTGGACATGAGCCATGCCTACCAACAGCTGCTGCTCGACGAGGATTCAAAGGAGTACGTCACAATCAATACACACAGGGAATTATTCAAATACAATCATCTGGTGTTTGGGGTGGCGTCTAGCCCCAACATTTTCCAAAGGACAATGGACTCTTTGCTGCAGGGGATTCTGCATGTAGCAGTGTATCTTGATGATATTTTGATCACGGGAGCTACGGAGGGGGAGCATCCGGTTAACTTAGAACAGGTTCTGAAGAGACTCTCAGATGCAGGTTGAAAGGCGGAAAATGTGTGTTCCTGGCTCCGAGTGTGACCAACCTGGGACATAAGATTACAGCTGAGGGGCTTTGCCCAGTGGAGGAAAAAGTGAGAGCTATTAAGGAGGCCCCAAACCCCAAGAGCGTCACTGAACTCAGATCATTTTTGGGCATGGTGAATTATTATGGCAAGTTTCTTCCGGACCTCTCAAAGGTTTTGGTCCCACTGTATAAGCTGCTTCACAATGACACTAAGTGGCGGTGGAGTGAAGAGCAGGAGGAAGCTTTCAAGAAAGTGAAAGAGCTCCTGCATTCAGCAAAGCTGCTCGTTCACTATGACCCAGACAAGGAGATCACCCTCTCATGCGACGCTTCGCCTTGTGGAGTCGGGGCAGTTCTCTCACACGTAATGGAGGACCGTTCAGAGAAGCCTATTGGTTTTGTTTCACGTACCCTGATGGCTGCTGAGAAGGGATATTCACAGCTAGACAAAGAAGGTCTGGCCTTTGTTTTTGCAGTCAAACGTTTTCATCAGTACCTCTATGGACGTGTATTTACAAATTATACAGACCATAAACCACTGATGCGTCTTTTTAGGGAGACCAGATGAATCCCACCACTAGCCTCAGCCAGGATACAGCGTTGGGCTCTCACATTGTCAGCCTACCAGTGTACTATCGTGTACAGAGCGGTTGGGGATAATGCAAACGCCGATGCGCTGAGTCGACTCCCTTTACCTGAGATGCCTGTTACTACATGTGTGCCTCCAGAGACTGTGTTTTCATTGGAGAGGCTGTCAGAGACACCTGTAAAGGCGACCCAGATCAAGCAATGGACAGAGGGGTCCCAGTCCTGTCCCAAGTCAAGACTTTTCTTTTACAAGATTGGTCCAGAGTTGTGGAAGGAGAGGAACTGAGGCCTTATGCCAAACGCAAGACCGAACTGAGTCTGCAGGATGGTTGCATTTTCTGGGGGGCGAGGGTCATTGTGCCTCCCCCTGGCTGTTCACAGATTGTGGAGGAAATTGATGAGACTCACCCAGGGGTGTCTCGAATGAAGAGCCTTGCAAGGTCCTACGTCTGGTGGCCAAGAATGGATCAGGATCTGGAGAACAAGGTAAAATCATGCACGCAATGTCAGACCAATCAGAACATGCCACCACCAGCTCCTTTGCACCCATGGGAGTGGCCAGTCTACCCCTGGTCTAGGCTACATTTGGACTTTCCTGGCCCCTTTATGGGACAGATGTTTCTTGTAATGGTAGATGTGCATTCCAAGTGGATGGAAGCTCACATCATGAGCAACATCACGGCCCCCTCAACCATAGACAAACTCAGGCAAGTGTGTGCAGTCCACGGGTTGCCTGACATTCTGGTCACTGATAATGGCCCGACGTTCACCAGTGAGCTGTTCGGTGAGTTCATGCGGCAGAATGGCATTCGTCACATTCGGACGGCCCCTTTCCACCCGGCCACCAATGGTTTGGCTGAGCGGGCTGTTCAGACAGTGAAGGAAGGCCTGAAGCAGATGACAGGGGACTCTCTTAGTACCCGGCTTTCACGTTTCCTGTTTAAATACCGCCTCACTCCACAGAGTATGACTGCACGCACTCCAGCAGTGATGCTGATAGGGCATAGGCCTAAGTCAAGATTGGACCTGCTGCGCCCGGACATGAAGGCAAAAGTGGAGAGAAAGCAGGAAAAGCAGAAGGAGGGACATGATCAACATGCGTGAGAGAGACAGTTAGAACTGGATGACAATGTCTATGTGAGAAACAATCAGCAATGGCTACCTGGGGTTATTCTTGAGCAGAGTGGTCCAGTCTCCTATGTTGTTAAGCTGACTGATGGGTGTGTTTTCCACAGACATCAGGACCATGTGCGCCTGCGTCATGATTCTGGCTCAGAGGTAGACAGTTCCATGGAGTTTCCAATGGTGAGACAGACTACTGGGGAAGCACGTCCACCAGTGACTTTGCTAGAGGGAGACACAGTGGCAGAGAGGGCAGAGTCCCCTGAAGAGGATGGACATTCTCATGCGGACATACAGACCCCTCTCGTGTCCCCAACACTAGATCCACCCAAAACATCCTCACCAGCGGTGCCTGCTGGATCACCGGGGGTAGTGTGTAGATCGCAGCGCCCTCACAAACCTCCTGACAGACTGAATCTTTGGTTGGATAGTTTCTTTTGTTGTTAGATTGAATGTTGAATTCGCCATGTTTTCTTAGGTGTTTTTGTATTGGTAACCTGTTGCTAATGATACCACTGTTTTTATTTCCCAGTTCTTCTATATCTGGGGAATGTTGGATTTTAAAGGGGGAGAAGTGTTGTAATGTGAGTATTATTAAAAGTAAGTTAATACTAATCAGGCAGCTGTGGTAGCAAGAGGCAGGATCCAGGGTTGGTGGGGTTTTTACTCCCAGTATGCATTGTATATAGTTCCTCCACCCATGCCGCACGAGGTACCTGGAAGACTCCGTATTGTAAATATCGTTTGCCGTCCCAGATAAAGATGCTCTTTTGGCCATCAAGTTGTCGAGTTGTCTTTTTGTAAAGTAGAAGTTACCACAGCTTTCACTAATATAATATAAAATTATCACACCTACTCATGCCACCTGATCATAACATTTGTAAATTAGATACAGCATAGTTAAAAGGACACAAGCAAAAACCTTGTTTTGCAACAACTATCAGAACATCACTATCCCCCTCCACAAAAGATTATGTGCCGATTTGGTGACAGAACAGAGTGTTTGTTAGTTGAGAGGGAAGTCAGGCAGAAAGTACTCCGTGCTCTTAAACAATGCCACAATGCCTATTTTTAGAGCATCTATTCCCATTAGTGCGTGTCAACACTGATGTCTTTCATGGCTTGAAGAAACTAATTGTATTTAATCATTTATATCAAATAATAAGTTTTAAATGCTGAACTTGTCTAGTCTTTCCTGTAACAAAGTGATATCTCAAAAAATGAAAATTTATTACAAATGCTTCAATATTATTCACATCTATTACTTTTCTGGCCAGGTAGCTGTCTCTGTGAAAAAAATCAACATCCTCTGCAAGGCTGCTTTGATGCTGTTCTCAAGTTTGCCATGATATTCATTACTCTTTCTTAAAGTGTAACTGCCTGCCTCTAGAAATGATCCTATTTGTTTGAACCATTTTAAATGCTATCCAATTGTGA
The DNA here is from genome assembly GCF_048418815.1 of Hemitrygon akajei. Taxonomy (NCBI): domain Eukaryota; kingdom Metazoa; phylum Chordata; class Chondrichthyes; order Myliobatiformes; family Dasyatidae; genus Hemitrygon; species Hemitrygon akajei. The sequence goes on along the minus strand of NC_133126.1, from coordinate 147,529,700 downwards.
CCACTCCATCAAACCCTGGACCTTTTTCAAAATGTGATGTCTTATTGCCAAACCAAATGCTTGCAAATCATTTCACAAGTTTATCTTGATTGTTCCACTTCCACAATGTTTCTTCATGCAAATACCAACCATTGCATTATGTAAATATTATTAACATATTTGTATTAGCACCCTGTCTGAAAAGCTAAGCACACATTTGCATGTCCTTCATCTCAAGCTGAAAGGAAATCCACAAAGAATGTTAAACCAAAGTATAAATACATGGTATTTCCCTAGAAAACTATAGCCATATAAGCAAAATGCATGCTTCAAAATAATCTGAAACTAAATGTTCTCAGATTACTATTAGGATATAATATGGAAAGGCCTGAAATTTTTACAATGTCCTTTTATATCAAGTAAAAGTAGGCAGTTTCTCACAGTGCACAATGATGCATTATTCTGTTGTTAAGATGAACATATATTTAGAATAGCTTGAGAGTCAATGCCTCCCTCTGTGCCTGGATCCTTGACTTCCTGAAGAACAAACTGTGCTCAGTAAGGCAGCAACAGCTCCACCACCATTATTCTGAACTCTGGTGCTCCACAAGGTTGCATCCTCAGCCCCCTGCTCTGCTCCCTATATACTCATGATTGCATGGTCAGAATCTGCTCTAACACCATTTACAAATATGCAGATGATACCACCATAGTGGACCAAATCTCAAATAACAATGATTCAAAGTACAGGAAGGAGATAGAGACTTAGTGATTTAGTAGCATGACAATAACTTCGGGAAGTGGGTGGTGCACACGCTCCTGTGTACAACAATGGTGTGAGGTTGAGAAGGTTGAGAGCTTCAAATCCCTAGGACTGAACATCAGCAATAACCTGTCCTGTTGAAGGCATGACCGAGAAAACTCACCTATTTCTCTACTTCCCCACAAAGTTAAAAAACAATTGACTTGTCTCTGTTGACCTTTACCAATATTTATCAATGTCTTCTGTCTGAATGCACAACAGTTTGATATGGCAACTACTCTGCAAACATACTGCAAAGTTGTGGACACAGCTCAGCACATCACAGAACCAACCTCCCCTCTATCGACGATTGTCTACACTTCTTGTTGCCTCAGGAAAGCAACCAGCATAATCCAAGACCCCACCATTCTAGACATTCCCTCTTCTCCCTTTTTCCATTGGGCCGAAGTCACATACCACCTGGTGTAAGTACAGCTTTTATAAGAGTATTATGTGGTTCCCTAGTACAGTAAGATGAGCACTTGGTCTCACAATTGACCTCATTATTATTTACCTGCACTGCACTTCATTCTCCCTCAATGCACCATGTAGTGATTTGATCTGTAGAAACAATATGTAAGACAAGCTTTTTACTATATCTCAGTACATGCGACAATAATAAACCGACTCCAATATCAAAATGATCTTTCGCAAATAAAGGCAAAAGAGATGACTTTCAGAATTTACAGCTCTGAGTTAGAACAAAAAAAAATGACTGACTTTGTCCCTTCAAATTATTTATGCATTTTGAAGTGTGATGAACTAAAAACTTTTATAGATAATTAAACAGATTAAAAATGGTAAATTAATGTTCCTGTACAGATGGTGTTTTTATCAGCTATGAATAATAAATGCATGTGATTTTCTAACATTTTAATGTTTGAAATAAAAGTAGACTTCACTGAATACCCTTGACTCATAAAATCTCAATAAAATAGGTGATGTAAAACCAAAAATTGTACTTTGTTGTTGCTATTAAAATAGAAGCAAGTAGGGGACTTCGGCACATCATAACCAAGTATGGAAGCCTGGAACTTAGTGACAAATTCAGAATACCAAATCTGTCAGTGTGTGCTATTTCTCTGAAGTCAATTGGTGAACCCTATTTTGCTGGATCTTGCCCATCAGTTATACTTTGAAACCACCACTCACATCCTGCATAAGATTGCTCTTGGCACAAAATCTGAAACCCCATTCATGGCTATTGTAGAGCAACTGATTGGGGACAAAAGTTCAATGTTCAAAGTAAATTATATTATCAAAGTACATATATATCACCATATGCAACCCTGAGATTCAATTTCTTGTGGGTGTACTCAACAAATTTATAGAATAATATAACAGGATCCATGAAAGATGAGCCAGGAAGACAACAAACGGTGCAAATGCAAATATAAATAAATAGCAATAAATAATAAGAACATGAGATAAAGGGTCCTTGAAAGAGAGTTCATTGGTTGTGGGAACATTTCAATAATACGGGAAGTGAAGTTGAATGAAATTACCCCCTTTTGTTCAAGAGCCTGATGGTCGAGGGGCCATAACTGTTCTTGAAGCTGGTGCTGTAAGTCCTGAGGTCCTTTTACCTTCTACCAGAGGACAGCATGAGAAGTGAGCATGTCCTGGGTGGTGGGGATCCCTGATGATGGATGTTGCTTTCCTACAACAGTGTTTCATGTAGATGTGCTCAATGGCTGTGAAGGCTTTATTCATGATGTACTGGTCTGAATCCATTACTTTTTGGTGGATTTTCTGTTCAAAGTCAGTGGTGTTTCCATACCAGGTGGTGATGCAGACATTCAATATTCTCTACACTACACACCTATAGAAGTTTGTCAAAGTTTTAGATGTCATGCCAAATCTGTAAGGAGATTCTGCACTACATTGATTCTTGGAATGGAACTCCAAACTGTGATAGCCTGAGCTATTAAATCCTCATGCTACTAGCTACTCTAACATACAGATCGCTTGTTAAACAAGATCTGTATCTATGTAAGAAGCATTCAATGAAATGTTTTCAACATTTCTGGGAACATTCATTGAATGAATCAATATTTTTTATACTACTTTGGTGTATCATTCAGCAGTATCTCGGAGAATTGCACCACGTGGATTTTATTGGAGTTAAGTGAAGAGTTCCATATATACATACAGTATAATGTATGTATCCACAGATCACCAATGAGCAATCTTCAATTTTCAGTTGTAACTGACCACAATGAGTAAAAACCAATATTTAAATTTTAATAGCATGCACCCTATAATTGTTTTTCTCAGTGTTGCAAAAAGTTTATGTTTTGCCATGTGTCATATATCCAGTATAACTTATACAATGTAGATAGAACAATGGAATACAGAATAACATTTATTTAATAATATTATCTTCAAAATTGAAACCTCTACAGTTAAAATAATCAGAATAAAATTGAACCAGAATAGATAAACTAAGATAGTTTATCGTTTGTCAGCAGGAACTGTTGTGCCATTTAGTTAATCACCTATTATTAAAAATATGTTTCCTTTCTAAACCTGACATGCCAAATGAGTTGAACTAGAGTTTTATTGATCACTACAGAGGCTTTAAAATGGTTTATTTATTTCTCTACTTATGCAACCTTCCACCAGCGTCATCTGATTTAGTTTCATAAGGGAAAAAGAAAAGTAAAACCAATTTTGTTTTCTTGTAGTCATCAAAAAAATCTTGTATTTTTTTCACAATCTAAATGTTGCTTCTGCAAAAAGTGCAGGTTCGGGAGTTGAAATGTAAGAGGTTCACAATCAAAAGCTTCACGTCTCTTCGAGGGTGATCACCATGGACATTAACATTAACACCATGGACATTAACACCAGGGACATGAAAATCTTTAACATATTACCATTTCATAAATTCATTTGCAGCACCATGTGGCACTTTGTCGCTTGCTCATGTCAACCCCTCCTCCAAAGTAGACAGATTTGGGTTTGAGGAGGTGAAAATATGTAAAAATCCAGAAGCAACCTCAACCCTTTTCAAATTCAGCAGTTCCTGTTTTTACCAGAAAGTAAATTTCTTGGTACAGTTTGGGATGGGAATGAGGGGAGCAGAAAACAAAACTACTTGCAGGGACTGGATTGGCCATTTGAACAAACCTCGGAATTTACCACCTTGATTAGTTTAACCCCAAGACACCTGGATTTTCTGGGCCTCTAGAAACCTGTCTGGAAGTGAGAAATTAATTGGATTCAATTGTCAAGGTGCTTGAGATGCTTGAAAAGTCAGCATTGCTTTTGCTCATCTCCATATACCTTTGACAAGAAGGTGATGACGTTCTTGAACTACTTCTAACTTTCTGGTCAAAGTCATCCCTAAATGCTACAGGATAGGAAGTTTGAATATTCAGAGCCAGTAACAATGAAGAGATGGGAATACATTTCCAGTGAGAGAAGGCAATAGATTCCATTCATCTAATGCTAGATTATGTTCTCAATTTTAATATTTCTTGCTGAAATCACCTACCGAAGTTTCTGGTAATATTAGTTTCTTGCTATGATTGTGCAGTTTTGTCAAGTTTAACATCAGTACCTTTGATTATTAGTCATTAATATTGAAATCAAAGATCCTAATGTTTTTACTCATAGCATGTAGTATATGCTATTTAAAATGCATGGCTCACATTACTAATCCTTCTCAATGTTATGTAAATTTCCTCTGTGGATTTCACTGTAATTCTTTCCCATCTGTTGGAACACCACTTGATTGCCATTATTTTGGCTTTGAGTCTGTTTTGTTTTATATGTAGTGAAGATGTTCACTTGCTTTCTACAATTACAGTATCTTGCCACTCTGAATTGACTAGACTAGATTCAAAATTGGCTTGGCCATAGAATACAGAGGATAGTGGTGGAGGACTGCTTACTCTGATTGGAGATCTATGACCAGTCGTGTTACACAAGAATCAGTGTAGGAGTTGTGTGTGCCTGTGTGTATGATTTGGATGAAAATGTAGGTGGATTAAGTAATAAGTTTGCAAAAGACACAAAAATTGGCCGAGCTATGGACGTTGAAGAGACAGTCAACAGGATACAGAGCAGCTGCAAACGTAGGCAGAGAAATAGCAGCTGGAGTTTAATCTGTGAAGAGTGATGAGTTGCACTTTGGAATTTTAAAACTGAGGAAATTATACCATCAGTGGTGGTACACTTTGAAGAATTGATGCACACAGGGATCTTGGGGTGCAAATCCATAGCTCCATGGAAATTGCAATGGAAGTAGACAGGATGTATAAACAGGAATAAAAAGAAGTAGGAATTAGCAAAACTATTAGTTAGATTCAGGGGTTAAGGGTGGAAACAGAAGCAATTTCTTGTTGTCCTCGGGTATAGCTGCACCTATGGAACGTATTGTACTGGAAAAGAAGGGGAAGCTTTCGGGAACCTCAAATATCAATGAACACCGTCAATGGATTATTGTAAACTTCTTTCAATTAGCACAAATCTTGTAATACCAAATTAGGATGAGATGAGGATAGGACTAACTGAAATGATTAAGGAAGAGAAGAAACTTTGGTTAAATTTACTGCTCTTACTGCTACGGGCTGAAGTTCCGACTTACTTCAAAAAGGCAACAATTATACCAGTGTCTAAGAAGAATAATGTGAGTTGTCTTAATGACTATTGCCCAGTAGCACTCACATCTACAGTCATGAAATGCATTGACAGGTTGGTCATGATTAAACTGAACTCCTGTCTCAGCAGGGACCTGAGCTCATTGCAATTTGCCACAACAGGTCAATGGCAGACACAATCTCAATGGCTCTCTGCACAGCCTTAGACCACCTGGACAATACAAACACCTATGTCAGGATACTGTTCATCAACTATAGCTCAGCATTTAGCATTCCCACAATCCTGATTGATAAGTTACAGAACCTGAACCTCTGTACCTCCGTCTGCGATTGCATCTTCAACTTCCTAACCAGAAGACCACAGTCTGTGCAGATTCGTGTTAATACCTCCTCCTTGCTGGCGATCAATACTGCTGCACTTCATGGATATGTGTTAGTCCACTGCTTTACTCTCTCTATACCCATGACTGTGTGGCTAGGCAAAGCTCAAATACCATCTATAAATTTGCTGATGATACAACCATTGTTGGTAGAATCTCAGGTGGTGAGGAGAGGGTATACAAGAGCGAGACATACCAACTAGTGGAGTGGTGGCACAGCAACAATCTTGCACTCATATCAGTAAGACAAAAGCGTTGATTGTGGACTTTAGGAAGGGTAAGATGAAGGAACACATACCAATCCTCACAGAGGGATCAGAAGTGGAGAGAGTGAGCAGTTTCAAGTTCCTGGGTGTTGAGTTCCCTGAGGACATAACCTGGTCCCAACATATCGATGTAGCTATAAAGAAGGCAAGACAGAGGCTATACTTCATTAGGAGTTTGAAGAGATATGGTATGTCAACAAATACACTCAGAAACTTCTATAGATGTACCATAGGGAGCATTCTGACTGGCTGCATCACTGTCTGGTATGGAGGGGCTACTGCACAGGACTGAAAGAAGCTGCAGAAGGTTGTAAATCTAGTCAGCTCCATCTTGGGCACTAGCCTACAAAGTACCCAGGACAACTTCAGGGTACGGTGTCTCAGGAAGGCAGCATCCATTATTAAGGACCCCCATCACCCAGGGCATGCCCTTTTCTCATTGTTACCATCAGGAAGGAGGTACAGAAGCCTAAAGGCACACACTCAGCAATTCAGGAACAGCTTCTTCCTCTCTACCATCCGATTCCTAAATGGACATTGAACCCATGAACACTACCTCACTTTTTTAATATGTATTATTTCTGTTTTTGCATGAATTTTAATATATTCAATATACGTATATTGTAAAGATTTACTTATTTATTTACTTTATTTATTTATTTGTTTGTTTGTTTTTTTAATTATCTTCTATATTATTGCATTGAACTGCTGCTGCTAAGTTAACAAATTTCTTGACACATGCCGGTGATTATAAATCTGATTATGATTCAAAATTAACACCTATGATGCAAACACAAGGGGAAATGACAGAATTAACAAAAGATATCTGATTTGTTTGATCCTGTATGCACATTAAGAGTATATAAACAGGGGAAAACTGTGCTTGGATATGTTACAAGGATGAATCCCCAACAATAATGATCAGTTAATCAAAGAGAAAATCTGCATTTACTGAGAAGCGTATGTAATACCCTGGTTAATATTTCTACAGCTATGCTGTAGGTATTTCATTTCAGCAGTTTTCTGCAAAAGCAGTTTGTCTTGCTGGTAGAATGCTTTGGTTTTGTCTAGAGCTAAAATGCCATGTTGTTCAACTTATGAATGTTGTGTCAGCCAATCAGGATGGTGTGATCAGGAGAAAGTTCTACAGAGAGTGGGACTGAGTGAGTTTTGTGACCAACAGTAGTCTGGCGTGGGGTCTTTTGGCAGGAGCTGTAAAGAGGAACAAGAGAGAAGATACTGAAGAATGCCTTGGAAGGAGAGTTCCCACTGCACAAAGTGCTTTGTGCAGATGAATGGCTCCACGAAGGAAGGGCCAATACTCCTGAAGAAGATTTAGTTTGTTCAATATTAACTTTGAGGGAAGGGTAGTTTGGAATGTGGCATGTGCTTTCATGCAGACTGTGGTTCCAGCGCACGTGAGTAAAAGATGACTGCAGTATGAGCTCCAACAGTTATTGTGCACATTGGACTGGTTTAACTGTGATGGCCCTTTTTATTTTTTTCTCATTCCTATCAACTGCTTGATAAAGTTGACATTAGTAAATATACTTTCTTTATAATTTTATGTGGTGTATGATCCGTTATTTCTTGTCAGCAGACAATTGTGTATAGGCGGTATTTACATAGCATTCTACAATCAGGGTTTCTTTAATCAGAACATCTCAATGTTCCTCTTGGTTGAACGCCAAATCATACCGACCTCAGACATATATTGTTTATGAAAGGTTGCCTTGTCACCGCTGATTCATAAGGCTGTTAGCAGAACTAGCTAACAAGCCAAGTTTGTATACGAGCCCGATGAGAGTGTTACATGCCTTTACTAACTCAGTTAACAAGCACATGAACTTACAAAACTGATTATCTGTGAGCACATTCACTAGGTTTCCCTGACCCTCCGTGAACAGTCAAAAAAGAGAAAAGTTAGGACCTGAGAAAAGCAGTCTATGCTCACCAGGCGTTCTTCTTAATCACAAGTAATTTCCATGTGTCGGGCATGGGTTCATCCACTTCTGCGATGGTTAGTCTCTACAGAGTTATCGCTGTCTATGCTCCCATAATCCTCCATTCGTATCCTTTTCCTTATTACATTAATCAATAATGTTTCATTTTTGTTGGCTCAAGTTCATCTGAATAATCTGTGTCAGATTCTCATTGGTTCTGACCCAAAGCTACAAGCAGTATTGCTTTAAGGCTACACACACAAAATGCTGGGGAACTCAGCAGGCCAGAGAGCATCGATGGACAGGAGTAAAGAGTTGTTGGTTTGGGCCAAGACCTTGGATTTCCAGAATCTGCAGATTCTCTCGTGTTTGCTTTAAGGCTTTTGCTCCCAGGCTTGTGCCACGGGTAATTTCTTTTGTTACTTCAAACTATTCTAGCCAGGTCAGCCAAACACTGTGCCCAGACCATCAGATCATAGGCTGTTACTTCTACAAGCCTGCAAATTTACATATACAAAGCTTTTTATCTGAAAAGGGTCTCAGATTTAGCAAATCATCAGCAGAAAATACATTGTGTCCACATTCTATTGCTCTGAGTAAGCCATCTCTGAGCAAGAACCATTTTACCAAACAGTACACAAAGTAGTGGCTACAAGAACAGTGTCACAAAATGGTCACATCCACTCAAGCAAAGATATGGCGAGAACAAAGGCTTTTGATTTGTCTGTTTCCACTGCCCCTGCCTCATTCCTATTTGTTGATTTGTAGATTATAGTTCTTTCTAGCCAACATCTCCCTCTTCTTGATCCAAAGATATTTATCTTAAGTTCATTATCCTCTGAATCTGTTGACTGCCCATAGGACTACTGTGGACCCCATTTTCATTACATTTAATTACTGAATTACTGAATTGACACAATTTGTTTTTATACTAAAAATCATAACTTCTATTTTGTAAGAGCGTCACATAATTTCAGCTTTCCACCTTCTAAGTTGATGTACTTTAAGCATTACAATGATCAATGTACATAATATTAGTATCGCAGCAGAAAGCAATATTATCCTCACCCATGGATATATTTTGGATTCTCAACTCTAAGACATTCCAAAAATATGAGTTATGCAATATTTCATTTGCTTTATTGATGTGTGTTTTAATTACCACATCATTGTTGGCTGAGGCAAAGTTCATCATCGAACAGCCAAATCTAAAGTCACTTTTCCAATGGCGACATTGCGACTTTCCAAAGGGCACTGTTTCCATCTCTTGGTTTTAACTCGTGGCTGTTTTTGCTATATGATATGTCTGTCTCACCAGCGCATATTGCAAAAAAGCCACAATTTGTAAGTTTATGTCTGGATATTTCTTCTGGGCAAGCTCAGTGGTGTCCCCTGAATGACATCTTGATAAATCTATCCCTTTCCCAATACCATTCATAACAGTAGCGTATGTTGGTGGGTTACTTAAGGACTTCCATCCAACTACATTTCAGTGGTTTTCTCAATCTATCTCTTGTTTAAGCTTAGAAAAAATTAGAAGTGTCGTTTTTGACCCTTCAGTTATATTTTGAAGAAACTTGGAGACCATTTATTCAACATTTTCATATGAGCTAAACTGACTTTCCCTAAACCTTATTCTTATCATCATTAATTATTTGGATAGAGGTGCGGAGTTATCGACACTACTGTGTATATTTGATATAATGCAATGGCCCATGTCAGTTAGGTTAGCATTTTTGGGGTTTTTTTGGGGGTTTTTTGCCATTTTCTGTAACCACTATGAGCTTGGGAGGTTATTATATGTGGAATATCAACTGTTTGTATTTGTATTTTAACCTATTAATTATGTATTCTCAAGCTGTTTATACTCGATGTTTTACTGATTATGCTTGTTTAAAATTAATAAAAAGATTTAAAGAGAAAAAAAGAAAGGACTTCCAAGTCTTCTCATGATATTTGTCTACATTCTAAACCGTTTTCAATGGGGTAGGGCAAATTATATAAGGTAGACAACAATTATACCAGTGCCTAAGAAGCATAACGTGGGCTGCCTTAATGACTATCACCTGGTAGCACTCACATTGACAGTGATGAAATGCTTTGAGAGATTGGTTATGACTAGACTGAACTCCTGCTTCAGCAAGGCCCTGAACCCATTGCAATTTGCCTATTGCCACAATAGGTCAACAGCAGACGCAATCTCAATGGCTCTCCTCACAGCTTTAGACCACCTAGACAACACAAACACCTACGTCAAGATGCTGTTCATCAACTATAGCTCAGCATTTAATACCATCATTCCCACAATGCTGATTGAGAAGTTGCAGAACCTGGGCCTCTGTACCTCCCTCTGCATATGGATCCTCGGCTTCCTAACCAGAAGACCACAATCTGTGTCTGAGTGTGTCTGATATGAAAAACATATCCTCCTCGCTGATGATCAACACTGGCACACCTCAGGAGTGTATGATTAGCCTGCTGCTTTATGCTCTGTATACACATGACTGTGTGGCTAGGCATAGCTCAAATACCATTTATAAATTTGCTGACGATGCAACCATTGTTGGTAGAATCTCAGGTGGTGATGAGGGCGTACAGGAGTGAGATATGACAATTCTTTCAACCAATTATGTATCTGTATTCCCAGATCCCTTTGTTCTACCACACTCCTCAGTATCCTTACTGTGGTATGAATAGGTTACTGCATGGTACCAGAGATAAAGACTCACATAGCCACAGATGGAATAGCAGAACTGAACATTGTACTAGGGTGTTTGCCCTCTGCGACAGTTTTCCTGATTGGATGAAGGTGCACTCCAGCGCTTTGTTACTTCACTTGTGTAGTCTCTCTGCTAGTTTCACTGATTGGGTGAAGGTGAGTCCAGTGCATCGTTATTTCACTTCTACAATTTCTCCGCTGGCTTCTACCGTGACCTGCATTTCTCCACTTGATGCTCCATGTATTTTCTTGTAGAAGCATTTTAGCTGCCTTGGAAGTATTCCTAAAGTTAAAATCTAACCCCTGTACTCCTTTCTCCCGTGCTCTAACCATTTTTCAAAGTACCCATGCCTCAGTATATGCAGCTTTGTTTCCACTATGAGACAATAATGTTCTTAACCATTTAGTTGCAGGTTCTGGTTCTAAATGATCTTGCTCTAATGTTAATCGATATACCCCTTTGAATGCCATCCATAGACAGGCTGCAAATGCAGTTTTCTTCTTCTCTGGTAACATTTGCTTTACACATTTATTGGGTCCCCTTTGTTACTACCCATCACCGTCAATATAACATTCTTTAACTCCTCATTTGCTCCCCCAGTATGTTGCTGTGCTTCTGAAAAAGCAAGGTATATATTTAATTAATTTCCTTTCCTCGGAAATTTAGAGTGATTTCCAGAGAATCATTACTCTCTGGTGACTCAGTGCTTGGAATCGCTCCCTGGTTCATCCCCAGGAAGATATGTCCTGATTTGCTTAGCAATATCCTTCAGCTGCTGTACTCCTTCTGGGGTGGAGTATGTTATATCCTGGCTTGGAATTCGTTCCCTGACTCTCCCCTCTCTGATAATGAGTAGAAGCGGTGCAATCACGCAGATGGTAGCATTATTCCTTTCCTGTGCAGCAAGTTGGCCCTGCAGCTTTTATAACTGCTTTGTATGATGTCCAGCGTTGCTTTTCTTTTCTTGTACTGGTTTCTGTATCACATTCATAGCCATCTTTAAATCACTGCACTGTTTCCTCAATCCCTCCACTTTGTTCTTAGCTGCTTGGGCTTCTTCTTCTTGTTTGCTCTTTTCTTAAACCAGTTTCTCACACCGTAACTGAAACTGGCGCATGCTTGCCACATCCTCACTCCTCAGCCCCTGTAAATTAGTAAGTTTCTCTTTAAGGTTTACTACCTCTTTGTGGAGCCTTTTGATTTCCTGTTCTAATCTGTCTGTAGAATATTAGCTTTCTGTCAATATTCTACTATTTCCTCTTTTGATCTGTCATGTTCTATTTTTGCCTTCTTCTGACATTCTATCCAATACTTAATTGAGCAGCCAACTGCTACAGGCTTCTCAAATTGTTTAAGTTCTTTGTCTGTCAGTTTCCTTTGAGCAGTCTTCCAAAGAGTCTCCCCAGCAGTTCTCACTTCACCACCAGTGATGCACCATCAATAACTCACTCTGAGACGTTAAGAAGCGAGATATCGGCTTTTATTGACTGGAAGAATGAACAACACTACATCCTGGGGAATGAGGCTGGGCATCAGGCCTCAATCACCTTTATACAGGGATCTGTGGGAGGAGCCACAGGAGCAGTCCAGACAGGTATATGTAGTTCACCACATTCACCCCCCCTTTGTTTTAAAAGAGTCCCCAGGTGGCGAAGTTTCTTACAAGTATATTTACAGGTTAAGTCTATCAGGTGGTTGAATCTTTCGCTGTGATCTACGTAGCACCGGCTGCGATTGCACAGGTGCCGGTGGTGGTGATTGCACAGGTGCCGGTGGTGGTGATTGCACAGGAGACTGAGGTGGTGATTGCACAGGTGTCGGTGGTGGTGATTGCACAGGTGCCAGTGGTGGTGATTGCACAGGTGCCGGTGGTGATGATTGCACAGGTGCCGGTGGTGATGATTGCACAGGTGCCGGTGGTGGTGATTGCACAGGTGCCGGTGGTGATGATTGCACAGGTGCCGGTGGTGGTGATTGCACAGATGCCGGTGGTGATGATTGCACAGGTGTCGGTGGTGGTGATGGCACAGGTGCCGGAGGTGGTGATTGCACAGGTGCCGGAGGTGGTGATTGCACCGGAGACGGAGGTTGTGCTGGTTCTGGCCCAACTGGAGGTGTCAGGGATCCCTCACGTGTGTGCGAGGCGCCCGGAATAGATGCGTATGAGATGCCCGGTACATGAGCGGCGTGAGGAGTCTGGGTGGGGCACGGTGTACGCGGTGTCACCTCGGGTACAGGGTTCATAGTTACTGTGGAGTGTTCGGGGTAGTGGTCTGCTGCTCCGGCGGGCACCAGGTCGCGGACAGAGACTGTGTCCTCTCGCCCATCAGGCAAGACCACGTAGGCATACTGGGGGTTAGCATGCAGAAGGTGAACCCTCTCGACCAGCGGGGAGTATTTATTACTCCTCACATGTTTACGTAGCAGCACTGGCCCTGGGGACGTCAGCCAAACTGGTAGGGTGGTCCCAGTGACAGACTTCCTGGGAAAAGAGAATAGGCGCTCGTGAGGGGTGGCATTGGTGGACGTACACAACAGGGAGCGGATAGAGTGGAGTGCCTCAGGGAGGACCTCCTGCCATCGGGACTTAAGGGCTAAAAGTGTGGCCTTCCACACTGTGGCATTCTCCCTCTCCACCTGTCCATTCCCCCGGGGATTATAACTCGTGGTTCGACTAGTAGCAATGCCCCTAGCTAGCAGGAACCGGCGCAACTCGTCACTCATAAAGGAGGACCCTCTATCACTGTGGATATAGCAGGGATATCCGAACAGAGTGAAGAGCTGGCGTAGGGCTTTTATGACGGACGTGGTAGTAGTATCGGGGCAGGGAATGGCAAAGGGGAATCGCGAGTACTCGTCAATAATACTGAGAAAATAGACATTGCGGTCGGTGGAGGGAAGGGGGCCCTTAAAGTCAACACTCAGTTGCTCAAAAGGGCGGGTGGCCTTGACAAGCTGCGCAGTGTCAGGACGATAGAAGTGCGGTTTGCACTCAGCTCAGATCTGGCAGTCCCTGGTCATCGTCCTGATATCCTCCAGGGAGTACGGCAGGTTCCGGGCTTTAACGAAATGGTAAAATCGGGTGACCCCCGGATGGCAAAGATGTGCATGAAGGGCATACAGCTGGTCGAGGTGTGCGCTAGCACACGTTCCCCGGGATAGGGCATCAGGGGGCTCATTGAGTCTGCCAGGCCGGTACAGGATATCATAATTGTAGGTGGAGAGTTCTATTCTCCACCGCAAAATTTTATCATTTTTGATTTTGCCCCGCTGTTGGTTGCTGAACATGAACGCAACCGAGCGCTGGTCGGTCAGCAAGGTGAACCTTTTGCGGGTGAGATAGTGCCTCCAGTGCCTAATAGCTTCCACTATGGCCTGGGCTTCTTTCTCCACCGCGGAGTGCCGAAGTTCAGAGCCTTGAAGGGTACGAGAAAAGAATGCTACTGGCCTGCCCTCCTGATTGAGGGTAGCGGCAAGCGAGAAATCGGAGGCGTCACTCTCTACTTGGAAGGGAATGGTCTCGTCCACCGCATGCATCGTTGCTTTAGCAATGTCCCCTTTAATGCAGCTGAAGGCCGCGCAGGCCTCAGCAGAGAGGGGAAAAGTGGTAGACTTGACCAGGGGGCGGGCCTTGTCTGCGTAATGGGGGATTCATTGGGCGTAATAGGAAAAAAAACCCAGGCACCGCCGGAGGGCTTTGAGAGTGGTGGGAAGAGGGAGTTCTAACAGGGGGCGCATACGGTTGGGGTCAGGGCCAATGACCCCATTTTCCACGAGATACCCAAGGATAGCGAGTCGGGTGGTTCTGAACACACACTTGTCCCTGTTATAAGTAAGGTTCAAAGCTTCGGCCACTTGGAAAAATCGTTGGAGGTTGGCGTCGTGATCCGACCAGTCGCGACCACAGATGGTGATGTTATCTAGATAGGGAAATGTGGCCTTCAGGTTGTACTGGTCCACCATCCGGTCCATCTCCCTCTGGAAGACTGAGACACCATTGGTGACACCAAATGGGACGCGCAGGAAGTGATAGAGCCTGCCGCCCGCCTCGAAGGCGGTGTAGGGGCGGTCCTCTGGGCGGATGGGGAGCTGGTGATAAGCGGATTTCAGATCTATCGTCGAGTACACCTTGTACTGAGCTATCTGGTTGACCATATCCGCGATGTGGGGTAGGGGGTACGCGTCAAGCTGCGTGAACCTATTGATGGTTTGACTATAGTCCACAACCATCCTATTTTTCTGCCCAGTCCGAACAACAACCACCTGGGACCGCCAAGGGCTTGTGCTTGGCTCGATGATCCCCTCCCCGAGCAGCTGCTGCACCTCCGACTGAATGAAGGCCCTGTCCCCTGCGCTGTACTTCCTGCTTTTAGTCGCCACCGGTTTACAGTCGGGGGTCAGGTTGGTGAACAGCGATGGGGGAGGGATCTTGAGGGTGGAGAGGCTGCAAGTAGTGTCAGTAGCGCAGCTGTTGGCATGGTGCTGGGCCGGACGTGTGGTTCGGTGTGTATGTGCGTGTGGTAACGGAGTATATGGTGAAGTCCCACCAAACTGAGGATTCCTGACAGTGAGTGGTGGGAGGGGCCAGTCATATGCCATAGTCACACTTTCGAGGTGGCTCTGGAAGTCCAGCCCCAATAGCACAGGGGCACACAGTTTAGGCATGACCAGTAGCGCAAAGTTCCGATATTCTGTGCCCTGCACCACCAATGTCGCTACACAACCCACCCGGATGTCTGTGGAATATGACCCAGAAGCCAAGGTGACCCTCTGGCTTACCGGCCGTGTCACGAGTCCACAGCATTGCACTGTGTCCGGGTCAATAAAACTCTCAGTGCTGCCTGTGTCAAACAGGCAGCTAGTCCTGTGTCCCTCCACCAGGATGTCCATCATTGACCTTGCAAGCTGGTGCGGAGCGCTTTGGTCGAGGGTTACGGTGGCCAGAGTTGAAATGCCGTCTTGGTGCCCGGTAAACTCCGGCGAGTCGGGGGCGGGGCATGGTGACGCCGGCAAAGATGGCCGCTCACATCCGGGCATGCAAGATGGTGGCCCGCACGACTCAAACGCAGCGCTGCTCGACCCCGCGCGTGGTTTAGACTTACAGGCTCTGGCAAAATGGCCCTTTCTCCCGCAGCTGGAGCAGGTCGCTTCTCGAGCTGGGCAACTGTTTCGAGAATGTTTCTGGAGCCCACAAAAGTAACACAGTTTTCTGTTTGACGAGTTTGGGGAGTTCGTGGAACCGCGTCTGGCAGCGGCGTTGGCAAATTCGCTCGCGGGAACCGGTGGCGGAGGTGTCCATGGAACCGGCGGGGAATCGCGCGGCTGGACAGCGTCCGCGTTGTGCAGAGCAGCCTCCAGCGTGTCGGCCGTCTCGATCGCCAAGCGTAAGGTCAGATCAGCCTTTTCCAGCAGCCGCTGGTGCACATACACTGACCTGATTCCTGTAACAAAGGCGTCTCATACCAAGAGTTCCGCTTGCTGTTCCGCTGTGAGCGTTTTGCAGTCACAAGTCCGCACGTGTGCCTGTAGAGCTTGGAGAAATTCGGCGGTCGACTCCGCAGGGCGCTGTTTGCGCGTGGCCAAGCGATGTCTGGCGTAGACGGCGTTCACTGGCCGCAGGTACTGTCTTTTGAGGGCGTCAAGCGCCCCTTCGTAGGTCGAGAGGTCCCTGATGAATGAATAAACTTTTGGGGCGACTCTCGAGAGGAGAATTCTGTGCCTAACAGCGGGGTCAGTTGCACAAACCTCCTCCAAGTATGATTGGAAGCATGCAAGCCAGAGTTCAAAGGCAAGAGCTGCTTCAGGGTCTTGGGGGTCCAAATCCAACCGTTCCGGACGTAAAACGGTTTCCATGCTTTAACTTCCAGTCAATAAAATTGATGCACCATCAATAACTCACTCTGAGACGTAAGAAGCGAGATATCGGCTTTTATTGACTGGAAGAATGAACAACACTACATCCTGGGGAATGAGGCTGGGCATCAGGCCTCAATCGCCTTTATACAGGGGTCTGTGGGAGGAGCCACAGGAGCAGTCCAGACAGGTATATGTAGTTCACCACAACCAGTGACCAGCATACTCTCTGAATTGTGGCCATTTCCCCTATATATGTTTCTGGAGGAGCCCCCCTCCAATCAAAGCAAACCAAATCCTCTGGATATGCGGACTTCCCCAAATTCTTCATCCTGGGTTAGTAACAGCTAACTACCCAGCCCCAGATATTTCTATACCTCATCAATATGGTCGGACTTGAGTTTCCCGCTGACTCAATAGCGAGATATATCTTTGAGCCCATTCAGGAACGCCTATTCTGTTAAATGTATTAACCCTCAAAAATAATGATCAGTTAGCCACAGAGAGAATCTGCATTTACTGACAAGTACCTGTGGTTCAGTTAACAAGCATGTTAATTTACACAACTAAGTACCTATGAACACACCGATTGGTTTCCCTGGCCCTTCATGAACAGTCAGAGGTAATAACCAGGAAATGGAGTCTACACTGGCCAGTCATTCTTCTTGATCACAAGAAATCATCATGTGTCTGACATGGGGTGATCCACTTCAGCGATGTTCAGTCATAATTTTGTTGCCTCAAGCTCATCTGACTGACCTTTATCAGCTTCCCATTGATCTGGCCCAAGGCTACAAGCAATATTGCTTTATGGCTCTTTCTCCCAGACTTGTGCCGCAGGTAATTTCTTCTTTTATTTCCAACTCAGGTTCAAATGAGTCCAGCCAGGTCAGCCAAACACTGAGCCCAGCCTATCAGATCACAGGCTGTTCCTTCTACAAACCTGAAGTTTTACATAATAAAGAGCTTCTTATCTGAAACTGGTCTCCGATTTAGCAGATAATCAGCAGACAACTCCACTGTGTCCATGTTCAGCTGCCCTGATTGAGCCATCCCTGAGCAAGAACAAGTTTACCAAACAGTTCTCAAAAATGGCTGCAAGAACAGTCTCACAAAATGGCCTCCTCCACTCCTGCAAACACATGGCAACAACAAAGATTTGGTGTCATCTATTTCCACTGCCCTTGCCTCATTATTGTTCGCTAATTTGTAGATGGTAATTTTTCTGGCCAACAGGCAGAACATTGAGACATTGAGCTGTTCTAATGTTTCATAAATTGTGAATAATAAAAATTCTCTGTGCTATTCTGGACTTCATTTTAATTTGCCTCTATGGGGCGGTAAATAGGTCATATGGCATACTTGCTTTCATCTGTCTGGGTATTGAATATAGAAGTCAGAAAGTCATGTTGTACTTCATGATGCTCCATTTTTAGTTCTGTTTTCCACACTATAGAAAAGATGTGGTTAAGCTAGAAAGGGTAGGAAAAGATTCTAAAGGGCATTGCTTCTTCCTTTCCAGCCCCGATGAAAGGTCTCAGCCCGAAATGTCAGCCTCCATAAATGCTCCACCATTTTAATTTCTGTAAACAGACAAGTCAAACAGAAAAAAGTAATTGCCTTGATTGTGTCCAATGACAAAGCCGTAGAACTTTCCAATGGTTTAGAAGAAACTTGCCTTCAAAGATTTAACAATCCCTCTGGCATGAAATTCTGGCTGAATTTGCTGAAAAGCATAAAATGTGAGGTTCCCTAACATTCAACAAAAGTGATGGCATCACATTGGTAAGTGGCTAATCATCGTTACGACTACATGTAAACAACCAGCCATTCTGAAATAAAGTTTCCTGCAACATCCCAGGTTGAAGTCTGTGTTGTTGGTGGATGTTAGGGATTCTGTAACTGATGTACAGCAGAAACAAAGGTTAGGATTTCACACCTCAGAGACCATTAAG
Organism: Hemitrygon akajei; assembly: GCF_048418815.1. Taxonomy (NCBI): domain Eukaryota; kingdom Metazoa; phylum Chordata; class Chondrichthyes; order Myliobatiformes; family Dasyatidae; genus Hemitrygon; species Hemitrygon akajei. The sequence continues at coordinate 147,511,198 of NC_133126.1, read as the reverse complement.
TTTTTGAGGATGACTTTTTCCAGCACTAGTGGCAGCCACATTTGAAGTAAAAAACATAATATTCAACAAATATATTGAACATTTTAGAGAAAAAAAAGTTTGAACTGTACATAGAAAATATTGAGAATATTGAAATAGTCTATGTTTATTTTTTGTTTGAAAATACATTAAATATTAGAATATTTATGCAAGCAATTATTATCAATGTGTAAAGTCCTGTAAGGTTTCACTGCTGATGTAATGGCCTCTCTTCAATGCTTCACTGCTAATGTAATGGTTTCTCTGTAGCAGCAATATTTTGGTTATGACTGGAGATAACAGAGCTTTGCGATGTGTGCTATCCAATGAGAGGCATGTTGTTCTTTCTTGTGGTGCTGGGAGCAGGAATTTTGCGATCTTTTGTTGGCGAGAGATGAAGAGAGAAGACGCAAATAGAAAGAGTAGGTAGATCGGCGGATGGAGTGGACTGAGCAAGGGTCCGTCAATCAGCGACACTCGGAGGAGGTCGATGGGGAATGAATGGACGAATCCATGATTTCATTAAAATGGGCACATTTTCTTTACTAACCCTATAGTCAGATTAAGATTTATGAAGTTCAATCATTAAATTGCATATGGTGTACTGTCTGTTATTTTGCAGTTCAGATTTGTAACCGGGCAACATATCACACAGCATCCACACAAACAAGATTTCTCAGTTTGGCTGGGCCAGAGGCTGTCTTCCCCTAGACAAACGCATGCTGGCCGAACTTGTGGGTTACAAATGTACTGAAGATTAATTGTTTTGTTCATTTAATATGTTGAGCAGTAACACTTACTTACACTTCCATTAAAAAAACTTTTATTTATTTATTTTTTTAATTAGTTTTTTTATACATTTTCTACATAACTACAGATAAAAAAACCCAGATCGAAATGAAGAACATTGATACAGTGCAAAAATAAACATACAATAATAATATGATACAAAGAAAGATAATTGAGAAAGCACCCAAATTGAGGACATGTAAAATTAGTATCCTCCCCAAGCCCCGCAACAAACAAAAAAAAACTCCAGACCAACCACAACACAGTATAGGGAATATAAATCAGGAGAATCAAACCCCCAAAACTGTAAATACACTTAGCAACAGAAGATATTAATGCCTACTACCAACAGAAAAGGAGCTGAAAGCAAGGGACCGGAAAAAAAATCCTTAGTTAAGAGGAAGATTATGAAAATACTCAATAAAAGGTCCCCAGACCTTATGGAACTTTAAATCCAAATTAAGAACTGAATAATGAATTTTTTCAAGTTCTAAGCAGGCCATAATATCGTTAAGCCATTGAGCATGCGTGGGCGGGGCAACATCTCTTCATCTAAGGAGGATTAAACGTCTAGCCAGGAGAGAGGCAAAAGATAATATTCGACACTTAGTCGAACTCAGACGTAAATCTGTCTCGCCCCAGAAACCGAACAAAGCAATTAAAGGGTTAGGATCTAGGTGGTGATTCAGAATATACGATAACGTTATGAAGACATCTTTCCAAAATTTCTCCAAGCTAGGACAAAACCAGTACATATGAATGAGAGAGGCCTCACCCCTTTTACATTTATCACAAAGCAGACTAATGTTAGGGTAAAATCGAGATAATCTAGATTTAGACATATGGGCTCTATGAACAATCTTAAACTGTAAAAGGCAATGACGAGCACAAAGAGAGGTTGAATTAACCGATTTGAGAATCGAGTCCCAAGTCTCATCAGATAGGGAGGTATTTAGATCGTGCTCCCATGCCATTTTAATTTTATCCACAGGGGCACTTCGTAAGGCTGCTAATTTATCACGAATAAATGATATTAAACCTTTTCCTAGTGGATTAATAGAAATAAATAAGTCCATAACATTTTTCTCAGGCATTTCAGGGAAGTTAGGAATTAAAGGAGTAATAAAGTGTCTAATTTGGAGATATCTAAAAAAATGAGCATTGGGCAGATTGAACTTAGCAGAGAGCTGTTGAAAAGAAGCGAAGCGATTATCAATAAAAAGATCTTCAAAATGTCTAATGCCCTTCCTATACCAATCATGGAATGCTGAGTCATACGTAGTAGGTAAAAAAAGGTGATTATGTAAAATAGGGCTAGAAAGGGAAAAACCATGGAAACCATAAAATTTCCTAAACTGAGCCCATATACGCAAAGTGTGTCTAACAAGAGGATTAACTATTAATCTGGACAAACTACTAGGGAGTACAGAGCCAAGAAGTGCAGAGATAGATAATTCTTTAGTGGAGCTCAACTCCATTTCCACCCAATTAGGGCACTCGGGTTGGCCATGGAAAAAGGACCAAAAGGTAGCACAGCGTATATTAGCTGCCCAATAGTATAAACAAAAGTTAGGTAAAGCCATGCCACCCTCTTTTTTAGATTTTTGGAGATAAGCTTTATTAATTCTAGAGCGCTTGTTCTTCCACAAATATGACAAAATAATAGAGTCTAAGGAATCAAAAAAAGATTTAGGAATGAAAATTGGGATTGATTGAAATAAATATAAAAGTTTAGGGAGAACATACATTTTAACAACATTAATACGACCTACCAAAGACATAGAAAGAGGTGACCATTGTAACAGACTCTGTTTAATAGTATATGAAAGATTGGCAAAATTTTCACGAAAGAGATCTTTAAACTTCCTTGCAACTGTAATAACTTATTTTTAACTCCATAACGAAGAATAATATATTATTCAGTGAGCGTAGTTTACGGCTTGACCCATGTTTTTCTAAGAGAGATTCTTCTCCCATTTCACCATTGATATCCTCGGCTTCCCAGAACAGTCTCCAGTTGTGTAAAGATAGTCTTGGTGGCCGAAGCAGTCAAGTGAAATGTTCCAGTGGTGATACAGCCTCAAATGACATGCAAGTATCAATGGTTCATTAGAAAATTCACCTTCAAAACTTCTCTGGAATCTTTAACAGATGACAGAATCTGACTCTCCCAGCTTTGCTATCAAAGCTGTGAAGGTTTTCTGATTCTTCTGAAGAGCATCAGCATTTAGAAAGATTTAAAAGTGATTAAAAGAGAAATAGGCAATTAAAATACATTAATGATCACAAGAAAGATAAAATGGTATACCTTGCGATCCTGGAAACTACATTAAATAAAAAGAGAGACCAGTGGCAGAAAGCAGCTAGAAAATTGATGGGTGACCTTGGTCATCAAGCTTAGAAAAGTATCTGCACTTACATGGGCATGCTGGAACTTGTACTGAAAAGTGCACAATCTAAACACTTGTTTCAATTAACTGTTTTCTGATGATTGCATTGGAGAAGGTGGTGAAACTGTCACAACATTGAGGCAATTGTCTTCAGCAATTTCTGGATCTGCAAATTTAACTGCACGTATGTACTCATAAGTTGCTGTTAGCTACATAATAGAATGACAATGATGCAAATGACTATTATATACCAACCTAACTTGAACATATATAAAATACTGATTTGGCTGCAGCTGGATATAAACATATTTTGTTGCCTTGATGGAGCTAGTCAAATTATCAGTCTTCAGGAATACATGAACAAAGATTTTCTGTTGAACCTTTCCACAGTAACTTGCACCAAATAGCAGTGATTCAGCCCAGAACACAGAAAAGTGCAAACAGCAAATTGTAAATTTGCAGCTTCTATCTACCGTCTGTAACAAATATACAGTATATTGCCCTGAAATAGACTATCAATTTTTCATAGGTATAGATTGGTGTACTATGATTATACAATCAAAAATTTTCATCACAGTTACATCAATAAGTGGACCCTTTCTAAGCAGAATTAATGACCCTATTTGAAATTTGGCAAAAGTTTTTCAGTAAAGGCTTTCCATTAATTTAACAGTTAACTTGATTATTGTCCCACAAAAGTAGTCAACTTAAACAGTATTTTTCTTCCTAAATGTAAGATCATAAGAAATTATTAAAGTTACAAGAAAAGAGGAAGAAAATTTGAAACTGAGAAGATAAGATCTTCCTGAAATTACTGTCTCCCTGGCCATTTGTCTCCCAACATGATGCCAGGTGCAGTATTCTGCTGGGAACTTACATCCTAATGTATAGAGACATTCGTGTCACGTGCAGCCAACTGCACTCAGAGAAAGGCATCAACAGCAAGTGAAGCCCCAAGTCCCCAAGCACACCATCTATTAAATCCATTACTAGGAACCTTTAAAAACAACTGTTGTGTATTTAATATTTCAGTAGTACCTGAGTAAGATTGTAAATATATTATTTGATTAAGCACTCTTGATTGTTTTAATAGTTCATTTCAGGCTTTACGTAAGATAAGTGAATTGCATACATCATGACTCTACTTCACGATACATGCAAACCTCACTTACAGGTAAAGGTGAAATTAAACTCGCATTCCTGGATCCTTGTTTTCTTTGAATTAGTCTTATGTTTTAGAGTTACAAAACATAACAGTGGCAAGGAAGTTTTTTAAACAAACCCATGATTGCTATCCACCTCTTGAAGTGCAGCAAGATATTCGAGTTAAAAGAAAACAGTGAGAAATGGTCAAGTTACAAAAAAGCACAGCATGTTTATTTTCGTCTTTGGAACAGTAGATTTTCTTCAAAGAAGTAAAGATGGTCCAGTTAAAAAAAAAGTGGCAGGAAATGGAAGAATTCACAGGTTCATGAACAGTGAGGACTGGGGAAATAACCATGAATTTTAAAAAAGCAGAAATTTTTGGCCACATTGGACAGATAGAGGTGTTTCATTGCATAAGAGATAACTGGAATATGTATATTGAATGGATTAAGCAGTACCTTAAAGCAAATGTAATAGCCAATGAGAAACAGGTACCAATTTTGCTGCATATAACTGCAAGAATGGTTCTGTGAGGAGCCGTGGTGATTATAAGGACACCATTAAACCAATACTGAAATTAGATCAGTATTATCTGTTCAGGATAGAGGATACATTTGCAAATATTTCTGGAGGAAAACACTTCAGCAAAGTGGACTTAGCTGAGGCCTACCTTCAGATGGAGATGGAAAATGAGTCCAATGTAGTTCCTACCATAGACTCACATGAAAACTTTTATTGCTATAATAGGCTTATTTGTGGAGTGGCATCTGCCCCTGCACTCCAGCAGAAAGCTATGGACCAGGGGCAGCAAGGCTGCCCAGTCACTTAGTGTTACTTGGATGACATCATTGTTACCAGTAAGGATGACAAGGAACATCTCAAAATTCTCAGGACAATGTTAAAAAAATTATGGTTTCAGATCACAACGCAACAAGTGTGAATTCATTAAATCAAACATCACTTACAATGGCCGCACCATTGATGAACAAGAAATACACAAGTGTGCTAAGAAAATTCCAGCAGTGGTGGATGTCCCGAGGCCAAAGTTGCATTCTGTTTTAGGGTATGTCAACTGCTGCCAAATCTGGCTACTGTGCTCCACCCCTTGACCTCATTAATACTGACTGGGAAGAAATGACATGGACAAAGCAATGTGAGGTGGCTTTCCAAAAGACAAAGGAAAGTGATGTCGGACTCTGTATTCATACACTACGATACACATGTCCACACTTCACCTTATGGTATAGGTGCAGTCATGACACATGTTATGAGTGATGGAAGTGAATGCCCCAGAGCCTTTGTATCACATTCCCTTACCGCTGTAGAGAAAAATAACACACAGATTGACAGTGTCCTTGAGACTGGTTTGGGGTGTAAAACATTTCAAACAGTACTTGTATGTGAGAATTTACCCTCATTACTGATTATCAAACACTAGTGTCCATTTTCAATCCACAGAAGGGTGTTCCAATAACAGCAGCAGCACTAATGCGGAGATGGGCTCTGTTTCATGGAGGATACAATTACAAGATTGAATTCAAGAGGACAATCAATCATGGAAATGCTGATGGAGTATCTTGGAGAAGGGAGAATAAAGCTGCCCAGAGCTGTTGGAACAACTTTCTGCAGTCCCAGAGTCAATTCCTATAAAGTTCAAAGCTCAAAGTAAATTATTATCGAAGTACATATATGTCACCTTATACAACCATGAGATTCATTTTCTTGTGCGCATTCTCCATAATAGAATAATAACCATCATAGAATCAATGAAAGACCGTAGCAATCTGGGTGTTCAGACAGTGTGCAAAAGACAATGATCTGTGCAAATATAAAAAAATAATAATAATAAATAAATAAGCTATAAGTATTAAAAACGAGATGAAGAATCCTTGATAGTGAGTCCATAGGTTGTAGGAAAATTTCAATGGTTGAGCAAATGAAGTTGAGTGAAGTTATCCATTTTGGTTCAAGAGCCTGATAGTTGAGTGGTAAAAATGATTCCTTAACCTGATGGTGTGACTCCTGAGGCTCCTGTGTTTTCTTTCTGATAGCAGCAGCAAGAAGAGATCATGTCCTGGGTGGTGGTGGTGGTGTGTGGGGTAGTCCCTGATGATGGATGCTGCTTTTCTGCAATAACGCCTAGTGTAGATTTGCTCAGTGGAGAGGAGAGATTTATCCGTCACAGACTGGGCTGTATCCATTACTTTTTGTAGGACTTTCTATTCAAAGGTATTAGTGTTTCCATGCCAATACCTGTGTGAAACAGCCAGTCAATATATTCTCTATGATGCATCTATAGAAGTTTGTCAAAGTTTTAGATGCCATACTGAAATTCTTAAGGAAGTAGAGGCATTGCCGTGCTTTCTTCATAATTGCCCTTAAGTGCTGAGCCCAGGACAGGTATTCTGAAATAATAACACCAATGAATTTAAAGTTGCTGACCCTCTCTACCTCTGATCCTCTGATGAGGACCTCTGGTTTCCTCCTGCTGAAGTCAATAATCAGCTCCTTGGTCTTACTGACATTGAGTAACTGGTTGTTGTTATGGCACCCCTCAGCCACTTTTTCAAATCCATCAAATATGCTGATTAAATCACTGCCTTTGACTTGGCCTATGACAGTTAAAGACCTCAGTGACCACTCCAGATACTTAATCAGCACAAGTGTTTAGTTGTTGGCCCGGTACCCCCGTCTGGGCCAGATGCTTTTTGTACATTCACCCTCCTGAAGTCTGCTTGCATGTTGGCCTCAGAGGCTGAAATCACAGGATCACTGAGGCTGTGACAGTTCATGATGGCTCCTTCATGTGTTGATGGTCAAAGCGAGCACAGAAGGCATTCAGCTCATCGGGAAGTGAAGCCCTGTTGTCGGCTATGTCACTTGATTTGACTTTACAAGAGATAATAGTATGCAAGACCTGCCACACCATCCAGCATCCTTCATTGATTCAGGTTAGGTCCAGAATTGGCACTGGACCCATGAGATGGCTCTCTGAAGATCCTATCTGGACTTCATGCAACTTTCTAGGTCACCAGACTTGAATGTATTTGATCTAGCACTTAGCAGGTTATGGATCTCATGGTTCACCCAGGGCTTCTGGTTGGGGAAGACTCAGAAAGACTTTGTGGGACACACTCCACAACCGTGTTAGTAAATGACAACCATCGTACTATATTGTAAGAAAGGTGGATGAGCTTAGAGCATGGATTGATACCTGGAAATATGATGTTGTGGCTATTAGTGAAACATGGTTGCAGGAGGGGTGTGATTGGCAACTGAAAATTCCTGGATTTTGTTGCTTCAGGTGTGATAGAATCGGAGGGACAAGAGGGAGAGGTGTTGCATTGCTTGTCAGAGAAAATATTACAGTGGTGCTCTGGCAGGGTAGATTAGAGGACTCATCTAGGGAGGCTACTTGGGTGGAATTGAGGAATGGGAAAGGTGTAGTAACACTTATAGGCGTGTATTATAAACCACCTAATGGGGAGCAAGAATTGGAGGAGCAAATTTGAAAGGAGATAGCAGATATTTGTAGTAAACACAGGGTTGTGATTGTGGGAGATTTTAATTTTCCACACATAGACTGGGAAGCCCATACTGTGAAAGGGCTGGATGGTTTGGAGTTTGTAAAATGTGTGCAGGATAGTTTTTTGCAGCAATACATAGAGGTACTAACTAGAGAAGGGGTCGTGTTGGATCTCCAGTTAGGGAATGAGATAGATCAGGTGACGGAGGTCTGCGTTGGGGAGCACTTTGGGTCCAGTGATCACAATGCCATTAGCTTCAATATAATTATGGAGAAGGATAGGACTGGACCCAGGGTTGAGATTTTTGATTGGAGAAAGGCTAACTTTGAGGAGATGCAAAAGGATTTAGAAGGAGTGGATTGGGACAGTTTGCTTTATGGGAAGGATGAAATAGAGAAATGGAGGTCATTTAAAGGTGAAATTTTGAGGGTACAGAACCTTTATGTTCCTGTTAGGTTGAAAGGAAAGGTTAAAAGTTTGAGAGAGCCATGGTTCTCAGGGGACATTGGAAACTTGGTTCAGAAGAAGAGAGAGATCTACAATAAATATAGGCAGCATGGAGTAAATGAGTTGCTCAAGGAATATAAAGATGTAAAAAGAATCTTAAGAAAGAAATTAGAAAAGCTGAATGAAGATACAAGGTTGCTTTGGCAAGTAATGTGAAAATAAATCCAAAGGGTTTCTACAGTTATACTAATAGCAAAGGGGTAGTGAGAGATAAAATTGGTCCCTTAGAGAATCAGAGTGGACAGCTACGTGTGCAGCCGAAAGAGATGGGGGAGATTTTGAACAATTTCTTTTCTTCGGTATTCACTAAGGAGAAGGATATTAAATTGTGTAAGGTAAGGGAAACAAGTAGAGAAGTTATGGAAACTATGACGATTAAAGAGGAGGAAGTACTGGTGCTTTTAAGGAATATAAAAGTGGATAAATCTCCAGGTCCTGACAGGATATTCCCTAGAACCTTGAGGGAAGTTAGTGTAGAAATAGCAGGGGGTCTGACAGAAATATTTCAAATGTCATTAGAAAAGGGGATGCTGCTGGAGGATTGGTGTATTGCTCATGTGGTTCCATTGTGTAAAAAGGGTTCTAAGAGTAAACCTAGCATTTATAGGTCTGTAAGTTTGATGTCAGTGGTGGGTAAATTAATGGAAAGTATTCTTAGAGATGGTATATATAATTATCTGGATAGACAGGGTGTGATTAGGAACAGTCAACATGGAATTGTGCGTGGAAGGTTGTGTTTGACAAATCTTATAGAATTTTTTGAAGAGGGTACTAGGAAAGTTGACGAGGGTAAAGCAGTGGATGTTGTCTATATGGACTTCAGAAAGGCCTTTGACAAGGTTCCACACAGAAGTCTAGTTAGGAAGGTTCAATCGTTAGGTATTAATATTGAAGTAATAAAATGGATTCAACAGTGGCTGGAAGAGAGATGCCAGAGAGTAGTGGTGGATAACTGTTTGTCAGGTTGGAGGCTGGTGACTAGTGATGTGCCTCAGGGATCTGTACTGGGTCCAATGTTGTTTGTCATATACATTAATGATCTGGATGATGGAGTGGTAAATTGGATTAGTCAGAAGGCTGATGATACTAAGATAGGTGGCATTGTGGATAATGAAGTATGTTTTCAAAGCTTGCAGAGAGATTTAGGCCAGTTAGAAGTGCGGCTGAAAGATAGCAGATGAAGTTTAATGCTGATAAGGGTGAGGTGCTACATTTTGGTATCCAAATGCATCCAAATAGGACATTATTGGTAAATGGTAGGGCATTGAAGAATGCAGTAGAACAGAGTGATCTAGGAATAATGGTGCATAGTTCCCTGAAAGTGGAATCTTATGTGGATAGGGTGGTGAAGAAAGCTTTTGGTATGTTGGCCTTTATAAATCAGAGCATTGAGTATAGGAGCTGGGATGTAATGTTAAAATTGTACAAGGCATTGGTGAGGCTGAATTTGGAGTATTGTGTACAGTTCTGGTCACTGAATTATAGGAAATATGTCAACAAAATAGAGAGAATACAGAGGAGATTTACTAGAATGTTACCTGGGTTTCAGCACCGAAGTTACAGAGAAAGGATGAACAAGTTAGGTCTTTATTCTTTGGAGCGTAAAAGGTTGAGGGGGGACTTGATAGAGGTATTTAAAACAATGAGGGGGATAGATCGAGTTGATGTGGATAGGTTTTTTTCATTGAGAGTAGGGGAGATTCAAACACGAGGACATGATTTGAGGGTTGGGGGCAAAAGTTTAAGGGTAACACGAGGGGGAATTTCTTTACTCAGAGAGTGGTAGCTGTGTGGAACGAGCTTCCAGTAGAAGTGGTAGAGGCAGGTTCAGTATTGTCACTTAAAGTAAAATTGGATAGATATATGGACAGGAAAGGAATGGAGGGTTATGGGCTGAGTGCAGGTCAGTGGGACTAGGTGAGAGTAAGCGTTCGGCACGGACTAGAAGGGCCAAGATGGCCTGTTTCTGTGCTGTAATTGTTATATGGTTATATAATATGACACATTCAGATCCACGGATCTGTCCTTGAACATAGCACAGTCCGTAGACTTGAAGCAAACCCATCGCCTCTCCTCTGCCTCCCACGATCGCCTCTTTAGATCTTTGGAGCTGTAATCTTTTGCCTCTGCCTTTATGCAGGCAAGAGAATGACTGCCAAGTGATCAGATTTAACAAAATGTGGTCTAGGCATGGAACAATAGGTATTCCTTATCTTCACATAATAGTGCGCTTGCTGCAGGTTATACGCTGATGGTAATCGGGCAGGGTTTTCTTCAAACATGCCTGATCAAAGTCCCCGACTATTACTTGAAATGTGTCGGAATGGATTGTTTCCTGTGTGCAGATGGAATCATGCAGTATCTCAATTGCTTAATTATAGTCGGCTGCTGCTAGTCTGTAAACTGCCATCAGGATTATGGAGAACTCCCTAGGTAATTAGAATGAATGGCACCACAGAGGAGACCTCAGGACCTGGGATTGCTTCACAGCCACGTCTTAACCTGACAAGCAGAGTGATTTCCCTTTCCACAGATGTTATTCCACAAGAGAAAGGAAGCCTCCACAGAGATTAACCCTTTAGGCCTGAATGGGACAATTTAAAATTTACTATGCTGTGGATGTCTGTGGAGCATTATATGGTATACTGCATATGTGTATCTACTGTATATATTTAAGTTGAGATGCATTCTACATTGAGTTAGAGTTTATAGCTAGACAGGGAGGGTATTTAATATTTCCGTAATATTTGAGTAATATTGTAAATATGTTGTTTGATTAAGCATTCCTGTTTGCTTAGATGATTCATTACAGGTTATATGTAAATTTATGGGAATAGCATGCACCATCACACCACCACGTAATACATGTGCAGCTCACTAAAAAGTAAGATGAAACTAACATACATGCATCCTGGACTCCCTTATTTTTCTTTAAATTAGTTTTTTTCTTTTGGAGTTACAAGTCATAACAGGTAGCCAAAACCCATCGGAACTTCTGGTTAAGATAGTGCTACCGAATGTGGACGACAGATCACTGGTAGTTAAACGGTAGGAAATTCGACTAAAAACATCACTGAAAACAACTTTTCTGAAGTAAGTTGTGTTAAATTATTGCAGCAAACAGTGAGGGGATGAGTGATGGCAAGGCAAATTCTTGTTCGCTTCAGATGAGCTGAGATGGAATGTTGCAGAATCAATGCTGATGGTGAGCCATTCGGGGAGGAGAAGATGGGGCAAAGGGGATTTGATGCCCATACAACTGGCTCAGCTGTGAGGTTGGATCACTCTGGGTGCTGAGCTGATTTGAGGAGCTTGAGATTGGCTTCAGGGTGGGTGGCAAAATCTGGGCCCATTGCCAGTTGCTGGGCAGTGTAGTCTAGGCCTTGAGCCCTTCACAGTGGCTGGGTGCTAGTGTGAGGTACAATCTGCTGTTTAGCAATTTAAGCAATGGCCCAGATCAGAAGCAAAAGCCTATTTCACTCACTCTCTGCGATGTTCTCTCGTCTCTCCAAGGCGCTGGAGCCTTTCACCGTGGCCCAGGTAGACTAAGAAGACAGGGTGTTGGGATCCAAGGTGAGAGCCAATATTGCTTGCTCTCCGCAATGGTCACTCCTCTCTCCATGGTACTTCAGCTATGAAGACTGCCCCGGCTTCTGTGCTCCATGCCCACTAATATGATAAACTGATAAGCAAGACTTTGGGCCTACTCTAGTCTGTTCCAGGGTTTGGAACAAAGGACTCAATTTGGCTTGGAATGTTGTTGTTCGCATGATTTATGTTTCTTTTCCTTTCACTTTTTTCTTCAATTGAGTTCTTTCAGGTTTCTTGCTTTGTGGCTACCTGTGAGCAAACAAATCTCAAGGTCATATAATTTATACAGTACATTCTATGATAATACATGTACTTCAAATATTTGAATCATTTAAACAGCAATTCCATGTTGTTTAGTTTTGGTTTTGCCTGGGTAGTCAAACTAGGATGAGCCAAATAATCTAATATATTTCTGTGTAGTCACTGCTGAGATACAAGTTAAGTGCTTTAGGCAAATTGTTAACATTTATTTTTTTTACTAACACTATTCCACTGTGTATTCGAATAGGTTTCACATCTTCCAAAGTCTAAACCAAGTTCTTAAACTAAATCTGTCAGTTTAAATGTTACATGATATGCAGCTTTTATTTTGTGGATTTCTTAAAAAAAATCCTTCTGATGATTAAAACATGTTTTAAGGAATTTGAAATGACTAACTTTATTCAGTATGCTTGTGGACCACAAGAAACTGTAAGGAGTTTATACATTCTCCCATGACCACATAGGTCTCCACTGGGTGCTCCGGTTTCCACACATTATCCAAACACATACCAGCTGGTAGTTTAATTGGTCATTGTAAATTGTCCCATGCTCAGGCTAGGATTAAATCGGGGGGATTGCTGGGCTGCATGGCTCAAAGGGCTGAAAGGGCCTATTCCACGCTGTATCTCAATAAAAATATATATTTTTTAAACTGCTGAAGTTTGTGGACATGGCTCAGTAAATCACAGAAACCAGCCTCCCCACCACCCTCCATGGACTCTACTTACATCACTTGCTGCTTCACTAAAGTAGCCATCATAATCAAAAGCCCTACCCACCTTGGATGTTTTCTCTTCTCCCCTACGCCTATTGGGCAGAAGATACAAAAGTCTGAAAGCATGTACCACCAGGCTTAAGAACAACTCTATCCCACTGTTGTAAGTCTATTGAACAATTCCCTAGTAAAATAAGATGGAGTTTTGACCTCACAAGCTACCTCATTATGACCTTGCGCCTTATTGCCTACATGCACTGTACTTTTTCTGTCACTGTAACACTTTATTCTACAGTCTTTTACTGCTTTACCTTATACTACCTCAATACACGGTTGTAATGAATTGATCTGTATGCAAGACAGCATTTTCACTGTACCTCAGTACGTGATAATAATAAACCAATTTACTAGTTTTATTATACCTTCTATGTATTAGATGCAGAATATAAATTTAGAAAGTTTGCCTGACCTAATATAACACCCTCAGGCTTCACATAGAATCATGCAGCATTATGCCAAGAACCAATCACACTAATACGCATGTTATCCCTTCTGCGAGTGAGCTAAAATATTATACACCTGTCTGGAAGAGAAATAAAGAATAAATACTTACATATCCAGTCCCTTAGAATAACTTCCAATAACTTTCCCACAACAGATGTCAGACTCACCAGCCTATAATTTCCTGGTTTCTATTTAGAGCCTATTTTGCTACACTCCAATCTTCTGGTACCTCTCCTGTCACTAAGGATGTTTTAACTATCTCTGCTAGGGCCCCAGCAATTTCTGCATTTGCTCCTGTAGGGTCTGAGGGAAAGCTTTGTCAGGCCCTGGGGATTTATCAACCCTGATTTGCCTCATGTTAAAAACACCTCCTCCTCTGTAATCTGTACAGGATTCATAAAGCTGATGTCACTTTGCCTCACTTCTATAAACTCTGTATCCATCTCCAGAGTGAATACAGATGCAAAGAATGCTTTTAAAATCTCCCACATCTGTGTCAGTTCCACACATGGATCACCTTTCTGGTCTTCCAGAGGATGTCCCTTGCAATCTGTTTGCTCTTAACACTTCTGTAGAATCACTTATGATTCTTCTTCACCTAGCCTGCTAGATCAACTTCATGCCTTTTTTAAGCTTTCCTGATTTCTTTCTTAAGTATTCTCTTGCATTTCTTGTATTCCATAAGCACCTCATTTGTTCCTACCTGCCTATACCTGCTGTGCAACTCCTTTTTTCTCTTATCAGAGCCTCAATATCTCTTGAAAACCAAGGTTCCCTACATTTGTTATCTTTCCCTTTTATTCAAGCTTTGTACTCTCAAAAATTTCATATTTGAAGGTCTCCCACTTTCCAAGTACACCTTTGGCAGAAAAGGAACTATCCCAATCCACACTTGCCAGATTGTTTCTGATACCAGCTAAATTGGCCTTACTCTAATTTAGAATCTCAACCCGCTGACTGGACCTATCTTTTTGCATATTTACTTTGAAACTAATGGCATTGGATGCAGTGTTCCTGACCCAAACATCTGTCACCTGCCCTTTCTCATTCTCCAATAGCAGATTCCTTATCACATGCTCTCTCATTAGGACTTCTATATGCTGATGAAGGAAAGATTCCTGAACATATTTGACAAACTCTATCCCATCTAGTCCTTTTACAGTATGGGATTCCCAGTCAATATGTGGAAAGTTAAAATCACTTACTATAACAACTTACTATGTTTCTTGCAACAGTCTGCAATTTCTTTACAAATTTGTTCCTCTAAATCTCTAGGACTGTTGGGTGGTCTGTAATATAGTCCCATTAACATGGTCATACCTTTCTTATTCCTCAGTTCCACCCATAGCATCTCACTAGTCACATTCTCCAGTCTGCTCTGATGGAGCAGTGGTGTGACATTTTTCCTGACTAGTAATGCCACACCTCCTCATTTAATCCCTCTTGTTCTGTCACATCTAAAACAAGGGAACTCCATAATATTGGGATGCCAGTCCTGCCTCTTCAGCAACCAAGTCTCACTAATAGCTACAACATCATAATTCCAGCTGTTGATCCATGACCTGAACTCATCTGCATTCCTTACGATTTTTCTTGCATTGGAGTATAGGCAGCTCAGGATATTAGTCACACCATGCTCAACCTTTTGATTCCTGACTTTGTCTGAGGTCTTATCAACATCTGTCTCCACAACCTCTCCACTATCTGTTCTGGCACTCTGGTTTCCATACCCCAGCAACTCTAGATTAAACACCACCATCAGCATTAACAAACTTTCCCAGTAGGATATTAGTTCCTCTTCAGTTCAAGTGCAATCTGTGTCTTCTGTACAGTTCCCACCTTCCCTGGAAGAGAGCCCAATGATCCAACAATATTATGTCCTCCCTCCTGCACAAACCCCAGGGCCACGTATTAAACTGTATAGTCTGCCTTGTTCTGGCTCACTAGCTCATGGCATAGGTGGCAATCCTGAGATAGTAAACTTGGAGATCCTGCCCTTGAACATAGCACCTAACTCCCTGAAATCCCTGTACAGAATCTCATCACTCATCCTACCCATTGTCATTAGTACCTATGAAGACCACGACCTCTGGATGTTCACCCTTCCACTTAAGAACACTGATGACTCGATCTGAGATATCCCAGACTCTGAGACCCGGGAAGCAGCATACCATCTGGGAATCTTGTTCTCATCCATAGAACCTCCTGTGGATTCTCCTACCTAACAAATCCCCTATCACCACAGCGTGCCTCTTCTCCCCCTTTCCCTTCTGAGTCACAGAGGCAGACTCAGTGTCAGAGACCCAACCACTGTGTCTTTCCTCTGTTAGATCAACCCCCCCACAACAGTATCCAAAGTGATATACCAATTGTTGAGGCGGATGGCCACAGCGGTACTCTCCACTGGCTCCTTAACCCCTTTCTCCCTTCTTGACTAGCTGTCACCCAGTTTCCTGTGTCCTACCAATCACTCCCGCAGTCTCCCGAGTGACATAGATTTCATCCTGTTCCAGCAACAACTCCTTAAAGTGGCTTGTTAGAGGCTGCAGCTGGAGGCATGTCTTGCAGTTGTGGTCATCAGGGACACTAGAGGTCTCCATGCCTTCCCACATCCTGCAAGAGGAGCATTCAACTGTCCTGCCTGGCATCTCTACTGACCTAACTGATTAGACTAATCAGATATAAAGAAAGGAGGGAAAAAAAACTTAAATTAGAGCTTTCCTTTTCTTTGCTTTTTCTGACTGAACTCGAAGTTAAAGCCTCAAGATCACTGCTCTGTTCACTGCAGTGCAATATTGCTATATTTCTACACTATTCTTGGTTGGTGCGACTGTAACAAAACCCAATTTCCCTCAGAATCAATAAAGTATGTCTGTCTGTCAATGGTTGCTGCACTTGCCCTGCCTTCCTTTGATTTACTTTTTCTAATCCATTCCAAACGCAGGTTGGTTGCTAGTCAAAGCTCAATTATGTTGCCACGATCTGCTGCTGCTTTACTACTCCGGCATTGAAATCGCCTTCTCTCAAACTTCCAATATCCAGACTGGTCACTGATCAAAGGTCCTTCTTGAGTATGCTGAGGTGCCTTCTGCGAAGTTCTTTTTCCTGAAGCGGGGTGGAGGGGAGCGCAAGGATCACCAATGCTTTCTAGATTAATGTTTGTGTTACGTTTGAGATCATGATCTGTACTCTTCCCCAAGTAACAAGTTGGCATCTTGGAGGCTGTAATGAATTTCTTTCAGGATATCACCCTTGCTGAGAGATGAGTCCACACATATGTGTATTGGTCTATGTTTTATAGTGTCTTGTCATGGGCATTTTGTCATTAACATGTGAGTGTAGGCTGGCAGAAGACCACTGTTTTGCAGATGTTAAGAATAAGTCCCATTCTCTAACAGCTTTAGTAAGTGATTTGACAAAAACTTGGAGCTCAGTCAGGAAATACATAAATACGCAAGTATTAACTGTGCATTGCACCCTCATAACTGAGATTGAAATAGGTCTGGTTCAGAAATGGAAATGACTTTGTTTGAACAACTCCCCATTCATGCTGTGATCTAGTCTGTCTCCAAGGAGAGATAATTTCAGCAAGCAAGACTGATTGAGAGAAAAGATTAGAGCAACAACATATCTTAGCTTGTCACCCATATGTATTCAAAGTTGTTTCCAAACTATTTTCTCTACTCCAAGCACAACCCTAGCAAGAAAATATCAGGAAGACAGAGGAGATGCTCAAGGATGTTTGCTAACCTGCAATATCAAATGAATCTCTGGCTCCTTGGCATTTACAAATGAAAAGCATCTTGAATGGCACTGAGGTATTTAGCTTAGGGGTGTGCAGAAGCTCAGAGAAAAGAGCAGGAGTTCTCCGTATTACTCACTCCCTTACCCTACCTGTGGCAATGTCTGTAGGTCCTACACTTCCATTATCAGGCATCAAAAAACTGGCAGAAATGCACTAGAAGCAAGTATGCTTTAACCCCAGGGACTGCTTAAGAAGAAAAGAACAATGAAATCTTCCATAACAAGGTGGAGATCTGGAAAGTGGGCTTATCTCCATGAAGATGAACAGTCTATTCACTTAACATCACACACAAAATGCTGCAGGAACTCAGCATGCCAGGCAGCATCTCCGGAAAAGAATAAGCACTCAACCTTTCAGGCCAAGACCCTTCATCCATTCACTTACTCATTTCAGAAAGGTGCAGGCAGTCTCAGGAGAATCCAAAGTTCGAATTAAATTTATTATCAAAGTAGATTTATCTTACCATACACTACCTTGAGAATTTGCAGGCATTTCCAGGAAAGAAAAGAAATGCAACAACATTTATGAACGACTATATATAAGCAGACAAAAAATGACAAACAACCAATGTTCAAAATTCAAATGTTCAAAGCAAATTTATTATCAAACTATATATATGTCACCAGATACAACCCAAGATTTGTTTTCTTGTAGGCACACTCAGTAAATCTAAGAAACATAGTAGAATCAATGAAAGGCTGCACCTAACAGCACGGTCAAATAACCAATGTGCAAAAGACATCAAACTGTGCAAATAAAAAACTAGCAGTAAGTAAATTAGCAATTAACATTGAGAACATGTGATAGCGTGAGTGAAGTTAAGTGAGGTTGACCTTATTGTTTCAGGAGCCTGATGGTTGAGGGTTAATAACCATTTCTGACATGTGGTGAGAGTTCTAAGACTCCTTTACCTTCTTCCCAATGCAGCAGCTTGGCCTGGCAGGTGGGGGACCTTGATGATGCATGCTGCTTTCCTGTGACAGGATTCTGTGTAGATGTGGTCAGTGGTGGGGAGTGCCTTGCTGGGCCATATCCACTACTTTTTGTATGATCTTCTAGGGCATTGGTATTTCCAAACCAGGCAACCAGTTAAGATACTTTTCACTGTGCATCTATAGACATTTGTTAAAGTTTTCGGTGACACACCAAATCTATGCAAACTTCCAAGAAATTAAAGGTGCTGAGGTGCCATCTATGTGATGACACTTATGTGCAGGTCCCAAAAGAGATCCTTTGCTATATTGATGTCAAGGAATTTTAAACTACTGACCTTCTCCATCTCTGTTCCCAAATGAGAACTGGTTCATGATCTCTGGCTTCTTCCTCTTCCAGTTGATAATCATCTCTTTGGTTTTGTTGAGGTTGAGTGAGATGTTGTTGTGACACTACTCAACTAGAGTTTCAATCTCTTCCTATATGCCAGTTCATCACCACCTTTGATTTGTCAACAGAGGTGCCATCAGCAAGTTTAAATAAGGCATTAGAGCTGTACTTAGCCTCACATTCATAGGCATTAAGTGAGTAGCGCAGACAGCTAAGCACAGCCGAGGCACACCTGTTCTGCTGGTGAGTATGTTGCCAATCCGTAATAATTGAGGTCCACCAGTGAGAGATTGAGGATCCATTTGCAAAGGGAGGTAATGAGGCTCAATTCTTGGAGCATAGTCATGAATTTCGAGGGGATGATATTGTTGAATGTTGAGCTGTAGTCAATGAAGAGCATCCTGTCATATGCATCTTCACTGCCCAAGTGTTCCAGAGGGAAGTGAAAAGCCAATGAAATGGCATCTGCTGTTGACCTGTGGTGGCAGCAGTCAAGTTGGATCTGATCATTTATTTCAGTAAAATGGTGGTGGATGTGGGAGAAAGACATTTTTATATAGCAATATTGGGAAATACAATGTGATTTTGATGTCCTCATGTTTATTTTAAAAGCTGAACTTTATAAAATACCTCTAAGTCAAACACATTAAATAATTTCACTTACCAATAGTTAAGGCCTGGAAATTAGATTTTCTCTACTTGATTTTTGAGAGGAAATGGCAGAAATTGAGACAAAAGGACAAACATCTGTTTGATGTAGAGAAAGACACAAAGGTTTTGGAAGAAAGCAGGGCAGTGAGATTGATTTCATTTGATTTAACAAAGAATGAATGCACATTGGTCATATTCATCCTTTTGTCTTTCATCTATGACTGAAGATTCAGTTTTCAAGTCCTTTGTGTGTGAATCAAGTTAATGTATTTTAATGAGTACACTGAAACACAGAAAGCTTGGTATAAATTTTGAGTAACATTATCATAAAAACAATATGACAATCTTCTAAATTTCAATTGCATAACATGTTATTGCATTATTTATTTGAATATGCTTGTTGATTGTAAGCTTCTCATCTTATAGAAGGTAAAAATCAACATAGATGAACACATTTAATCATCAGAATCAGATTCAGGCTTATTATCACCAGCATGTGTCATAAAATTTGTTAACTTAGCAGCAGCAGTTCAATGCAATACATAGTATAGAAGAAGAAGAAAAAAAGCAATAAAAATAAAATAATAATAACAAATAAGTAAATCAATTACAGTATATGTACAAAGTATACTGAATAGATTAAAAATCGTGCAAATAAACAGAAATAATATATACCAAAAAAGTGAGGTAGTTTTCATGGGTTCAGTTAGGAATCAGATGGCAGAGGGGAAGAAGCTGTTCCTGAATCGCTGAGTGTGTGCCTTCAGACTTCTGTACCTCCTCCCTGATGGTAACAGTGAGAAAAGGGCATGCCCTGGGTGCTGGAGGTCCTTAATAATGGACGCTGCCTTTCTGAGACACCGCTCCTTGAAGCCATCTGTGTTATTTTGTAGGCTAGTACCCAAGATGGAACTAATTAAACCCTCTGCAGCTTCTTTCAGTCCGGTGCAGTAGCAACCCGCCCCTCCCATACCAGACAGTAATGCAGCCTGTCAAAATGCTCTCCATGGTACATCTATAGAAGTTTTTGAGTGTATTTATTGACATAGCAAATCTCTTCAAATTCCTAATGAAGTATAGCCGCTGTCATGCCTTCTTTATAACTGCATCGATATGTTGGGACCAGGTTAGGTCCTCAGATATCTTGACACCCAGGAACTTGAAACTGCTCACTCTCTCCACTTCTGATCCCTCTGTGAGGATTGGTATGTGTTCCTTAGTCTTATCCTTAAGTCCATAATCAGCTCTTTCGTCTTACTGACATTGAGTGCCAGGTTGTTGCTGCGACACCACTCTCGCTCCTTTATGCTCTCTCGTCTCCATCAGAGATTCCACCAACAGTGGTTGGATAGCAAGCAAATATGTAAATAGTGTTTGAGCAATGCCTAGCCACACGGTCATGGGTATATAGAGAGTAGAGCAGTGGTCTAAGCACACACCCCTGAGGAGTACCAGTGTAGATCATTAGCGAGAAGGAGATATTATTACCAATCCACACAGATTGTGGTCTTCCAGTTAGGAAGTCGAAGATCCAATCATAGTAATATGAAAACATCTTGATTAGTCTGTAAGCTCATTGCTGGTTTATTTAGTAATATGAAATAATGCATGAAGTAAACAGTTCTATTCATAGCTCATTAAACAGTTACACAACTAATATTGCACTGAGGAAGAGGAGAGGAAGAAGAGGGGAAGAAAGGATTAAAGACAAAAAGATGGAAGAAGGAAATAAGCATTGATTGCTAAAAAGCTTTCAAAGATGTCAGAATATTGCAAAGCAATATTAAACTGACATTAAACTATATTGACAGTCACCAATTTGCACATAGAATGGTGCAACAGCCATCAATGTGCTAATGAGAGGATAATCTGATTGTAGTGATGTTTATTGAGGCATGTGTATAGACCAGGATTTTGGGATAACTCACTCACTCTTTTTAAAATCATAACTTGGAATCTAATATTCAAATTGTAAGAAAAAAAGTTAGAATATTGTTAATTCAATGGAAAGAATTTGAGCTAAATGTGTTCTTTCCATTCTACTTTTGCATTTCAATATCGTTCTCAACAATTCAGCAAATATAAAGCTAGAGACTTGGAAATTTCCAAGTACCATATAATATGTGCTGTGTAATCACTTGACCTAGACAAATGTATTGTCATTAACTTGGTGTTTAGGTTAAAAGTGATAATTTTGCTGTTTTAATTACCTACTTTACATGCACCAGCATATCTATTAAGTGCATGATGTGTGAAGCATTCAATTAAATGAAGAGGTTATAAATGAACTGAGTGATGATTGAACATTATGAGGTACTGTAGATGTGTTACATTATATGTAAAAAAATGTTTTCCAAATGTATCATTCATGAATATGAACCTGGACTGGTGTTGAGATCAAATTGATAATGAAAGAATAAAGTCATAATTTAAGTGTCAACTAGCCCATGAAAGTAGTTTCCCTGTATCATTAATAAGATCTTTTTGACATCTATGTTGCATCAATTTGCTTTAATTCATGCAATATTGCTAACCATCATTAATACATGCAGACACTTTGGCACTGAAACAAGATCATATTTTTCTGTTTATTTCAATGGGACATAATTGAAAATAAACCTTAAACAGAGTAAAATCATAAAGACCACAGCTGCAGTTCATTTCACATTTCTCCAGAAACTGGGACTAGATTGACAACTTCCTGGTGCTCTGGATATACTGTGTCCAAAGCAATTTCAGCATCAGAATACATTCAATGGCATCATTCCCAAGAAATTAGTCCTTGATGTCTTGAATTAACAATTGCTAATCATTTCTGAGTGACAGTAATTATACATGTCTAGACTGGTATCTTTCCCTATCCTTCTCAATACAGTGTCAACACACTCCTCCCGTCAAATTCCCAATCAATCCAATCATGTTTTCAGCCTCACTGACTGCCCAGTCCCTCAGGGCTTTCAATTTTCCAGAATTCTAAGGCACTTGACCCACTAATCCCCTAAGGTAATACTCCCTCCATCTCCCAGCTCCTCCCAGGCCTTAGTTCATATTACTGATCCCTGGCACCATACCACATAGGGAATTCAAGGGGACCTTTATCATCCAGAAACTACTGAGAGATTGGTGGAAGTAGAGTTATTGAGAACATTTAACGTGTCTAGATGTGCATCTCTTCATAGAAGGCATGGGCCTGCTGGAATACATGATTAAAATCTCCACCGAACTATCTGATCCACAGGACTCTTTCTGCAAGCTTCAATTCAGAATGTTATTTGCTTGTGGTTATTGTTTGCATGATGCGTTTTGTTTTCTCTGCACATTGAGTGTTCAACAGTCTTCATTTTTATGGGTTCTTTGATTCTATTTTTTATGAGTTCTTTTCTCATGGGCATGATGTGCTTTTTCTCTCTGTACATTGGGTGTTTGACGATCTTTTTTATATATGGGTTCTTTTGGGTTTCTTTGTTTTGTGGTTGCCTGTCAGTAGATGGATCTCAAGGTTGTATAACGTTTACATACTTTGATAATAAATGTACTTCAAACTTTAAAATACAGGTGTGGTCAGCATATGCAGATATGGTGGACTGAATTGTATGCTTCTATGTTGTATAACCCTATGATTATTGACCAATCCAATGATCTTGGAAGTCTCATTTAAGCTTTTAACACAGCCATTTGCTCTCCTTCAAACCCCACTCCCAGCTTCAGTCCCACATTGCACGCTTTCTTTCATGGCATGGTACATTCGGTAACACTCATGATTATTAATGTCCAAGTCATTCTTTGATATACCCTCCACTCCAGCACATTACACTACTGATCATAAATATTATGTTCAGGGCTGAAATGAAAGTTGTATGCTGTGCATTCCAGGAATATCAAATAGTTCCAGTTAACTTCTAAACTGTCCAGTAAATTACACAGTAGCTCCATGATAACTTACCTTTAGGTCTATTGAAATGGAATTCTGCAAGATTGCCATGAACACTACTCCTCAGACATGCTTTATATATGCCACTGCTTGACGTTTGCAGCTCATGGCCTGGAAGATTGACTAAATACTAGAATTCCCAGGTGTCATTATTTAATTTTGACTTTGAGAAGTGAGAGTGAGTCAGTACGAATTTCAACAAAAGTTCTCTGCTTGTTGTCTGTACCATTGAAACATTGCAGAAACCACAGATAAATCACATTTCAAACACACTTTATGTCATTTCCACCACTAGGGGAATCAGACCTTTCTTCCCCATTAAATTCATCCCAATGAATAAGCATTGCATGCTTTCACATTCAATATTTAACATATCCATTGTTTCTCTCAGATTTTTGAACTTTGTTTAAAAGTACACATTCAGAAAATTTCTACTTGAACCTTCTAAGCATCTACAGTACCTTTTAAAAACATACATAGCTTTTAAAAAATCTGAGTCCATCTGCAACCTGGATAAGATAAGAATTTAGGTCTTCTCAAGGAACAGAGTAAATATGTTTCTGCCTGGACAGAAATATGGTTACACGGCTGTGCCCATTACCTGCCATTTCACAGTAATATAATAAATCCTGTCATCCAGAATTTCTATAGTTTATTAACTGAAAAGCAAGGGCAAGAATGTCATCAAATTGAAATATTAACTTGTTTTCTTTCTCCATCTTTGCTGCCTTACTTGCAAATATTGCCAACCTTCTTATGAATTCATACCAACTTCTCACACAGAAATGGCTTTTCCAGCTCTTGTGAAGCCTGCTTCAGTAACATATGAGTAGATCATAAGGCAACTTGTTCTCTTCAGAGACTCTTAGATTTGAATCAAAAATTCCATCATTTAATTTCGACTTTGAGAGGTGAGGGTGAATCAGTGTGAATTTCAGCAAAAGTTTTCTGCTTGTCTTCTGTTCCACTGAAACATTGCAAAAACCACAGATAAATACCTTTTCACCCACACCTTATGTTTGCCTTCCTGTGGTTTCCACCACCAGGGGAATCAGTCCTATTTTAGTTGTCTCTCAGCACTGAACTCCATAAATGACTGCAGCTGTGGCATTTGAGCACCCAAAAACTGATGCAAAACTAGCTCCTAACTCCATGATCATCAAATCCAACTGCAAGGACGAATCCACCCACCTAAACGTAATTGACATGAAGCCTACAATGGCTGGCTGAGCGAAGAATGGAGCACATTCATTGACTAAGCTCTATTCCATCGTGCAGGCTGCAAAAGTTTATAGTGATGGGCCTTCCCAAAGAGCACTCACTTGCAGACCACAATTTTTCACTTGCCAAATAATTTCCAGGAGGATTACTTTGTAAAATAGGAAAGTTGTACCAGCCAAGAGAGAAGATAACTCACCAACCAAGAGAGTTGCAGTCTGCTGAGGGCTAGATCTGTGGCGATCAAGACCAATGATCCTTAACCCTACAACAAGTCCAGGTATGACCCAAGGAAGACCATCATAAGGGTGAAAAGGCAATGCCATGTGAAATTAGAGATGGTGTCAGACATATAACAATTGTGGTAGTTTGTATGCCAGATGAAAGAAAAATGGAAGACCATGGGAGAGGGAAAAGTTAGATTGATAGGATAAAAGATGGTCATAACATTGTGGGTCGAAGGAGCTGTACTGTTCTATGTTCTAAATTCTATGGTCCCATAAGGTGAAACCAAATAGCATAAAAATGATGCTTCACTTGCTGATGAGCTCAACACTTTGTATGCACAGTTTGAAAAGGAGAATTGTGTTATACCTGTGTGAATCCCCACAGTATATAGCAACACTTGCGATCTCTGTATTTGAGGCCAACCTCAGAGCATCCTTCAAGAGGGTGACTTTCATAAGCTGTTAGGCACTGATGATGTACCTAGCAATGTACTGAAAACCTGTGCCAACCATCTGGCTAGAGTGTTCAAGATATCTTCAACCCCTCACTTCCACAGTTATAGGTTCCCACCTGCTTCAAAAGACTATCAATCATCCAATGCCCAAGAAGAGCAGGGTGCATGAACAAGGAACAGTTTGGTGTTCAACACCATCATCCCTTCACTACTAATCAGTGCCTCTGTACCTCTCTTTGCAACTGGATCCTTGATTTCCTTCTGCGGAGACCATAGTCAATGTGTGTCATAGTAACATTTCTTCCTCACTGACCATCGTCAAAGATGTGTGCTTAACCCACTCGACTGCTCTCTCTGCTCTCTGTGTGGTTAGGCACAGCTCAAATGTCACCTATAAATTCATCGCTGACACAACTGCTATTGACAAAATCTCAGCTGGTGACAAAGAGGCATACAGGAGTGAGATAAATCAATTGGTTGAGTAGAGTCACAACAATAACCTTGATCACAGCACAGCAAGAACAAGGAATTGATTGAGGACTTCAGGGAGAGGAAGTCAGGAGAACACACATTAGTCCTCATCAAGGGGTCAGTGGTGGAAAGGGTAAGCAACTTCAAATTCCATCTCAAGGGATCTATGACATTAATGCAGTCACAAAGAACACTTGTCATTGAGAAGATTTGGTATGTCATCAAAGACTCTAACAAATTTCTTTACTTGACTATTGAACAAGAATTAGCTGTCATCTGCAAAGAAGTAACTGAAATAACTGCAGAGCATAAAACTCATTTTAAGTAATTACTTTGGTCCATTAACATTTTTATATTACCGACACACAGCAGTTGTGTTTTCATATTGACTGCATGGAAAGCTCAGTCAGTGACTTCTTGTTTATTAAGTTTTAAAGGATTCTGTGTTAAAAAAACTCAATATGATTTACAGTTCTTGAGATAAAATTTGCTAATGAAAATTGTTGCAAAGGAAACTCAATCTGTTTGTAACTGTAGCTTCACAATATTGAACATGGTTAATTTTGTTTACATTGTGATTGATTATGTTAACTTTTTTTTGGTGGTTTTTATTATTGCTGAGTTTTTTGTGTGTAGCCTTGCATTCTGAACATTAAGCAGCCACGGTTTCTTTTTCCAGTATCAATATGGCAGGTGTATTAGAAAGCAAACTTTCTCAATTGAATAAATTCTGTGAACAGAAAAAGGAACAAAAAAGCAAACACACAGTTAATTGTTTTGCTGAGTCATCACCCCTGTGATTTCAGGATTTGACATCCCAGATATCAGTGCAAAGAATGCTGATTAAAAATAATCATCCTGACGACAGTAAGGATTAAATTCAAGGAATCCCAGAAAAGGCCATGGGATCAGTCACAGAATCAGCCACCTACTATATACATGGATTGTTTAATTCTTCCAGCTATTTGTACCCATGTTTTTAGAGTTTTCAAAGACCTGACTGAATAAAATTCTTCTCCTCCCTGCCTTAAGGAATAACTCCTGATTTTGAGACTGTGGCCACTAGCTCCAGACACCCACCCAGAAAAAAAACACATAATCTCTCCCTCTAATTTATCAAGCTCCAGAAGGATTTTATATATTTCAAAGAAGTCATTTCACATTCTTCAAGCTCTGTACAACACAAGCTAAAATATGGAGGAGGAATAGGTACAACATTTGTCAGATAGTCAGCATGTGACTTTTTGAAAGGTAGCTTCCAGCACCTTCTGCATTTACAAAATGCTCTTCCAGGCTGCCTTTGAAAAGCTCCAGCCACAGACATTGTCGGTTGATACATGCAGCTCGTAAACAGCATGGAGAGACTTTGCTTTATTCAGGAATCATTTAAAAGAGCATGCAGCATAACATTTACATGTAGCCTGCAAAGCAAATAAATGATGCAAATTAAACACCTACAATGCTCCCAGTGCCTATTTGTGGGTGGTTGTCCTATTTCCAATCCTACACCTCACTTAATGGCATTTTTTTCTTCCCTCTGTTGCAGGAGGATGAACATTTTTATAAGTGTTTTACCTTGAGCAATGTCAGATGGAAACCTATTATTAAATCAGAAAGATGTTTGTAAATAAATTCAAACTAGAACAATCCACAATAATTGGATGACGTGCATAAATCACTAGGTTGCTCTTGTCATGTGCTGTTCTATTGCTATTACATAAAAGGAGCTTTTCCAATTAACCTTGAACTTATTGTTATATGAGAGTTTTCAATCCCGGTATAAGTTGCTCAAATTACAAAGAAATATTGGTTACATCAGTCTGAATTGATGGCCATTATGTAACCTCTGTAATATGACGGCTGAATTGTTTCATTTCAGGATGTAGTCACAAACATTCTGCTCCCTGTGGATTCATTATCTGGCTCCTTTTTGATTTTCAGTTTTTCATTCCACAAAATATTGAAGCTCACAAAAATCTACACATTATATTTGTCATGGACCAACAGGTATTTAACACATGAGAGATTCCATTTTTCAATGGAAAGCGAGTTGATTTGGTATTTAGGTTTGTTTTGAAGGCCTCTTGGCAGAGTGGGTGCTAATTCAATATGTGCATGAATGAATGAGAAAGCTATTGTTTAATTTACATTTTTTCATGCTTAGGAGGTTTTTGATTAAATAGTGAAAAAAGAAACTTCTGTGTCACACTCACAAACTAAATATGATCTGAATGAAGCTATTTGCTTCACCTGTACAGGGCAAACAGTAAAATGTAATGTGTGTCTTGGTACCAGTTTGGAGTCTGCGATTTTTACGAGCTCTATTCTTAGAAGAACCAAGGACAGAAAGAGCACTTTTTCCCCCGCTAAGCCCCAGGCAATTTAGTTTGTTTTGAACAAAATTTAGAAGAGATTGCATTTCATTTTCAGTTTAAGAAGCAGAGGATGCACTAAGATACATTTTAAGAGCAACATTTCAGTACTTAATGATGTTGCAATCATTTCCACACATGAATGCATACTGAATTCACTGGAGTAAATCTTCAAAGGTAAGGCAAGAGGCTTTGATATTATCTCTGGAGCAATGATGTTTAATTACATGAATATGACTTTTTGCCATGCATTTCTAATATCTCTAAGGCTCATTATTAGGCTTTAAAGAAACAAACCTCAAACTGGAGGCCGTGAAGGAGGCTTATTTGTTTAAGCTGTAAAAACCCTAATTCTTTTCCCAAACTAATGTAATCCAGGAAAATTCAGAAGCAGTATATAATTGGATACTTTTTTAATTAAACAAAAAAGAAACTAAGGTTCAAGCAGGTAAAATAACTTTTAGCATGCATTTTGATGACATATTTAAAGTACTAATCACTGATGAGTGCTGTTAAAGAGATTTTATAAGAGTTTAAACATGACTGGATAGGTTAAGCCCTTTGCGAATTTCTTTAAAAAATATACCATTATGATCATATGATGTACTTATAATAGGTATACTAAACTAAAACTAATCTGTCATTATTAATACTTGCAAAATATTGATAGCAAACAATAAAAGAAGGCATGGAAGATTAAGGACGACCCAGGTAAATTATCAGTAGTGATCTTTCTTGAAGATCTTAATAATTAGTGATATAAAAAAAGCTCTTACATCTAAAAATATTTTAAGTATTTCACATGTTATTTCAGAATTTATGTGTTGTACATCCTGGATCACATGACCCAGCCTTCACTCTTCATACCGGATGATTTGAAATTGGAACCTCAACTTTTTATCCAGAAGACTACAATCTATACAGACTGGTATTGATAACACCTCCTTGCTGATGATCAACACTGGTGCACCAGAGGGATGTGTGCTTCACCCACTGCTTTACTCCTTCTTTACGCACGACTGTGTGGCTAGGCATAGCACAAATGTCATCTATAAATTTGCTGATGATACAACCTTTGTTGGCAGAATCTCAGATGGAGACAAGAGGGAGCTATACCAGTTTGTTGAGTGGTGTCACAGCAGTAAGACAGGGTTGATTGTGACCTTCAGAAAGGGTAGGACGAGGAATCAAAACCAATCCTCAGAGGAATCAGGAATGCAGAGAGTGACCAATTTCAAGTTCTTGGGTGTCAAGATCTCTGAGGATCTAACCTGGTCCCAACATATCAATAGACAATAGACAATAGATGCAGAAGTAGACCATTCGGCCCTTCGAGCCTGCACCACCATTTTGAGATTATGGCTGATCATCTACTATCAATACCCGGTTCCTGCCTTGTCCCCATATCCCTTGATTCCCCTATCCATAAGATACCTATCTAGCTCCTTCTTGAAAGCATCCAGAGAATTGGCCTCCACTACCTTCCAAGGCAGTGCATTCCAGACCCCCAGAACTCTCTGGGAGAAGAAGTTTTTCCTTAACTCTGTCCTAAATGACCTACCCCTTATTCTCAAACCATGCCCTCTGGTACTGGACTCTCCCAGCATCTGGAACATATTTCCTGCCTCTATCTTGTCCAATCCCTTAACAATCTTATATGTTTCAATCAGATCCCCTCTCAATCTCCTTAATTCCAGCGTGTACAAGCCCAGTCTCTCTAACCTCTCTGCGTAATACAGTCCAGACATCCCAGGAATTAACCTCGTGAATCTACATTGCAGCTCCTCTACAGCCAGGATGTCCTTCCTTAACCCTGGAGACCAAAACTGTACACAATACTCCAGGTGTGGTCTCACCAGGGCTCTGTACAAATGCAAGAGGATTTCCTTGCTCTTGTACTCAATTCCCTTTGTAATAAAGGCCAACATTCCATTAGCCTTCTTCACTGCCTGCTGCACTTGCTCATTCACCTTCAGTGACTGATGAACAAGGACTCCTAGATCTCTTTGTATTTCTCCCTTACCTAACTCTACACCATTCAGATAATAATCTGCCTTCCTGTTCTTACTCCCAAAGTGGATAACCTCACACTTATTCACATTAAACGTCATCTGCCAAGTATCTGCTCACTCACCCAGCCTATCCAAATCACCCTGAATTCTCCTAACATCCTCATCACATGTCACACTGTCACCCAGCTTAGTATCATCAGCAAACTTGCTGATGTTATTCTCAATGCCTTCATCTAAATCGTTGACGTAAATTGTAAACAGCTGTGGTCCCAATACCGAGCCCTGTGGCATCCCACTAGTCACCACCTGCCATTCTGAGAAACACCCATTCACCGCTACCCTTTGCTTTCTATCTGCCAACCAGTTTTCTATCCATGTCAATGTCTTCCCCCCGATGCCATGAGCTTTGATTTTACCCACCAATCTCCTATGTGGGACCTTATCAAATGCCTTCTGATGCGACTATAATGAAGACAAGACAACAGCTATTAGGAAATGGAGGAGATTTGGTTTGTCACCTAGAACACTTGAAAACTTCTGCAAGTGTACCATGGAGAGCATTCTGACAGGCTGTCTGGTATGGCGGGGTGGGGGGGGGGGCGGGTGTCTACAGCACAAGCTCAGTAGAAGCTAAGGAAATTTGTAAAATTAGTCAGCTCCATCTTGGGTACTAGCCTCAGTAATATCCAAGGCATCTTCAAAGAGTGGTATCTCAGAAAGGCAGACTCCATCATTAAGGACCGCCATCACCCATGACATGCCCTCTTCTCATTGTTACCATCAGGAAGGAGGTACACACTCAGTGATTCAGAAACAGTTTCTTCCCCTCTGCCATCCAATTTCTAAATGGACATCGAACCCATGAACACTACCTCACCTATATTATTTCTGTTTCTGCACTATTTTTTACTTAACTATTTTATATATATATTTACTGTGGTTGATTCACTTACATATTTTTTCCTATATTATCATGTTTTATTTTGTACAGCTGCCGCTAAGTTAACAATTCTCACGACATATGTTGGTGATATTACATAGTACAGTTGAGTACAATCGACGTTTCGGCACGAAACATTGGCTGTACTTTTTTCCTTAGATGCTGCCTAGCCTGCTGAGTTCCTTCAGCATTTTGTGTGTGTTGCTCAAATTCCAGGCATCTGCAGATTTTTTCTTGCCTGTGATATTAAATCTGATTCTGCCTTTGAAATGGAACATCTTTTCAATTGTAAAGTCAATGTTGCAAAAATAAACCTGTGTATATGATGTACCATACTGCCCACACTTATAAATAACCTGTCAATGTTAAAAGCCCCAAACTAATTCTGGAATATTTTCATACATATTTTAAAGCCTAAAACAAGAGAACATGAATGTTTCGATACTTACTATATTTTAATACATATTTTCATAAGTGAATACAGTATATATGCAGTTTAACTATTAACCTTATATATATTGTCCAAACACATTTTAGCAACATTTTATTAATAAAGCTACTAATATACAAAATGGCAATATAACATTACATGTTCATGTTAGCCATTTCATTAAATAGGGAATTAAAATAATTAACACTTATTTATAATAAAATGATATGAAGCAATAACAATAATCAACATGGATCTGGTTTGAACATTACCAGAAGATATTTATCACATCTATAAATTCATTTTCTTACCCCAAGGTGAACATCAGGAACAACCACCTAAGAATGTGAAACTAATAAATGAATGGAAAGAGTAGCTGTTAATGCTCTACACTACAGGAGTTGTTAAAAGCTTAGGCACCAAAGACTTCAAACTTCTTGTAATTAGAATTTTTTGTTTGTTCAAATGTCTCAATAAACAAGACAAATGCACATAAAATAAGGTGTTTATCAACCAAATATAATCTATTTGTATAAATTAAATTGCAGAGTTATGTCGTAAATTTGAGCATGTTAATTATATAATGCAATCCGTCTCAAACTAATTGAAAATATCAATATATTTTAAGTTCATTTTAAATGAAGAATTGTTAGCCAATGGCATTTTAATGTTCATTCATTGATGACTGCATAATTATAGTTATATAAATTGTAAACAAGCACAATCAATTAGAAAATTTTCATTGAGCAACTTACAGATCGGCAACATATAGCACTTAAGTTACCGTTTATAACAGTAATCACTATAAGGTATGAACAATAGATTTTTATGAAGTAAATTTTGTATTTAATTTTTAACAAACAGCAATGTAAATAGATGAGCGGAAAATATTTTTTGAAACACTCGGTTCACTATTGAAATATTTTGTTCATTCATAAACAAGAGTTAACAGATAAAGTCTATTCATTGCACAACACGCACAGAATGCTGGAGAAACTCAAAAGGTCAGGGAGCATTTATGGAGTGGGATAAGCAGCTGATGTTTCAGATCAAGACCTTTCACCCAATCTGATGAAGGGTTTTGACCCGAAACATCAACAGTTTATTCCCTTCCATTGATGCTGCCTGACATGTGAGTTCCTCCAACACTTTGTGTGTGCTGCTGAAGTTTTCTGGCATCTACAGAATGTTGCCTTTGTGGTGACGTCAGCAGTACCAATTCTTGGCTGCAGTCTTTTTATTCATGTGGCAAATGCTTTCTTAAAGCTTCTCCAGCCAGGTTCTATATTTATCCTCTGCATATTAAGAATCTTCACTTAAACAAATTGGGACATTTTATTTGTTGATCCACAAAATGTGAACATAGAACATAGAATAGTACAACACATTACAGGCCCTTCAGCCCACAATGTTGTGCCGACCCTCAAACCCAGCCTCCCATATAACCCCCCACCTTAAATTCCTCCATATACCTGTCTAGTAGTCTCTTAAATTTCACTAGTGTATCTGCCTCCACCACTGACTCAGGCAGTGCATTCCACGCACCAACCACTCTCTGAGTGAAAAACCATCCTCTAATATCCCCCTTGAACTTCCCTCCCCTTACCTTAAAGCCATGTCCTCTTGTACTGAGCAGTGGTGCCCTGGGGAAGAGGCGCTGGCTGTCCACTCTGTCTATTCCTCTTAATATCTTGTACACCTCTATCATGTCTCCTCTCATCCTCCTTCTCTCCAAAGAGTAAAGCCCTAGCTCTCTTAATCTCTGATCATAATCCATACTCTCTAAACCAGGCAGCATCCTGGTAAATCTCCTCTATACCCTTTCCAATGTTTCCACATCCTTCCTATAGTGAGGCGACCAGAACTGGACACAGTACTCCAAGTGTGGCCTAACTAGAGTTTTATAGAGCTGCATCATTACATTGCGTCTCTTAAACTCTATTTCACCCACTGTGTTCAATTTATATATGATTCTAAACTCATTTTAATATTATAATATATTCTTTTGGTAACTTTCATTGTTCTTTGAATATTGTGGTGATTTGCAATATATGTTTTTTTGGCATTTCAGTATCTCAACAAGTTATTTTCATGACTAACTGAATTTTGTCTTTGTTTCAGCAAACACAGTTTCTAATACTGCTTTGGATGTGAGAAAATGCTAAGCATATCTCACATTAAAGTCTATTTTTATGTATAACAATCGGGGATTGACCAATTAAAGCAACTGACTTCTTGGCAGTAGTTTAGTGACTGATGTAAATCCCTTGTCAGCTGGCTTTGTAGCAAAGATTTCATAGGATAATTGTAAAAGTCCAAGAAGGATAGTTCAAAGGAATCTTAAGGGAAATCCACACAAAATTCTTGACTGAAGAGTCATTCAATATGAAAGAGCAAACAATTTATATTAGCTCAATCTAGTTTATTATTGACTAATGGTGTATAAAGATACATGCATGTGCACAGGACAATATTATTGAAAAGATCCTGGAAGAACCTTTGGTTAATACTTAACTACATGGGTTAGGATCCTAATTAGGAAACATGTCATGTTTGTATGACCAGGTACACAAAACATATGAATCCAGCTCATTTTCATAATGGCAGAAAGCTGTGATAAACTACAGTATCCTGCCTATTTGTGTATTCATAGTTATTCAGAGAGTTCAATTTCATGACAGGTTGGCACAGAATAAAACTATGTCAACACCTCTTAATGGGAAGTGCTCATGCAAAAGTTGCTTCAAATTTTTCAGCAGGGTTATTAGGCATTGTAATGCAGACAATAGAATCTCAATGGCTCTCCACACGGCTTTAGACCACCTGGACAACACAA
The DNA here is from genome assembly GCF_048418815.1 of Hemitrygon akajei. Lineage (NCBI taxonomy): Eukaryota > Metazoa > Chordata > Chondrichthyes > Myliobatiformes > Dasyatidae > Hemitrygon > Hemitrygon akajei. Next base: position 147,477,079 of record NC_133126.1, on the reverse strand, counting down.
ACAACTATGTCAGGATGCTGTTCATCGACTATAGCTCAGCATTTAATACCATCATTCCCACAATCCTGATTGAGAAGTTGCAGAACCTGGGCCTCTGTACCTCCCTCTGTAATTGGATCCTCAACTTCCTAACCGGAAGACCACAATCTGTGCGGATTGGTCATAATATATCCTCCTCGCTGATGATCAACACTGGCACACCTCAGGGGTGTGTGCTTAGCCCACTGCTCTACTCTCTCTATACACATGTCTGTGTGACTAGGCATAGCTCAAATACCATCTATAAATTTGCTGATGATACAACTATTGTTGGTAGAACCTCAAGTGGTGACGAGAGGGCATACAGGAGTGAGATATGCCAACTAATGAAGTGGTGCCACAGCAACAACCTGGCACTCAACATCAGTAAGACAAAAGAGCTGATTGTGGACTTCAGGAAGGGTAAGATGAAAGAACACATACCAATCCCCATAGAGGGATTAGAAGTGGAGAAAGTGAGCAGCTTCAAGTTCCCGGGTGTCAAGATCTCTGAGGATCTAACCTGGTCCCAACGTATCGATGTAGTTATAAAGAAGGCAAGATAGCAGCTATACTTTATTAGGAGTTTGAAGAGATTTGGCATGTCAACAAATACACTCAGAAACTTCTATAGTTGGACCGTGGAGAGCATCCTGACAGGCTGCATCACTATCTGGTATGGAGGGGCTACTGTTACTGCACAGGACCAAAAGAAGCTGCAGAGTGTTGTAAATCTAGTCAGCTCCATCTTGGGTACTAGCCTACAAAGTACCCAGGACATCTTCAGGGAGTGGTGTCTCAGAAAGGCAGCATCCATTATTAAGGACCTCCAGCACCCAGGGCATGCCCTTTTCTCACTGTTACCATCAGGTAGGAGGTACAGAAGCCTGAAGGCACACACTCAGCGATTCAGGAACAGTTTCTTCCCCACTGCCATCCAATTCCTAAATGGACATTGAATCCTTGGACACTACCTCACTTTTTAAAATATACAGTATTTCTGTTTTTGCACATTTTTTAATCTATTCAATATACGTAATTGATTTACTTGCTTATTTATTATATTTTTTATTTATTAGTATTATTATTTTTTTCTCTGTTAGATTATGTATTGCATTGAACTGCTGCTGTTAAGTTAACAAATTTCACGTCACATGCTGGTGATAATAAACCTGATTCTGAGAAATTGGTGGATAATATGGAAGAAAGATAGCTCATCGTACGGTGTATGGCATTGTACAACTCCACCAGGAGTTAAGGGCACACACACACACAAAATAAAGAAAGGTATTCTCAATCCATTGTTCCATGTAGTCATGTTGACCAATAATGAAGAATCAGCTTGGAAGAGGTTGCGAATAACTTTAGCATTTGGAATGAAACACTCAAAATATGAATGACATGAAAGAAAAAACACAATTATAAATGGAAGCTCAAGGAAGACTTAAATCTCACTCTGCAACTGCTGTATCACTAGCTTCACACACTGCTCAATGTAGCATACCCCCCATTATTCACCAAACTGCTGTCTGGATGCACCTCCCTCCTTCTATACTTGAATCTACCAGTAGGTGCTCTGATCATTGGGATCGGGATCCACCTGCACTTCATCCACCTGCACTGTTAAAGTCTGACAAGAATAATTACCAGTGCACCCATTTTACATAAAGCTATTTCTGATAAAAGTGTCCAGCTAAGGGGTATAGTCAATAAAAAGACAACCTGAACAATTTAAAGTTTTTGACATGCACTGAATCACATCAGACTTATCTCAGGCAAATTCAAATTCACTCAATCACTAGTAAATCTGCAAGTCATTGAGGATCCTTTTAAGTTACGGAGAAGGTGGGGGGGGGGGTGTTAGGCTTTTGTCTGGAGCTACATGTCAGGTTTTATCTACATGATTAACACTGAATTAGCTGTACCACCACACTTCTGATTCGCCATACCAGCCAAATCGGTCACATGGGTGTAACTGGGTGGCATGGGCTCATTGGGCTAGACGGGCTTGTTACCATGCTGTATGTCTAACTAAATAAAAGAGCACTGAAGAGAGAGTTGAATCATGACCTACCCACTTTGCTTTCTTCTGTGACGTATGACCAATACAATTCTTGAGAGGTTCAATTTGCTGAAAGACTTGTGTTAGGCTAAAAATGTGCACCTGTGATTTGCACAGCAAATTGGAAACAAATTGCCACCTGTAGCAGTGAAAATCACACTGCTTCTTAAGTCCAATTTCATGGCTTGTGATCTTGTACAGGACTATCCAAGTGCAAAAGTCATTTCTTTTTAGCAAAAAAAAAAGAAATAAATTTAAACAATTCATTTTTGAATACTTAATTCATCAAGGTCAATAAGTACTTCCAGCCATGGGACTGATACATCTAAGGCAACTGTGGTAGAGGAAGTGTGTATCCACAGTGAAATCCTGCAAACTCAAGGGCTCTGGTTCAGAAATGGATGAAATTGCAAAAATGCCAGAAGTGATTCCCCAATGTTATTCCTGAGCTATAGAGTTTTTCAAATGTAAAGTTACAGCTCAGGCTTAATCTTCCAGAGGCAAGGTATGAGAGAAAGGATTAGTTATTAGCATGTTGTCTTCTACAATTACCTCTGATCTCATGCTGGCCATTGGCTCTGGAACAGCAAAGCCCAGGATCCCCAAAGCTCTTACCTCTCACCATTGTTGACAAGTGTATGTGTAGATCTGAGTTCAATGCACAGACTTATCTGTAGTTAACAGTTACTGTTCTGGGGAAATTGACCACCTTCCAATTAAATGCCAGCCACATTGCCTGCTCAGGGAGATTACCGATGTGTTCATCACCACTGTCTATATCACCCCCCAGCCCCCCAGCCCCAAGCACAAACGCCAAGGACGCACTGGGAGAGCTTTACAGTCTCTACAAAACAAGCATCCAGACAGTCTCTTGGTAATTGCAGGAGATTTCAATCATTTTAACCTGCAGCACATTTTACCAAAATTCTATCAACAAGTTACCATGGCCACCAGGGCAACAAACAGACTGGACCATTTTTATACAGCAGACACAATACGTACAAAGCCACACACATCGTGGCCTTTCTGACCACATCTTTATAATTTTATTCCAGTATACTATCCACCGCTTAAAATGGTGAGAGTAATCAAGAGGACCATCACTGTATGGCCTAATGAGGCAATCTCTATGCTTCAGGACTGTTTTCCATGGACTAACCGGCAGATGTTCAAGGAGGCCACCACAAACAGTGTAGATACAGATCTTCAGGAATATGCTTCATCTGCCATCAGCTACATCAGAAAGTGTGTAGACAATGTTTGTACCTTAAGAACGGTCATCCCACAGCCCAACTAGAAGTCCTGGCTGAATGCAAAGTATGCTCCCTAATGGAAGCTCAAAACTTTGCCTTCAAGTCCAGTGACAGCACAACTCATACAACAGCAACTTCTTAAACATCAGGAGGGCAAAGGCCGGCTATGCACAAAAAATTCAGAAATAGCTGTCAGATAATGATCTTTGGCGTACGTGGCTGGGGATCAGGGGCATTACTGATAACACAAGGATTGACTTTACCAGTGACACCTCCTCCTCATGCTCTAAACAACCTCCATGCACACTTCAAGGCATGCAAAACAATGCCAGCGACGAAAGGTACCCCTAAACCCTCAGGTGACCAGCCACTGTCTAAAACAGCAGCAGACATGAGAAGAACTCTGCAGAGAGTTAACCCCCGTAAGGTGGCCAGGCCAGGCAACATCTCAGTCTGTGTACTCAGGGAGCGTGCACAGTAGCCCGCTCATGTCTTCACAGACATCTTCAACACTTCACTCATCCAGGCTGTTGCCCCACATTGCTTCAAATCAGCCACCATCATCCCTGTGCCAAAGAACTCTGCACTTCAGAACGATATGAATATCACCCAGTGGCACAGACACCAGTCATCATGAAGTGCTTCAAACGGCTGGTAATGGGAACATGTCAAAAACTCCAGTCCTGGCACATTAGACAGTCACCAATATGCTTACCGACAGAAACACTCTATGAAATATGCCATACCATCTGTCCCATACCTGGCCCTGACACACCAAGAAAACAAGGATTCTTCTATCAAAATGTTGTTTCTGGATTTCATTTTGACGTTCAACACTTTTGTCCCACAGACCTTAGTGAATGAACTCCTACTCCTTGGTCTAAGTACACCACTGTGCAACTGGTTGTTGGACTTCCTAACCAACAGATGTCAGATAGTCAGGTTGCACAACCACTCCTTCCTCACCATCATCCTCCACACGGGTGCCCCCCATGGTTGTGTGCAGAATCCATTGCTATACTCTGCCCATACCTGACAACACGGCCAAACACATGAGCAATAACATTCACTGATGGCACGAGAGTGGTGGGGCTCATCACCAACCATGATGAGATGGCCTACAGAGTGGAGGTTGTCGAGCTTGAGGCCTGGTGCCAGGCAAATAACCTCTTCCTCAATGTCTACAAGGTCTCTTGGGAGTGCACATCACACACAAATTTTCATGGTCCTAGAACACATCCTACACAATCATGAAAGCTCACCGATGCCTCTGCTTTCTGAGGATGCTGAAGAGAACTGAACTGTGCATATCTATACTCACATTATTCTACAGATGCACAGTAGAGAGTATACTAACAAGCTGCATTACTGCTTTGTATTGAAACTGTACTGCAGCAGATAGGAGGGTTCTATAATAGGTGGTCAAAACTGCCCAATGCTTCACTTGCACCAGCCTACCCACCATCATGAACATCTACAGTACATATACAGAAAGGTGCCGGAAAAGGGCCTGTAACATTGTGAAAGATCCCAGATACCCTGCCTATGAATTGTCTGTCCCACTCCCATCAGAGGGGATGCTACGTAATATCCATGCCAGGACCACCAGACTCAAGAACAGTTACTTTCCCCAAGCAGTAAGGTTAATCAACACCTCCACCCACTAACTCCACCACTTTATTAATTCTATCAATCACCTTATGTACAGCCTACTGTCACTTTATGAACATACAATCAATCTATGTATATCAGCCATCTTATCTATTTAACTTTATAGTGTTCTTATTATTTTTATTTTTTCTCAGCCTAAGCTAGTAAAACCTGAGGTACAGGCATAGCCAAGCATGCTCATTTCTCAATTACTAGGAACTTTCAGACTATTCTAGTGGTGTTTAGTACAGTGACTTTCTGAAGATTTACATGAATATTGCTGTGTAGGCCCAATTGTTTAATGCTATTGTGAGATGATACCAGTTGTAGATATGACCATTGGGGTAATGTATACCCAGTTCATGTTCCATAGTCTTTTAATTTCCTCTTTCAATTCAGCATATTTTGTTGTTTTTCACTTATTCACTTCTGTATGTTATGTGTGTTTCGAATGGCTATATCTATTAAGTAAATTGTTCTTGCTTGATTATCCTGTATTATCATGCCCAGATGCTTATTATGGATTGCCCTATCTTCAATAATGGATTGGTCATAATATAATTTGTGGGACACTGACTGTGAAACTGGAGCAGGCTTGTACTTACAGTGAGGTATGGTTTTTTTATGAGTTTGTATTTTAAAGCAAGATTTTGGTGAATGATGTTTGCTACTAGATTGTGCCCGTGTAAGTAATCAGATTGAGTTAAATGCTGCAGGATCCTGTAATGTGTTGGATTATTTCTGGTTTCTTAGCAGTTTCTACATTTGTCATTTTGAATTTGTTGGTCATTTATTATGTATTTTTGATTTTTTTTGTGTTTACCACCTGGGCCCTTATTGCCACAAGGAACTCTTCTGTTTCTGGGAAGAGGTCTCCGACTCTGAGCCAGGCATTAGAGACTTCCTTGTTGACATCTAGTCTGCCCAGATCATAGGGATGTCTTCCATGGAGGGTCATGCTGTTCCACTGGTTAACTTTTACTTCAATAGTGATAATGTCTTCATTTTTCTGGCTTGTGCTCTCATTTAAGTGCAGTGATGTGTATTTCTTATCGGAATTGCATATGCTCTTGTGGAGCACTGATTACTGTTTACGTTGATGAAAGTATATCCTTAGAAGTTTTATCGGACTGTTGTGAAGATTTTTAATGTCTATTATTCCTTTTCCCCTTTCTGCCCTATGCATTCTTAATCTAAACATATTCAAATGTACATCATGTTTTCAGAAATCTGTCATTTCACTTCTTATTTTCTTTGTAAATTTGTCTCAGTTTCGGACCAAGATATTATGGCAAACAAATACATTAATATCGGTACAGCAAAATACCTGATACCTAGTAAAATTGTTTATTGACTTTGTTACATGTTTACTGTTGAGCTCTGTTTGGCAGATATTCCTAAGCCTTGAAGTAAACTCTGTCATTTTTTTTTCCTTTATCACAGTATGATTTCCAGGGATGTCCAGTCCCTACTCACTTCTATCCCCATCAAAAAGGCCTTAAAGCTTTATGTTTCTTTCTCAATAAAGAACCAACCAGTTCCGCTCCACCACCACCCTCCTTCATCTGGCAGAACTGGTCCTCATTCTCAACAGTTTGTTCTTTGACTCCTCCCACTTACTTGAGGGGTAGCCATGGGCATCCACTTGGGGCTTAGCTGCGCCTGTTTTTTCATTGGCTGAGTAGAACAGACTATGTTCCAAGGCTTCCCCGGTAATGCTTCCCAATTCTTTCTCCATTACATTAAAGACTATATCATGCTGCTTCATGCACCCATGCTGAGCTTGTCAATTTCATCAACTTTGCCTCCAACTTCCACCCTCCTCATAAATTCACTTGGTCCATTTCTGATACCTCCCTCCTGTTTTTTGATCTCTCTGTCTCCATCTATGGAGACAAACTGTCGACCGACATTTTTTTTAAACCAACCAATTTCCATGGCTATCTTGACTATACGTCTTCCCTCCCTGTCTCTCTAAAAATGCTATTCCCTTTTCTCAATTCCTTTGGCTGCTCTGCATCTGTTCCCAGGATGGTACTTTCCTTTTCAGGACATCTGAGATGTCCTACTTCTTCAAAGAATGGCGTTTTCCTTTCTTCCCCAATTGATGCTGCCCTGACCCACATCTCCTCCATTTCCCAAGCATCACCACTCACCCCATCTTCCTGCTGTCTTAACAGTGATAGAGATCCTCTTGTCCATACCTACCACCTCTTGAACCTCTGCATCCAATACATCATTCTCCACAACTTTCATCATCTCCAAAGAGATCCTACCTCCAAGTAGATCTTTACTTCCACCCCTCTGTTTACTTTCCGCAGGGATTGCTCCCTCCATGATTGCCTTGTTTATTCGTTACTCACCACTAATCTCCCACCTGGCGTTTATCCCTGCAAACGGCCTTAGTACTACACCTTCCCAGACACCTCCTCCCTCACATCCACTCAGGGACCCAAACTGTTCATCCAGGTGAGGAGACACTTCACCTGTGACCTACAGGGGTCACTTCTTGTGTCCTGTGCTCCAAAGTGGCCTCCTCTACATTGGTAAGACACATCATAAATTGGGGGACCACTTCATCAAGTACCTCCGTTGCATCTGCCAAAAGAAGAACTCCCCAGTGGACAAATTTTAATTCCCATTCACATTCTTGTTCCAACATGTTGATCCATGGCCTCCTCTTGCGCCAAGAATAGGCCAACCTCAGGATGGATGAGCAATGCCTACTATTCTGTCTAGGTAGACTCCAACTTGATGGCAGGAATATTAATTTCTCCTTCCAGTAAAAAAAATCCCCTCCCCTTCCCCTCTTCTAATCCATACTCTGGCCCCTTACCTCTTCTCACTTGCATATCGCCTCCCCCCAGGTCCCCTCCACCTTCGCTTTCTCCTATAGTCCATTCTCCTCTCCTATCAGATTCCTTCCTCTCCAGCCCTTTACCTTTCCCACCCACTTGGCTCCACCTATCACCTTCTAGCTTCACTTTTTCCCCTCCCCTCACCTTTTTATTCTGGCATCTTTCTCTTTCCTTTCCAGTCCTGAAGAAGGGTCATGGAAGCTGCCTGACCTGCTGAGTTTCTCCAACAGTTTGTATGCGTTGCTCTGAATACGCTATTTCAGTTTGTGGTAGCTCCTTTAAATTGCTGGTCTCACCTTTCTTCTTGTTGATTCTATCAAATCCTTTTATAATTTTAATAATTTCTAGCAAGTCACACGCCAGGCATCCTTTTTCAATATAACTTGATTAATTCTTCCTGAATGATATCACTTTTTATTTCTAGTTCTATCTTCTATACAATCTTTTTACAGCTTTCTGGTGCTCTTTGTAAAGTAATTGGCCACAAGTTGTGTTTTGTGATTCACTGAACAACTCAGATCAGATTTATTTTTTCACATGTACATTGAAAAATACAGTGAAATGTGTCATTTACATTAACAACCAACACAACCTAGGGATGTACTGGGGGAAGTTCACAAGTGCTGCCACACATTCCAGTGCCAGTATAACATTCCCACAGTATTCAACAGAACAACACAGAGCGCAACAAAATAAAACTAAACAAGCAACAAAACAACAGCAAAATAAGCCTCTTTCCAACACACACACACACACTCATCCAGCTGGGTGCCCTTGTAGTGTAGGTATTACAGCTTGGGGCACTGGAGTTGGGAGTTCAATTCCAATGCCCTTTGTAGAGTCTGTACATGCTCCTAGTGGAATGAGGGCTTTTCTCCAGTTGCTCCAGTTTCCTCCCACAGTCTAAAAAGGTACTGGCTAGTAGGTTAATTGGTCATTGTAAGTAGTCCGGTGATTCGGCTTAGGTTAAATTGGTAGGTTGCTGGGTGGCATGGCTCGAAGGGCCGAATGGCACTATTCCACCCTGTATCTCACTGTGTAAATCAATAACTCAGAACAAGCCTCCAGCCTCCAGCCTTAAGTCATCATGATTTAACTTCCAGACTTCTCATCGACCTTCGGTATTGACCCCTGGACTACCTGATGTCAGCATCCTGAGCTTCAGCTAGAACTCCAAGTGTGCCAACTGACCAGCCCTCATGCCTCCACATACCTCCTGTTCACACACCTGCTGACTGGGACAGCCCAACATGGAAAGTAAGATTTAGATGCTGATGTAGGGAGAGCCAGACAACAGTCAACAATAGCATGTTCCAACCTGAAAGTACATAGCCTAGACTCAAGGACAGCTTATATGGTATCTTGCTGTGGTAATCAACTGAATGGTTTCCTCATATGACGAGAAGGAGTCTTGACCTCACAATCTGCCTTGTAATGACCTCACACTGTCTTGTTTGCCTGCACTGCATTTTCTCTGTAACTGTACACTTCATTCCGCACTCTTAATGGTCTACCTTGTACTAACTTCCTTTGTGTGCTCAACAATGGCAGAGTGGTATTCAGTGCTTTGGGCTGTTTGTCCCAGTGAATTTTTCAGTATGTGCCCTTAAACAAAGCCATAAATGTGCACCACAACCTGAAAGTAAATAATTGCTCAATTTTAATGCAGCTGAAAGAAGTCCTCTTGAAATGTATTATTGATAGCTTAACTACAGCTACAGTATGATTATGAATATGGTATTAATGAAGCCTTCCTCAGCTGAACCCACAGGTTCAGCTGCAGTCATACCTGTTGTACCTTTTTTATTTTATCCTACATGTTTTTCTATAATTCTGCCAAGAATCTGGATCTCACTCTGTCTTAGTGTGCTAAATGGGTGTTGAAATTAGTCACAACTCCCAGTCAGGAAGCCAGCTCAAAATAAAAACAATCACAATTAGAAGAAATTACGTGCAGAAAATTATTAGATAGGTTTTGACGTATTAAAATATAGCAAGATGCAAGGTTGGATGCAAAGAGATGACGGATTTCAAGATCCAGACTGCATCAGAGCCGATGGCTCAAGTACCGCAGGCATGGCTCATTATTCAGGCAAAGAAAACAACATAATGCTCTCTGCATGATTTTGAAAGTCTCAAAGGTGTACTGGAACCATTAATTATGTAACAAGGAACATAACCATGAACCGTCAGGAGGTAGGTACATTTCCCTACAATGAGGTTCACGACCTTTGTCACTGGATGTTATAAATGAAGGTCATAGGAGTTGCTTCAGTTTCTTTCAGTGAATGTCATGATCTTGCTGATGTCATCATGTGCACAAACGATGTTGAAAATACATCAGTCACACTAAGATCTATTTTCTTGGTCTAGTTCTCAAGCAGATATCTTCCAAAAGTCTTTCTGTTGCTGATCCAATTGTGTCTGCATCGTTAATTTATCCTAAGCTGTTTTTGCTACATTCCTGACTGCTTATTGGGTCTGCCTTTTGTCCTTAGTTGCTCCTGATCCATTCACTCTCAGCACTGTTGTCTGTCAGTAAATTAAATTTTCATTTGTGTTCCACACAATTTCTGGATTTTGCTTTGTGAAGATCTAGTTTTACCAATGCTTCCTCACTGGTGAATGCAAGTTCAACTACTCTTGAAAACATCACTCACAAAAGTAATTTCTGATTTTCCAAACCACTAAATTCAAGTAGAAAAAAAACTCATGGCACTGGAGAATAAATAGAAAAATAAACTCCTACATTAGAGTTGCAAATTTTCATCTTACAATGATAAATTAAGGAAAAGCAAAGTTATGACTGCCATAATCCTGGTCTTATTTATATACATTATGTTTGAAGCATACAATCATAATTATCATGAAGCCATGAGTCACACAATTGTAACAAACTGCAGCAGCAAAAATGACTTAATGTAAAAAGATTACATAAATCCATTTAAAGTTCATCTGTTGTCATGCGTCTTGAAACAAGTATTGTCTTATTATTGGAATGCAATTTCAATTGATTTCTGTTAAAACAGAAATAATGATTATAATAGATTACAATTTCTCAGTAGATTATCTAACAGATGTGTTATGAATCCAAGCAATTTCTGCAAACTAGTCTTGTTCTTTGATTTTCCTGTAAATTTACCTTCATAGAGTGACATTAGTTCACTTTACATTAGTACAGAACAGTCACTGGCCAAGAATCTGAATACATTTTTCCCCATTGTCTTATGTGCAGGACATGCATAAAAGCCATATTATACGTCTTTTAATGCGATTGTGACTACTTTTTGAAATTCCAACAATTATAAAGCTGCAATGGGAACTCCAGGGCACAATCCACTTGTGAATATTAAAATCTCATCAGCTGGTGTACCCCTTTTATCTGCCTAGTCAACAGAAGAGGAGACAATGAGATCCAATCTATGGCCATTTAAAGAAAAACTCCCAGAAACATGAAGAGTAAAGTGACATGAATTAAAGGATCCATTGAGATATTCATCTGGCTGCTTGAGGCTTTATTGCTGTGCAATCTCTAAGCAAATTTGCACGGTCTTAAAGTACCTGTTGCAACTACTGTTTGTAAAACAGAAGACATGCTGGAATCTTCACAGTCACATGTATTCAGTCAGTTTGTGACACGGGACTCGGTCCGTGCAGATAAACATTACTTTGAGAGGATGTGGCCATGCACACTGAAGGGATCTGTCTTCTCCCACACTTCCATGGCAACCTTGTTAAGCTTCTGTACTGTGCTGTCATGGAAAGAGCTTTCATTTTGTGACCTGCTTCCTAGGACTTCTAGCAGCAAAGGTATAGTATCTGTGTGGTAAACCATGTATATCTGTCTGGACACGCCCCTCTGCTGACTGCTCCTGTGGCTCCCCCCACAGACCCCTGGATAAAGGTGATTGTGTCATTGCTCCTCCCACAGTCCAGGGCAGTCATCCGGCACAGACGTGCTCTGTTTTACTGCTAATAAAAACCTTTCAGTATTTACTCTACTTCCAGTCTTTTGGAGTTATTGATAGTGCATCAATCTGCTACCTCTGTCTTTCAGCACATTCCTATGATAATGCAGTACTTGAATGAAAAACCACTTTAACAGGATTTTTAACAGGTAAATTTGCCCAGTTTTGTGATTTTTTTTTGATATTTGGTATTTACTCATATCATTGAGGACTTTACTAAGTACACTTGACCAGTTGCAATTTCCTGCTTAACTATCTCTGAGAGAATCCTGGGTCCGTCTAAGTGTAGATATTTTAACAATGAGTGACTTCACCAACATCAGAACTTGTGATCAGAAATCCTGGAAGGTGATCTTGGATGGTGCCTTTCATCTCGAGAAAACTAAAAGGAGGATTGAATTAAAACTGAGAATTGCAGAAGAGTCCTTGTTTCTAAATCTCTTCTCAATACCTTTTTTTAATAATGTTTCTATGTCGCATTGAGGTGGAATCAATTTGCAGTTTTATGGATAATTCAACATTCCAAGGTGGAAGTAGGAACCAATAGTCCTCAGAGCTTATCCATGTACTTAAGGCAAATGAGACAAATGGATTGGACGGAAGGAAGTTGGAGCAGAAAATGCATAATAGAGCTATGAAGGTGAACATTGTGAAGATCCTGAGCACCTCAGGCAGGCATTTTTAGCAAAAGCAAATTGAAAGATAACAAGATAAATATGTAATTAAAACATTTTACGAGTATTGCAGTATCTGGAGAAATAAATAAGTTTCAGATCCAAAAACTTTAATCAGAACCAATAATTCAGTAATATGCCTTCGATCAGTGACCACTGGGGAATTATGAGTGGGACAGGCTCAAAGTCTGTCAAACCTTTAGACTAACAAATTTGTCAAAGAGGTGGGTTGACAATCCACTACTCTAACTTCCCAAAATATTGGTTATTTGTTTTTGGTTTACTCCAGAATACCAAGAAGACTATGATGACCTTTCTTAATGATTATCATCCAGTTGCACTTAGATCCACAGTAATGATCTGTTTTGAAAGGCTAGTGATGAAACCTGTCAGCTCCTGCCTGAAAGGTAACTTGGATGTGCTCCAGTTTGCCTACTGAAGCAACAGGTCCTCAGCAGATGCCATCTCATTGATTCTTCACTCAACACTGGAACATGTGGACATAAGGATGCTCTTAATAGACTAAAACTCAGCATTTAATGCCATCACCCCTTCGAAACTAGTGAATAAGCTCCAAGACGTTGGTCTCAATACATTGTTTTGCAATCAGATCCTGGATTTCCTCATTTGTAGACCTCAGTCAGTTCTGATTGGCAACACCATCTCCTTCAAGATCTCCATCAGCACATGTGCACCACAGGGCTGTGTGCTTAGCCCCCTACACTATTCGCTTTACAACAATGATTGTGTGGCTAAGCACAACTCCAATACCATATTCAAGTTCACTGGTGTGGGCCGAATCAGGGATGGTGATGAATCAGCATACAGGAGGGAGATAGAAAATTTAGCTAAGTGGTGTCATAACAACAACTTCTCACTCAATGTAAGTAAGACCAAGGAACTTATTCTAGACTTCAGGAGCGGGAAACCAGAAGTCCATGATCCAGTCCTCTTTGGAGGATCAGAGGTAAGAGAGTTAGTAACTTTAAATTGCTGGGTATTACTATTTCAGAGGACCTGTCCTGGATACAGTATCTAAGTGTAATTGTGAAGAAGGTATAGCAGTGCCTCTACTTCCTTAGAAGTCTGTGGACATTTGGCATGATCTCTAAAACTTTGACAACCTTCCATAGATGTGTAGCGAAGAGTGTATTGACTGTCTGCATCGTGGCCTGGTATGGAACATCAATGTCTTTGAATGGAAAATCCTACCAAGTGTAGTGGATTCAGTTCATTACATCACAGGTAAATAGCTCCCAACCATTCAGGACATCTACATGAGAAGCTGTCATAGAAAAGCAGCATCCATCATCAGGTATGCTCACCACCCAAGCCATGCTCGTTTCTCACTGCTGCCATCAGGTAGAAGGTACATAAGCTCAGGACTCACACCACCTGGTTCAAGAACAGTTACTACCCTACAACCATCATGTTCTTGAAGAAAGGGGTTAACTACACTAACTTGCCATTCCATTGATATGTTCCCACAACCAATGATCTCACTTTAAGGGCTCTTTATCTTCTTATTTCATGCTCTTGTTAATCTTGTTATTTATCACTATTTATTTATATTTGTATTTGCACAGTTCATTGTCTTCTGCACTCTAGTTGATCTTTTAGTATTCCCATTATAGTACTGTTCTATAGATTTGCTGAGTATGCTCACAGGAAAATGAACCTCTGGATTGTATATGGTGACATATATGTACATTGATAATAAAATTTACTTTGTCTTTGACTTTGACCGGCAAACGACATTTTCATTTGGACAATCACTTATTGGGAGTTCAAGGCATTCATCGATTAATTACAATACGGTGTGCTAATTTAAACAAGCAAAATTGATCTATAATATTTCAATTATTGTTAAGTGTTAAAGTAGCTATAATTACAGTTTCTGTACAGTATAATATCAAAGCTCATACAGTGTAGCTCATTCTCTATTGGGTAATAGTGGGTTTAAAACACGACTGAGAAATGAAAACTTAGCATCTCTTGCACTGGTCTTTTATCCAGACCTTTGCAGAACTTGAGAAATTAAATATCAATAAAAAGTAAGATGCATTTCAATTTTGTTTGTGTGTACTATGTTTAAAGAGTAATAGGGAAGGGGGATGAGTGTACAAAAATGGCATTTGCATTCTGCAATTACCTTTTCTTTGATTCAGTCAATCCCTGTTCACAAGTATAAAGTCATTTGAAAATTGAAAGATTACCATATTTTATCCCTCATACAGATTGCAATATTACACCATTGTGGGATCAGATGGCATTTCTTAAGCCCCTGACTTATTACTATGCAATAACTTATTTAACATTTCTGAGATTTAAATCACAGAACGTATTTCAATTTTCATCTGTTTAGGACTCCTCCAATTTTTGATTTGTGTTTTGAATGAGGTGCATCCAGACCTGTTTGCGGTTCACTGCACTTAAAAGAAGTCCTTTTGCTATTATTTAAACTTCTTTTCAATGTCCCACTTCTTGCTCTAATGAAAGACACAGATAAATTACCTCCAAGTCCAGGTGTCCTCAATCTATATCTCTGAGTCCATATACTCCTTCACTTACAACGATGGGGCACAGAATAAAATCAGATCGATTTCTCGTTTCATTCAATCTACAAGCCCTTGAGATATTCAGTGCCCTGGCGAACATTCGGTTGGATTGCCCTGGAGCTGGCTAACCAGAATCTCCATGTGCTTCACATTCTTGCTCCATGAAGGAAAAGCTGATCACACTGGCTCTCTGATACCTGGCATTGGATTGAGCAAAAGCCCCACACGAACATGCTCAAGAAGTTTTGACAGAACTAATCCGCAGGTCCAAAATCCCCTTTGAGATCATTATGGAATCAGATCCAGCATCTGATCTGATATGGTGAAGGACCTGAATGATGATTCCCCAATGTAATGTTCCTGGAAAGCTTTGAGATAGAGTGTGGTGATGATATGATGCTCTCTGCCAGCCAGTGAGCCTCAGACTTCTGTGTTCAATAGTATGCTGCTAATGTTCTGAGAACTGTAGCAAATGAAAGTCAGAAAATTTGTCCCACTAAGTTATAAATTCATCGAAAGTTCTTCCAACTGAACATCAAGAGGATAGATGATATTAATTGTACCACTACAGTCTATTTATAGTTTAATTGTGTACAAAAGCTTGAGCCAGCAAAAACTAAGAAGGTTAAAGTGAACAAGTACTCCATAACAGTAATAGAAAATGAGCTATCAGTCATAGGGTCTGTGATCATGTGTTTTAGGCTCACAAAAATACCTTAATTGGATCTGTATGTGACCTGTTCTCAGAAAGAGCTTAAGAGCTAGTGAGTGAAAGGATAATCTGCCATCTGTAGATAATTATGTTTAATTATTTTAGAAATTCTTGGGTTGGCAACATGAACAATTCTAAATAGGTTCCAGTCATATTATGTACTCTAAATACCCTATGATATTCAGAGAGTTGCTCTAAAATTAAAGACATTACTTTGTGATATTACAAATAATTCAGGTCTGTTCTTATTTTTCTCCTTCTTGCATTGATAAAAGCCCTTGTGGAAGCATTTGCCATTCAGATGACTGTTAACATACAAACACGGCAAAAACCTACCTTTATATAATGGTATCTTTGTAAAAGGGAAAGATGTACTTTGCTTGGAAAGCCAGACTTCATTCTTTCACAACACAAGGGAAATAAAGGGGGTGAATGTTGATAGGAGTTAGAATAGTACAACTGTACCAGATACTTAGAGGGGTGTCAGCAGAAGGTAAAAATAAATGACTAAAACCATGAAAGGTGGTATTTAAACTAACCAGTCATCAAAGGAACCAGCATCTAAACTCTGTTGTAAAGAAAGGAGATTCAAGAGGAATAGGGAGCACATCTACAGACCAGTATTCATACTGTTGGATCAAAAGGTGAATCAGAGTAATTCATCATGGAAGAAAGCAACAGTTCAACAATGCCAACTTATATAATGTATTCAAGCATTGGTAGCCATGAATTGATAGACTGAGTATCAAAAATAGTAACTTGTCAATCATCCAAGCAATACCATTATATCACAACCTCACCAATTAATAGTAATTTACACAGGTATATGTTCCTTAAGGTTATTATTTCTGGTGGTGGTAGTGGGGTTAAGCTCCCACAATCTATTAAATGCTCCCAGTGGTGTATGCCTCAAATAGCCTCTGACAACCAAATCCATGTCCAGGCCCTCACGTGTGATTCAGCTGCTGAGCCTGATGGCACCATTTCTACTGACAGGAGAAGGGGCAAAGCTTGTCACTGGCAACTTAAAACCAGTCACTTCAGACAGATGAGGTTCATTAGCCATGGTTGGCAGCTCATCTAGGAGAAGGAAAACTCTGATCTCAAACCTCTGCTGCCTTACAGGTACCCCCACTCATGAGGAAGGCTTCAAGAGTAAACCCCAAGGAAAATGTCCAGAGCTGGAGTACCTAAGGCAGTTCAATGGTAACTGGCAACTCCTACAATACTGCTAGACCCAGGTTGTTTCTATCAGTCTCCGCGGTTCCTTTGGGTTCATCAGATGCGTGGAGAGCAGGAGCTTGCTACATGGACACCAGCTTGCTCTCCATATTGTGCTGCCCTTGCTTGCATATCTAGACAGCTGACCAACAAAGGCCTCAGACACAAGAATTCTTAAAAAATAGGAGCAACCATAGGCCATTAAGCCCCTCAAGCCTGTATAGCTCTTCAATATGCTCTTTGCTGATTAACATTGGACTCAATACCTGGTGGCAGATCCACATGATCTTCTATTATCCATTTTTCAAATATTTATCCATTTTCACTTTAAATTTATCTAATAATCTGGCATTCACCACCCTCAGGGGCAGAGAATTCCTGAGATTCATTACCCTCTGAGAAAAGAATTTATATTGCTTTTAGACAGTGTTGTAAAAGAGTAACATGTCATCCATGAATGCTGAATTTTAATGACACTTTAGTGCCTTGTAGTGGCTAGAATTTTATTCAGTTAAATTTATAAAATAATTCCCACTTCAGGGTCTGTGCTTCACCTGAAGATCAATTACAAATGGGTTGTATTGAAGGCCTATTGAAACTGTACCCCATACAAATCGCAAAGAGGAAGGATGGAAGGATGAGAAGGTGTGTAGGCAGGAAATACATATGATGACTCCAAGGTTCGATACAGTTCTGAATCTGTAATTTTTTTTTGTAATTAATTGTACTTCAGTTGGATTTATTTTTTTAATGCTTTTCAATCTTCTATCCAGACAAACAATAGTACAATCTGTCAGGAAGCTTCGGTGTAATGGATACATTTGTCTTCTGATCTACCAGTTGAAAGTCAATGGAGTGTAAAGTGGCCAGGCACTAAAAGGACAAAGGAGAAAGGGGTGAGGGTTGTCAGGGCAGGTAACTAGTCTTTGGTGCTGAAAAAAAATCACTATATAACAACTAAAATAGCACAATTTACTTCACAATATCATCTAACATAAATTACCAATAACAATAAAACCCTTTATAGAATCATTGAGTACTACAGCACAGAAAAAAGCCCTTCGCCCAGCTAATCCATACTGACCTAAGTGTCTGCCTAGTTCCATCTACCTGCACCCAAACGATATCCTTCCAAACCCCTCCCGTTCAAGTAAATATCCAAACTTCTCTGTAACTTTACAACTGAACATGCATTTACCACTTCTGCTGGCAGTCATTCCGCACTCACACCACCTTCCGAGTGAAGCAGTTTCCCCTCAGATTCCCCTTCAGTATTTTTCATCAACAAATGGCATTAAGATGGTAAAAACAGTAAAAGAATGTTATGACTGCCATTAAAATGGATTTTAAGTTGGCAATCATTGTGATTCTAAGTAGGGATTGAATATTCAGTAAAAAGATACAGACGAGATAGGTGAAGATTTAACAGAGCTCCTTGATGCCAATTTACAGTTTTACTATTTTCAGTTAAAAGAATTGAAACGTGGAGACTTTACACCTACCTGTGAGTAGCTATTAAGACAGTGAAGAAATAATTAACAGTTTTTTTATACCAAATGATGATGTTGGAGGCTACCTGCTGTTGCCTCATATATAAGAAACTAGGATCTCTGTGTCTTTTTAATTAGGTTTCTTTATTTCTCAGCAGTGTACAGTAACTATCAGTGTGCTGAAATGTATTTATTACCAATATCTAGTAGTATAAAATATTTAAATTAAAATTAAACAAAATATTGTTGATGTCTCTAGTTATTCATGTGTTAAAACTGGCAGCAGGTGCCATGATGTTATTATTATGTAGTGTCGACTGACGACAGAAGATTAAAATAATCTTTTCTTCTATCTTCCATGATTCATTTTTAAAAAGCCTTATTTTTTTAAGAACCTATTCAAAAGCTTGGACGTTCTTTGAATGAGGCATTCTTGAGTTTTGACCCAACCATAGTCAAAGGGAATTTTGGAGAGGGGAAATCAAGAGTCAAACACAGGCAAAAAGGCCCATGTCAGGAGCTTCAGCTAGAGTTGCTGTGCACTTTCCAAATATTTGGAGGGATCTTTGTGTGGTGCAGTAGCATATCG
This sequence comes from Hemitrygon akajei, assembly GCF_048418815.1. Taxonomy (NCBI): domain Eukaryota; kingdom Metazoa; phylum Chordata; class Chondrichthyes; order Myliobatiformes; family Dasyatidae; genus Hemitrygon; species Hemitrygon akajei. The sequence continues at coordinate 147,458,026 of NC_133126.1, read as the reverse complement.
GTTGGAGCAATCACTTTGCAGCCCCAGCTATCACCAATCGGGATTCGATTCCTGCTGAAGGAAGGAGTTTGGACACACTCCCCATGACCGTGACTGCTCTGGTTTCCACCCACAATCCAAAGACAGATGGGTAGGATCAGTGAGTTGTGAGTAAGTATTGCTGGCGTCAAAAGGCCGGTGACACCTGTAGGCTGCCCCAGCACAATTCTCGCTGACTCTCGCTAATACAAATTGATGCAGGTAACCCATTTCACTGTATGTTTTGATGTTTCCATGTACATGCAACAAATAAAACTCACCTTAACCTTTAGATCTTTAACTTTTATCCACCGTTTGTAGTCCTAAGTTGCTCAGTCTCTGGAGTACCTTACAACGTAATCACAATGAACACTTCTGAGGCATTTCTGGAAAGATCTTTGACGGGTGTGGAGATAGCGGACTACAAAGTACGCTGCTCCTCATAAACGTGTTGGTAGGCTCCAGATACAAGAGATTTACACTGATCAGTGATCACCTCAGATGTGTTCTCCTGCAGAGCACAAGTACAAACTTCAAGAAACATTAATATTGATACAGCAGCTTTAACTAAGTAAAGTAATCCATGGTGGAGTCACAGAGGCATCATTAAACAAAATCCAACACTGAGCAATTTGAGGTGATACTACAGTAAAAGCTAGTTTATTGACATTGGCATTAAGTAGAATCCTAGAAGAGGATATAGAGGGGTGAGGTTGAGAGATTAAGGAGTCAATCACACAGCTTTGTAGTTTGTAGATGAAAGCACACTCAGTGCTGCAGGTAGAAAAATTGAGGCCAGAATTGAAACAATGCATATATGTCACGGTAATCGGAACAACAGAGCCCAGGTGCGGAAGAATGATGGGTGTTCATGTAGAGACAGAAGCAAGAGTTTATACATAGGAATTCCACAGAACGATGGTGGTTCGACAAAGCAACACGATGAGGTGAATCATTCTCAGCACAAGGACCCCCCAAGAAGTGCTAATTGGATGTCCACTTTAAATAATCGGTATACAGAAAACCTGTGACAGTCAAAATGAATTTAACAAGATTAAAAAGAAAGCACAGGGTCTGAACAACTCTAGCTAAGACAACTATTAACAAATACAGGCCTCTGGAAACCTCAGAGCCCAAAACCCAATGGCTAGCTGCATTGGCATGGAGGGCTTATGGCAAAATATTTTACACTTTTATGGTGCTGGAAGAGATAGTAGTGACAAAGATGAAATTTAAGGGATTTGAAAACAAGAAGACAAGCCATTGCTTACCTAAGTATCAGTGAAGTTCAAAAGCACAGATATGATGCAAGGATAAAAGTTGATAGAAGTTATGACATTGTGTTAGATATGTGGGTTATGATAGGGCAAGAGGCCTGTATCCATGCTGTATTGCTCTATGAATCTATGACGCCATGAACCAATTGCATCACCTTTCAGATTAAAAGGTACATCCTTTATTCTGAGGCTGTCAGGTCTTGGACTCTTCTATTAATAGAAAATCCTCCGTATGTTCACTTTATTGAAGCCTTTCGATATTTGGTAGGTTTCAACTAGATCCCACCCACCCCCCCCACCTCATCCTTCTGAGCAGAATTGAGTCCAGGCATAGGGACACCAATTGCTTCTCATGGTGATACGTGCTATTCACTCAAATTCAAGCAAATTTGGAACTGCTCAAAAACCTATAACTGAAGAATTATAGCTATTGAAAATACTACAGAAGGCACAATGGCTTGGAAATTGTATTAGGGTCGTGCAGGAAACCCTCAGTAAGTCAGGTGTTACCTGTGGAAGGAGAAACTGAGTTAACTTTTCACATCAGAGACTCTTCTTCAAAGCTGGGAAAGAAAGCTTTTGCCTCCTTCTTTTCCAATTCTGATGAAGGGTCTTGGCCCAAAACATTCATTGTTTATTCACCTCTGTAGATGCTACCTGACTTGCTGAGTTCTTGCAGTATTTGGTGTGTTACTAAGGAAAGAGAAAAAGTTTGTTTCCATTAAAAGCAGATTGCGGAGGGAGAGATGGAACAAAAGGATTACCTCTAATAGGGTGAGACCAGATGAATTAATGTGGCAGTGATATTGCTTTGTCTGTATAATGTGTTACTAATGGCAAGGCTGCGAGATGTACCCAGAAGGCTAGACTATACTAATACAAAAATTGAGCACAAACAAGATACAGCTGGATAACATGCAGAAATTTCCCGTTTTAAATTTCAGTGTTCTAGCATCTGCTGCTTTCTAGGTTGTACCAACTCTAACACAGTAGAAATTATGCTATTTATCTGAAAGTGTATTGCACATTCCTTGCATGAAACTATTTCCAACTGGGAGCAATTGAAATTCAAATATAGGAGTTAATCCATAATATAAAGTTCTAGGATTACAACCCTCAGCAGAGACATGGGTCTATAACTGGTACAGACAGAAATGTAACTGAAAGAGAAATCATTATTTTAGAAAGAAGAGGAATTTGGCAAGTACCGTAGTTGCTATGAAGATGCAATGGACCTACTTGTAGATTCACCAACAAGATTCAGCTTTGAGATAGACAATTAAACTTAAATCAAACTGCATCCACCGCTAGTTAGACCACATTCTCAACACAGTACAAAATTCTGAACACCACATTACAGGAAAGATGTGATTGCATTGCAAGAGGCACAGGGGAGATTTGTGGGCTTACTGACAGGATTGGCAAAGCCTAGCTAAGAGCAAAGATATGACAGCTAGAGTTATTTTCTTTGGAATCAAAGAGACTAAAGCACATAAAATTATAGGTGGGTCTAGTCAAAGAAGTAAAAAGGACTCATTTTTCTTAGAACAGGTGTCAGAAGCCAGGGGCATAAATTTAAAGTAATTGACAGAAAGAATAGAGAGAATCTATAGATCCCTGAAAGTGGCATCACAGGTAAATAGAGCAATAAAAAAAAGCATTTACCGGTACTTGTCTTCATAAGTTGTGTCACTGAATATAAAAATTAAAGTATCAAGCTAAACTTTACAAAACACTTGCTAGACTGCACTTCAAGTACCACATGCATTTCTACTCACTATGCCGAAGGAAGGATGCACATACCATGGATTCAGGACTCTTCACATGCTTTCAATCTCAACAATGTTCAATTCCCTGGCCCTGTTCATATACCGTAATTTCACCATGGAAGTCCAGTACCTATACACTTCTACTCCCCATCAAGAAGGCCTTAAAGTTCTCCTCTTCTTTTCTGACAGAAGACCCAACCAGTTCCCTCCCCCTCCCCACTACCACTCTCCTCCATCTGGCAGAATTGGTCCTCATCCTCAAAAATATCTCCTTCGACTCCTCCCAATTTCTCCATGTTCAAAGGGTAGTCATGAGCACCCACATGGGTCCCAGCAATGCCTGTCTTTTCATTGCCTACGTTGTCAGCATGAAGGGGTTCAAGATGTTTGCAAGGGAGATCTGCAGCCTTATAGTCCAGCTGACGATGGACATCTTTCAGATATTCATGGATGAATAGAGGAAGAGTGTGACAGTCATGTAAGGAAACAAATAGTGACTGTGTACCATAGTAAGGGTGCCATACCTTCCTGGCGTATCCAGGCAAGTCCAGGAATGACCAGAGAAGAAAGGATATTATAAGCCTTCCCTGTTAATGCTCCCCAGCTCTTTCTGCACTATATTGATGACTGCATTGGTGCTGCTTCATGCACCCATGCTAAGCTTGTCAATCTCATCAACTTTGCCTCCAACTTCCACCCTGCCCTTATATTCACCTGATCCAATTCTGATACCACTCTTCACTTTGTCATTTTTTCTGTCTCCATGTCTGGAGACAAATTGTCTACTGATATTTTTTTTTATTATTATTTATTTATTAAATTTTAGAAATTACAAGGAATAAATGTGATAATAAAATAGTAAGAAAAATAATGTTGACCCTCCCCCTCCCCTTAACCCTCCCCCCCTTAACCCTTATCTAAAGAAAAGAAAGAAAAAAAAAGAAAGAAAGAAGAAAAAGATTGCCTGGATATCGGAGGACCCCCACATGCTCCATGGAGTTCAAAATAATTTTGATATTTATTTTTACTTTCCCCAATTACTATGCTTTTATCTTCAAAGGACCTGTGTATTTAATCCTATCTTTTGTAAGTATGGGAGCCAAATTTTCAAAAATATATCATATTCATTTCTTAGATTATACGTAATTTTTTCAAATGGAATACAACTATGTATTTCATTATTCCAATGATCCATAGTTAAATATAAATCAGATTTCCAACTAACTGCGATAACTTTTTTGGCTACTGCCAATGCAATTTTTATAAATTTTTTCTGATACTTGTTCAATTTAAGTTTCGTTATTGTCCCTTCAATGTCTCCTAATAAAAATAATAATGGACTATGTGGGAGTTGTACTCCAATAATTTGTTCCAATAAAAATCTTAAATTTATCCAAAATGGTTGAATTTTAAAACAGGACCAGGTAGAATGTAAAAAAGTACCAATTTCTTGACTACATCGAAAACATTGGTCAGACATATTTAAATTAAATCTATTTATTTTCTGTGGTGTTATATATAATTGATGTAAAAAATTATATTGTATTAATCTAAGTTGAACATTTATTGTATTTCTCATACTATCAGAACATAATCTTGACCAATTTTTTCCATCAATTTTAACATTCAGATCAGGTTCCCATTTTTGCCTTGATTTATGAATTCCTAACTTAATTGTTTGCTTTTGAATCAAATTATACATACAAGATATAATTTTTTTAATTTTTCCTTTCTGAATTAATATTTCTACTTCACTAGGTTTTGGTATCAACATTGTTTGTCCCAGCTTTTCTAGTAATAGGCTTTTAATTGAAAATAACAGAAAAGAGTATTATTTGATATTTTATATTTATTTTTTAATTGATCAAACGACATCAATATACCTCCTTCAAAACAATCACCTATATATTTAATCCCCTTTTGGAGCCAATTATGTAAAAGTTTATTATCCATTGTAAAAGGAATAAGCCTATTTTGAATTAAAGTTCTTTTTGCTAATAAAGATTTCTTTATCTCATCGTCCATATTTACCTTATTCCATAAATCAATCAAGTGTCTTAATATAGGAGATTCTTTTTTCCCCGTATCCATTTGGATTCCCATTTATATATAAAATCCTCTGGTATATTTTCTCCTATCTTATCTAATTCTATTTTAATCCATGCCGATTTTTCTTCATCAAAAAAAGACGCAATAAATCTAAGTTGATTTGCTTTATAATAATTCTTAAAATTTGGAAGTTGTAACCCCCCTAAATCAAATTTACATGCCAATTTTTCCAATGATATTCTTGACATCTTACCTTTCCAAAGAAATTTCCTTACATATTTATTCAGTTCTTGAAAAAAACTTCTGAGGTAATTGTATTGGTAAATTTTGAAATAAATATTGCAATCTAGGAAATATATTCATTTTTACAGCATTAACTCTACCTATTAATGTTATTTGTAACATCATCCATTTATCAAGATCCTCTTTTATTTTTTTTAATAATGGCAAATAGTTTTGTTTATATAAATTTTTAACATTGTTATCAACTCTAATACCTAAATATTTTATCCCATTCATTGACCATCGAAACTGAGTTGCTAATCGACATTGATTATAATTTCCTTTGGTGAGGGGCAAAATTTCACTTTTATCCCAATTTACTTTATAACCTGATACTTTCCCATATTCTTCCAATCTAAAGGATAATCTTTGCAAGGATTGCAATGGGTTTGTTAAATAAATCAAAACATCATCAGCAAATAAATTAATCTTATATTCTTCTTGATTAACTCTAAAGCCCCCAATATCTGAATCTGTTCTAATTAATTCAGCTTATGGTTCTATTGCCAATACAAATAAAGCAGGTGATTATGGGCAGCCTTGTCTAGTTGACCTCGTTAAGCAAAATGGTGTTGAAATCTGACCATTTGTAACTACTTTAGCTTGAAGATTAGTATTTAAAGTTTTAATCCATTGTATAAAAGATTTTCCAAACTCATATTTTTCCAATACCTTAAATAAAAAATCCCATTCCAACCTATCAAATGCTTTTTCTGCATCTAAAGCAACTGCCACACACATTTCCTCTCTTTTTTTTGCCAAATGAATTATACTAAGTAACCGAGTTATATTATCCATTGATTGTCTATTTTTAATAAAACCTGTTTGATCCATATGTATTAATTTTGGTAAATATTTAGATATTCTATTAGATAAAATTTTTGCTAATATTTTATAATCTGTATTCAACAAAGAAATAGGCCTATATGATGTTGGTTTTAAAGGGTTTCTATCTTTTTTTGGCAATACAGTTATGATCGCTGTTAAAAAAGATTGTGGAAGTTTATGCATTCTTTCCACTTGGTATATTAATTCCATAAAAGGAGGAATTAATAAATCTTTAAATTTTTTATAAAACTCAGGAGGAAAACCATCTTCTCCTGGGGATTTATTACTCTGAAGTGCTCCTAAAGCTTCTTCAACCTCTTTTAATGTAAAGGGCATATCTGATCCTTTCTGTTCTTCCAAATTTAATTTTGGAAGGGTTATTTGTGATAAAAATCTATCTATCTCAGCAATCTTATTTTGTGATTCTGATTGATATAGTTCAGTATAAAAATTTTTAAAAGTTTCATTAATTTCTAAAGGCTTATAAGTAACCTTATTTACACTTGTTCTAATTGCATTTATTGTTTTAGAAACCTGTTCTGTTTTCAACTGCCAAGCAAGAATTTTATGCGATCTTTCACCTAATTCATAATATTTCTGTTTAGTTCTCATAATTACTTTCTCTGTACGATATGTCTGAAGTGTATTATATTGTAGTTTTTTATTAATAAGTTGTCTTCGTTTTTCTTTTGTCATATGTCTTTGAGATTCTTTTTCTAATTTTATAATATCTTTTTCCAATTGATCTATTTCTGCTGTGTATTCCTTTTTAATTTTAGATGTATAACTTATAATCTGACCCCTTAAATATGCTTTCATCGCTTCCCATAATACAATTTTATCCTCAACTAAATGTAGATTTGTATCCAAAAAAAAATTGAATTTGTTTTTTCATAAAATCACAAAAACCTTGACGTTTTAATAGAGTTGAATGAAATCTCCATCTGTAAATTGATTCCTCCTTATCCATCATTATCATTGTCATTATCAAGGGGGAATGATCTGACAATATTCTTGCTTTATATTCCACACTTTTCACTCTATCTTGAATATTTTTTGATAATAAAAAAAAATCAATCCTTGAGTAAGTTTTATGTCTGTTTGAATAAAATGAATAATCTCTTTCTCTTGGATTAATTCTTCTCCATATATCAATCAAATTTAAATCTTTCATTAATGATAAAGTTAGTTTTGTTACTTTTGATTTTATAGCACCTTTAGTTGATCTATCCAGAACTGGATCTAAACAAAAATTGAAATCTCCACCTATTAATATTTTATCATGTGCATCAGCCAAGTTCAAAAAAACTTCTTGTATGAATTTTGCATCATTTTCATTTGGTGCATAAATGTTCATAAAAGTCCATAATTCTGAAAAAATTTGACAATGTATAATCACATATCTCCCCCCAGAATCAATTATTACATTTTGTATTTTAATTGGTAAAAATTTATTAACCAAAATTGCAACTCCTCTCGATTTTGAATTAAATGAAGCTGCAATAACGTTTCCAACCCAATCTCTCTTTAATTTCTTGTGTTCTGTTTCTGTTAGATGTGTTTCTTGTAAAAAAAGCTATATCTCCTTTCATTTTCTTAATATATGTTAAAACTCTTTTTCTTTTCACAGGTCCATTAATTCCATTAACATTAAAACTTAAAAAGTTAAGTGAAATAATCATTCATAGTAACTTGGGTACCCAAGGTACCCATAGTACCATAGTACCCAAGAAGATAAAGAAGATAATCTTCTTCTTTGCCTGGATGATTGGGGAGAAACTCATAGCAACATGGAGAACTTTACTGATATCTTTTATAAACCAACCAATTCCCATGGCTATCTTGAATATACCTCTTCCTACTCTGTTGCCTATAAAAATGCTGTTCCCTTTTTCCAGTTTCTTCGTCTCCATTGTCTCTGTTCCCAGAATTAAGCTTTCCTTTACAGGACATCAGAGATATCCTCCTTCAAAGAATAGGGTTTCCCTTCATCCACAATCGTAGCTGCCCTCACTCGTATCTCCTCAATCTCCCAGATATCCACACTCACCTCAACTTCCCATGGTCTCAACAGGGTTAAAGTTCCTCTTGTCCTCACCTATCACCCCATGAGCCTCCATATCCAGCATATTATTCGCTGCAATGCCGCCATCTTCAACGGGATCCTGTCACCAAAGACATATTTTATTTTTCTACACCTCCACTCTTTGCCTTCTGCAAGGATCATGATTCCCTTGTCCATTCATCCCTCCCCACTAACCTCCCTCCTGGCACATATTGCTGCAAGCAAGAGAAATGCTACAGCTGACCATTCACCTCCTCTTTCACCTGCATTTAGAGGCGCAAGCAGTACTTCCAGGTGAGACAATACATCACCTGTCAATCTGTTGGAGTTGCCTATTCTATCTGGTGCTCCCAATGTGGCCTCCTCTACATTGGTGAGACCCCATGTAAATTAGGGGACTGCACTGTCGAACACCTCCACTCCATAAACTAGAAGTAAATTTCCTGGTGGCCAACCATTTTAATTCCTATCCCCCTTTCAGTTGCAACATGTTGGTCCATGGCTTCCTCTTCTGCCATGATGAAGCCACTCTCAGGATGGAGGAGCATATTCCATTGAGGTAGCCTCCACCCTGATGGCATGAATATCGACTTCTCCTTCCAGTATTGTTCATTTTACCTTTTTTCTTTTCCCCTCCCCCTTCCCTCTTCTTCCATTTCCTACACCGGTCTCTTACCTCTTCTCTTCATCTGCCTTTCTCCTCCCACAGGCACCCTTCTGTCTTCCCTTTCTCTTATGGTCCACCCCCTTCTTCTATCAGATTTCTTCTCCTCCAACCTTTAACTTTTCCCATCCATCTGGCTTCATCTATCAACTTTTAGCTTGTCCTCCTACCTCTCCCCTACCCTTTCATTCTAGCATCTTCCCCCTTCTTTTTCGATCCTGATGAAGGTCTCAGCCAAAACATCGACTGATTCTTCATTTTCATAGGTACTGCCTGCCCTGCTGCATTCCTCCAGCAACCAGCATTGTGAGTGTGTTGCCTAGGAAGGATGTAGTTGTGTTGGAGAAAGTGCAGAGGATTCTGCTTGGATTTACCACGGTTGTGCCTGGATTGGGCAACTTTGTTTATGAGGAGGGTGGGTTTGTTTTCCCCAGATCAAATGTGGCTGAGGGATGAACTGATAGAGAATTATGAGAGGAATGGACTAAATAGATAGTGGGATTCTTTTCCCCATGATAGGGGTTGGGCACACATAGAAAGTGAAAGTAAAGACTTTTAAAAGGAATTTGGACACAAAGAACAGTTGATATCTAAAACTCACTTCCAGAGAAGGTGGAGAATCAATCACTACATGCATTCAATTTGTACATTCTTTCCACTACCCAGTTTCCTCCCACATTCTGAAGTGTAATTTTGTGGCATGGGCTCATTGTGCCAGAGGAACTGTTACCATGCAGCATCTCTAAAAGTAAAATAAATTTAAGAGATGATTAGATAGGCTAGGCATAGAAGGATATGGACTTCATGCAGGCAAATGGGTGAAGAGAAGATCGGCAAGAATTTTGGCATGGATGTAACGGGCTGAACAGGCATTTTCTCTGCTTTACAATTCTATGACTTTCGATGACTCCTGATAAAGTAGCAGAAACAAAAAAAAAACTTATTTGAAGGCATTTGGAAACACTTTTGAAGATTTATAGACCTACTGCTGGGAAATAGGGTTTGATTTTTTTTTCACTAGGATGCATTTGCCACCTTCTGTAGCAATTATTCTGGGTATATCTTTTTCTGTACGGTTTTATTGTTGTAAACCATCTATAATTCTGGGACAATAAACATGAGTGTACCTTGTTATAATTACTGACATGCTGTTGATAGTAGAATTTACCATCTCATAATTTATCAGTCTTTGAATACTTGCAACTCAATATCAATTTCGTAAATTCTTTAAAAATACCCATTGTTCTATTTTCTCCATTGGTTTCATTAAGAGAGAAAGATAAAGATTCAGGTACCTGCAGTCTGCAGTTGAAAAACTCATAAAGAATTACTAAAGATTTTGGAATGCAAATTTGAAGTGCCAGATCAATACCCACTATTCCACAAAAATAAAGTCTTGTACAAGGAAAGACATGGATCTGCTCAACTGAGTGTAAGATATTGGACTTACAAACAGAACTTTGGAACAAATCAAATCAGCCATTTTTTAGACTTTAAATCTTATTGTATTTAAGCCGATTAAGTGAAACATAATTGAAGTTTTTCTACAAGATTATTCACAAGCTGTTAGTATAATCTAAAGCTGACTGCAATAATGCAGCATGAATTTTCTTTAGAGATACCTAATTTTCTGCATGGATTTCATTCATTAATGAACCTAATTTCATCAAATAGGTGGCTAAATAGATGGTGGAGGCATTAATAGTGATCTTTCTAGAATCACTAGATTCTGGAATGGTTCTGGAAGACTAGAAAATTGTAAACACCATTCCACTCTTCAAGAAGGAAGAGAGGCAGAAGAAAGGCAAGTATAGGCCAGTTAGACTAACCTCAGTGGTTGGGAAGATGTTGGAGTTGATTATTAAGGGTGTGGATTCAAGGTACTTGGAAGCACATGAAAAAACAGGGACAATCATGCCTGACAAACCTGTTGGAATTCTTTGAAAAAAAAACAAACAGGATAGACAAAGGAGAATTGGTTGATGTTGTGTACTTGAATTTTCAGAAGGCCTTTGACAAGGTGCCACACACAAGGCTACTTAACAAGTTAAGAGCCTATGGTATTACAGGAAATATTTGAGCTTAGATAAAGCAGTCGCTGATTGGCAGGAGGCAAAGAGTGGGAACAAAGGGTAACATTTATGGTTGGCTGCCAGTGACTAGTGGTGTTCCACAGGGGTCTGTGTTGGGACCAGTTCATTTTACATTATATGATTTGGATGATGGAATTGATGGCTTTGTTGCAAAGTTTACAGACAATATGAAGATAGGTGAAGAGGCAGGTAGCTTTGAGGAAGTAGAGGGCTTAGATTAGGAGAACAGGCAAATAAATGGCAGCAGGAATATAGTGTCAGAAAGTGCTCTTTGGTAGAAGAAATGAATGGGTTGACTACCTTCTAAATTGAGAGAAAATACAAAAGACTGAGTCACAAAGGGGCTTAGGAATCCTTGTTCAGGATTTCTTAAAGGTTAACTTGTAGGTTGAGTCTGTGGTGAGGAAGGAAAATGCAATGTTAGTAATCATTTCAAAAGGACTAGAACAGAAAAGCAAAGATGTGGTGCTGAGACTTATTAAGCACTGGCGAGGCCTCACTTGGAGTATTGTGAGCAGCTTTGAGCCACTTACCTTAGAAAGAGTGTACTGAAACTGGAGAGAGTTCAAAGGAGAATCACAAAGATGATTCCAGGATTGAATGGCTTGTCTTTTGAAGAGTGTTTGATGGCTCTGGGCCTGTATTCACTTGAACCAGAAGAATGGGAGGTGACCTCATTGAAACCCATCAAATAGTGAAAGACCTTGATAGAGTGGATGTGGAGAGGATGTTTCCTATGGTGAGAGATTCTAAGACCAAGGACACAGCCTCAGAATAGAGAGGCACCATTTAGAACAGAGGTGAGGAGGAATTTCTTTAGCCAGAGAGTGGTGAATCTGTGGAATTCTTTACCACAGACAGTTGTAGAGGTCATGCCTTAGGTACCTTTAAAGCAGAGGCTGATGGATTTTTGATTGGTCAGGCATAAAGGGAAATGGGGAGAAGGCAGCAGATTGGGGCTGAGAGGAAAAATTGGATCAGCCATGATGAAATAGTGGAGCAGACCAAATGGCCCAATTCTGCTCCAATATCTTATGGTCTATGGTCTTATATTTATTCTAAAATAATATTAAACTTTAGGTAGGTTCTAATTCAATCTTACAGAAGTCAATGTATGAATGAATTTCATTGTGAATTAATATCGTTATCATATGCAAAACATAAAAGCTGCTTTAAAGATTATGAATTAAGATAAGCCAATGGGATGTTGGGAGGTGAGGGAAATGTTCATTCCTGAAGCTCCTCTTCAACTTATTATAGTTTTGTAGCTATCAAAAGATAATTTATGATTATTGAATATAACACATCACAAAATCTATGGTGGTAAATATAATATTGCTTCAAAATGACGATGAAAGTATTCAGTTTGAATCTCAATGCAGAAAAATAAAAAAATAATAATACAAGAAATAATTGCCATAGAAGACAGGAAATTGTGCAGCTTAAAGTTGAATATAAGTATATATCCATTCAGCAAATTCACTTTGTTTCATGGTGTGGGCTGGAGTTTTACTAATAAAACTGGAATTATGAACATAATCATGAACAATTGCATTTAGTGGGGTTCCAGTTTAAGTCAGTAACTTATAAACTTTATTGGAGATGGTACAAGACAGCTCTAGTGCCATTGATAAGCTGCAAAATGCAAGGAAATAATAATCCAATAATTTTATGACAGAACACTTAGATTTAGAGCTAAACAATATGTCTTCAGATCTTTATTTCTGAATCCATTTTGACAATCTGTTGTATTACAGGTTAATGATAATTTAATTTGCATAACACCAGAAATTATGTTCAATTGACACTCAATACTACTACATTCAAATTTTACAATTAGTGCATCAAATGTGTAAAATAAATCTATACTTTGATGACAGTTAATCAATATTTCATGTGCATGTGAGAAATGAAGAGAAATCAGATAAGGGTAAAATATAATTGAATGTGACCAAATCAATAACTAAATTACAAGAAATGTTGATTATTGGATCAGAGCTATACTAAGGGAATAAAATTAATTAGACTTTGAAATTACTTCAGTGCAATTGGTCTTTAACTCTCTTTATTTACATTTAGATACTATATTAATGTGAAATTACTGCAATATCATAATTAAGAAGCAACTTGGAAATTTTGACTAGAATTTGACTTATGAAGTATGTTTGATTAGCAAAGAACTGTGGACTTAATAAATTATTTGCCCTCATATTAAAATTATCCAGAATTTTCTTTTTAAGCATATTAGCGCAAACTTGTAACAGCACCATTTGATGTTACGCTTACAGCTTTCTTTCCTGCTTCACTACAAGATCAAGTTATTTTCAGATGATAATATGTACAAATTCAAGAAGCAAAAAAAATCCAGCAGTTTGAGCTAGTTGCTGTGGTGAAACTACATGATTAACAATCCCTTCTTTGAATTATTGAGTACCGCCAGACACATAAACTGAAAAATCATTTCAAATTAGAGGGAGCGGTATATCAGAGAGTGCTTATTATGCAGCCAACTTTTGATGGATTCACTTGCTTTAAAATAATAGTAAACAGCAAACTTGTGAAAGATAAGCCGATTTCCATTCTCAAGTAACTTGGTCATTTGGCATTGTAGTAGCTTGACCACACATTAGAAGTCTATCTTCATTTCTAATCTGAAGTGCACCGACCTCAGTTTTAAGAATGTGAAATGCAAACCAACTTTTGCTCAATTATCCCTTTCTAAATGTACATAGTGGACATCATATTCTCTCTGTCCAAAAATAGATCATCCTGAGCCAATCAGAATATTACACCATAAAAATGGACAATTGGGTCCGACAATAGTGGGCAACTTTGTGTGAGAGTAACCCAGATAGTACAACACTTAGCCTATCCCATAGCCCTGCATATGCTTCCCTTTAAGATATTTATCCTATTTATCTTTGAATCTGCTTCCAACAAAACTGCTGGCAGTACATCTCAGATCCTATTAAATTACTATGTATTGTTCTTCTTATGTCAGTTTCGATTCTTTTGCTAATCTCTTTCATTCTCAGCTTCTTAAACATTCTGCCAAGGCAAAACATTTCTCTCTACCTACACTTTCTGTAACCTGCCTGATTTTAAATACCCCTAACGGTTCTCATCACAGCCTTCTCCATTCCTGCTCCATGGAGAAAAAAAAATGCAGATTTTCTTCTATATCTACTACATAAGTAAATGCCCGTATTTCTAGACTTGGTTTTGTAATTCTCTGCATTCTTTCACATCTGGAACTCAGAAGAGGCAAAATTACTTCCATTGCATTATTCAACGAGATAAGGAAATAGGAACAAGGGTACTCCACCTAATTCTTAAGCCTACTCCACCATTCAATATGATTATTGCTGATCTATGTTGGCCTCAGTTCCTCTACTCATCCACTTCTCCATGTCTCTCGATTGTGCAGTCTTTCAAAGAAACATCCTCTGCCAGCCTGAGGGGCAGAGAATTCCAGAAATCCACTACTCCCTGGAGAGACAAAATCTTCTACACACATCATTTTTAAATATCTGACCCATATTTTATCGCTATGCCCCTTTGGTCTGTGACTCTCCCACTTGTGAGAACATCTCAACATCTACCCTGTCAAGTCCTCTTAGCATCTAATATGTTTAAGTAAGATCACAGGCATTCTTCTAACCTACAAGAAATACAAAGTCCATAAGTAATCTATGGATGCCCTCTCTGATAAACCTAAAATGAGAATCACTTACCAACCAAGAAGCTAAGTGATTAACTTTAATGTGGAACTGAAAGGAAAGCTAGCAGCCCACCATAACAAGATGCCATCACCATTGCCTCTATGCATTGGACTTCCATTTCTCTTGCCAACAATCTCCTCAACTTCCTCTCTTGTTTCCTATTGGCCTTGGTATTTTGCAGATCCTGTGTTATATTAAATTTTGTAAAATACTGGGTGAATGTCTGGAGGTAAAATGACAATTTCTTTCTTTCTTAACATATGGGATCTGTTAATGTCTGCTGAATATCTGTTGGTCACTTTGAGAGCTAGGTTGATGGATTATTTCTTAGTGCCTGCATTGTGGCTTATTTATGTGGGTAGATATTAATGTACTTTTGTAAGTCCAAGGATCGTTGTGTTCTATGTGGTAATAGAGAGTGACCATTAAAGTGGCTAATTGATTTATGAAAGTATGCTGAACACTGTGTTATTGGACACAAGATGTGTTTGAAAAAAGACAGGCTATGTTAAGACAAAGATCAAAGAGATCAAAGATCTGTCTCATAGTTGTTCTGCACTTGTGAAACTCATATTTATTGGGATGCTTTTCCCAGTTACATTGGACTTCAGTCAAGGTCTGAAAATCACAATCAGTTCCTAGGACCCAGAGTTTCATGAGTGAATCGGAATTCAAAGTTCCCTCAACAAGAGTAACAATCAAGTGGTGCCTGAGAATCCTGAGATCTGAAATAATTGTGGAAACCTTTTTGACTTGCTGGGTGGTATATTGTGTGGTTTATTTGTGTTTTCTATTTTATTAAGTTACTCCGTTACTTTATTAAATTAGGCTTAAGTTACTCTGTTGTGCTTGTATACTTATTACCACATCTCTTGGACCCTTGAAATATTGATCTGATTAATCCAGCCCATTACAGATCCCTAAACTGATCTGATCCTATCCTGTGTTCATTCCCAATTCCAACCTCACTGAAGATGTAAACACTGGTGAAGCTGCAGAACCACTTACCTACTGCAATGTGGATCGGCTACTAATTTACTTTTCACTGGAATTTTATATTGCCTTCATCATAATGATGCCTGAAGCCACTAACTGGGGACCTTCATATCATTCAAAGTGCATTCCTATCATTCCAATTCACACCAATGTACAGATTAGTTTCATCTATATGGATGCATGGAAGGATTGAGGGCAGTGTAGTAAAAAATGTTAGATAGCACTCTTCAAAGATGCAGGGAATGAAAACCATACATAGACAGAGGAGATTATATACTTGGCTTCAGATGAATATGTATTTGACATAATCAAATACTTGCATCTTAATCACAACCGAAAAGGACAAATAACAAGTTATAAGCATAATATTCCATAATTTATTACATAACAAATCTCACAATTTACCACATTTTGTGCTGAACACATGTGACACAATTTCCTGCCTGAATATGATAGATTTGAATTCCAAGTCATTGAGCTGAGGCAGTGGATATACTGGTCTCTGAACAGAACTGACTGTTCCATGGAAGAAGCAAAACACGGAAAAATACAATCCTAATTCAAATCTCAAAGTGCTCCCCAGTTACTCAGCTTTATTGCACATCATGCTAAATATAGTCAACTTTTTCTTGGATGAACCTATTGGATCTAGAGATTAGATTGGCCAAAGGTTCTTCACAAGTCAAGAGTGAGGCATTAATCTTGGGGTTACAGCCATTTCATTATTTATAAACAAACAAATAACAGTATCCTACTCACTACATTGTAAGTAAGAATGGAAGGAAGGAGACAAAAAACAGAGACATTATGGTCATATTATACAGAAAGCTAGCTCAAACTAGACAGGTAAGAAAATCCCATTGATCAGAGCAGCCTATGAAACAGTCTGATTTATGGTGACGCACAAACTGCAAACAAAGAAGTTACATTTGGAATCGGCTATACTTCAAATTACTGAAAACCCACTGAACATTTACAGACACACAGATAATTATACAAACACATACAGCAAACAAACATAAAGAAAGTTGAACTGCAAGAAACATGACAATTTAGATCCTAATCTTGCAAACCTAACCACTCACTGTACTGAAATGATGAAGGGTCTCAGCCCAAAACATCCGTTGTTTAGTCCTTTCCATAGATGCTCCCTGATCTGCTGAGTTCCTCCAGCATTTTGTATGTGTTGCTCTGGATTTATGCACCTGTCCATGGCTCCTTTCAAGATGCCAACATCTGGCCTGAATCCACTTTAATTTCCAATACAGAAACTGCACCATGACAATTTCATTGTAGAAACTCCCTCACACTTCTCTCCCACTTTGACTTTACCACCTTTTATCATTTTTGGCCTAACTTTGACTGTTTCCTGGGGGAGAATGGCTTCTCCTTACATGTATCAGTGAATAAGTCCTTCATGCTCTATGTCAGGTCATCTTGTTTGATATATTGACTGTAACATATCAACTTGCAGAGCTTTTGCTAAAGTTCCAGTTTTATAAGCATTGCTGAAGTGTTCCAGTATGACAACAATTTGAGTATTAAAACTTATAAAGGTTTTGGGAATAAATCCAGGTTTCAAGGACCTTTGTGAATATTTAAGCCTTGTGGATAACTGCACTACAGAGTTCAGATTATTCCCTTCCAATCACAAGCCATTTAAAAAGCAACACACTAAGTGCTAGAGGAACTCAGCAAGTCAGGCATCATTTAACTCTGCACTGTAGACAGATCACTGTCATATTCCAATGTAGGCCACATGGTATCCTATTGCCTTCTGGCTTACTCCTGACCATTATTATCAAAACAGATAACAAAATCTATTTCAAAGGGCAATCAGCATCTTACCTATGGCTGCACAGAAGTGCTAATCCACAGAAACCATAACAAAGGGCTTAATTGCTGTAGCATCTTGTAAGTATAAAGGAGGCCAATCCCAAAAGGTCAGGTCAACATTCCACATCCTGCCATATTGACTTTATTCAACCCATGGGATACCTTTGTCCAGACCATCTCAATGGCTAACACTTCCCTTTCTTGAAGCCAACTCATGACTACTGGTGGAATCTTCCTGCTGTAGTTGACAGGCATAGTCTGTTAAATGATCTGACAGTGCGTTAAACAATGTGCCAGGTCTCCAGCTGTCAAATTTATGGTAAGTTATAGAATGTCAGAATTTCTTATGCTCATATTATTTGAAATACAATCAAAAATTACTAAAATGTATTCATAATATCAGAATCAGAAATCAGGTTTATTATCATATTTACACAGATATGTAAAACTTATTGTTTTGTGGCAGCACTACAGCAAAAAGACAAAATGGCTATAAATTACAAAATAAATAAATAGTGCAAAAATAATGTGGTGGTGTTTGTGGGTTCATGGACTCATTGTTTCATGAGTTAAACCACAAAAGTACAAAACTAAAACTATTTTTTAGTGTTAAAACTAACCATCTAAAGCAATAGAAATCACATAAGTAATGAAAGTATGTTCACAATGCCTCATCTGTCACCATCTACAACTGTAAGTGTGCATATGCATTGGTAGCTCAAGAACAGTCATCTCATGGCCCAACTAGAACCACCAATTGAATGCAAAGGTAGGCTCTCGAGTTTGGTGACAGGATAGCTGTCACACCTATTGATAATGATCCCAAGCGTATGTTGCTGGGCATCAAAGGCATTACTGACTACAAAAGGGAAAGCAACATCGACTTTACCAAATCAGATATTAAAATCTGTTTCAAAGGGCAGTGAACGTTGTGCCTGTGGCAGCACAGAAGAAATGGTAATCCAGTGCCTCCCTCCCTGACGTTCTAAGCAATGCTTCAAGGCTTGCAATGTAATGCCTGCCATCAAAGCTACCCCCTTACAGGTGAGCAACCTTTGTCTGCAACAGCAGCAGACATGAAACGGACTCTGCAGTAGACAACCCCCATAAGGCTGCCATAAGACAACATCCCAGGCCGAGTACCCAGGGAGTGTGCACACCAGATCACTGACATCTTCATGGGTATCTTCAACATTTCACTCATCCAAGCTGCTGTCCTACATGCTTCAGATCAGCCATCGTCAGTCCTGTGGCAAATAACTGCACACCTTCAGAACAAAATGACGACTACTGATGACACTGACTCCAATCATCATGAAGTGCTTTGAACAGCTGGTGATGGCACACCCTAAAAACTCCATGCCTGTCACACTGGACATTATAGGTACTGACAGAACTGCTCTACAACAGATACTGTCACATCTGTGATGCACCTGTCCCTGACACACCTAGAAAACAAGAACGCATATCTCAGAATGCTGTTTCTGGATTTCAGTTCAGCTTTCAACACTATTGTCCCACAGAACTTGGTGAACAAACTCCTACTCCTCAGTCTAAGTACACCACTGTGCACCTGGGTATTGGACTTCATAACCAACAGACTGCAGTTAGTCAGGATGCACAACCGCTCCTCCCTCCCCAGCATCCTCAACACGGGTGCCCCCAGGGCTGTGTGTTGAGCCCAACGCTGGACACTCTGCTCACACATGACTGCATGGCCAAACACACGAGCAACATCATTGTTAAGTTTGTTGATGACATGACAGTGGTGGGGCTCATCACTAATAGTGATTAGACAATGTATAGAGAGGAGGTGGAAGAGCTCAAGGCCTGGTGCCGGGTATATAACATCTTCCTCAATGTCAACAAGACAAAGGATTTGATTATCGACTCCACTCACACCCCTCTTTACGTTGGTGGCACAGCAGTGGAAACCGCAAGCAGTTTCAAACTCCTGGGAGTGCACATGTCACACAAGCTCTCAATGTCCCAGAACACGTCCTACACAATCAAAAAAGCTCACTGATGCCTCTACTTTCTGAGGAGGCTGAAGAGAGCTGGACTATGCACATCCATACTCACAACCTCCTACAGACGTGCAATACAGAGCATCCTAACCGGCTACATCACTACTTGGTATGGAAGCTGCACTATGTGGATAGGAGGGATCTACAACAGGTAGTCAAAACTGGCCAGCACATCACAGCAGCCTATCTGCTATCAGGGACATATATATGGAAAAGTGCTGAATAAAAGCCAGCAATATCATGAAAGACCCCACCCACCCTGTTCGCGGAACATTTGTGCCACTCTCATGTAATGGGCTGGATTAATCAGACCCAACAATTTGAGTGTCCAGGAGTCAGAGTCACCTGAGGTACAAGATTCAAAACTTTTAAAGGTTCATGAAATGAAGGAAAAGGTTGGTAGCTTGGGTTGGCTGCTTGATTGTAGGGTTGGCCAGCTGGCCTGAAGGCTAGGGCACAAATGTTTCATCACCAGTTGAAGTGACATCATCAGTGCAAAACTGAGTG
Source organism: Hemitrygon akajei (assembly GCF_048418815.1). Taxonomy (NCBI): domain Eukaryota; kingdom Metazoa; phylum Chordata; class Chondrichthyes; order Myliobatiformes; family Dasyatidae; genus Hemitrygon; species Hemitrygon akajei. Next base: position 147,437,893 of record NC_133126.1, on the reverse strand, counting down.
CTCTTTCTGCAAGTGCTCGTGTTTATTTTGGTCACTCCTGTACCTAGCATCACTTTAGGTACATATAATCGATCTGCTGTATGCACAGTATCTAAGCTATCTGTATTTCTCTTCATTGTGTTTTTATTACTGTGCTCTTTATCATATTGTGTGATCTGGAGTAACAATTATTTCATTCTCCTTTACACTTGTACACTCAAATGGATATTAAACAATCTTAAATCTTAAATCCTGACCTCCTAGTTGCATGCCATTTCAACTTTCCTTCCCATGTCCTTACCAACCTCTCTCTCCTTGGCCTTCTACACTACCAGCATGAGACCCAAAGCAAACTAGAAGAACAACATGTCCTTTTCTGCCTGAGTATTCCACAGCCTGATGGTACAACCATTGAATTTTCCATTTTCAGATTACCTGCAGTTCTGTCTAACTTTCTCTCTCTGATCCATCTTGCTCCCCTTTTTCAGAAAAAACTTTCCCACAGGCTCCCATCACCCAATTTTTCTCTCCTCAAACTGTTTTGGTCTCTTATCTGGTCTTACTAATCACCTACCAGTCTCTGTCCCTATCTCCATATGCAATCATCCCCACTTCCTACTCATCAGAAAGGTGAAGACAAACCATCCCCCTCTGTGATTACATGGCTCCTCCATGGAGAGAGTTAAGTCCACCAAGTTCTTGGCAGTTCATATCATGGATGACCTCACCTGGTCCTTTAATATCACCTCTCTGAACAAGAAGGTACAGCAGTGCCACCACTTCCTAAGAAGATTGAGGCAAGCAAGACTCCCATCCCCCAATTTAACTGTTTTATAGGAGCACCATTGAGAGTGTCCTGACACGTCGCATCTCCATCTGGTATGGGAGCAGTTGAGTATCAGACCAGAAGTCCCTACAAAGGACTGTGAGAATGACAGAGAGGATCATAGGTGTCTCCCAGCCATCCACTGGGGACATTTATCAGGAGTACCCTTAAGACCATAAGACACAGAGCAGAATTAGGCCATCTGGCCCATCGAGTCTGCTCCGCCATTCAATTATGGCTGATACTTTTTTCTATCTCCTTCTCAACCCCAGTTCCCAGATTTATCCCCATAAACCTTGATGCCATGTCCAATCAAGAACCTATCAACTTCTGCCTTAAAAACACCCAACGACCTGGCCTCCACAGCTGCACGTGGCAACAAATTCCACAAATTCACCACCCTTTGGGTAAAGAAATTTCTCTGCATCTCTGTTTTGAAAGGGTGCCCCTCTATCCTGAGGCTGTGACCTCTTGTCCTAGACTCTCCCACCATGAGAAACATCCTTTCCACATTTACTCTGTCTAGGCCTTTCAAAATTCAAAAGGTTTCAATGAGATCGCCCCTCATCCTTCTGAATTCCAGCAAGTACAGACACAAAGCCATCAAACATTCCTCATATCATAACCCTTTCATTCCTGGAATCATTCTTGTGAAACTCCTCTGGACCCTCTCCAATGCTAGCAGATCATTTCTAAGATGAGGCGCCCAAAACTGTTCACAATACTCAAGGTAGACCTCCAAGTGCCTTATAAAGCCTCAGCATCACATCCTTGCTCTTGTATTCTAGACCTCTTGAATGAATGCTAACATGGCATTTGCCTTCTTCACCACCGACTCAACCTGGAAGTTTACCATCAGGGTGTTCTGAAAAAGGACTCCCAAGTCCCTCTACATCTCAGATTCCTGGATTTTCTCCTCCTTTAGAAAATAGTCTGCACATTTATTTCTACTACCAAAGTGCATGACCATGCATTTTCCAACATTGTATTTCATTTGCTACTTTCTTGCCCATTCTCCTAATTTAAGTCCTTCTGCATCCCACCTGTTTCCTCAACACTACATGTCCCTGCATCAATCTTTGTATCATCTACAAACTTGGCAACAAAGCCATCTATTCCATCACCTAAATCATTGATATACAGCTCAAAAGTATTGGTCCCAACACCAACCCCTGCGGAACACCACTTGTCACTGGCAGCCAACCAGAAAAGGATACTTTTATTCCCACTCACTGCCTCCTACCAATCAGACAAAGCTTTAACCACATTAGCAACTTTTCTGTAATACCATGGGCGCTTAACTTGGTAAGGAGCCTTATGTGTGGCACCTTGTCAAAGACCTTCTGAAAGCCAAATATTCAACATTTAATGCATCCCCTTCATCTATCCTACTTGTAATCTCCTCAAAGAATTCCAACAGGTTCATCAGGCAGGATTTTCCCTGAAGGAAACCATGCTGACTTTTACTATCTTGTCCTGTGTCACCAGTTACTCCATCACCTCATCTTTAACAACTGACCCTAACAACTTCCCAACCACTGAGGTCAGGCTAACTGGTCTATAAATTCCTTTTTGATGCCTTCCTCCTTTCTTAAAGCGTGGAGTGACATTTGCAATTCTCCAGTCCTCTGGCACCATGCCAGAGTCCAATGATTTTTGAAAGATCATTTCTAATGCCATCACAATCTCTAACGCTACCTCTTTCAGAACCCTAGGGTGAAATTCATCTGGTTCAGGTGACTTATGTACCTTTAGGTCTTTCAGCTTTTTGAGCACCTTCTCTCTTGTAATAGTAACTGCACTCACTTCTCTTCCTTCACACACTACAACATCCGGCATACTGCTAGTGTCTTCCACTGTGAAGGCTGAAGCAAAATACTCATTTAGTTCATCAGCCATCTCCTAGTATCCATTATTATCTCTCCTGTCTCATTTTATAGTGGTCTGATGTTCACTCTCATTTCTCTTTTATTTTTAACATACTTGAAAAAACTTTTACTCTCCACTTTGATATTATTTGCTAGTTTGCTTTCATATTTTATCTTTTCCCTTCTGATGGTTTTTTTAGCTGCTCTCTGTAGGTTTTTTTTATAAATTTCCCAGTCCTCTATCTTCCCACTAATTTTTGCTTTGATGTATACCCTTTCTTTTGCTTTCACATTCGCTATGACCTCCCTTGTCAGCCACAGTTGTACTATTTTACCATTTGAGTATTTCTTCATTTTTGGAATATCTGTGTCCTGCACCTTCCTCATTTTCCCCAGAAACACACGCCATTGCTGCTCTGCTGACATCCCTGCCAGCAGCTCCTTCCAATTTACTTTGGCCAACTCCTCTCTCATACCACTGTAATTTCCCTTACTCCACTGAAATACTGCTACAATTGGCTTTACTTACTTCCTATCAAATTTCAAGTTGAACACAATCATATTGTGATCACTGGTTCAGAAGGGTTCTTTTACCTTAACCTCCCTAATCGCCTCCGGTTCATTCCATAACACCCAAACCAGTATAGCAGATCCTTTAGTAAGCTCAACGACAAACTGCTCTAAAAATCTATCTTTTAGGCATTCAACAAACTCACTCTCCTGAGATCCATTACCAACCTGATTTTTCCAATCGGCCTGCATGTTAAAAGCTCCCATGACTACCATAACATTGCCCTTTTGAATCACCTTTTTGATTTCCTTTTGCAACCTGTGGTCCACCTCCCGACCACTGGGAGGCCTGTATATAAACTGCCATCAACATCCATTTACCCTTGCAGTTTCTTAACTCAACCCACAAAGATTCAATATCTCCCAACCCTATGCAACATCTTTCTGCTGATTTGATGCCATTCTTTACCAGTAGAACCACACCACCCCCTCTGCCTACCTTCCTATCCCTCCGATCTAACGTGCAACCTTGGACATTCAGCTCCCAGCCATCCTTCAGCCATGATTCAGTGATGGCCACAACATCATACTTGGCAATCTGTAATATTGCAACAAGATCATTCATCTTATTTCTTATACTACGTGCATTGAGATACAACACCTTGAGTACTGTGTTTGCTATTCTTTCTGGCTCTGCATCCCTAATCATTTGATACTCATTGTTGACTGCAGCTACGTCCCATCACCTGCCTGCCCTTCCTGATAGTCTGACTGTATGCTATCTTCACTTTTTTACCATCCATCCTTTCCTGAGTCACTTCACTCCGGTTCCCACCCCACTGCCAAGTTAGTTTAAACCCTCCCCAACAGCTCTAACAAACCTACATGCGAGACTACTGGTCCCCCTCAGGTTCAGGTGCAACCTGTCACTTTTGAACAGGTCATATCACACCTAGAAGAGATCCCAATTATCCCCCACTTGTACGTGGCACAGGTAGCAATCCAGAAATCCATGTCCTGCTTCTCAGCTTTCTGCCTAGCTCTCTAAATTCTGTTTTCAGGACCTCATTGCTTTTCCTTCCTATGTCATTGGTACCAATATGTACCAAGACATCTGGCTGGTCCCCCTCCCTCTCCAAAATTAAGGATCCCACCCATTCATCCAGCATCCTGTTTGACTTTCTACCATCAGGCAGAGACTGTGGTCAGAATGAGAACAGTTTCTTCCCCCAGGCCATTAGGCTTCTGAACTCCTGGCCACATCATACTTGAAGTGTTACTGGTTAATCTGTTCTGTAGTTTACAGTGTGTAACCTTAATTCACTTTGGTTTGTTTTTTATTTGTGATTAAATCTGCAGATTTTATCATTAACCTCATAAGTTTTTGTGCTTTGTGTGTGCTATGTGTACTACTGTGCTTCACACCTGGGCTTGACGAAATGTTGTCTCATTTCTATATAAATTATATGGTTATACACATTATATACATGTATATAGTTAAATGGCAATAAACTTCACTTCACTTGACTTGATTACCAGTGAAGCTGGTACATCACCAGAAGAGCAGCATAGCCACGGTTGTAACAGGCCTCATGCTGCGGGCTTGCCTGTTGCAGCAGTCCAGTAGGTGAGCTGCCAGAGGTGGTGCAGCATGGCATCCATGCTGGTTTGAGGCCTGGCCCCTCCTGATGGTGCTACTCTCAAGTGCTCACTCGGTGATTGTGTGCATGCGTATGCTCATCTGGGGACTACTGAGAACGACTTGTTCTTGCTGACAATGCCCATGCACCATCAATTTACAAAACATGTCACTTAGGTACTTGGGCTATATTTTTTTTTGTGTAACTGCATGTTTTCTGCTATCTTACATGTGCTATATGTACCTTGTGCTGTGTATGAATCTTAGTATTGCATTTTGCAACTTGGCCCCAGAGGAACACTGTTTCATTTGGCTGTACTCATGGGTATTCATGTACATTTGAATGATAATTAAACTTGAACTTGAACATAAGTCCTTAGGGCCTGATGAAATATACCCTAAGTTATTGAGAGAGGCAATAGCTGAAATTGCTGGGCTCTTGACCAATATCTTTTTGTTCTCCTAACCGCAGGTGAGGTATTGGAGAACTGGCAAGTAGCTAATGTTGTTCCATTATTCAAGAAGGGAAGTGAGATGAAATTGAAAAATATAGACCAATAACTATCACATCAGTTGGAGGGAAGTTAATGGACAGGATTCTTAGTGACAGGATTTTTGAGTACTTGGAAAACTATGGCTTACTTAGAGACAGTCAGGGCAGCTGTGTGCAGGAAAAGCCATGTCTTACTAACTTGACTGAGTTTTTCAGGAGGGAAGAAAGATGATTGATGAATGTAGAGCTGTGGGTGTTGTCTGCATGGATTTTAGTAAGGTTTTTGGTAAGGTACCTCTTGGGATGCTCATCCAGAAGATTAAGATGCACAGGATCTGTGGTGAATTGCCAGTTTGGTCTGTTTGCCCAAAGAAGAGAAAGGGTAGTGGCTAAAGGGACTTACTCCAGCTGGAGGTCTGTGGCTAGTGGTGTTCCACAGCAATCTGTACTGGGATTTCTGCTGTTTGTAATATATGTAAATGACCTGGATGAAAATGCAGATGAATGAGTTAGTAAGTTTGCAGATGATATGAAGATTAGTGGCATGGTGAATAGCATAGAAGACTGCCAAAGGATACAGTGGGACATAGATAAAGTGAAACATTGCACCTTGGGAGATCAAATGTAAAGGGACAGTACTCTTTTTGCGGCAAGACCCTTAACAGCATTGTTATGCAGAGGGGTACAAGTCTCTAGCTCACTTAAAGTGTCTACACAGGTTAATAGGGTGGTAAAAACAGTATATGCCATCCTAGCCTTTATTAGTCAAGGAAATTAATTCAAGAGTCAGGAAGTTATGTCGCAGCTTTATAAAATTCTACTTAGGCTCTGTCTGGACTATTGTATATTTATCAGGTTGCCCCATTGTAAAAATGATGTCAAGTTTTTGGAAAAGATGCAAAAGAGGTTTATCAGGACACTGTCAGAATTAAAACTAGATTATAAGTAATTTTTAAATTAAAGCAAATGTTGATTCACATAATTAAATGGAAATTAACAACAAACAAAAAGAAACCCTTTGGGGTATGCACAAGTGCTATAAAAAGAGGTTGGATGAACTTGAGTTGTTTTCTCTGGAGTGGCGAAGGCTGAGGGGAGATCTCATGGAGGCTATGAGATTATGAGAGGTGCAGATAGTGAAGACAGCCAGTATCTATTTCCCAGGGTCAAAATATTGAAAACCAAACGGCATGCATTTAAAGTGAGAGGCCTTAAGTTCAAGGGAGATGTGCCTGGAAAGTTTTTTACACAAAGAATGATAGGTGCCTGGTGTGTGCTGCCAGGGGTGGAGGCATTCAAAGGCTTTTAGATAGGCATATGAATGTGCAGGAAATGGTGGTATTTCGACATTGTGTAGGCAGAAGGGATCATTCTAGATGGGTACTTGATTAATAACTTAATTAGTCTGGCACAAGATTGAGCACTGAAGTGCCTGTACCTATGCTACACTGTTCTGTGCTCTATGTTCTCACTGCTGATGAAGGTTCTCATCCCAAAATGTTGACCATCCTTCAGCCTCCATAGATGCTGCTTGACCTGCTGAGTTCTTCCAGCAGTTTGTTTCTTGGTTTGATAGAATTGAATACATTTAACAAGTCAGTTAATTCAAAGCAGTCTGAATTAGTTGGAACTTACCTGCATAGCTCAGGGGTGTTCCTCTCCACTGAAATGAATGGAGTCACTGAACTTGCATCTGGTCTAACATGGCAAAGATTCAGCCAACATCCAGAGTTTGGAGTTTCATCAATGACCTAAACAGCCCATAGATTGTCTTGAATTGCCAATCTGGCCCTTCCTTCAAAAAGACTGTGTGCCAGTGTACTCAATGATGGGAAAGGCCCCATGGCAATTCTCATTCTGAGGACTGAGGAAGCAGACAAGTGCAAAAGACTAGGTTAAAGCATTTCCAAATATATTCAGCCAGAAGTGTCAATTAAATAATTCATTTTAGCCTCCCCCTGAGGTTCACAGATGCCAATCTTCAGCTAATTCAATTCACTCCATGTAATGGAAAAAATGTTAAGAACACTTGATGCTGCAAAAGCAGTAGATTCTGACAGGACCTTAGCTGGATGCTGATATCTTCTACTCCAGAACTATAATAAAACTGGTTCCTGTATAGCTACATAACTCACAACTATTCAACAATGTTCAAAATAGTCCAGGTATGCCCTGTCTACAAAAATCAAATAAATCCAAATTTGGCTTGTGCAGTTCAGCTTTTCAGCATAACACCTACATTATTAAATGCCTGCAATCATGGAGGCTTTATAATGAAGGACTTACTTACAGCCAGGAAGGAATGGATGGACTTCAACTTGCTTGTGATGTTATTTGGCAATTCTAGGTGCCAAGAATTATATCAATCTAATGTCAGACTGCATACTCTGCATGAGCATGGCCTGCTTCTTTACAAGAAGAGTTATGAAAAAGGCTGAACTTAATGTTTAGCAAATACCTACACTTCCGATTTAAAAGTAAAGGAAAAATCAATGATGAAGGAGCTGAAGTTGGTGGGATTTATCAACTCTTCAGGAGGAACTCCTAAAGAATTGTCCAGAGTTTGTAATGATTGCCACTCGCCAGCCACTAATGCTTCCAGCAAGGCAGGTATGGCTGCAACCATTGAATTTCTTTCTCACTCTCATTAACTTTATTTCTGCAAAAATTTGTAGATTAATACCAGATTGTATCAGGTGATATAGAGTCATTAAAAAGTACAGCACAGAAACAGTCCATTCGGCTTATCTAATCCATGCCAAAACCATTTAAGCTGCCATTCTCCCATCTATCTACAATGGGATGACAGCCCTCCATACTCCTACCATCCATGTACCTATCCAAACTTCTCTTAAATATTGAAATTGAGCTCACATGAACCATTTATTCTGGCAGCTCATTCCACACTCTCACAAACATGTGAAGAAGTTTCCCCTCATGTTCTCCTTAAACTCTTCACCTTTCAACCTTAACACATGACCTCTAATTGTAGTTCCACCTAACATCAGCGGAAAAAGCCTGCTTGCATTTATCCTAACTATACTCCTCATAATTGTGTATACTGCTATCAAATCTTCCCTCAGTCTTTTACTTTCTAAGAAATAAAGTTCTAACCTATTCAATCTTTCTGTCATGGTCCCTTCTGGCAATCCCCCACCTTGCTATTCACCTCAGGAATTGGGCCTCAATCCCCTCATTTAGTTTCCAATCATTCCCAGTTTCCATTAACTACACACACCTGCTTTCCATCAGAAATGCAGGATAAAGACCCTGTGATCACAACAAGGAGCTACCAGTTCTTTGGTTGACTCCGGTGTGAGTAACCTCATTCCATGGTTCTTAGGATGGTCAGGTCTAAGTCTAGCATCATTCCTGGATTCTCTCCTGGATACCGATTCCATGCTTGCTACATCAATAATGCCTCCTGTCTCTGTCTCCACGCATGTGTCCTGCACTTGGGTTCGTCCACCTCCACGCTCGTTTAACATTTTTCTTATAATTTATGTCTTCCAGATCTGGCAATGTCCTTGCAAATTTTCTGTGTACTTTTTCAACCTTATTTAAATCTTTCCTGTAAGTAGGTGATCAAAAATGCACACAATACCCCAAATTAGGCTTCACCGGCATTTTATACAACTTCACAATAACATCGCATCTTCTGTACTCAGTTACTTAATTTATGAAGGCCAATGTGTCAAAAGCTTTCTTTATGACACTATCCACCTGTGATGCCACTTTCACTGAATTAAGGACCTATCCTTTTGTTCAAACACACCTCTCTGTGCCCTACCATGATGGGTCCTATCGAAGTGCAACACCTCACACTTGTCTGCATTAAATTCCATCTGCTGTACTTCAGCATTTTTCTAGCTGATGCAGACTCCTTTCCAAGCTATATAGCCTTTCTTGCTGTCCACTATACTCCCAATCTTGGTGTCATCCACAAATTTGGGGATCCAGTCAACCACATTATCATCAAGATTGTTGATATAGATGACAAACAATGGACCCAGCACCAATCCCTGCAGCAATTCCACTTGTTACAGGCCTCCAGTCAGAGAGGCAACCATCTACTACCACTCTCTGGTTCTCTCACAAAGCCAATGTCTAATCCAATTTACTACCTCATCTTGAATATCATGCGACTGAATCTTCTTGACCAACCTCCCATGTGGCTCCTTGTCAAGTGCCTTGTAGACAATATCCACTGCCTTGCCAACATCAACTTTTCTGGTAACTTCCTTGAAAAACTTTTAAAGAATAGTTATATATGATCTACTGCGCATTAAGCCATGCTGACAATCCTTAATTAGACATAGAAACAGAAAACCCTACAACACAATACACACCCTTCAGCCCACAATGCTGTGTCAAACATGTACTTGTTTTAGAAATTAACTAGGGTTACCCATAGCCCTCTATTTTCCAAAGCTCCATGTACCTATCCAGGAGTCTTTTAAAAGACCATAAGTATCTGCCTCCACCAGCATCGCCGGCAGCCCATTCCACACACTCACCACTCTCCACATAAAAAACTTACCCCTGACATCTCCTCTGTACCTATATCCAAGCAGCTTAAAACTATGCCCTCTCGTGCTAGACACTTCAGCCCTGGGAAAAAGCCTTTGACTATCCACAGTATCAATGCCTCTCATCATCTTATACATCTCTATCAGGTCACCTCTCATCCTCCATCACTCCAAAGAGAAAAGGCCAAGTTCACGCAACCTCTCATAAGGCATGCTCCCCAATCCAGGCAACATCCTTGTAGATCTCCTCTGCAACCTTTCTATTGTTTCCACATCCTTCCTGTAGTGAGGTGACCAGAACTGTGCACAGTATTCCAGGCTGGGTCTGACCAGGGTTCTATACAGCTGTAATATTACTTGTTGGCTCTTGAACTTAGTCCCACAGTTGATGAAGGTCAATGCACCATATGCCTTCCTAACCACAAGTCAACCTGCACAGCAGCTTTGAGTGTCCTATGAACTTGGACCCCAAGATCCCTCTGATCCTCCATACTGCCAAGAGTCTTACCATCAATACTATATTCTGCCATCATATTTGACCTACCAAAATGAGCCACTTCACACTTATCTGGGTTAAACTCCATCTGCCACTTCTCAGCCTAGTTTTGCATCCTATCAATGTCCCGTTGTAACCTCTGACAGCCCTCCACACCATCCACAACACCGCCAACCATTGTGTCATCAGCAAATTTACTAACCCATCCTTCCACTTCCTCATCCAGGTCATTTATAAAAATCATGAAGAGGAGGGTTCCCAGAACAGAATCCTGAGGCACACCACTGGTCACCGGCCTCCATGCAGAATATGACCCATCTACAACCACTCTTTGCCTTCTGTGGGCAAGCCAATTCTGAATCCACAAAGCAATGTCCCCTTGGATCCGATGCCTCCTTAGTTTCTTGATAAGCCTTGCATGGGGTACCTTATTAAATGCCTTGCTAAAATTCATATACACTGTATCTACTGCTCTACCTTCATCAATGTATTTAGTCACATCCTCAAAAAATTAAATCAGGCTCGTAAGGTACGACCTGCCTTTGACAAAGCCATACTGACTATTCTTAAACATATATAATGCCTCTCCAAATGTTCATAAATCCAGCCGCTCAGGATCTTCTCCATCAACTTACCAGCCAGTTAGTCCATGCCTATCCAAGTACTTATATATCCAGTCCTTTAGAATACTTTCCAATAACTTTCCCAGAGCTGATGTCAGACTCACTGGCTTATAATGTATATAGCTTGTATCATACAAAGTCATTGTTGATGCCTGTATCATTTGGCAAATATGTCCTTGATAACTCAATAAGCTTGGTTTGGTTAATGGCAGTATTCCTGAAAGGTTGACATTGAGTTGCTCCACAAATTTGCATTCTGTGTCCTTGCTTCCTTTAATGTCCTGTCCAAGTGTTATTGAGGTATATTGCTATATCCTGTTTTGTATTTGAGTTGATAGACTCCACCGGGATCAACATCAAAACTGCTCTCATTGTATATGATCACATTTTAAACAAATCTCTGTCAATATATTCTCTTCTTACTTCTACATTGTTTGTTCAAGTAGCTACAAAGGACTTAGCTTTGCTTCATCATCTTCCTCAGTGACTTGATGCCCTTGTTAAATAGCATCCCTATAAATAGGATTAGTTTCGCAGAGGGCATTTTGTTTTCCAGCTACCGTACTTACTCAAATCCTGCAAAACTGTCTAAGATCCAATAAATCTATAAACCCTCAACTCCCCCACACAACTTCGAACATCCTGTGCTACTGCTAGCAAATCAGGGCAAAAGTGCAGTGACAAAACACCTTGCAATACAATGCTAAAGAGAAACAATTTACCTTTATTACAAAGGCTCATTACCATAGGTTAATGACTGCATGCTGCGATGGATGAAGCCTCTCTGTTAGACTTGAACTTACAAATGATGCTGCTTAATTTGCTGAAATGTGAATTCATGCAAGAAAGAAGGAATCTATTAATGGTGTGAAAGACAGCTTTGGTTCAGCTGCTTCAACTATCACAATTATTTCAATATAATTTGCACATTTTTGAACTGATGTAAAAGAGGTTAAGAATACTGTACATTTTGAGTCAATGATTTGCTGTTTTCTGATTAATTATTTTAACTGAGGCATCAAATCTTTTAAAAGAAACATATCAGTGCTTTCATTAGAATAGTGGTACAAATGCATAATGTGGTATTTTTCACACAGTCATTTCTATGTCTTGATTTCTATCCACCACAAGACATTAGGAAGAAGATCTCACTTATATAAATTTGTGTCAGGATTTAGGGGAGAAGTGGTGAAAGCTCAGGACAAGTCATCTGAGTCTGTCAGAATATGAAGGACTGAAGTGGGGAGGGGGCAGAATGGACCATCACCAGTATACAGGTCATTATTGTTGGTGGTGAGGAACTAGGGTTCATACCACCAGTGTTCGAACAATGGAACAGACTCTAGGTGAAGCCATTGATAAATTTTTTGGACCATCAGCAAGTCTATAATGCTGAAGGAAAAAGTTCAAGGAAAGTATCCCTATGATACATGGTCCACACAAGAACACCCTAAATGAAATAAAAACCCCATCCTATGTGGTTTCGAACTCTACTCACTCTAGCAATTGCTGCTGGGTTTGTGACACTACTGGTCTTTGTTAAACCTGTAATGAAAATGCTAAGCATGTGCTAATCAGAATGAATTTAACCTTTTGAGTAAGCCTTCTGTTATTCTTTGGCAGGTAGATTCCATGTGTCTGTTTTTAATCCATTTAAAGTCAAAGTCAAAACAAAATTTATTTTACAAAGTACCTTTTGCAAAGTTATTTTACATTACCATATACAACCGTGTAATTCACTTTCCTGCAGTCATTTATAGGAAAATAAGTAAATACAATAGAATTTATGTAAAAATTATACATAAACAAATAAGAAAAATAATACTGGGAACATGAATTAGGAAAGATTTCCTGAGAGTGAGTCTGTCATTGTAGAATCAGTTCAGAATTGAGATGAGTGAAATTATTCACATTGGTTCAGGAGCTTGATGGTTGTTGAGAAATAACTGCTTGTGAACAGTGTAGTATGTGACATAAAGTTTCTGTACCTTCTGTCCAATGGTAGTAGTAAGAAGGGAGCATGACTTGAATGGTGAACATCCATGATTATGGATGCTGCTTCCTTATGTCAGTGCTCCATGTAAATGAGCTCAATGGTGGAGAGTGCTTTGCTCGTGATGGACTGGGCTATGTTCTCCACTATCTGTAGTCTTTTCTGTCCCTGGGCATTGGTGTTTCCATACCAGGCTGTGATGCATCCAGTTAGGATTCCTTCCACCATGCATAATATGGTCATGTTGGGTGCCATCATTCTTTTTCTCCTACACTATTCCTACTTGGTGGAAGGAGGTAAAGAAAACGTTATACCTAAGTGAATCTTCTCTGGTGTTGTTTATAGTACATCAGTGTGAAATTGATTTCAAGGTAGAAGAATATACGAGGCAAAATACAGAAGCCTTGTATTATTTTAGTTATAAATAATAGTAAAACTAGGAAATATTAAAAATTTATATGTAACATTAATAATGATATTCAAACAGATTAATGTAATTAACTTAATCCAGTGCTGATGTTTATCCATAAATCTACAATAATAGATTTAGTGATAGATATAAAATATAGTTTCTCCATTCTGCACTTATATTTTGCAATCAGCCTGTTTAAAGAGCGGGAAACAGATTAATATGGTGACAACACAACAGAATGGAGCTGGGTGCTCAACGTCAACTGGAATATCAAAAATCTGTGTATAAAAGGAGTTCCAGGCAAACAACCTTTGTGGTTGAAAACTATTAAAACCAATTGCTGCCGCTTTCCATGACAGGGTTCTGATTTGCACTTTCCAGCAATTCATTATCCTACCCTAGACTATTATCTTAAATTCTTTCTTGTTCCTCTGATTTTTCTTGAGTTGCTAGGAGTTCCCTGCTTATGTTCTCTAATCTACTCCCTAACTTTCTCTGCTAACATTTCAGCATCTTGATTTTAATCACTTGCCAAGCAAGCATGCTGCTTTATGGAATAAAGGCCTGCTGAAATTTGAAAGACCGATAGTAAGTAGGTTAGATTGGCACCAAATGTCATGTATTTTTAACTTGTATCTGAGATATAACAATAACCATTCCTAGTTGCCCTGAAGCCATTAAGTTGACAATAGAGTATGGTATTGGAGTCAGAGTTAGATGTGACCAATTCTCCTCTCTGAAGGATGTGAATGAATCAATATGTTTTTCTAAATAAAATATGTTCTGACACCAACTCACACATTATCGAATTCATTGAACTCACTTTATCGAGCAAATCTGCAATAAGAACCCAGAGAGGATGATGAGGAAGATCCACAACCATGCTATTCAACATTTTAATTAAGTTCATCTTTAAAAACAATGTAGGGGGAGAATTCTGACCTGTACATTTCAGCTAGGAAGTTAATACGTTTTTATGATAAATTATTTTACATAAATTATATAATATGAGTTTGATACTTTTCAATTATATCTCAATGAATGGTTAAAAGTTCTCCCTAATTTTCTGTCTAATTGAGATTATCAAAATTAACTTATATTAATGTTATATTATACTGTAGAAATGGCATTGATCAGCAAGCCTTAATACCCTGACTGATTTAACTATCATTCAAATTACTAACATACTATTCAGTGTACATTAGAACTTACATCTATCACTTTTTTAAAAATTTAAATTTAATATGCTTTACACTTCAGCCTGGCTAATGTAGCAATATCTCTAAATATGGAATTATATTACACTCTTATGGACTCAAATCAATGCAGGTGTCCTTCAGGAAAGGATCTCACACCACAGAACTCTCTGTCTTTGACAATGTTCCATGTAATATAACAACTTTTACTGTAATGGATGGACCATATTATTATCCATGGGTTTGAAAGTGCCAATGCATCTGCAAATAACTAAACTATGATAACTGGGAAGGAGGAAGGAAAGGACAAAAAAATCAGAAGACATAATGAAAATTCAACATTAATTCATGTTTGACAAATCTTATTGAATTTTTTGAAGAGGTTACTAGGAAAGTTGACTAGGATAAAGCAGTGGATGTTGACTATATGGACTTCAGAAAAGCCTTTGACAAGGTTCCACATGGAAGGTTAGTTAGGAAGGTTCAATCGTTAGGTATTAATATAGAAGTAGTAAAATAGATTCAACAGTGGCTGGATGGGAGATGCCAGAGAGTAGTGGTGGATAACTGTTTGCCAGGTTGGAGTCCGGTGACTAGTGGTGTGCCTCAGGAATCTGTACTGGGTCCAATGTTGTTTGTCGTATACATTAATGATCTGGACGATGGGGTGGTAAATTGGATTATTAAGTATGCAGATGATACTAAGATAGGTGGTGTTGTGGATAATGAAGTAGGTTTTCAAAGCTTGCGGAGAGATTTAGGCCAGTTAGAAGAGTGGGCTGAAAGATGGCAGATGGAATTTAATGCCGATAAATGTGAGGTGCTACATTTTGGTAGGAATAATCAAAATAGGACATACACGGTAAATGGTAGGGCATTGATGAATGCAGTAGAACAGAGTGATCTAGGAATAGTGGTGCATAGTTCCCTGAAGGTGGAATCTCAGGTAGATAGGGTGGTGAAGAAAGCTTTTGGTATGCTGGCCTTTATAAATCAGAGCATTGAGTATAGGAGCTGGGATGTAATTTTAAAATTGTTCAAGGCATTGGTGAGGCCAAATTTGGAGTATTGTGTACAGTTCTGGTCACCGAATTATAGGAAAGATGTCAACAAATTAGAGAGAGTACAGAGGAGATTTATTAGAATGTTACCTGGGTTTCAGCACCTAAGTTACAGAGAAAGGTTGAACAAGTTAGGTCTTTATTCTTTGGAGCATAGAAGGTTGAGGGGGGACTTGATAGAGGTATTTAAAATTATGAGGAGGATAGATAGAGTTGACATGGATAGGCTTTTTCCATTGAGAGTAGGGGAGATTCAAACAAGAGGACATGAGTTGAGAGTTAAGGGGCAAAAGTTTAGGGGTAACACGAGGGGGAAATTCTTTACTCAGAGAGTGGTAGCTGTGTGGAATGAGCTTCCAATAGAAGTGGTAGAGGCAGGTTTGATATTGTCATTTTAAAAAAATTTGATAGGTATATGGACAGGAAAGGAATGAAGGGTTATGGGCTGAGTGCAGGTCAGTGGGACTAGGTGAGAGTAAGCGTTCGGCACGGACTAGAAGGACCGAGATGGCCTGTTTCGGTGTTGTTATTGTTATATGGTTATATGGTTAAGAATTTGAAATGACAGAAAACAAAGATGTATTTGATGAACAAATTGATACAAATTAGGAAACATTTTGATGCCAAGTAATTCTACTTTTCAACAATACTTGACTGAACAGTTAAAAGCTGATTAGATGAAATCTATATAAGCTTTACAATTCATATTAATTAGAGCTTTCACAGCATGTTCCTTCCATTTTGGCAATATCAGTTTTTGAAACCTCAGTTCCAAAATCCATAAGCAACATTGACAAACTCAGTGGAAAATTTAATGCACTACAATTTTTTTGTTTTATCTTTAGGAATGGACTGAAGCTTATTGAAAATATTTAACTTTAATTTTTCACCAAAGCTAATCCAGACTGCAACTGTTACTTAAATTAAGCTTTATTTCAAATGCTAAATGTATTAACACAAGAAATGTCAGGTTGCTAAATAGTGACTGGTTGTTGTTATTAAAGAAAACAAATTCTATTGCTGTTATTGCAGATGGGACTCCCCGCTGTTTGCCAAATGGTAAACCTTTGGCTGGGTCCTCCTCAGTAACCTCCTCCCATTTGCAGACAGCTGCTTCCTCAATCCCAGTATGGATCACAGAGGCAAAATAAATATGATCTTCATTGGATCAATAGAAATATAGGGAGCACAATTAATCACCTTTTTGATTTAACAAAACCTTTTGATTCTGTCAATCACTCAAGAGAGATTGTGGAGGAAGTGACTAAATATATTGCTGAAGGTAAAGCAGTGGGTGTGGTTTATATAGATGTTAGTAAGGCACTTGACTAGGTTCTCCATGGGAGGCTCATTTAGAAAGAGGCATGACATAGAAGGAAATGGCTGTGTGGATTCAGAACTGCCCACAGAAGGCAGAGGGTGGTAGTATGTGGAGTGTATTCTGGTGGCAGATGACCAGTGGTGTTCCCCACGAAGCTGTTCTGGGACCTCTACTCATTATGGTGTTTAAAAATGACTTGGTTGGAGAAGTGGAAGGGTGGGTTAGTAAATGTGCAGATGACATAAAGGAGGGTGGTGTTGTGGATAGTGTAGAAGGCTGCCATGGGTTACAACAGGACAAAGTAGGATGTAGACCTGGCTGAGAAGAGGCACATGGAGTTCAATCTGGAAAAGTGTGAAGTGATTTACCTTGGTAGGATGAGCTAGAAAGCAAAAAGCAGGGTTAGTGGCAGGATTCTTAACAGTGTGGAGGTACAGATGGATCTTAGTGTTCATGTCCATAGATCTCTCAAAGTTGCAGTGCAAGTTGTTAGGGTGGTTAAGAGGCAGGTGGTGTGTTGGTCTTCATTAGTCAGGGGATTGAGTTCAAGAGCCACAAGGTAATGTTGCAGCTCTATAAAACTCTAGTTACACCATACTTGGAATATTGAATATTCATTTTGGTTCCTTCTTTACAACAAGGATAAGGAAGCTCTAGAGAGTGTTCAGAGGAGATTTACCAGGATGCTGCCTGGATTAGAGAACATGTCTTATGAGAGTGTGTGGAGTGACTAGGACTTTTCTCTTTGGAGAGAAGGCGGATTAGCAGTGACTTGATAGAGTTGTACAGGATGATAAGAAGCATAGGTAGAGTGGGCAACCAGGAACTTTTTTCGAGGATGGAAATAGCTCATATGAGGAGGCATAAATTTAAAGTGTTTGGAGGAAAATCTTGAGGAGATGCCAGATGCAGGATTCTTTCACAGTGTGGTAGGTGCAAGGAATGCACTGCCAGGGTGGTGGTAGAGGCAGAGGCATTAAAAACATTTAAGAGACTCTTAGAGAGGCACATGAATGAAAAAAAAATGGAAAGCTATGTGGGAGAGATTAATCTTGGAGTAGGTTAAAGGGTCAGAAAAACATAGTGAACTGATGGGCCTGTACTATGCTGTACTGTTCTATGTTCCATGTTCTAGAGTCCTTTTCAAATGTGACTGCTGTGTGATATTCCTCTGAGTGCTGAGCTTTTGTGGCTTCATTGACTTTTTTCTGCAGCATGTAAGAGAATGGAGCTTGCAATAAATATTCAGAATGGTAACGTTTTCCTTCACAGTACCTGCATTGCAAAATACCATAATGGGACCCTGGAAAACAGCACTATCTTTTCATCTGGAGGTACCTCTGAACAAAGGGGACAGCAATGTTGAAGTTCACTCACAGAGGTTTTGGCCATCTGAGGTAAAGAATGTTTGAAGAACAAGAATTCACACCTTGGGCAAATGTTAAGGTCCACCATGTAGCACTAATCCCTGTCCTCACATGGTTCAGAGACAAAGACAACAGGCCCCTCAGAGAAATGAAGGTGTCTCCACAAAATCTTGCAAATCCACTTCCAAGAACAATGTTTACTGCCATGCCAATTACCCTGGTCCCAACTTTTAATTTTACACACATTGCTTGTCAACTGTTAGTCACAAGAATGAGGTACTTTACACTGCACCCCACTGTGGTCGTGCATTTGGAAAATATATCTGCAGTGGTAGAATAACTTGCGTTCAAAGGTTCAACTTTCAAAGGTACATTTAATGTCAGAGAAATGTATACAATATATGTATGTCCTAAAATACCTTTTCTTCACAACCATCCATGAAAACAGAGAAGTGCCCCTAAAGACAGTTAAATGTTAGAGCCCCAAAGCCCCCCCAGCTCCCCCTCCCAGACGTAAGCAGCAGCAAAGCAACTGGTCCCCCTTCCCCAACAGCAAAGAAAGCATCGGCACCCACCACTGAAAACTCAAGTGTGCAGCAAAGCATCAATAAAGACGCAGACTTGCAGTACCCCAAACACTACTCGTTCACCCGGTACTTGACATACCACAGGCTCCCTCTCTCCCGAATAAGGGAAAAAGAGATGTCACAGCAAGAGGGGAGACATAACAACTCACTGATTTATGATGTTAAAAGTCTGTTGCGTTACTTTTTCTGAGCTCTGTGTCCAAAGAACTCGGGTCTCTAGATATACAGACAGCAGCCAGCTTGCTGCTTTCGATCTTCTGTCTCCCACAACACACCAAGTTGCTGCAGAGGCATTGACTTTTGGTCTGCCCATCTCCAGAGCCACGAGATCCTGGAACTCCAAAGGCAAACTAATCTCTTAGGCCACATCCTTGGCATATCGAAAAACAGCCAGTTGTGAAACCCCAAAAGCAGATCCTAAACCCCAAAGAACTGAAGTCATTGTGTAACTCCAGGTCAGGGTTTCAAAAGAACCCTGAAAGGGAAAAATAGAGATATTAAAGATGGTAAGAGAGCTGTTTCTGAAGATGTAAGCAAAGGAGTTGCCGGTAGGCGCCATTGCCTCTCCTAAGCTCCTCCTGCTTAGTGTGCAGGTTGTAATATGTGACGGTGAAGCTCAATAGTAAATGTGTGAGGGTAAGGTCAAGTATATGAAGATTAGTCCCAAATTGATAAAAAGCAATGGTAGGAGAGAGATGGAGTGTAGTGTACTGAACAGTGCATGAGTCAAGTTGTGCATTTGGTGGGAAATCTAGAAGTATTCATTGACTTTGATCATTGATGTGTTTGGGTTTTTGTATTTCTTCCAATGCTTCATCCATGTCCTTGGGCTTTGACTTTTTGTATTGATTCCTCAAAAAAAAATTCCTTCCATTGTCACTTTAGTTAGATGGCTTCTAACTCCCTTCAAGCATAAGGCCTATCTCCTCCCAACCGTCTCATCTGCTAAGGTCACCAGTAATTAATCAGGAAATCTCACTACCAACTCTCGCCAACCTTCAGTCATTTCTTCCAGCCAGCAACTCCTCCAGAGTATCTTCCATCACCAGTTTAACAAATTAACTCTACCTCTGAGATCTTACTTTGCTTTAAGCAGTGCCAGCTGTCTTGAATTCCTGCCGGTTATACACAAAACCAGGCCGTGTGATTTTGCATTAAGACATTAAATGCATAGTACATGCTGACTGATGTCTGAATTCATTATAATTAGCAGGCAACATGAATTCTGTGAACAACATGCCCCTGCTGCATTGGCACATCCCAGATGAGGTACATTCTACACCATTGTCCACTTTAGTTCCATGATATATCAGAATTCAATGCATTTTTGAATGTACAGTATGATGAGGCTGAACTTTTTAATAAAAGCATACTTCCCTTACGGCATTTCAATTACACATGTGCGAATTGTGAAGGCAGAAAATAACTAACTAAATGCTAATTAAATAGTAACTTTACATTCATCTACAGAAATCCATATGTAGCCCTCCTTTCTCCTACCCCCACTATCCTGCACCTGACTATACACTCCTTGCACATTTCCACACACACACACACACACACACACACACACACACACACACACACACACACACACACACACACACACACACACACACACCTGAATACATACACACACACCCAAACACACAGATACACACACACATCCAAAAACACAGACACACACAAATACACATACACACACACGCATCCATACACCCAAATACACATTCATACACATACATACATGTACACACACCCAAATACATATTTATACACATACCCACACACCCAAATACAGTTTCATACACATCAGACACCCACACACAAACCCAAATACACATATATGCACACCCACACACATACATACCCACATAACCAAATACACATTCATACACACACACACACACACACACACATAAATACACATAGGTATACACACACATACACATACACAAGCAATTGCACTAACACATTTATTTGGTTTCAAGGTTATTGATAGAAACATAGAAAACATAGAAAATAGGTGCAGGAGTAGGCCATTCGGCCCTTCGAGCCTGCACCGCCATTCTGTATGATCATGGCTGATCATCCAACTCAGAACTCTGTACCTGCTTTATGTCAGTGATATGTCAATGAAGCACAGTATACCAGAAACAAAAACTAATTTTGCAGTGACCCTGAGCAAACTTTATGAGTCTGACACTAACCAATGATAGTTTGAATATACATATGTACTTACTAATCTAAATATTAAATAACCTTGGTTCACACGTAACTGTCCCTCATGTATGATGAAATTAATGACATCCACAGGTCATATTGACTTTTTTGCCACCCCTTCATATTCCAATTCCTTCCAACAATCACTTCTCATTCCGGTTATATTTCCACATTTGAACAGAGTTAAGGTATGGGTATCACAATATAATGATCTCAGTGTATAAATACATTGAACATGATAACATGATTTACAAAGCAGTGAAATTCAGTTTGATGAATTGACTTTTATGTAATTAAAAACAAAAAATGCTGGAATTGTCGTTATATGGATTTTAAAGGCAACAGAAAAAACACTTTGCATTGTTATATGCCATTATTATTTGCACAGCAATTTAGTAATAAATAGTTCAAACATTCTGGCCAACTCAGGCAAGCTGCTCTGAAAATTCACTGGTGAGAAATAATATTCCCCTTCTAAATGCACTGTGCAGAACATTTTGGTTCAACAACGTTTTACGATTGTTGTCAATCACTCCATCTGGTGAAATGTAGCACATTCTGCAGACAAATATGTTAGTAATACAACAAACTATGGATGCTTTGTAGCTTGAAGGTGATAATGCTTTGGGAAAAATATCACCAAATGAAGACTTTAGGGCCGTGGTCCAATATGCTTTAACATGACTCAAGATGTTTATGAGATGTTGGCCACGTTGATGTTTCAGGGCACTATTCTGAAATAACATAACTTGCATTGTCACATCTAGGGATGCTTCTTAGTATTCTGGTTAAGCAGTGAAAGTAAGCAGAATCTGAATAAAGCATGCATTGCCCATTTGTATCAAAAATAACATTTCAATTCTACCTCCAGATTCAATCATCTTTCTTATCTGCTTCAAGTGATAGGGTTAGACACATTCACAATTGTATCCATTCCATCTTCAGTGATAATGGGCAACATAGGTGCCCCTACCACAGCCTTCAATTACTGGCCATGCAGTATTCAGATGAGAGCCGGTATGGATAGTAGTTGAAATCAATCTATGTATATGATTTCAGATCAGTTCAATGCAAATAATTGTAGATAAGAATGATCTAAAATCTAGATAAGAAAACGAAACCAAACAAAAATAATGAAAGGTGTTGAAAAGGTGGGTTGATGGCTGGGGGTACAATGGTGGTAAAATACAAATACCAGAAGGAAGGTAGGATGACTTAAAAAGCACTTAAATAGAAAACAGGAGGTGGTTAAGTGACTGAAGTGATATTAATGTGAAACAGTAGGAAGCAGCATTAGAGAAAGTAAAGACATTAAGAGAGCTCAGGGAAAGTGTGAAAAGTGAAGGCATTTTTTAAAAATATAATTGTACATGTGATGTGCCATTTATTTTCTGTCCCAAATTGCTTCAAAATATACCGAAGAGGCTGTTGCAAATCAACCGCATAGAGTGGATGAAATCATATTTTATCTGGACCAGGCTAGGTTGGGAGCTTCTCTTCAATGTGTGAACCAGAAGGAGGTCGTGCGTGATAAGGTAGGTGGAAAGGCATGCAAGGGAATGAAAGGTTTTTTTTTGGTTTCTGGGTTTGAATCTGTTCAGCCGGTATTTCCTCTTTGCTGTTGCTAACTTATACCTGTCTTCGACCCACATAAACTATCATGACTATTCAGACATTTTCTACATTGAGTTTCTGCACACTACTGGTTATTTTATTTCTATCCAGTCCGGAAAAGTGAGTGTTTTTCTACAGGTTTGCTCCTCTAAATCCCGCAGACTGTTGGGTGGTCTGTAATATATTCCCATTGTCATGGTCATACCTTTCTTATTCCTCAGTTCTACCCGTAAAGCCTCACTAGATGTGCTCTCCAGTCCATTCGGTCTGAACACTGCCATGACACTTTTGCTGACTAGAAATGCCACCCCTCCCCCTTTAATCCATCCTGCTCTGTCATGTCTAAAATGACAGAACCCCAGAACACTGAGCTGTCAGTCCTGCCCCTCCTGCAACCAAGTCTCACTAATGGTTACAGTGTCATGAATCTACATGCTGATCTGTGCCCTAAGCTCATTAGTCTTTCCTACAATACTCCTTGCATTGAAATATACACAGCTCAGATCATTAGTCCTACCATGGTCAATCTTATGATTCCTAACCTTGCTTCTTTCTCCATAACCACTCTACTGTCTGTTCTGGTGCTCTGGTTCCCATTCCCCTGCAATTTTAGTTTAATCCCTCATCCCCCTGTGCAACACTGACAAACATTCCCACTAGTATATTACTCCCCCTCCAGTTCAGATACAAACTGTTGCTTCCATACAGTTTCCACCTTCCCCGCTAGCGAGTCCAATGATCCAAAAATCTGAAGCCCTTCCTCCTGCACTAACTCCTTAGCCACGTGTTAAACTGTATGATCTTCCTATTTCTGGCCTCACTTGCACATGGCACAGATAGCAATCCTGAGATCACAACCCTGGAGGTCCTTTCCTTTAACTTAGCACCTAACTCCCTTAATTCACTTTGCAGGACCTCGTCACCTATCCTACCCATGTCACTGGTATCAATGTGGACCACAACCTCTGGCTGCTCACCATCTCACTTAAGAATGCTGTGGACTTGATCCAAGATGTCCCTGACCTTGGCACCCAGGAGGCAACAAACCATCTGGGAATCTCATTCTCATAAACAGAACCTCCTTTCTGTTCCACTAACCAATGAATCATCTATCACTACAACTCATCTCTTCTCCCCACTTCCCTTCTGAGCCACAGAGCTAGACTCAGTGCCAGAAACCTGCATACTGGTAGTCATCCCCTCAACAATATCCTGCATGATTTTGTGATCTAGGGGAAAAACCAGAGCACCCAGAGGAAACCCATAAAGCAACAGAGAGAATCTGCAGATCCACAAAGCTCTGAACTGCCCCATTTTGCCAAATTTTCTTCTCAATGGAGTAGCAAATGTAGAACCTAAGAAATATTTTCAAGACAGAACAACAAAGGGAGAGTAGAGTGATACATCAGATGCTGTGTAAAAAGGTACCAAATAAAATATTGCTCCTTTAAAGAGAGGCTCATGGGTGTTGGGCAACAAATTAGTATGAGAAGCATGTCCATTAAAGCAGAGAAAATGCACAGTAGGAATAAACAAGTTGTTATCAAATTGTCAGCCTATTGCTGGTGGGGTGCTGCAGGAATAATTGATTGGATAAGAAGTTGGAATGTATCCATGTTTACTGATAATATAAAGCTAAGCTGGAAAAGGGGACAAAGACACGGGGTTTCTGCAGAAGGGTATATACAGTAAGTAAGTGAGCAGGAAGATGTTAGATGGAGTATAAGGCTGGAAAAGTAACATTATATATTATGATAAGAAAATGGAAAAATAAAGTATTCTTAACTGGTATGAAACCAGTAAGTGTTAATATACAGCAGCATTTTAAGACAGGAAGTAAACACAAGGAGAAAAGAAGCAATTAGGGAGGCAAGTGACAGGTTAGTATTACTGCAAGAGAACTGAATTACAAAAGCATGAAAGATTGGCCAGGCTTTGTTGAGAGTACATTTGGGGTTCACTGCACAGTTTTGGCCTCACACATAGAGACAATGGAATTTCATTGGAATTCCTGCAGCATTGATTCATGTTTTCCTGAAAAGATAGTGCTGGCATGTGACAAGAGATTCAATAGCATTGACCTATAGTCAATGAAATTTTGAGAAATGAGACATGATCTCACTAAGACATCAAGATGCTGAGCAAGGTTGACAGAATAGGTGGTGAAAGGCAGTAATCCCAGATGGAGAGTTTACAAATAACCTCAAGGAAAGGCATCTACTGCCAGCACAGATGTGATGTTTTAAAGACTCTTTAACATAGTCAAGGTTGAGATCAATTGATTTTTATCAACTAAGAGAATCAGGATTTGGGTATGAAGCGGAAAAATGGATTTTCAGAGATGAAGGGTTCCTTTCTTATGTAGTTATGAGTAGGCTTTCAGCCCTGCTAACACAATGGTGTGATTAAATTAAATGACTGATCTGTACTACAACCCCATTTACTTATCTTTCTCCTTAAATCTTCCAGTAGAAGAGTCTATCAATCTTGAAAGTTTTAGTTGATTTGATCATCTGCCACCATTTTGGAAATGGAGATAGATTTACTCTTTTTTTTGTGATTCCTGATTTTAATCAGAAATTCTCCAGCTTCACCTTAGAATTGTGTCTCTCTTTCCTTGTCAGAAGCAATAATTTATCTCTGTCTAGGGTCTAGGCTGTCAAATCTTTGGTCATTTTCAATACTTCATTGGATCAGCACTTAATCTTCTAAATTTAAGGGATGACACTCTCATTGTTTTACACTTTAATTATGGTAATTTTATTCCATACCATTCCAATGCCAATATATTTTGCCCAGATTTGGTGCTCAGACCTAAAATATGTGCTCAAATATGTCATCTGCTCAGTATTGAATTCCCACTTTCCTGACATAAATAAGAATAACTTGTTAAGATTTTTGTTTATTTTTATGCCTGTATACCATTGTTTGTCTATGTTTAATTAGGCACCTATTTGTTTTTAATGATTCAGTACATTTAATTTCTCACTATTAAAAGTAAATCAAATTTAAT
Source organism: Hemitrygon akajei (assembly GCF_048418815.1). Lineage (NCBI taxonomy): Eukaryota > Metazoa > Chordata > Chondrichthyes > Myliobatiformes > Dasyatidae > Hemitrygon > Hemitrygon akajei. Next base: position 147,412,143 of record NC_133126.1, on the reverse strand, counting down.
TTTGTGAATGACTGAATACTGATAAACCAAGCATTCTTCTGAATCTATTATTATCTTGAATTCTTGCAAGATCTTTTTCTTTAATATATAGTATATCTGGAAATGGTTTTCAAATATCACCAGTGCTTTTCTCCAACAATAAAAATTGAAAAATAAAACAAAATTCATTAAAGTTAATTGATTTTTAGAGAAAGTAAAAGTAAAAATTAAATCATTTCATTTGTCTGACAGCACTGAGAACATATGTCAATGTCAATGGTATGGTGTGTGGTAAACAATACAGTATCATGTAATGATGTTCCTAACAGCTCCACTCATTCAATCCGCACTATTAGTCAATAAATAGAAATGCTCAAAGAAAATATTAAAAATATATGTATTTTAGTGTCTATATCTTTCCAACTTGTGCATGCGAAAGCAAAGCACAATTAATCAGTCTTCAATCGTATAACAATATGGTGTCTAATCTTTTGCAGATAGGAAGGAAATTCAGTATATAGAACCACCTAGTGTTCACATTGTGCAATTACAATCTATAGTTAATAATTATCTGCTGACTTGCAGCATTTTAAGAATATATATGTTAGACATTAGAACTTATATTGGGAAAGAATAGTTGAGAAAATTGCACAAATGTAACACAAAATAATAAAAATGAAGCAAATTTGTAGTTGCAAATTACACATCTGCTGCAAAAATTGCAATGTTTGTATAGTTATATGACTTTTTCATTGCATCAACATGATTTTTTGTTTCTGTATTGGACTAAAATGTGTATTTCTGTGCTTTTCATATACATAGCATCACACTGATGAGATATACATATTCATTGCTACTGAATAGTGTTTAATACTGCATAATAAATGGATGTATAGTAAGTATCTGGGGTCATGTTCCAGAGTAATGGATTTTTAAATTAATGGTTTTTAAATTATTCTCCTTTAGCTCTTGCTGGTTGCAATACATTTCATTCAGGTAATCAGGTAATGTTGGTAATCTGTCACTTCAAAAACAGTATTGAAAACTCTAGTTAACAAACTCTCACAATGAATAAGCACATAACTATCTTTCACAAGTAAGTTAAGTCACAACATTAAAAGTTTCAAGTTCAATGTGTTGTAATAGGGTTACTGATGAAAATGTCAGTGACTAGAAGTTTCTTGTCTGAGAGCTGAAAATAAATGTTGTAATATGTTAATGTCTTACCCATTATTAATCATTATCAAGCAGAGGAGTTGAGTGGGAATGATTGGAAATCACTTGTAAACCATGAATTTGCAAGCACAATCAGAGCAAAATATCACCACTTGCCATCACAGTCACTGGTGTCTATCCATTGGAATTGAACTGGAAGTCCTGTTCTTGGTCTCACTGATAATTTCTTTCATAAGATTTGCTGTTGAAGTTATTTTCCAAGTCAATCTCAACAAGTCAATGAATTAATGTGAATTCAGTTTTTATGTTCTCACTGTAAAGAAAAGCAAAGTGCCATGTTAACTGCCATAATTGAGCTTTTATTTGGGCACTAATACATAATTGTTGCTGAACAACTTTCCTAGTCTCAATAAAGTTAATTGTGTATGTGTGTTCTAATTTTGTTATTTTAAAATTTTAATTTAATTTAAAAATTGTTGTGTAGTATTTCAACCCTATTCATAATCTACTTGTATGCTAAAATTTTTACTTTACATTTTCATACTATTTGAAATGTTAAGGATGAGATTTTACTTCCATCTTTGCTCTCTGCCATAAATATTCAATTGTCTCGGTTTAACCATCAAGTTAATGTCATCCCTATTTCTGCATGCTGCACATTTTTTGCAAAAGGTGACTGGCAGCCAATTGATCTTTGGTCTTTTATCACAGGGTATCCAGAAATGAGATTCAGACGGCTTTCAACACAGTCCATGGCGATTGCCAACCCTTCAGGACTGGCAGGAAATTCTGAGCTGTAAGGGTTTTTTTTGTACAAATTCCTTCCTGTCACTTAAAAATTGCCAGTTCTAGTTGGATATATTCCCAGAGGTTTCATGTCATGACATTCTGTTCCCAACTGCTCCACCCACTCATGTAACACTTTTCCTATATCTAATATACTGGATTAGCCAGTAAATAAACTAAAATATTCAAAGAAAAATTAAGAATACGTATAATGTTAGTGCCTTTATGTCTTTCCATCTTGGGCATCTGAAAGCAAAATACAAATGGTGCTTCTTGAAGATTGGAGGGAAAATGGCAGGTCCTGGAAATACTCAGCAGGTCACACCACATCTGAGGATAGAGAAACACAAACAAATCTTCAGGACAGTGTTCTTTCAACATAATCCAAGGATCACTTGGTTTGCCCATTTAAAAGATTCCTCTGGACAGTAGACAGGGGCTGTCAGCAGAGGACTGTAATCAAGCCATTGAACATTGTCAGAATATGACTGGAAGACAGTTCATTCATGCTCACAGTCTAGACTGGCGAAAAGTACCCAATTGCTCTGGAAGATGGTGACTCCCTCAAAAGCACAAGCTTTCACAGTACCGTAGATTCCGGACTACAAAGCACACCTGATTAAAAGCCGCTGGCTCTAATTTTAGAAAGAAAATCAATTTTGTACTTGTACAGGCCGCACCGGATTTTAGGCCGCACCGGATTTTCGGCCGCAGGTGTCCCACGTTGTAATATGAGATATTTACACAGAAAGATATTACACGTGAGGATTTTTTAACTTTTAATTAAATCCATATGGTAACATAAACAAATACATATTGCAAATGCTTTTTTTCGAACCGTGCCTGTAACGCGGCTACTTTTAAATATACGTTGCGTATACTTTTTTACTGAACAACATTCCAATATCTCCTAACGACTGGTAAAAAATATATATACTGCAGCCTACCAGGAAAAGTTATTGATCGCCTTTAACTTAAAAGTAGTGTTTTCGCTCCGCCGCTCGCCCCCCGCCTTCCCGTTTATCGCAAATGGCATTTTTCCCACAAGACGCGGCGAAACCGGGTGTGACATCATAGCATCCCGCGATGTAGTACAGAAAACAAATATAGTTAAAACACTTCTAACTTTAACTAGAAAATGAATTACTAAGTGAAAATATTATAAACTAAATAACTGCCATAAAGGCAGCACAATGCTTTTCTTCGAGTGTTTTCCATGTTGATGAGGGTGAGTACAAATGACTGATTTACAGTAATTTAATTGTGAAAATGCGCTTGATTTATCGTACAATTTCATTGGACCTCTGTGAATTACTCATCAATTTTATTGGTCTACTGTTACGAGGCAAAATGTTTTTGGCGGCATGAAAAAAATCATGCATTAGCCTCACCGTAGTAAAGGCCGCAGTGTTCAAAGCTGTTCAAAATGTGGGAAAAAAGTAGCGGCTTATAATCCGACATCTACGGTAGTTTGTTCCAAAAGACAGTAAGCTGGGGTGGGGTGGGTTTTAACGGTTCAGATTTCAAAACACAAAGAATTGTGAAAAGGGTTGGGGAAAAGCAAGTTTAACGGTGAAATTTAACATCACAATCATCATAAAAATTCTACTATTATTCCGCCATTACAAGCAACACCTTGGGCAGTATGCAAACTGATATTTGCTGTTTTATTCCTGTTCAACTACAACAAACCCTGAATAAAGTTTGCAATCACCAGGTAAAGGTGTCAACTATACTTGATGTTGGGTTGAAAAAAACAGATGCAGTATCGAAAAAGACCGTCATTAACACTCGCAGAACTAGTGTTATCCTATGGCTTTCCCCGACATTTGAAAATGCTGATGCCGCTATTTATTCCCTTTTCAAGGCATTATAGGTATGGTGCAGAAATATGCGTAGAAGGTGGGTGTGATCTGAAGTGAATGTGTGATGAGATCGGCTACCGGGAGATTTAGCAATTATTAAAATGAAATACAGGTTTATTTTAATTAAACCCAAAGCGATTAAACTATCACCTCATTTCGTAATCCGGGAGTTCCCGGGAGCAGACGGTTCATTCATCAATCTGGATCAGTGCCTTTGGGTTAGTGGAGTCTCCAGCTCCCTGTCAGCAGAAAACCCCTTTAGATTTAATTGTGAAACATCTGCACAGAATCGCTTAAGGGTCCCCAGATAATCGATTTCATTTCTCGCTGAGAGGGTGGAAATGATCATTTCTTGTTCTCAGAACACTGACAGAAAGCTTTTGCTTGGAACTGCATTACGCCTGGTAACATGCAGCAACTTTCAATCCGTGATGTTTTAGTGGGTTCGTGGGTGTCCATGGGTTGGGACAAGTCATAGGACAACGTGAAACTGGGGATTTGCTTGTGTTTTCGGTCCTGCCCCCTGCCGAGGTGATTAAAATACTCGGAAGTTGTGACCATTGTGAAAGGGGCTGTGTTTAATTCCGAACGGGATTTTAAACACAATGTCGAAATTATTTTATTTTGATAGCTGGAATAAAATGTTGACCGTATTCAGGATTTTCTTTGCAAAATGGGAAAGCGATGTTCTTTATTTATGAGCTGTGGTGGGTTTTGTCTGCTTGCCTGAACGCTTGCCGGCGTGTGCTGTTCGTGCCTTTGCTTCTCCGGCGCCATGAACAACCTACGTGAAATCAGTAAGGGTCACCCTGGGAAATGAATGCTTCACTTCAGTAGTGTTCTCAGTTTCGCGTATCGTTTAGCTAATGGCAAAACTAAGCGAGAGGGGGTCGTTTCCGCTTGTCATTCTCTTAACTCATCCGCAGCTCAGGTCAAGTTCAAAATCTAACGCCGGGCTGCCGAGATAGCTGCTCTCGGGCTGAACGCCCTTCTCTTTGCTAAAGTGGAACCAAACCATACCAATGATATCACCCAGAACGTTGTATTGGGTGAATACATAACGCCGAATAGGCAAATGGTTCCAAGAACCTAAAATAACGCGAGCTACCCGCGCTTTGCTGTGTCTGTGTGCTTGGCTCTTAGCAATTCCCCACCAGGTGTAACTGTCGACGCACCGATCACTGGCTTCCTGATCTAACCAGAACGCTGTAAAATCTAACCGTACTGTGCAAGAGGATCACGCCCCGAGTGATTTTCTAAACAAGTAGAGTTGTTGCTGACTTCGCTTCCCTTGTCATAGGGAGAAAGAGAAATATTTCTGCAGAAGTGATCCGATCGTCGTTGTTCGGATACTCACATCTGACCCAACTGAAGTTTACAGCCTCAAACTGCCTGATGTTAATTCGGTATGCAAACCTCAGTCCCCGTTTAAATTTTTAGGTAATAAATAGCATTGTTAAAACCAAATGTCCACAATTCTGTTCATGTGATGCAAACTGTTCACAGTGATGCAGGCTGTGGAAATTTTGGAGCTCGGAAATTCAAGAAACTAGGAAAAGCAAAGGATAGAGCAATATACTACAGGAATAGTGCTTTCGGCCCATCAAGTCTGTGCCGACCATGAAACCAATCAAAGCTAGTCTCATTCGCCTGCCGTAAGGTCTTCGCTCAGCCATTCCCTGTCAGATCTCGCCTGTCTAAATGCTGCTAAAATGTTGACAGTATTAATTTCCGGTGATCCATAAAAAAGATACGAGTCCAGTTTTAACCAATCCCCCGACAACGCGAACATCAGAAATGGAGGCAGAACCAGACCGCACGGCCCTTGCAGTCTAATCCAATACTGTAACTAAGTCATAGCTGCTCTGATGAATGGTCTCAGCTCCACTTCTTTCCCCTGCTCCCCATAACTTTGATTTTTGTTTTTATCCCGTTGTTTTGCTCCTCTATAGTCTGATAGTCTACGTGAACTTGAATACATCTCATCAACTCAAGAGCACAGGATTCCTAAGATGCGTAACCCTTTCGAGGAAGAAATTCTTCATAGTATTAACCATAAATAGAATGTTAATAATCAATGTTTCCTTCCTACTCAAATCAACGCCTTCGGCGATACCGTAGGCTCTTTCCTTCTATTCAGCAAGAAACGTTGCCAATACCAGAACATATAGGTCGGCATAACATTGTGGACCGTAGAGCTCTTGCCATGCTATACTGTTCTATATTCTATACCGCGCGGCCGTGATAAAAATATCGAGTAGACAACTATTCTTATTTCGATTAAAATATGGATTCGGAGTTGGTTCCAGATAAGCGATGCTTGCCGGTATAGGGTGTCACAGAACTCGGTGAGGCGGCTCTTTCTACCGGCTTTCCGTTGGAAAGAAAAGCCTAAGTACGAATTCCTTGGTCAACACGTAAGATTGTAGGACCATAGGGGCAGAATTAGATCATTCGGTCCATCCAGATAGCTTCATCATGACGGATTTACTGTCCTTTACAACCGCTTTCTCTTGCCTCTCTCTGTAACCTTTGACCCCCCTGCTAAACAAGGACCTATCAACCTCCACTTTAAATACACCCGATGTTTTGTCCTCCACAGCCGTCAGTGGCAATGATTTTTACTGATTCAACACCCTCTGGCTAAAGAAATTCCTGCTCATCTTTGTTCTAAATGGACATCCCTCTATACTGAGTCTTAGACTCCCCCAGTATAGGAAACATCCTCTCTACATCCATACTACCTAACCCTTTCAAGATTTGATAGGTTTCAATGAGCTTCCCCCTCGTTCTGGTAAACTCCTGCAAGTAAAAGCACCGTTAAACGTTCCTCATACATTAACCCTTTCATTCTCAGAATCATTCTCACCAACCTCCTTTAGACCCCCTTTGATACCGGCACATCTTTTCTTACGCAAGGGGCCCAAGATTGCTCACAATACTCGAAGTGCAGTCTGACGAATGCTGTACAGAGCCTCAGTATTACATTCTTGCTTTTATCTTCTAGTCCCTTTGAAATGAATGTTAACATTCCATTTGCCTTCCTCACCACAGACTCAATCTGCAAGCTAATTAATCTTCTATCCTGACCAGTATGGACATATTGTCCATATGGGGGGGAATGTCCAGTGTTGGTAATTTGCATAAATGCTGGATACATCCAAAGGAACAGGCAGCATATGTAGAGAGAGGGGAAGGGTTAACAATTCAGGCCAATGACTTTTCAGCAATGTAATAGACATTAGGTAGAACAGATTAGCTTAAAATGGTGAGTTCTGGGTCTATTTCAGAGGTTGAAGAGAAAAGTTGCAAGTCAATGCCCAATGATTGAAACCCCTGGGTCAGCATGTCTGGAAGTCAGAGGCCCAATGTCTGCTACTCCAGGCCAGGTATTGGAGGTGGAGGGTGCAGACCAAGAGGCAGCCTGTCTTGGGAATGGAGGTATATGTGTGTGAGAGAGAGATGGTGAGTGGATTTGCAGAAGGAAGGGAGATAGGGGGTTTGTTTTGTTGTTTTGTTTTGTTCTGTTGCTGTTGTTGCTGCATGTGTTGTTCTGCTGAACATTGTGGACATGCTGTGCTGGCTGGTACCAGAATGTGTGGTGGTACTTGGAGGCTGCCCCCAGTACATCCTTGGGTTATGTTTGTAGTTATCGTGAACAGATTTTACTGTATGCACATGTGATATTTGAATAAATCTGAATCTGAATTAAAAACCATTTTCAAGAATGACCCAATAGCTGTCTAGCTATGATACGAAAGACTGGATTATGTTGCAAGTTAGAGACAGGAAAAATGGCTTATAATGTGTTCTGCAATGAGCTGTTTGAGATTATTTGCACACTTGGATTCTTTAGGCAATCAAGTTTGTATGTTTAGTTAGTATTACACTACAATAAAAAAAAATTTCATTGAAACTCAAGGGATGAATGAGTAATAAATAAACATTTTCAAAACAGCAAAGTGATCTGAAAATGTGGATGATTTGTACTATTTCAGTTGTTTAGGAAAACTAGGGCTAGGGGTGGAACAATCATTATCTAAAATCTAGAGCTGGGTCTTTTGAGATTGGCCAATAAACACTTTTATCTACCAAAGGAGGTGGAGTTTTAGAACTTGCTTCATCAATCAGAAAGTGATGGCGCGCCAACTAATAATTTTAAATTTTGAAGGTGGAGCTTTTTATTTTATTCATTTTGCAGGCAAGGCCAGCATTTCCTGCCCATCACTAATTGCCACTGAGAAGATAATGGTGAGCTGCTTTGTTGAAATACTGCGGTCTATCTGGTGAAGGCAGTCCCACAATGCTGTAGGGGAGGGAGTTCCAGGACCTGGAGCTAGGGATGATGATACAGTTTCAAATGAGGATGCTGTGTTGCTTGGAGGAGAACCTGCAGATCCTGATGTTTCCATGTGCCTGCTGACTTCATCCTCTTAGAGCAGCCAGGGTAAAGTGCTGCAACATATTTTATAGATGAAATGCTCTGCAGCCACTGCATACTTGTAGTAAAGAGAATGAATGCTTGAATGTATGGGGAATCAATCAAGTGTATGGTTGGGTCCTATATGTCATCAAAGGCCATGGTGTTGGAGCTGCACTCATCCAGGCATGGAGTGAGTATTCCCTCACATTCATGATTCATGTACTGTAGATGGCAGAAAGACCTTGCAGTGTCAGGAGATGACTCACTCACCACAGGACACCCAATCTCCCACCTGCTCTTGTAGCAGTGGTATTTATATGTAGTGATTTAAATAGCACAGCTACAAGAGCAGGTTCAGAGTCAAACTAACCTGGTATCTTTCCTTGTGCTATGGGTTTCTTTACAGAAGTAAATCTGTGCCATACAACGCACCAAACTTCTACTTGTGATTTTACAATATATTGAGAACTTGGATTTCTTCTAACAGAACCTTATCATTCTTCCCTTTTTATATTATGTAATTGGAGAATGGATATAGTTGACTTAAAGTCACATTTAAAGTAATGTTTTGCTATGCCGTGAAATGAAACAGTCAAACTAGGTAGTAAGCAAACTGCATTTGAGTGCTTAGTGTCCACACATGTTGTAAGAAAGCATGAGTTCAGATCTGATTACCACAAAATAAGCAGCTCAGTGGAATGCAGGGTTTAAAAAGAAGGCTAAAAGTGAAGTTGACATTGAGATGTTGACACCTTTGCACCTAGGACCAATTGGGAGTCCAATCCTTGACAGCTCCCAGAACCAACAATATATTAACAGACAGAGAGAATGGAGCCAAGATCAGTGAATCTTCCAACAGAAATAATTAAAGTATTGACAAATGCCATCAATTTCATACCATTGATGAAGGGAAAAGATTTTTTTCTCATTATGATTTTCCTATTTTAGAGTGAATATTTCTGAAGAGTCAAAATTGAGATAATATGTTGTGAAATTTGTTGTTTTGCAGCAGCTGTACATGGCAATACATAATAAAACACTATAATCTCAATAAAAAGGATATAAAAATTAGTGGTGCAAAGAGAGAAAGAAAAATATGTTAATGAAGTAGTGTACATGGGTTCATTGTCCATTCAGAAATTTGATGGCAGAGGGGAAGAAGCTGTTCCTAAAAATGCTGAGTGTGTGTCTCCACACTCTTGTACACTCCCCCCCCCCCTTTAATAGTTGCAATGATGACAGGACATGTCCTGGATGATAGAGCCCTTGATGATGGATGCTGTCATTTTGAGGAATTGCCTTTTGACGATGTCCAAGGTGCTGGGGAGGCTAGTGCTCTTGATGGAGCTGGCAGAGTTTGCAACTTTCTACAGCTTTTATTCTGTGAAATGTCCTCTCCATACCAGATGGTGACACAACCAGTTAGAATGCTCTCCATAATACGTATGCAGAAATTTGCTTGTCTTTGGTGACATTCCACATCTCCTCAAAATAATCATGTCAGGATTTTGGAACTTGTTGATTGGTACTGAGGGTATGATAGTGTTGATCACTGAGCTGTAATCAATAAACAGTAGACTGGTATAGATATTGCTATTATCCAGCTGATCCGAAGCCCAGTGGAGAACCAGTGTGTTCTGGACCTTCCGTATTAATAGGCAAATTGCATTGGGTCCAGATTCTTGCTCGTGGGAGAGATGATTCTAGCCATGACCATCCTCTCAAAGCACTAGTCTTTGTGCAGCTCACCCTACTCTTCTTGGGCACTGGTATGATTGTCGCCCCTTTGAAACAGGCGGGAACCTGTTTGCGGCAATGAGAGATTGGAAATGTGTTTGAACGTCGCCGCTAGTTGGGTGGCACAGGTTTTCAGTGTCCTACCAGGTTCACAATCCAGACCTGACGCCTTGCGAAGGTTCACCCTCTTGGAAAGATGTTCTGACGTCCGCCTCCAAGACAGAGATCACAGCATCACCAGATGCTGCAGGGATCCGCACGGGTGCGTTTTATTCTCCCGCTCAAAGCGTTTGTAAAAGGCGTTGAGCTCATCTGAGAGTAATGCACCACAGCCATTTATGATGCATTTATTCGCTTTGTAGAATGTATTAGCCTGTAAACAACCTGAGCTGACGTGTATCCGCTTCCTTCTCTAACCCCAATATTTTTTCTCGTTTTTAAATTGGTCTTCCGTAGTTCGTACCTGGACTTCTTGTATAGTTCTGGACCACCGGTCTCGAATATCATGGCCGTTGGTTGGGATATGTCCGGTATGTTGTTGAAGGCGCACACACATCCACACGAGTCCTGATGAAGTCGGCGAAAACTGTGGGATATTCATTCGGATTCGAAGATGAATCTCTGAAGATTGTCCAGTCCACCGTTTCAAAGCAGTCCTGTAAGCACTCTTTCGCTCCCCCACCCCCCGGACCACCGGACCACCGGACCATATCTCCATGGTCCTCAGCACTCTCAGAAGCTTCCCCTACGGCGGGAGCAGATGTACAACCAGGTAATCGGACTTGCCAGAGTGCGGGCGTGCGACGCCACAGTAAGCGTTCCTGATGAACATGTAAAATATGCTAACGGAATTTTTTTTTTTTTGGTTGCTGAGAAATAAACATCAGTCTGAAATGAAGAGGAACCTAAATGCTGTCTAAAGCTTACCCGCAGGGAAGGGGGTCCGACATGGTGAACTTTCAGCAAAATACGTTCGATAACCTGCATTGTCATCAACATCGCACTCTGGCAGACGGTGAAATCGGATAAATACGTTTTAAAATATGATAAATCGTTGTCAGCTATTGTTTTAATACCACTAAGTGTCAAGTTGTGTGGACAAATAAAACTAACTGTTCGCAATCACTTTGGTGTCAGACTGAATCATTGCGCCCCGCCCCCTCTCTCTCACTTTCTCCATCTGTCGCTCTCTTTGTCTGAGGCCCTCCGTTGGTCGGGGTCGACCATGGATGTTGCGTGACAGCTGTCTACGTGATATGCAAACCAGTACGCAAGCACGCCGGGGCAGTACGATATGGAGAGCGAGCTGATGCACCTGGCTCCCTCTGTCCACGCAGCTCATCCAAACGAACGGCAGAGACCGATACAGTTTGGCCCCAGTCATCGTTGGAGCCCTGGGGACTCCAACTCCAGATTTTCCCCAGGGTTTGCTCCCGAAGTATTCCCCATGAGTGGGTATAACCTCAAGGCAACGGAGGTTTGAGATCAGAGTTTTCCTTCTCCTTGATCAACTGCCCCATCCGCCTGAAGCAACGGGTTTTAAGGCGCCAGCAACCTGCCTTTACCCCTTCTTCTGTCAGTAGAAACGGTTCCGCCGGCTAAACCACACATGAAGGTCGGGAGTTGCATTTGGTTGTCAGAAGCTATTTGAGGCGCACGCCATTGGGAACATAGTGGAAGTCTATCCTCATTGCCACCCCCGGCTGTGACAACCTTAAGGAACCAATTGACCTCCACACAAACTCTACTCTCACGTCGCTCACGCGATACATAAAATGGTAAACTTAGTTTTATTCTTCCCTTATTGTAGCTTGTGTTTTCTAGCACACGCCGCCACCATTCTAGGATATGGTATCCTATTATAGGATATATAGGATCCTACTCAATAGGAAACCATTTCACGAAATCCCAACGAGCAGTTGTATCATATACGTAGGGCCTCAGGTCCGGGTGAAAAAGAATTCGGGGGTTGGGGGGGGGGGGGGGTTCCGGGAGATCTCACCCTGCCGATGCATCCCATCATTGATTTAAAACATCCACTGCCTTTGCCTTACTCCTTAAAAAATAAAACAAACTCTTCATTGACAAAAAATAAACGACTTGAAAACCTGTCATTACGCTCATTTCCCACTGATTATGTTTATCCGCATAATGATATATTCCTCATTCTCCATTGCTAACTACCATTGAATAGAGCAGGCAATTGACAATGGATCATGTTGGTGGTTATGGAGTCGCGTTTAGTCCCGACTCCGCAAGGACAACAGATTTTTTTTTTGTTAAGGACGTATTAAATACACTTTATTTTTTAATGTCAATTCTGCAATTTTAGGAGCTCCATTACTGTTATTAACTTGATTTTAGATTGCAAGATTATTTAATGAGCTGAATTCAAATTCGCCATTTAGTCCTTATGATGCCGGACCAATTTCTGGACCATTGTTTATTAGTCCACTATGCTACTGTACCCAATCTATGACCAATAAATGTAAAATATAACATATCCATGGGCTTTTCCTTTCTTGGATTTCTGGATCAAGTGCCTTGTGATTAATCTTTAAACCCTGTAAAATCCAAACGTTCCCGCGCTTCGTCCTGTCATATGCGACTGTTATTTGTCCGAGCACTCAGTACCCAAGTACAGAATCCAGACACTGTTAATAGTTTGTTTCTCCTTGTGGTATTTGTAATGGCTAAGTTGCAATATTTGTGTCATGAAATTATTTTAAATAGTATATAAATATTGTAGAAAGAATATACGTTTTCTTCTACGCTGGGGCGGGGCACGATCCAGCGTTCATTAATTTTGATTTTATGTCTGGCGTCAAGCCCACTGGAGACAAATGGCGGCTGAATTACTTATTTTCATCCACCGGCTGTTATATCTGGTCAGCATAACTATTTATATCTATGCGAAAGGCTAGTCAGGATAAAATGACCTAAAACGATGGTTCAGGATTTAATCCTTAAAACAAAAAAAGACTTTAGCTACCACAGGGCATGTTTTGTGAAACTGTCGTTGAACTGTTTGAAAAAAGGGCGGCAAATCTCGACATTTCTTATCGACAGAAATGTGGATTTTCAGACTTTTTGAGTTTGCTACCTCTGCATTGTATCCTGCTCGGATTTGCAAACGGAACCAATGAACTCATTGCCCTCTCCAGTGCAGATTGTCAGTTCTGCCAGCGACAGAGGCCGCGGTCGGTGAAATGTGATTCAAACATTAGGTGAATCTCCGCCAGTTCCGATGGCGCTCCGTGCCACCGTGCAGCGATGCAGCGCCACCTGCCCGTATCCGCAAAACTCTGCGCATTGTCCCATTCTCACCGCATCTTCACTCAAATCCACGGTGGAAGCTCAAATGAATTGCAATACTTGTTCTGTGCATTTTCATATTAAAATATAATCAATGAAGAAATATGAAGAAATAAATTTTACATATGAATTTTATGTAGTATTTTATACTTATATTGCACATCATAATCTAATATCACGTTATCGATAGCAATAAGCAATTCCAGTTTGCTTTTCTCAGGAAACAATCAGTTGTGATGATATAAACTGTATTTGCACCTGTTCCTGCCTTTCCAAGGATGTGCCTGGAAACTCAATTGAAAGTTCCTAGTCTGACGAATTGAATGGCTTGTTTTAATCGACGAGGTTTCATGAGTGGTCCCGCCGCTGGGTGATTCAAACAACCTTCTGTAAGCACGAGAAATTTTTATTGCTCAACTGTACAGCCACCTCGCCGCGGAGAACGGAGAGGGTGTGTGGATTTAAACTAAACGCAGGATGTTCCCGGCTCTCTGAAACGTTCCATCGACCCCCGAAGATGGCTTGCTTGCTCTTACTTTACCTCCACTCCACAAAGTACCTTCTACCACAGAGCGAACTCAGAGCATCTGCCATGCCGAAAAGACACCCATCAATCTGGGGAACCGCCAGTGCCGTAAGTTAACATGCCGCATCTTGACGATAAACATGTATCCCATAATTTGGCAGAGAGTAGTCTCGTTTGGCGAGCACCGAAAGGGGCGTGTTATATTTATTTTGTGTTATATTATTTTGCTAATGGATGCATTTAGCCTTTGAACTGAATACATAAAAGACTAGCCTGGGCACTGTTGTTCAACCAGGTCCGCGAATACAGTTCATGTGTATCCAATTGTGATCGTTAATGTTAAAAATGTGCAGAAGTTCTGAAACGGCAGTGGTTTGGTGCGTCCGAGTTAATTTCTCCAGCACACTTACAGATTTCTTGGCCCAATATGCACAGCGAAATCTTGGGTGAGCGCGAAGGATGGATAATGTTTCGGCGACCCTCATAGCTTAGACTTATGTAAGCAATATTTCTGAAGTCACCATTTTTGAGCCAGGCTTCCCCTCGCCAGCTGATCAGTGCATTCAGTGGCAACCTGCATCCCCCTCTCTGAAAGTGAGGGTAAAGGGAGGGGGAGGGGAACCAAGTTCATTATTCTCCTGAAAAGCTGCATACTAATCGGCTAGATCTATGCATCAGCAAGTTGGGCATGGTTCTTTGCCAGTACTGTACTGGAAAGTGTCCATCCTGTCAGTGAATGGGCTCGTTTCACGGGCATTGATGCACTCAATGGTGCATCAGTCTCAGGATGAGTGCGGACGGGCCACTCGCCGCCATTCTTTCATTTATTAGTTTCGGGACAAGAAGCTTTGCGATTTGGGAAGCATAGCTAGAGGGGGTGCGCCACAGTGCAATTATTCCCCATTAGTTTCTCGGCTCTTTAAGGCGCGGCGTGTCACCGGGAGAGTTTATTTTGGATTCACCAATCAGGACCGGAGCTGCCAGAAAGTCTTTCGGTCCTTTCCTACAATTCGACGTATTTTAAATAAACCAAACCTTAAATAACGACACCAGCGGTGCAGAATTTGCCCACCATTTTGATTTACAGGTTCTCTGCCACACTTACTCAGCCCCAGAGTGGTTTCTACTCGAGCGTCCTGCAGCTCACTGAGAGGCTGCTGACGTCCCGCTTTATTTTTCTGCTCTCTGAATTCACGGTCCTCGGTGCGGCCTCTTTAAGCCTCTCAGACTCTCTCCCTGCCAGTGTTTAAACAGAAAAAGATTGAATTGGTGGTTGGGGGAGGGGAAGGAAGGGAGGGCGGGGGAGAGGGAGATAGAGATTGAAAGAGAGAGGGAGAGAGAGAGCGAGAGCGAGAGCGAGAGAGAACGAGAGAGAGAGCGAGAGAGAGAGAGAGAGAGAGAGAGAGAGAGAGAGAGAGAGAGAGAGAGAGAGAGAGAGAGAGAGAGAGAGAGAGAGAGAGAGAGAGAGAGAGAGAGAGAGAGGATGTAAACTGCTGTTGTAGCCGAAATTAGTCCGAATCGTTGAACAATAATTTCGCGCGTGCTCCTTAAGGACGAGGGTAACTGGTTCTCTTTCTTTATTATAAAAAAGGAAAGACGACGTTGAACTGCCATCATCTCCGCTTTGAACAATGTTCATTTGGCGCAGGGGAGACTGAGCATGGTGTTAGCAAGATTTAAGTGAATAAGATTAAAAAGAGGAATGGTGCGACGCTGCCGGCTGCATCCTCCCGTCACTCTGGAGATCAAACGGGAAAATGCTGGAGACTCCATGCACAGCGGGGCAGTGAGTTCGTGGGCAATTACTGCAAAGCACTGAGTGGCGATAGCATCAGAAGAGCAGATCGACGTGGCTTTATTGGGCAATGGATCTAATCTCCAGTCAAGTGTCTCTGGAAGCGCAGCATCTGTGCCTGGCTATCTGAACGCTCCGATCGTAAAATGCCGTTGGTGACCCACTGAACAGGATGATATTATAGGCGCTGCTGATTTCTCGGGATCGGCGAAGTCCTGTCCATTGCTTCGAACTCATCCCACGGAAGGAACCGAATCCATGAAATCCGATTTCCCCCCGAGACTACACGGCAGAAGTGAATGCGCGCGCCCGGTTTGTGCCGGCGCACCCTCCACATACTCCTCGAGGCTCGCTCCAGTCACCTGTGAGTCCTCAAAGCTCATCCCATGACGTAAAAGGAAAATAAGGAATCTGATCGGGAGACAAGTGATTTTCCGATGCATTCGAGCATCCCAAATGTGCTGGTGCATTGGCTGAAAGCGGCAACCTCCAAAGGTCCCCGCAGCCTGCAGTGAGCTAAAGGCAGACTTTTCTCACAACCATCATTGAGAAGGCAGAGACAGGGAGCGAGGAAAAGAGAGAGCAGGAAGAAGAGCGAGCTGCATTTTAAATATTCACTTACATTCCTGTCACGTCGGCATTTTCCTCAGACTCTCCAACAGCGGGAGTGAAGACAGCTCCAGCAAATCTTCAATACTTTTCACTTCTTCCACTAAAATCAACTGAAGAGGGTGAGTGAACTGCTTTATTACAGACTTCGCTCACGGTTTAAAGCTGCTAAAAGCCCGTTTTATTCCGCGGTAGGCATGTTTAGGGACGGTTCTTGGAGGCGTTAGTATAATCGAATATTTTTGGGGGATTGTACCTGCCTTTTAAGGTTGTTAAAATAGCTTTATGTAAATAGCGCCTTTGCCTTTCTCACTTCGCCCTCACACTTGATCAATTTTCTCAATATCACCGGTGGAATTTTTATTTCTGAACTTTCCTTCCCATTGTCCTCATTTTCTGGTCCTTGTAGTTAACCTTTTGATTTTATGTATTGAGCTGACATTGCTCTACAGCTCTCGATAGGGGATTTTTTTTGCTCTCTCGTTTTAAATCCAGAACTTGTTCAACTATAGGTCGTCCAAAGAAGATGAAAGTCATTTATTATTTGTATCTCTTGTATCTGGAAACGCTTCGCCTTAATCTTGGTAGATTATTATAGGGAAATTCATCAACTGGAAACGATGCAATGCCATCGTTATGCGCAGAGTCGTGTTTTTTTTACTTTCTCTAATTAAATCCAATGAAATGGACATTAAACGGACAGCATCTATAATTGCAAACACATTTGAACCCTTTGAAGAACGATCCCAATTGACAATCTGTTACAAATTTATCTGCAAATTTCGCTACCTGGTTAATCATTGAGGTTACGATCGTTTTGGTGCGACATTATTCCACATTTGCTCTTTCTTATTTGCTCAGTCTTTCCACCCATAAGGTGATTGTGGTGAAATGTTCGAGTAATTTCTGAACCACAAAATTAATAGATGCTGTCCTGTCCAGTATCCGAGAAATCGAGTTTCCACACATTCTATGGTTGTGTTGGGCACTCCGATTTGGAGAGTGCAAATGATTGGATTATATTTTGAAATACAAGAGTGCTGTTTATATAAGGGGAAAATAGGGCAACTAAAAGGGATTTTGTGCCTACTGAACACAAGTAAGTCCATATATCCCCACCTTAGTTAGCCTAAACGTTTTGATGTAATTTTTGTCATTGGAAACAATCAGTCACCGATTAAAAATGTAAAATAATTGAGCAATGAGAGAGAACTACTAATCAATCCAAAATCAGCAGCAATACTGCAGAAACACCGCCGTTATCACAAGCACTTCAGATGCTGTCAAATTCCAAGACATTACTAATATATTTGTGTTTTGTATTGCTTAATTGGTATTTCTATGTGTATAATATGTGTAGAGCTCTTTCATATGAGTTAGTGGGAGGTATGAAAACTGTATGTTTTGCCATTCTTTCTATATTGGCAAGGTTGTGTCCAAATTGCTAGGGCGCACACGTTTGTTCACGGGAATTTTAAAGTCTAATCCATTTTCTACGTGTCTTCTGTATGCAGTCTTTACATCTCGAGGAGGTCCCATACGGCAATCGCAAGAGCTGCTGTACCTCCAGCTACACAGAAAAAAAATAAGGATGTTCTGGATAACCCTTTTAAGCACAATAACTTTAGGATGGAGTACGACGATTCCACTGATGGAGGACTCCAAAGAGTTTAACGAACCTTGCATGGAGCCATGTTACTGCGAGGAAAAGGAGAGTTTTTTACATATACACTGTGAAAGTAAAGGTTTTACAAACATTAGTCAGATTACTGAGTCATGGAAAAGACCATTTAAACTCTACCTGCAAAGGAACTCTATGAGGAAACTCTATGCTAACAGTTTTCTTTTTCTAACCAACGCAGTTTCGATTAACCTTGGAAACAATGCTTTGCAGGACATTCAGGCAGGTGCCTTTAATGGCATGAAACTTCTAAAACGTTTATACTTGCATGAAAACAAGCTGGAGGTTTTCAGAAATGATACCTTCTTGGGGTTGGAGAGCTTGGAATATCTACAGGCCGATTACAACGTGCTCAAACGGATAGACGGAGGTGCATTTAGGAACTTCAATAAGCTGAAGGTGTTGATTATCAATGACAACTTGATACCGCTGCTTCCTTTCAATCTCTTTAGGATGGTTTCATTAACGCACATAGATCTGCGTGGTAACCGGTTAAAGACGCTGCCTTACATTGGGACGCTGGAATATATTGGCAGAAGCCTAATGGAGATTCAACTGGAGGAGAACCCTTGGAACTGTACCTGTGATATTATGCCATTAAAGACCTGGTTAGAAAGTATACCGTATACTGTCCTAGTAGGTGAAATCACTTGCGAGACTCCATTCCATCTCCATGGCAAGGACCTGAGAGAAATCAGAAGCAGTGAATTGTGTCCACTTTCTAACGTGGAAGTGGAAGTCAGCTTGGGGGTTCCACAACTTGCTTCCAATAATGACAATGCGTGGCCTACCAAACCTTCCTCCATGTCTTTATCTGTTACTTATACAGCTTCTTCGGCTGAATATAAGGCATCGGGTAAATTACCAAAATCAACGAAGACCCCGAAGACTTTAAAAGCACAGCCAACTCTACGCAGCTTTCATTCAGGTCAAAATCAACCCATTATTGCTGGCTACCAGACCAGACCACCAATCCCTATCATTTGTCCCGCTAAATGCTCTTGCAGTCTGCATATAAACGATTTGGGTTTAACCGTACAGTGCAAAGCTAAAGGGATTGAAAACATGTCTGAACTCATACCAAGGCCGTTGAATGCTAGGAAGTTGTATTTAACCGGAAACTTAATTCAAAAAATCTATAGGTCAGATTTCTGGAACTTCTCCAGTTTAGATCTACTACATCTGGGAAGCAATGGTATTTCCTACATACAAGACGGTGCATTCATGAATCTTCCAAATTTAAAAATCCTTTACCTGAACAACAACACCATCGAACGCCTCACTCCAGGCATGTTCAGAGGGCTACAAAGTTTGCAATACCTATATTTTGAATACAACGTTATACGAGAAATCCAGCCAGCGGCTTTTAGCCTGACGCCTAATCTCCAACTATTGTTTCTGAACAATAATCGCCTGCGGACTCTTCCAAACGATGCTTTCACGGGCACTTCTCTGGCTCGGCTCAGTCTAAGGAGCAACCACTTTTTGTACCTACCAGTGAGCGGAGTGCTCGAACACTTGGACTCCATTGTGCAGATTGATCTGAACAACAATCCCTGGGATTGTTCCTGCGATCTAATGGCACTGAAACAGTGGGTGGAAAAGATCAGCACGGTTATAATGGTTGGCGATGTGCTCTGTAAGACGCCAGAGTTCCTGAGCGGGCAGGATCTGAAGAAGGTGGACTCTGAGATATTATGTCCCGAATTAAAGCATGCCGCCGCTTCTCCAGCTCTGCCTGGCTCGGGTGCGAATGGTAACGTAATTTCCACAGCGACAGGGTTTGGATTCTCTTCACAAGGTGGCGCCATTCCCCTTTCAGTCCTTATTCTGAGCCTCCTGATTATTTTCATTTCCGCCGTATTTATTGCAGCTGGACTCTTCGCTTTTGTGCTCAGGAGGCGCAAGAAATCGCCCTTTAGCAGAAGGCAGGACGTGGATTTGACTGGTATGCAAATGCAGTGCAGGATCTTCGAGGACAGAACTGCCAACTCACCCGAGAAAGCAGCCAGCCATGTCTATGACTACATTCCCCATCCTGTCACTCAGATGTGCAACAACCCTATCTATAAACCACGTGAGGGAGAGATTGAGGAGGAATTCTCAGAGACTCAGGAAAACAACGCAAATTACAAAGCCCTGGAGAAGGACAAGGAATGGAAAATGTCACTGTCCAATAGCAACCTTAACACTATAGTTACAATCAACCAGACGAACGATTTTGCCAGTTTTCCAGAAAATGGGGTGATTTATCCCAGCGTTCTGGAAAGAGAAAGGCCAGCTCACACCGTTGGTTTTGTAGACTGCCTCTATGGCACTGTGCCCAAGTTAAAAGAGCTGCATGTCCACCCCCCTGGCATGCAATACCCTGATTTACAGCAAGATGCCAGGTTTAAAGAAACGATTCTGTTTGGCTCCTCTGGCCGGGGATATCCTGACCAAACCCAAAGCGAATACCTCGAGTTAAGGGCCAAACTTCAAACTAAACCAGACTACCTCGAAGTCCTAGAGAAGTCGACGTATCGATTTTAATCACTACATCAACAGAAATTGAACCCAAACATCGCATGTTTAGAAGGTAAAGGGAAATAACTCACCGCCCCCTCATTAGGTTGCTTTGGACGAAAGGCCATATTCAAATCATATTCAATGAAGTGCCTTTGCAGACTTTAGCCAGCAATGATATCAGTCATATTTTTTTATGGAAACGAAATCTGACTGTGCCGTCTATAATAATTTCGAGGCCTGGTTATCGATCGCCATATAAATAACCCCATTCATTACTGGCAGAAACTTTGTTCACTTTATTTGGTAGGAAATAATGGCTCCTCTTTCTCTCTTGCTCTCTCGTCTAAGTAAACGTCGAGGGCATATTCTGTAAAACATTTGACTGCAGTCTTGCTGCATGTGTGAAACTGCCGGGGTGTGACTTGCTCAAACGACAAGACGTAAACTTGGTAATTAAAATGACTGCAACGCTTTATCGTTCAGTGTTATTTAATTTTTTATATATATTATATATATAAATATATATTATACTCGAGAGGAATATAAAGACTACGATGCATCTAAGGATTTCAATTTGTCAATATGACGCGAAGATTTTATTATAAACACGCACTTTCTTAAAAAAGCTCGTCAATGTTGATGCTTAAACCACTAACAGCTTTGTAAGAAGCACTTTTAATGTTTTCTCTCTCTCTCTCTCTCACACGCACACACAAATACACACACAAATACACACACAAAGATTACAAAATGTGCATATTTATTCTGTAATTTCCGTGAACGATCAATGTAAAGTTAATAATGTTAACTCAATGTAGTGACTGCGTCTGGTAAAGCTTTCATAATAAAAGGTGTTCAAACTATGCAGTGACATGTAGACGTTGTGTGTTAGTAGATTATAGCCGGGTAAAACGGACAAAGAATGCTTTAGAACCAGCTACATTTTAACTTATAAATGATGCTTCCCCGAATCTAAGAATATTGTTGCATAATTTAAACCCAGTCTCAAACTTTGTCTTGTAACGGGTCGCTTCTACCACCTTCCCCCGGTATCTATAATTAGAAACGTTGCTGGGAAACAATCTATTCCCCCTGGGATGACACGAACGGTTTCTGAAATTTCAAGCACAGGTTAGATAAAATGTTTCAAATGCAGTCCAGCTTTCGGCTTTGCAGCAAGCCGACTAAAATTTAGACCGGGCATTCTGGTTCTATCAGATTGTGGATATGGTAAAGATGGCCAAAACAATATGCTGAATTTTAATGTGAATACAATTTCCCCTGATAAACTGTAAGTAATGCTTACAATAAACAATTCGATTGAGTAAATGTCACATCTCCATCTTATATAGTTGAGTATTATTGTGTCAAAACAAATGCAAAAGAAGCATCAGCTGTCAATTTTGGACGATTTTAAGGGATGTATTCCTGATGTCCTCAGTTATAGAAATTGAAGAATGTAGAGAAATAACAACATAAGCATCCCCTGCTAGTTAGCCGGTTGTAATCTGTTGGAAAGGATAGCTGCAATGGGAGCCAATTGCTAACTGCAAGTGTTGTAGCAGTTGGCAGGAAAAGAACGTGCTAACTCCAGCAGAGGGCATCGCGTTTCAGACACAACGCTTTGATGCAACGACTGCATGTAATAATGCAAAATGTAATCTATTTGATGCATCTTGACGTCTGACTCTTTTTCGAAGCAAATTGCTGACGCATTTCCATTCTCTCCCTGATGAGTTACGATCCAAATGTGAAATTGTTTTCTAGTGCCACTCCAACTTGAAAATTTGCTGCTCCCTAATGGCAGATATCCTAAACGAATCTGAACTTCTGGCTTATTTGTAAATCCAAATAAGCCAGAAGTCAGACTATATTTTAAATATTTTACTGCAATTGTCGGCATTATATTTTTGAGAGTGCAGCACCGTGCTGCCAACAGGGATTTCACATTTGCGTTGAAATTAACACAGCAGTTGTAATCTTAATCTCTTTTTAGTTCTGTTTTTGCTGCGGGCATTTTGTACACTGATGAACATTAATCAGTTTCTAAGGACCAGGACCAAAATACTTTGGATATTGTTTTGAGATTTATTATTTTATAAATCCTGTTACACTACTGCGTACTAAACTGTGTAATACATAGAGTTTATCTTTAGCATCAGCAGTGAGGCTGAAAACGAACTTGCAATTTGCTTTCCCAGCTTCTCCACCACCTTACTGATGATACTGGCACTTTCTTCTAATCTGTACAGTTGTTCCTAATATGAGAGTGCTGCTTACTGTAACCACTGAACTATGGATTTTCAAATGAAATGTACCTGCCTGAAAGGCTACGTGTTGTGCGTGCTGATGGCTGTTCTGTTTGATTTCAGCTCTTTCTACAGTATGTGACTTGTGCTTTGAATAACAGCACGATTTGTTTAACAGTTACAGGTTGACTCTTCTGCTGTGGGTTATGTTTTCTTCAATGGTGCCGTAACTGCTCACATCTTCTGCCGCTGACATTGTTAGAACTGTAGAAAACACTGTTTGTTAATCTTTTTGTATGCACAAAACGCCCTCTCAGAGAAAAGACAAGGCTGCTTTATTCTTCTTATCGTCCTTACTTTATTCAGGGACTAAAGCAGGGGAGTTAGTTTGACATTCGCATGAAGAAAAATCTTTTTTTGACATTTAGAAATAACATATTTCATTCCTTCATTGTAAGTGTTAAAAAGTGCACAGAAATCCCTACCCATTAAGACCATTGCACCCTACTGCCAGTTATTGTGAACATAATTGGTGCTGGCCTGGACGGAGGAGGAGATGGAAGAAAAGTATGCGTGTGTATATTAAGGTAATATTATTTTAACATTTAATTTATTGTGGCAGCTTCTCAGGCAAGATACAGGCAAGAAGTTTTCTTTGGCTGCGGAGCTTAGAAGCAGTGTCAAAGTCTGAAAGTAAGGAGTTGACCACTTAGGACAGAACAGAAAGATGTCTTCTCCCAGTGAAGAGTGATCCTTTGGTATTCTATCTAAAAGGGATTTGGAGGCTCAGTCACTAAATATATTCAAGAAAAAATATTGACGGATTATATTTTATAAAGGGATTCAGGAAACATTGTGTAGTCCAGATAGATGTCGCTGAGGGAATACTTTGGCCATGATCTTACCTGAGTGACAAAGCTGTATGTGGAATTGTGGCATGCTTCTGATTTGTATGTTCATAAGGTGGCAATACTCTACCCAGTCATAATGGAGGTAACAGGTAATAGTTCCTTCTCAGTCAAATTTGTTGACCCCCACTCTCCTGACTGTTTGAGTGACTGAAAACTGGAATCTGAATCAGGTTTAATATCACTAGCATATGCGGAGGTCTGTTGTTTTCAGCAGCAGTACATTGCAATACATTATAATAAAAGAACTATGCATTACAATAAGAAATATATTTTTAAAATAAAATAAATAAGAAGTGCAAAAAGAGAAAAGAAACATATATTGAAAAAGTGTACATGGGTTTATTATCCTTTCAGAAATCTGATGGTGGAGGAGAAGAAGCTGTTATCTTTTTTTAAAATTATTTATTAGATGCCACTAAGTAGATGGCAATGCCTTAACCATTTGTGTGTTGTAAGGCCACTAGGGCCCCTTCCATCCTTATCAAGGGGAGTGCTAACCTTCTCTCCTTTCATACAACACTAGCTGTTTTCTAAAGTGTTGAGTGAGTGCCTTCTAGCTCCTGTGGTAGCAATTGATGGTAGCAATGGCAAGAGGGCATGTCCTGAGTGATGGGGGACCTTAAAGATCGTTGCTGCCTTTTTGAGGCATCCCCTTTTGGAGATGTCCTCGAAGCCGGGGGTGGGGAGGGCACGGTGGTGCTGGTGCAAGTGATGGAGCTGGTTGAGTTTGCAGGTTTCTGCAGTTTTACCGATGCTGTGCAGTTCCTTCTTCATAACAGGTGGCGATGCAACCAGTTAGAATGCTCTCCATGGTACATCTGTCGAAATTTGCCGGAGTCTATGATGTCATACCAAGTTTCCTCATACTTCTGATGAACCATATACATTATTTGTATGTAACTATTTTCCAAGCACTGTATACTTCTGAGGAAAAATGCCCTTGTTTTAATTGAGAAGTCGCTGTACTCTGTTTCTCTCCATCTTTAAGCTGACCTCGCTTTTTCAATACATTAACTTTTCAGTGCAATAGACTATTTGCTTTGTCATATCTTCACCTCAATTTGATTGGTTAACACTGTTATAATTAGTTTTCTCAGCCCCACTGGTAAAAAAAAAAGTAACTTCTAGAGCTATCAAGTGTCTTAAAGGTTAATCAGAATATTGCGGGCATACTTTAAACCCTTGAATCTTGCCGGGTGATGAGATGCAGCTGGAAAAATCTTGAGTTATTCAGAATCCAAACCAAATTCTGAGAAGTGGGGTTAGATTGAATGCCTTCTTCAGTCAGCATGACAAAATTGAATGAATGGATTCCTCCAGAATGACATACTTTCAGGATTCTCTTACGTAATAATTCAGTGCAGATATGTTTCAATTTGTGGTGTAATATATTAGAAAAACCATGCACAAACATCAAAATGCAGTCTTTTAAGTCCTGAATAATTAGATTGTTATTCTTCTTCTTCTATATCTCAATCTATGCATAAAATGTATTCAATATTTTAACATTAATAATGAATAGATGGAAATTAATTGTTTGTACATTGGTCACAAATGTAATTAAGTGGCATGAAGTGTTACCACAGAACCATATACTTCAAATGTTTTCCACTTACTGGAGTGGGTAGAAATCATCAGTGAATATACTTAGTAGACAAAAATACTTGCATTAATGCATTAGAAGCAGCATATTTATCAAAAGGTTCAAAAGGTTTCTGTTTTGCTGTATCTTACAGGAGCCATTCATTAAATTCAACTATCATGATGCAAATTGTACACTATAGATGCCCAGTCTTAAAAAATGGTTTCAGCCTGAGTCATTAATTTTTATTCATTTCCATAGATGCTGCCTGACCTGCTGTGTTCCACCAACATTGAGTGAGTGTGTGTGTGTGTGTGTGTGTTGCTTTGAATTTTCAGCATCTGAACCAGAATTTCTTGTGTTTACCTTATGGATTTACATTGAAAATGATGACAGTTCAGGATGAAGTGAATAGCTGCATTCTGGCTTCAATGCCTGATGATGTTTATACCCTTTTTTATTTGACACACAGTTGCAAGAAAAAGTTTGTGAACCCTTTCAATTCCCATCAGACCATAAGATATAGAAGCAGAATGAGGCCATTTGGCCCATCCAGTCTGCTCTGCCAGTTCATCATGGTTTGTCCAATTTTTCTCTCAGCCCCAGTTTCCTGCCTTTTGCCTGTATCCCTTCATGCTCTGACCAATCAAAAATCAATCAACCTCTGCCTTAAATAGACATAAAGACTTGGCCTCCACAGCTGCCTGTGGCAACAATTTCACAGATTCACCACTCTATGGCTAAAGAAATTCCTCCTCATCTGTGTTCTAAAAGGGCACTGTCTATTCTGAGGTTGTGTCCTCTGGTCTTAGACTCTCCCACTATTTGAAACATCCTCTCCACATCCACTCTATCAAGGCCTTTCACCATTTGATAGGTTTCAATAAGGTCACCCCTTGTTCTCTGAATTCCAGTGAATACAGGCCCAGAGCCATAAAACGCTATTCAAATGACAAGTCATTCAAGCCTAGAATATTTTTTCTGAATCTGCATTGAACCCTCTCCAGTTTTGGCACATCCTTTCAAAGACAAGCGATTCAAAAGTGTTCATAATACTCCAAGTGAGGCATCACCAGTGCTTTATAAAGTCACAGCATTACCAACTTGCTTTTATATTCTAGTCCTCTTGAAATGACTGCTAACATGGCATTTGCCTTCCTTACCACAGACTCAACCTGCAAATTAGCCTTTAGGGAATCCTGCACAAAGACTCCCAAATCCCTTTGCGCTTCAGTTTTTTGTATTTTCTCCCCATTTAGAAAATAGCCAACCATTCCATTTCTTCTACCAAAGTGCATGACTGTATACTTCCCAACACTGTATTCCATCTGCCATTTCTTTGCCCATTCACCTAATCTAAGTCCTTCTGTAGCCTCTCTAATTCCTTAAAACTACCTGCCCCTCCACCTAGCTTCATATTGTCTACAAACTTTACAACAAAACCATCAATTTTATCATCCAAATCATTGATATATAACATAAAAAGAATCGGTCCCAACACAGACCGCTGTGGAACACTGCTAGTCACTGGCAGCCAACCAGAAAATGCTACCTTTATTCTCACTCCTTGCCACCTGTCAATCAGCCAGTTTTATCCATGCCTGAATCTTTCCTGTAATACTACGGGCTCATAGCTTGTTAAGCAGCCTGCTGTGTGACACCTTGTCACAGGCCTTCTGAAAATCCAAGTACACAACGTCAACCAATTCTCCTTTGTCTATCATGTTTGTTATTTTTCAAAGAATTCCAACAAATTTATGAGGCAAGCTTTTCCCTTGAGGCAACTATGCTGTGCTTCCAAGTACCCTGAAGCCACACTCTTAATAATAGATTCCAACATCTTCCCAACAACTGATATCAGACTAAATGGCCTATAATTTTCTTTCTTCTGTTTCTCCCCCTTCTTGAAGAGTGGAGTGACACTTGTAATTTTTCAGTCTTCCTGAGTCATTCCAGAGTCTAGTGATTCTTGAAAGTTCATTACTATTGCTTCCACAATCTCTTTGGCCACCTCTTTCAGAACCCTGGATTGTACACCATATGTCCAGGTGATTTATCTACTTTCAGACCTTTCAGTTTCTCCTCTCTATTTATGGTAACTTCATACACTTCATGATCCCTAACATGTCGAATTTCTACCATACTGCTAATGTCTTCCACAGTGAAGACTAATACAAAATACTTATTCAGTTCATTAGCCATTTTGTATTCCCCCACTACTGTCTCTTCAGCATTGTTTTCCACTCTTATGAGATCCACTCTTGCCTCTCTTTTACACTTCATGTATCTGAAGAAACTTCTGGTATTATCTTTAATGTTATTGACTAATTTACTTTTGTATTGAATCTTTACCTTCTTAATGACCTTTTTAGTTGTCTTCAGTTGGTTTTTAAAAGCTTCCCAATCCTCTAACTTCCCATTAATTTTTGCTCCATTATATGCCTTCTCTTTGGCTTTTATGTTGGATTTGACTTCTCCTGTTAGCCAACTTTCCAATGTGCCAACTTTCCATTGGAATACTTCTTCCTCTTTGGGATGTATATATCCTCTGCATTCTGAATTGCTTCCAGAAATTCCAGCCATTGCTGCTCTGCCATCATTCCTGCCAGTGTTCTTTTTTGTTTAATCAATTCTGGCCAGCTCCTCTCTTATGCCTCTGTAAATTCATCTGACTTCAGCTTCTTCTTCTCCTCAAATTTCAGGGTGCATTTGATCATATTATGATCACTTTCCCTGAAGGGTTCTTTTACATTAAGTTCTCCAATCAATTTTGGTTTATTGCACAAAACCCAATCCAGAATAGCTGTTCCTTTGTGAGTTCAACCATACGCTGCTCTAAAAATCCATCTTGTAGGCACTCTAGAAATTCTCCCTCCTGCAATCCCATATTAACCTGATTTTCCCAATCTACCAGCATATTGAAATCTCCCATGATTATTGCAACATTGCTCTTTTGGTCTGCATTTTCTATCTCCCATTGTAATTTGTAGACCACATCCTTACTACTGTTTGGGGGTCTGCATACAACTCCCACCAAGGTCTGTTTACCCTTGCAGATCCTTAGCTCAATCCACAATGATTCAACACCTTCTGACCCTATGTCATCTCTATCTAATGATTTGATTTCATTATTTTACCAACAGAGCCACACCACTTCCTCTGCCTTCCTGCCTGTCCTTCCGACACAGTGTGTTTCCTTGGACATTAAGCTCCCAGCAATCTTCTTTCAGCCATGATTCATTGATGCCTATCTGCCAATTGGCAACTGTGCTGCAAGTTCAGCTATCTTATTCCGTAAGGATCTATAGTCCGGTATTCACCTTGTCCACCTTTTACATGGCAACTCATGTTGTTGACATGCTATCAACAGTCTCTCCTCCCTGCACATACCTTGTTTGTAAACCAGCTACCTTATCTTCAGCACTATCATCCGTCTTTCCTATAATATTTCTTGCATTGAAACATACGCAGCCCAGAACACTCATCGCACCATGCTCAACCTTCTGATTCATAACTTTGTCTGAGATCTTACCAACATTGGCTTCCACAACCTCTCCCCTAACTGTTATGGCACTCCAGTTCCCATCCCTCTGCAGCTCTAGTTTAAACCCCACTGTGAGCAGTAAAAGCCCTTTCTGCTAGGATATTAGTCCCCCTCCAGTTCAAGTGCAAACTGTCCCTTCTGTACAGGTCCCACCTTCCCCAGAAGAGAGCCCAATGATCCAAAAATCTTATGCGCTCCCTCCTACACCAGCTCCTTAGCTACATATTAAACTGTATAATCTTCCTAGTTCTGTTTTCACTGGCACATGGCACGGGTAGCAATCCTTCGATCACAACCTTCAATGTCCCGTGCGTTAACTTAACACCTAGCTCCCTGAGCTCCCTATGCAGAACCTCGTCAATTGTCCTACCTATGTCTTTGGTACCTACATGGACCATGACTTCTGGCTGTTCAGCATCCCATTTAAGAATGCACAAGAAATTAGCTGGTTTTCTGCATTAGTTACTCATAAAATATGGTCTGATCTTCATCTAAATCACAATAATGGACAAACACAAGCTGCCTAAGCTAATGACACACAATTATTGTACTTTTCATGTATTCCTGAACAGATTGTTTAATCTTTGCAGTCCAAGCTGGAAAACATATGAAAACCCTTGTATTTAATAAGTGGTAGAACCTCCTTTAACAGCAAAAACCTCCACCAAACATTTCCTATAACTCCCGATCAGATTTATACAATGGTGAGGAGGAATTTTAGACCATTTCTCCGTAAAAAAAACATTTCCAGTTCATCAATATTTCTGGGATACCTTGCATGAACAGCCCTCTTCAGGTCATGCCACAGCACCTCAGTTTGTTAGAGTTTGGACTCTGACTTGGCCATTCCAAAATATGAATATTCTTCTTTTTAAACTTTTTTGTTGTTAATTTACTCTAGTGTTTCAGATCATTGTCTTGTTGTATCAACCAACTTCTATCAAGCTCCAGGTGACAGAATGCTGCTCTGACATTCTCCTGTAAAATGTCTTGATACAATTTTGAATTCATTATTCCCTCAATTATTGTAAGCTGTCCAGGCCCTGAGACAGCATAGCAGCCCCAAACCATGATGCTCCTTCCACCATGCTTCACAGTTGGGATAAGGTTTTGCTGTTGATATGCAGTACCCTTTTTCCTCCAAACGTAGTGGTGTGTATTTTTGTCAAAAGTTCAACTTTTGTCTCATCCATCCACAAAATATTGTCCCAGAAGTGTTGTGGAACATCCAGGCAGTCTTTTGCAAACTTGAGATGTGCAGCAGTGTGTTTTTTTGGAGAGCAGTGGTTTCCTCCGTGGTGTCCTTCCATGAACACCATTCTAGTTCAGTGTTTTTTTATATAGTGGATGCATGAACAGAGACTTTAGCAAGTTCTAAAGATTTCTGCAGATCTTTTGCTGTTACCTTTGGTTTCTTTTTCACCTCCTTCAGCATTGCACATTGTGCACTTGGTGTGATCTTTGCAGGATGCCCACTTCTAAGGAGAGTAGCAAGAGTACTGAATTACTTCTATTTCTTCTCTTACTGTGGACTGATGAACACTCAGGTCTTTAGAAATGATTTTGTAGCCTTTTCCAGCTTCACGCACCTCTACAGTTCTTCTGAGGCCCTCTGAAAGGTGTTTCAATTGAGGCATGGTGCACATAAATAGATCTTTCTTGCGAAGAGCAAGCTCTGTCCGTAACCTGACTTTGCAAGTCTTTTTTATAGAGCACGGCACCTCTACAACCCACACTTTAAATCTCATCTCCCTGATTGGAACACTGAACTCCAAATAGCTTTTGTGGAAGGCATCAGTCCAGAGTTTCACCTACTCTTTTGAACCTAGACAGTGATTGTTGAAATGGTGTACTCAGTATTGACAAGAAGAAATACAATTGGCTGTGTCTTATTCATTTAGGCAGATTGTGTTTGTCTATTATTGTGACCTAAATGAAAATCAGACCACATCTTATGAGTAATTAATACAGAGAACCAGGTAATTGCAAAGGGTCACAAACTTTTTCTTGCAACTGAACTTCAGTCAGTAAAAAATATTGCATCTTATTTTTTGCAGCTTATTATTATAACCACACTGGATTGAAGTAACTTTCAGTGTATTATGAATCAGTTTTAAGCTTAAAACATAATGTGATACAATAAAAGCCTCTGTGTTTGTGATAGTTGGTAGACTCTAAAAACAAATTCAACCATTTTGTGTTCCATGTTTTTTTTGGCATGTAGATAATCTTCTGTGAAATAAAGTGTACATACTTTCCGTGTTGGTGCGTGGTCAAGTGGTTAAGGCGTTGGTCTAGTGATCTGAAGGTTGCTAGTTCGAGCCTTGGCTGAGGCTGCATGTGTGTCCTTGAGCAAGGCACGTAACCACACGTTGCTCTGCGATGACACCGATGCCAAGCTGTATGGGTCCTAATGCCCTTCCCTTGGAAGGTGGCATGAAGAGAGAAGACTTGCAGCTTGGGCAACTGCCGAAATTCCATAAAAAAAACTCCTTGCCCTGGAATACCCTGGAAACTTTCCAAGGCACAAATCCATGGTCTATCGAGACTAACAGAGGCCTACAAACCTACAAACATACTTTCCCCATCAGAATACTCTGAATAGTGAATTGAAGCTGTAGTTCAAATGGTAGTTTGGTAATTTTACTGTTTGTTTTATGGCTGTCGGTTTCATTGAAACTCTCAAGCAGGATGTATCCTTGAAAGCAAAAAGAGAAAAAAAATGCAGGGAAAGGAGTGAGTGAGTGGACTTAGTTTTTCATGACCTGACATGGTCACAATGAGCAAAGTAGCCAACTCCTGGTTTTGGACTTTAACCTTCCACATAGAGAACTGTGTGAATATTGTTGAAGATGGAAATATGAGGTTAAAAATACATAAAATTGAAACTTGAGCCAGTCAGGCAGCTTCCAGAGAGCTAGGAAGAAAGACTTTTCACAATGACATGCATATAGTTCTGAACAACTTGGCACAACATTGTGGGCCGAAGGGCCTGTAATGTGCTGTACTGTTCTATGAAGTGAGAGCAGTGTTGGAAAATGAGAAAAATTACTCCAAATTAAACTTACAGTGTTAATAACAGTATGATTTTTGGTCCACCATTTATTTGAAATCCATTTGAGCATCAAATGGAAATCTACTTGTATGAGGCAGGCTGTATATTTTGAAGACTTGGATAAATTGGCCTTATTTTAAAACCAAAATGAACCAATTTAATTCCATTTGAAAAGCCATGGTATTATTAAGGTGCAGTTTGCTACTTATATCTGTTGATCATCATGCAGTTTTATGCTTGGCATAAGACTCCTGTCTTTCTAGTATCCTCTCCTTACTCAGTCATCACTAATATTTTATGTTTATGATTGCATATTGTATAATGCATCAGTAGTGTCCTAATCCTGTAGCTTTTCATACCTTGCAGCATACAAAGTTTGAAATGCATGGATATTATTTAATTCTATTGATTCAAGCTCTTTAAATCTGTAAAATGTTGGAAAGTCACTAATTCTGAGTGTGAAATGCAGGCGAGTAATGAACTGGCAATTAATAGAGATGAAAAGCTTTGTCTGCATTGATATCATTCCAATTCTGAGCACTAACTCTTGGATTTTCAGATATTTATTAGCTTTTTGATTGTGTAATTTTATAATGTTAGGAGTGTTCTGAATAATTATATTAATAGCCTTAACATAATTAAAATTTCCAGTTTTTCTGAACAAAAGGGATGAACTTATCTATTTTTATTAATTGCTTTAAATAAAGAATGCAGTACAGTCATAGCAAAATTTAAATTTATTTATTGCAGCAACTGTATTCTCAGATTACTAATATGTTTTTGTTTGTGCTGAGAAAAGCCTTGGGGAAATTTAGCATTAGGGGGCCCAGTTAAAGATTTAGCTCACACTGTACACAAATGTAGCTCCTAAAATTAATATCACAGGAAACCTAGGTCCACATCTTAATTATAGTGAAACAGCCCAAACTTAATTATTGAGGCAGTAAAATATTTCTTTGGTGCTGGAAAATAAATGATTTAAATGTATTACATAATTTTTAGTGGATATTTACTCTAAACTGAAGTCACAGAGCTGATAACAAACAGATATTTGGTCAGCCATTTGCTACTTTCCATTCAAGCAGTCTCCTTTGTTTATGTATATGATATTGACATATTTTGCAACTGATTCTATCATACCTCGAGGCTAGTATAGTGGGAGGCAGTGGGGAGGGGTAGGGTGGGGAGATGAGATTATAGATGACAAGAGTTACCACTTGAGGGAGACACAAAAGGTTTTGTTATTAATAATTTTCATTTATTATTGTAAATAATAAAGGAGAATAGTTTCACTATTATTTAGCCCCCCTGTACCCCAGACATAAATTCTATTATTTTTCTGATTTAAATGATAATTAATATGACAAGACAGCTACTAGAAATTTTAAATTGGTTTGTTATCTTTGTAGTTAATTTCACGTTGTTGGTGAACAAAAATCATACAAGTAGTATGTAAGTTACAAGTTTCTAGGTAACAAAAGTGTTAGTAACTGAAAAGGTATCAACAAATATTTTAGATTTATTAGTTATTAAACAAGTTTACTTTGTTTAACTAAGGACATTAAGCATCCAATTTAATCATAATATCTTATATTTTAATTCAGAATCTTGTTCATGAGGGACATCTGCTGCCCCTTTCACCCTATTCTGACTGAACTATGAATTTACCAACTTCTCAACCAGTATCCAATGCAAGAAGGGTAGGTGCTTTCTCCAGTAGAATACTGGAAAGAAATTATTCTCTTTGGCCACAACCACCATTTCTTTGTCACTTCTACCTGATAACTTGCTGAAACTGGAAGTTAAGTTTTTGCTATGTATATTTCAACTTATTTGTATATTCTTTCATTTACCCTGAATAATTTAATGGCATTATTTATATAATATTTGAAATATTTTAAAAATACTGGAAATTAATTTTATCTTCTAATCAAATGGGATAGTTATACTTTTACCTTTAGACCTGCATTTTAATTATGGAGTCATAGGTTCAAACAGCATCGCAATATGCCTTTTGGCCACCACATTTACAGTGACCCATTGGCACCCATCTATTTTAGCCCTATCTTCCAGTTCTTTGCCCATAGTCTTCTATGTCTAGGTGATTTAGATATTCGTCAAGACATTTAAAAAAATTCTATTAGTGTCTCTTTTTCTAAAGATCTCTCAGGCAGTGCATTTCAGATATTCATCACTCTCTGAGTAATAAAAGGTCCACCTTAGTTCCCCTTTATCCCTTATCTCTTAGCCTAAATCTGTATCTTCTCTGATATGGGGGAAAGTTACTTGCAACCTACCTTATATATAGCCTTGTAAGTTTACATACTTCTGTTATATTCCCTCTTGGTCTCCTCCACTCCAGGGAAAACAGGGCAAGCCCTTCATAATTTAATTGCTCCCTCCTGCAAAAAATCCTGCTAAATCTTTTCTGCACCCTCTCTGTCTATCACGTCTTTCTTTTCCTGTGATGACCTGAATTGCATGCGTACTCCAACTGATGTCTGACTAAGGATTTATAAACTCTCTGCTCCTGTCCTCAGTACCCTATTAATGAAGGCTACTATCAACATGCCTTCATAACCAAGTTATTTGCTTGAGATACCACTGTTTTGGCTTATATACCAATGTCCTTCTGTTCCTCGGTACTCTCTTGAATGCTACTACTGATGGCTTATGCCTCATTAGTACTCCCAAAATGCATCACCTCGGGATCAAGTTCCCACCTGCCATTCTCTGCGCGTTTCACCAACACATTGATGTCATCACGTAGCACATTGTCAATAACTCCACCAATCATTTGTCTCCTCTGTGAACTTTGTAATTATGTCTCCTGTATTCACAACCTCATTATTTACATATTACAAACAGCAAGGAACTCAGCACCATTTCCCATGGAGCACCATTAGTCACATATAACTACTACTATCAGCCATTTACCTCTGTATCCAACCGCTACACAATTTTGGATCCAACTTTCCAAATGTCCTTGGATCCTATGGGTCTTAATACTTTGGTTCAGTCTCCCATCTGGGACATTATCAAAGGCTTTACTGAATTAAGTACTTGTTAGCCACATCCACTGCATGGCCCTTATCAATAAACTTGGTTAGCTCTTCAAAATATTCCATCAGAATTGTCAGAAAAGGAGTTTTCTTAAGCAATATGCTGAGAAGAGACAACTTATCTACCCAGGGGTGAATAAATTACCAGAGGTCATTGGGGGAAGCAAGGGAAGAAACTGCCAGGGAACAGACAGAGGTGTTGGTATTTTTCTTATCTATATGTAAAATATCAGAGGACTGGAGGGTGGCTAATGTTGTGCCTTTATTTAGGAAGATTTACAAGGACAAGCCAGGGAACTACAGGCCAGCAAGCTTAACATCAGTTGAGGGAAAGTTAATGGAAGGGATTCTGAAAAACAGGATCTATCTGCATTTGAAAAGACAAGGACTGATAAGGCATAATCTGCATGGCTTTATGAGTGATGAGTAACGGCTCATAAATTTGACTGCTTTTTTCGAAGAGATGATGAAGAGGATTGATGAGAGCAGGATGGCAGACATTTTCTCCATGGGCACATGAGATTCTGCAGGTCCTGCTGAAGGGTCTCATCTTGACATGTCAACTATTTATTCCCCTCCATAGATGCTAGCTGACTTCAGCATTTTGTGTGATTTTCTACATGGACTTTAGCAAGGCCTTTGATGGAGTTCTGCATGATAGGGTGGCCCAGAAGGTTAGATCACAAGTAATCCAGGTGAATTTATCAACTAGACACAAAATTGGCAAGGTGATAGGAATCAGCGGGTGGTACTGGGACATTGTTTATCAGACTGGAGACCTGTGACCAGTCACATGTTAAATGGTTTCAGGTTAGGTCCTCTGTTGTTGTCATATATGGTAATAAATTGGATGTAGACGGGTCATATTCTGCATGGAGGTCGGTCACCAGTGGGGTGCTTCAGGGATATGTTCTGGGATCCTTTTCGTGATTTTTATAAATGACCTGGATGAGGAAGTGGAGAGATGGGTTAGTAAGTTTGCTGATGACACAAAGGTTGGAGGTATTGTGGATAGTGTGGAGGGCTCTCAGAGGTTACAGCGGGACATTGATAGGATGCAAAACTGGGCTGTAAAGTGGCAGATGGAGTTCAACCAAGAAAAGAGTGAGGTGGTTCATTTGGTAGGTCAAATATGATGGCAGAATATAGTATTAATGGTACGACTCTTGGCAATGTGGAGGATCAGAGGGATCTTGGGGTCTGACTCCACAGGACACTCAAAGCTGCTGTGCAGGTTGACTCTTTAGTTAAGAAAGCATATGGTGCATTGGCCTTCATTAATTGCGGGATTGAGTTTAGGAGCTGAGAGGAAATGTTGCAGCTATGTAGGACCCTGGTCAGACCCCACTTGAAGTATTGTGCAGTGTTCTGGTTGCCTTACTATAGGAAGGATATGGAAACCATAGAAAGGGTGAAGAGGAGGTTTACAAGGATTGGGGAGCATGCCTTATGAGAATAGGTTGAATGACGGAGGATGTACAGTGACATGATAGAGGTGTATAAGATGATAAGAGGCATTGATCATGTGGATAGTCAGAGGCTTTTTCCCAGGGCTGAAATGGCTAGCATGAGAGGGCGCAATTTTATGGTGCTTGGAAGTAGGTACAGAGAAGATGTCAGGGGTAAGTCTTTTATGCAGAGAGACGTGAGTGTGTGGAATGGGCTGCCAGTGACAGTGGTGGAGGCGGATACGATAGGGTCTTTTAAGAGACTTGGATAGGTACATGGAGCTTAGAAAAATAGAGGACTGTGGGTAACCCTGGGTAATTTCTAAGGTACGGACATGTTTGGCACAGCTTTGTGGGCTGAAGGGCCTGTATTGTGCTGTAGGTTTTCTATGTTTCTATGAATTGCAGATGATACTAAAATTTGTGGTATGGTGCATAGTGAAGAAGACTATGAACGTTTATGAAGAATCTAGATCAACTGAGAAAGTTTGCCAAGGAATGGCAGATAGAATTTAACTCGGCCAAATATGAAGTGATGTACTTTGGGAAATTGATCTAGGGCAGTATTGTCAGAGAGTTAACTCAGCAGAGAGCATTTGGGGTACAAGTATATAGTTGTCTGAAAGTGGTGAAACAGATAAGATAGGATTGTGTAGAAAACATATGGTATGCTTTCCTTCATTGGATGGGGCACTGAGTACATGCGTGGGATGTCACTTTACAGGTGTACAAAACTTTGGTGAGACCACACCTAAAATATTGTTTGCAGTGCTTGTCACCATGCTACAATAAGGATGTGACTAACCTGCAAAGGGTGCAGAAAATATTCACAGCAATGCTCCTGGGATTGTAGTTGTTGTTTATAGGAAAGATTGGACAGGCAGGGACTGGAGTGAAGGAGGCTTTAGGTGACCTTATACGGGTTATAAAGTCATGCTGGGCAAGGTATGATAGATTGTGTCTGTGTTTTACCCATGGTAGAGAGTAGATGACTATAAAGAGAAAGGGAATAGGTTTATGCAGAGAGGGAAAAGATTGAAAAGAAGCCATAATTTCACACAGAAGGTGACAAGTATAAGGAATGAGCTACGAGAGGAAGTGTAGAGACAAGTACAATTAGAATACTTAAAAGGCATTTGTGCAGCTGCTTGAATAAGGAAGCTTTAGCATTTATAGGAAGCAAATGTACGCAAAGGGGATTAGCTCAGGAAGCTTGGTCAGCAAAAACAAATTGGGCTGAAAGGCCTGTATCTATGCATTCTCTGTGCCTATGAATAATGTTCTGAGAAAGCTTAATGCACAATCTATTTTCATACCATAGTATGTTGTTCCATTACTTATCATAAAACTACCCAACCAAATTTTTCAAATGTTATGAAAATAAATCAGAAAGATTATTTTCATGCATTCCATTGCCTCAATGAACATTTGAAGCTTTATCCAGTAAATTGTACTCTGTAACATCAATCACACACAAGAAAACTGGGAGCTAACAATATATAATCCTCATACTAAGCAAAAAGTAACCCAGAAAACTTTAATCATGTATGATTAAACCAAATTCTAATCTGAGAATCCTCTGCATTCTTAAGAACAGGATCTTGCAGTGGGATTAATATAATATTTATTATTAATAAAAATTAAAATGCCCCTACATGAAATGATATTATCCAAACTATTAAAATTTAGAGCACACAGCTCTATTTACCCCTTCATCTGACAATGATTGGTTCGTAAACTGTAGTCAAATATATGGAGACCTCAAGCATAATAGGTATAGACCACCATTCTAATAGAATAAGGATTATTTTCTGGGGATGAAATTGAGGTGAAGCTATAAAGTAGGGATTTTATTAAGGGAGATTTACTGGTCCAGAATCCATTAACTTTTCCCAAGTGGTGTTCCCCATGAACCAGCTTGTTTCGGACCTCCAAGCCTGTACGTTACATGGGAGCCCAAAGCTTGCTGGAATTTGTATGCTAGCTCACCGTACTTCTGTTCAATTGCTGGGCTCAGTGCTGACATCCTGAGTTCAGAGACCTGATGATCTTTCGGCTTTATACCAATACATGGCATAGACCCATTCATTCATATGCATTTCCTGACCTTGGTTGAAGTGCAGGGAAGTGAATAATTTTGTCTCTTAATTTTGCTTCACTTTCATGTTTTAACTAGTTTAAGTCACTTAACTATATATGTAAGTTTATTATTTTGTTTATTTTTAGTTTGCAATTATTTAATACCTTTGAATTGATTTTACATATCTCTGATTATTTGGGTAATCTAGGAGCAGGACCTCCAGATTTAACATCTAAAGCCTAGTTCATACCTTTGCTTCTGAGCAAAGATGCAGCAGCTGGAACTCAATTGAATCATAGAACCAAAAAATATAAGTGGAACCAGTTGTTAAAATGTAAGTTATAATTGTGAATCACTATTTTTGGAATTCCACCATGGTGGGGGAACATGATAGGATAGTTGTCCTTTATGGTTTGTTCCATTCATACCTCCAAGACTGTGTATCCATGGCTTGGCATTTCTTTTTCTAACTTCCGAATAATGATCTTAATATCTTTCAATTTAGAATCTCATCCCCCAAAAGCCCGTCACCAAAGTAACACTGACCACCCAATAGTGAAACATTGCTTTTAGGTGTTGGTTGAAAGATGACTATTGGCTTGGACATTGTAAAAATATTGTCTTCTTCAATATTCTGCTATGGGAATGTTTCCCTCCAACTGAAGATAGTTGGAGCCTTGAATTAGTGATTGCTTTAAGTAAAGACACGTTCATTTTTTCAGTACCATGCTGAAGTTTCAACTGTGATTTTATTCCAATGTCTCGAGTGGAACATACTCCAAAATACTAATAAATTACTATTGACTCAGTATTATCTATATGGCCATATAAATGTTTGTTGAAAAATATTTTTAAAAAGCTTGCAAACTTTCCAGTGTTGGTATATTACGTTTATTTTCCTTTTAATTTGACAACGTGTATTTCCATGGGGAGCTGCAGTCATGTAATATCATTGCCACAATTTCTGTTGCTGCATTGTAAGCACTAGACATGTATGTTTCCAGAGGGAGGTGGAGTGCATTTCCAGATAATTAAAAATAGGAAAGGATTACAATATAATAATTATTTGGTTAATATTGGAAAAGTATGTGGAGTATAATGGAGCTGCATAATGTTGTGTCCTGATTTGGTCAACGGCATTAATTCAAGATCCTTCAGTGTCCTAAGGGGCAGGTTCCCAGCATAAGAAGACAAAACTACATGAACATAGGAATTAAATGGAGGATTTGATAAGTTAAAACACTCCCAGCTCTGCCTCCCATGGATGAGATCAGCAATTTATGTCCCCCTTCAGACCCTGAAGCATAATTTAAGTAAGCACTGCATTAGAGTTCCGAATGCTGCAATGTGCAGTATTAAACCATGGCATATTCTTCTTGAGTAGCACAAATTCAAAGAAAAGTAAGGCATTATTCTGGTATCCTCAGCCAGTTTTTAGCACTCATGTAACTCTACTGAGAGAAAAATAACAGACTATTTGCTCATTGTTCCACCGTGGGAGCCTGTGTGAAAGCTGTGTTTTCTAAGCTGGCTTTCAAAAAGCTGTTTGTCCTCTTACAATGTAAAAAAAAATCCATGGTAATATGAAAATAAGGAAAGGTCAGTTATCTTTGCATCCTGAACAGCATTCATTGACCAACAACTCAAAAACACTGCCATGATTTAACTGCTAGTTTGTGACATTTCTGTGTGGAAATTACCGGCCCTGTTCCCTCTATTAGAAAAAGAACTACACAAGAGTTAGATTAATTGCAAAGCACATTGGCATAACCTGAAAGCATGAAGGGTGCTCTGTAAATATGGTATTATTTCCTTCTGGGAAGAAAATTGTAAAATATTAACTAGAATAGGAATATATTTTAGTAGTGCCTCGGAATAGGAAGGAATTGGACAAAGGATCAAACTGCAAAATGAAGAATTTAGAAATTATTCCAGGATATGTGTCTTTGCAAAAAGCATTGTAAGTTTCAAGATAAAATAATGAAGGTGAAAATACTTGAAAAAGAAATTAAATGCAAATTAAATACTGTGTTTGATAATTTTGGACTGATAGATCTTCATCATTTGTCAATTTCAGTGTTTTAGTATACGTTAGGAACTATCTACCATGGAGTAGTTGAGACAGTAATCTGTTGATAAGGATTCCTATTGGGTACTGCCATTAAAACTTTCTTCTGGTTGACTAAGGAATTACTTTCTATTTACAAGCATGCCATTGGCCTGTTCTTTTCAACGTAGCAGTAAATCTATTCTTCTATTCCCATGTCGTGCTAAGTAGTGTAGGCATTTAGGATATGGAGAAAGAATTCTCTAATTGCTATAAGTTTATAGTTAATAGCATTCAAAATTTTTCTAGTAACAGCAAAAAGGGGAAATCTTTCAATTATATTAGCTTTTTCCTTGCCACAGAATGTGTTTATGGTGCAAATTTCCTCCTGAAATGTTTGGGGGAAGAGACATATATTTATTACCGTATATACCCAGTACAGTTGTCCTTCTGATGACGCATTTTTGTTCAGGAACAAAACAAAAATTTCAAAAACTAAAATGACTGAATTAATTGGTTTATAAATCATTAAACTGTAAAAACTGTGAATGAACTGAACATCTATGTTCATGCAAGATGAACCTAATTAGGTGATGATATATTAGAGCTGAGAACCAAACTTTTATGTTTTGTACCTTTGGATGATTTCATTCCTGGCTCAGTGCATGGCTTTGGCTTTCCTTAGCAACTTTCCGTTTACAGTGTTGATATTAAACCGTAAGACCATTGTTCAGAAATATGAAGCTGCTTTTGATTAACTTAGCTGATGACAGAAATGTTAATTTGATGGAAATGTTCTCATTTTGGTAGGTTCATTACATACTGTATATAATGAATATAAATCTTTACTTATATTTGACAGTTTGATTATATTATGTCAAAGAATATTCAAACATCGCACTAAGCATTAATAAAATTAATTTGTTACAGTTACAACTTACAAAAAAGACTTATAAATCAGGACTTATTAAAGACTTATTAATTTTAGCCCATAAAATTTCTAAATTGCATTGTATACATGGCAATCATTACCTGAATTAACAAAATCTTCTTATGCTATTTCCATTTGCAGTGTATTGCTTTTCACATGGACCTTTTTTTTTGTGATGCCAATTATTATAATTAAACAGCATGAAAACAGGCTCTTCAGTTCAACTTATCCATGCTAAACATGCTGCCCGTCAGGTTAGGCCCCCTTTTTCTGCATTTGGCCAATATCGCTCCAAATCCCTCCCATCCATGTACCAATCCAAATGTGTTTTTAAGCCTCTTCCACTTTCTCTGCCAGCTCTCGCCATAACCCACCACTAACAGCATGAAGCTGTTCCCCGTTTAAATCCTTCACCCCTCAATTTAAAACTATCTTATAACTATATGCTTTATTTTATTAACATATCCTGACAATAAATCAAAGCAACCTTTCACAAGATTTAAATTGTAAATCACATATTTACAAAAGTATACAGTGACTAGATTATATCAATAGCAAATCAAAAATGAATTGTATGCCCATAAAATATAATGAAAGAAGCCATAAAAATGAAATGTAGATCAGTAAGGAAATATGTAGATAACTGCAGCCATCAGGCAGAGATGCATTAAAAAATCTATTATCTATTAATCATCAGTGGCCTTTGCATTTCAGTCAGCAGTTGGTAATGGGCTACCACTGGTAGTAAATCACCTACCTAATGCTTGTTTCTAACTCCCAGCAGCAGAGTCACCACCCACAGTAAACAGAATCTGATAGCTCTGTACTCTGCTATAATAAGGAATATTTAATTTATGTAAAAGGCTAATGTTCATTTCTTTAAAATAAAGTGGTGGGGGGATTAAGAATAATCTACAGCTGTATACACAAAAACATTTAAAATTGGCTAAGTGAGCCAATAGTTTCACTAGCCTGAAAAACTACAAGAGGTTGTTGCTGATTTCTACTATAAAATTAATTTGTTACAGTTACAACTTACAAAGAAGTATTTGATGGCCTGGATTTTGATGAGCGGGGAGGGTATTGCCCTCTGTGGACTCGTAGCATGGATTTCTTGCTTGCCGATGTGATCAAGATGTCAGTCAGACTGAAGAATTCTGACAAAACAATAAATGAGGAAATAAAAGGCTTAAGCTTAAACTTTCAGAGGGTAGAGATTGAGATTGGATTAAGGCAGGTTTGGAAGTATCATAAAAATGCAAAACCCTACTTTCTCATGTTTTAAGTGGAGACGTGTTCCTGTAGGATGTTTTTCTCTCAACAGTAATGATGAGTACCACAGCTGCTGGTTCACAGCAGAGCCCACTTAAGAAATTTGTTTTGGAAACTGACAAGCCAATCTCTTAAGTAGCCAACAGCTACCTTTAGAGACACAAGTGACTGCAGATGCTTAGCACCATCTGGCCTTCTGTTTGAACAGAGCCATACACTTTTAAACATATCGCATACGTGAGTGTGATAGTTTAATGATATAACTTAATAGAATATCAGTGGTCATTTAGGTTTACTTACTGACCCTGTTTCAGACAACATGAGAGTACCTAATGTGAAAAACTTAATGAAGAGACAACTACCAGTCAGCAAATAACTTGCTGGGCCAGAAAAACTAGTTACATTATCTGTTTATGGATCAAGAAATGTGAGGTGAAAAAATTAAATAGACTCAATTTTTTGTTGTTTATGATATGTATTTATTTATTTAATATCCTCCCATCTCACACACACACACATAAATTTTGCAAGAGTGAATTTTATTCTGTATCTCAGATTTTACGGTTGTGAATTCTGTAAGGACAAATTTCTGTAATCCAAACAGCTGCATTGCAGAGATTGTATGTTTCTCTCTCCACCACTTTTGACCTGCTGTTTTTTTTCAGCATTTTTAGTTTTCATTAAAGAAATATAATTAAAAAATCACAAATTCTTTGAAATAGTTAAACATTTTTTGGGAGATATCTTCCCAACTCAGAATTTTGGTATTGAAGATTTTCAAGAACCCCACATCTTTGAAGTCATACGTGCCTTTGTCCACTGGCCTTGAAGCGGTACATTTTCTATGCTGGAGTTCCTTCAGATTACACTCATTTTCCATTCATTATACCTGACCAAATTCAGTAGATCCATCTGTATTTGCGACAGGTTATTAAACTTGGCAATTTAGATTCCTCAAGTACTTTCATGCCTGGAAGGTTAATTTCTGATGTTTAGAATACTGTGTAGAAAGCTATGCCTGCCGTAAGTGATTCAAAACTCATTTGTCAAACAGCATAGCATTTAGAATGGATGCTTTGAAGATCCACATATTGATGCTTAATTTTGGTTTTCTGTGATACTACAAAAAAACAATCAGTCAATTGTCTAAATGGGGTTGTTTTCCAATAGGATAATTCAGTACATGTATCATTAAGGAGTATAATTTATGTAAACCTTCCTGAATGGTATTACCTACTGAAATATTGGATGCTGACCGGTTAGCATACTTACTCTATAATCACTGCCTTCTTTAGCATGGTGGTGAGACATAATTCATTTCAAATATATGAAGACATAGCACATTGTTGTTTAAGCCTCACTTCATTGTGTGTATTAGGACTGTGTCATCATCAAAAGCAAGCTCTTACACAACAGATGTTTGATTTTGCATTTTGCTTTTAGGCATGCAATATTAAAGAGTTCCCCATCTGATTGTAGATGAAGTAATTCAGTTTTGGCTCCCAAAGAGAAAACACAGGAAAGCAACAGAAATAACAAAAGAAACAAGGACTATTGGTGCTAAAATACATGCCAGTTCAATGTTTTCTCCAATCATAAAATTCTCCTTGCAGTGATATTTTTAAAAATGGAGATATGTGACTTACCATCATGGAAAGGCATTGTCAGAATTGTTCAGCAACTATGTGCAATCACCAAGAAAGAACCATTCAACTAAGTTGCTAGTAACATCAAGGGGAGATTTCCCCCCATATTT
The DNA here is from genome assembly GCF_048418815.1 of Hemitrygon akajei. NCBI lineage: Eukaryota > Metazoa > Chordata > Chondrichthyes > Myliobatiformes > Dasyatidae > Hemitrygon > Hemitrygon akajei. The sequence continues at coordinate 147,367,806 of NC_133126.1, read as the reverse complement.
ATTGAAATCACTTCAGTCTCACTTGGGTTTGGAAGGTGGCATTATGTTGTCATTACGGCAATGTCTTCACCACTGGCCGATAAATAAGGTCTTGTATGAATATTTAAGACCAACCTATACCTTTCATTTCTGCAGCAGAACTTTAATTTCATCTTGCAACCTTTCAATATGTTTGGGAGGTTGTTGATATTTTAAATTAATTTATGGGCAGCTTAGTATCAAATACATGCATGCTCTGAAATTTGGGAATATTGTACTTCAGAAAGAACAATTTAATATGAGTACCGTTTGGAATAGCATTTTATTCAATATTGCATCTGTTCATATTTCAGAGTTATGTTACCCCTGATGAACTTAAATTGTGCAATCTTCTTGTCTGAGGTTATTTGCTTGTTTTTAATTCTTGCAAACACATCCCTTATTGTTCATTTTCAAAAGATACTTCTCACAACAATTGTGCAATATGATTGCTGTTCATTACAAATTAATTTGGCCACCCTGAGATTTACACATGCCAAGAGGGGAAATGTATTCAATAGCAGTCCATAATTTTGCATAATAGAAATTTTACTTTTTTTAATTTAGTGTGATAACCTTATTGAGTGTAAATAGCATACTTTAGAAGTTTTCTCTTGATGATAATTGAACCTAGTTCATACCTGAGACAGTCCTCCCAAAGGGTCTCGGCCTGAAACGTTGATCGTACTCTTTTCCATGGATGCTGCCTGGCCTGCTAAGTTCCTCCAGCATTTTGTGTGTATTGCAATGAGGAATTCTCATCCCTTTGCATTTTTGCATCTTAACACTACCTGAACTACATATTTTTTCTTTCAATATTAATTTGCTGCTATTATGATTTTATTGTTATTTATTATGCACATATGTGCATTATGTATAATTTATGTTAAATTAAATGTATATTAACATATTCTAGTAACACCTTGTAATGGACTGTGCTGCTGACACAAACATATATTTTAATGGCATATATATACTTTTGTATGTATGCTTACGAACGTGAGCTTGAACTTGATTAATACTTTGTATGATCTGTAAGTTACAATATACACTCAGTGGCCACTTTATTATGTACCTGTGTACCTGTTAAAGTGACCATTGAGCGTATATTTGTTATCTTCTGTTGCCATAACTTATGCACTTCAAGATGCAATGCATTGTGTATTTCAGAGATATTCTTCTGCACAGCACTGTTGCAACGTGTGGTTATTTGGGTACCTGTTGCCTTCCTGTCAACTTGAATCAATGTGGCCCTTATCCACTGACCTCTTTCATTAACAAGATGCGTTTTCCCACACAACTGCTGGTCACTAGATTTTTCTTGTTTTTCACCATTTTCTATAAAATCAAAAGGCTGTTGTGCGTTAAATCCCAGGAGGTCAGCAGTTTCTGAGAGGCGCAAGCCAAATCGTTTAGCACCAACAATCATTCCACGGTCAAAGTCACTCAGATCACATTTCTTCCCCTATTCTGATGTTTGGTCTGAATAACAACTGAACCATTTGATCGTGTCTGCATGCTTTTATGCACTGAAGTGAGATGCTGAAGATGTTCTATAGGTCAGTTGTGGAGAGCGCCCTCTTCTTTATGGTGGCGTGTTGGGGAGGAAGCATTAAGAAGAGGGACGCCTCACGTCTTAATAAGCTGGTAAGGAGGGCGGGCTCTGTCGTGGGCAAAGTACTGGAGAGTTTAACATCGGTAGCAGAGCGAAGGGCGCTGAGTAGGCTACGGTCAATTATGGAAAACTCTGAACATCCTCTACATAGCACCATCCAGAGACAGAGAAGCAGTTTCAGCGACAGGTTACTATCAATGCAATGCTCCTCAGACAGGATGAAGAGGTCAATACTCCCCAATGCCATTAGGCTTTACAATTCAACCGCCAGGACTTAAGAACTTTTTAAAAGCTATTATTAATGCTTTTTGAGATAGTGATTTAGATGTATATCATATTTTTTACTGAGTTAAGTATTGTATGTAATTAGTTTTGCTACAACAAGTGTATGGGACATTGGAAAAAAGTTGAATTTCCCCATGGGGATGAATAAAGTATCTATCTATCTATCTATCTATCTGAATTGCTGCCACATGATTGGGTGATTAGATATTTGCATTAACGAGCCGGTTTCCAGGTGGACACTAAGTGTATATTGTATGGGTTCTGAGTTCCAGTCACATATAACTATTGTCATTAAATGGTATTAATGTCTCTCTATCTGATACCACAATCTCTGATCATTTTTGCATAGTTTTTGATTACCTTCTGCTTGTAACCAAGACCACAAAAGAAACTACATCTAAAAATAGTTTCTTGATGCTGCAATGCTACTTAAATTCTCTGAGCTGGTGAGTTTCTTTGACCCATGTGACCTAAGCTACTCCGTAAATGAAATGGTTGTTTCTTTCAACAATAACTTGACAAATATATTAAACTCAGTGGCCCCTCTTAAGTTTAAAAAGAAACCATGGTTAAACAATTCTGACTGTGAACTCAAGATCAAGCAGAGTAATTGAGAAAAAAATCGAGGAAAACTGGACTAGAAGTCCACCATAACATTTTCAAGGAAAACCTGGCCTCCTTTTATGCTGCTATACACTCTGTAAAAAGAGCCCATTTTGTCAAGATCATTACAGAGAATAGCGGCAATTCATGAATGTTGTGCTCAACTGTAAACTGACTGTTGAACCTTGCCCCTTGTCCTCTGTATAATGTAATCAGTCAAGCATTTGCCACAAACTGAGGATTTGTAATATTTTTAATTAACAAAATTACTTCCATTTGGGAGATTTTAGCTACAGATACTAGTAACTTCTATAACCAACCTGGTAAAAAGACAGCAACCATATCAAAATTTACAAGGATATCCGGGATAAGATTGTAACAAAGAGTAAAACGTCTACTTGCTCTTCTTGACCCTGTCCCTACCACACTTTTTAAGGCCCCTTTTAATAGTGTTTTTAATTCCATTAGAAAAATTAATATATCTCTTGAAACTGGAGTTTTTCCAGATGCCTTCAAAATTGCGGCTGTCAAACCCCTACTTAAAAAGTCAAACTTAATAGTGAGGTACTAGCTAACTACAGTCCTTGATCAAATCTCCCTTTCCTGGGCAAGGTTCTTTAGACAGTCATTGTCAACCAAATCAACAACTTTCTGAATGAGAACAATATTCTAAAAAAGTTGCAGTTAGGTTTTAGAGCAAACCACAGCACGGAGACGGCCTTACTAAAACTGTCAGCAACCTAAGGCTCAGCGCTGATGCCAACAGTGTCTCAGTTCTAATTCTTCTTGATCTATAAATAAGTTACTATCATTATTATTATGCGTGAGTACAGAAAAACTCCATATTTAACCACTGCGATTAACAGATGCTTTAAATAAGTACAATGACAATGTCTGTGGCAATGAATTCCACCAATTCTCCACCCTCTGGTTAAAGAAATTCCTCCTCATTTCTTTTCTAAATGTGTGTCCACCTACTCTGTCTCAGCCCTGTGGTCCTCTAGGAAACATCCTCTCCATGTCCATTCTATCTAGGCCTTTCAATATTTGATGGGTTTCAATGAAATTCCATCACCCCCCACCATTCTTCGATACTCAATCAGTACAGATCTGGACCCATCAAAAACTCCTCATACATTAACCCTGTCATTCCCAGAATCATTCTTATGAACCTCCTCTTGACCCTCTCCGATAAGGAGTTCAAAACTGCTCATAATACTCGAAGTGTAGTCTGACCGTTGCCTTATAACGCCTCAACTTTATAACCTAATCCTCTTGAAATGAATGCTAACATTGCATTTGCCTTCCTCACCACTGACTTAACCTGCAAGTTAACCTTTAGGGAATCCTACATGAAGATTTCCAATCTGTTTGCACCTCTGACTTTTGAATTTTCTCCTTGTTTAGAAAGTTTAGTCTGTGCCTTTTTCTTTCTACCAAATTGCATGACCATATACTTCCCTACACTATATCTGGCACTTCTTTGCCCATTCTCCAAATCTGTCTAAAACCTTCTGCAGACTCCCTGCTTCCTCAACACTACCTCCTCCTCCACCTATCTTTGTGTCATCTGCAAACTTGGCCACAAAGCCACCAATTCTGTTATACAAATCATTGACATATAATGTGAAAAGTAGGATTCCTAATACCAACCACTGCAGAACACCAGTCACTAGCAGCCAACCAGAAAAAATATCCCTTTATTCCCACTCTTTGCCTCCTGCCAATCAGCCAATGCTAGCATCTGTCCTGTAATACTATAGCCTCTTAACTTGTTAAGCTGATTCATGTGTGGCACCTTGCCCAAGTCCTGAAAACTCAAGAAAACAACATCCCCTGACTTCCATTTGTCTATCCTGACTATTATTACCTCAAAGAATTCCAACAGATTTTTCAGGTGAGATTTCCTCTTAAGGAAATCTTGCTGACTTTGGCCTACTTTATCATGTGTCTCCAAATACCTCGAAACCAACATTTCACCAATCACTGAAGTCAGGCCAAATGGTCTATGATTTCCATTCTTTAAGCAAAGATATTGTTAGTATTCAAATATTCCAAGATCATTGGTCTTTGGACTCTAAAATTATAAAAGATATGATACATTAATACTACGTAAAATCAAACAAGAAATAAGAGACGGTTTTCTAGTTTTTGCTATTTTGTTTATTCAGATTTGTTCCATTTATTGTGGGAATTATCTATAGGGAATACTTAGAAAATGAGTTTGTTTTAATTAAGATTAAAACTTTTAAAGGAACAGATTCAAGATAGATTTAATCGCCTTAAATAGGATGAATCTGCAGTACATTATTTAAAATCAGTAAAGATGATTTGGGGAATGGGTAGCATAGTGATATAGCTGGTATTTTCTACTACCACACAAATTAAGTAACCGGGATTCATTCCTAACCTTTAATGTTGTCTATGTGGAGTTTGAAGGTTTTCCCTGTGTCCTTATGTATTTCCCTCAGCAATATAATTTCCTCCCACATTTTGAAGATGTGCTGAATGTAGATTAATAGGTTGCAGTTAATTTCTCGTCATGTAGGTAGGAACATTGGAGGGAATAAAATGATATGTGCAAAATAAGAAGTTGCAGGGGTTAGTGGGTGAATGAGGCTGATGAACATGTTGTGGGAGCTGGCAGAGACTTGATGGGTCAAATGGCTTCCCTCTGTGATATAAGTAAATATGACAAATATAACTATGAAAGATGTTCTAGCTGACAAAGATTAAAATGCTCTCCAAATAAATACATACTTTATGCTACTGTCTAAATGTTACTTAGTCCAATAATAAATGATAAGCATGTTTGAGCTGCAATTGTAACCTGGTGCAACATGATAGTTGGACACGTTTATACAAATGATAACTTTCATAGTTCCACTTGTTATGGTGCCACCGTACTCTCTGTTATGAGACAGTAATACTGTATTCTGTAACTTAGATATTAAAATTTTCTTGACACCCCTTCTTCCAGAGATGATCGTCAAAAACCATCAACAATATTGAATAATTTGCATTCCTTTTGTGGTATATTAATTACTTCCCAAAGAGAATCAATGACTTGCAGTATAAAAGTGGTGGGATGATTTGTTGTCTCCATAATAGCTTCTAGTTTAGTTTCAGAATCTTCACAGGTTGGCTGATGACAGCAAATGATGCAAACTGACTGTCTCAAACAAGAGAAAGTCTGCAGATGCTGGAAATCCAAAGCAACACACACAAAATGCTGGAGGAACTCAGCAGGCCAGGTGGTGCTGACAAAGGGTCTTTGCCCAAAGGTTTGATTGTTCACTCTTTGCCATAGTTGCTGCCTGGCCTGCTGAGTTCCTCCAACATTTTGTGTGTATTGCCAACAAACTGTCTCTAGCTCAAGAGAAAATTCTTGTCAAGCAATAATAATTCACAATGTTTCCCAGTGATTTGCAATTTTTCTAAACTGTACCCTATCAGTCACATTCCCGTTTTTGTGAGCAAACATGTTTGATGCAGGGTCTGTCAGCTAGGCCAGTTCGGGACCTGGTGGTTCAAAACATGGTAGCATCAACTGGATGGAACCAAAACATTGCGTTGTCTGACCATACGTCTGAGGTCGCCTATTGTGTAACTTCAGCGCGTTAATGAAGACGACATCATAACATCACCAATTGACTTCTCACCACGGCGTCACACACAATGTTTCCACCAATGTCCTACTCTATACCATCACAGATTACTTTCGCAATTTGCTGTGGACAGTGGTGCGAACCTGGCCTATCCAATCCGAGACCTTTTTGTGGGTAATCAAAATAAAATCAAGCTGCTGTAGAGCAACGTTGCAATACAAAACTAGAACATTGCCAAACTTAAGAGACAATTGCTATGATTTTTCACTTACATATTATTTAATTTTGCTTTGTTACAGGTCTTAAAGGATTAGTAATGCTCATTTAGGAATAAATAATCTATTTTTTTGTGTGCCAATAGGTCTCACTGGTGTGGCATCTTCTGGCATTGCTGAACCTCCACTAATACATCATCAGTAAAAATTGCCTATGTCATTACGCATCTTGTGAATATGTTAAAGCCATACTTGATTGCTACAGGCTGACTTGATTGACATCAGCCAATAGAGCACAAAAGGTTTAAAAAGAAGTCCATCATATCCAGCGGGCAGCGGAGTGAGAGGCGGCAAAGTGATAGGGCTTTGGCTCAATGGGCTTAGGCAGTAACTAGATGAGGTGAGGTAGGTTTATTGGTGTTATTTGCGGAAAGGAGGAAGTATGTGTGTGAGGCCAGTTTTCTGTGCTCAGTGTCAGATGTGGGAGGTCCTGGAGTCTCCTAGCCTCCCGGACGGCCATATTTGCACCAGGTGTGTCGAGCTGCAGCTCTTGAGGGACAAAGTTAGGGAACTGGAGATGCAACTCGATGATCTTTGCCTGGTCAGGGAAAGTGAGGAGGTGATAGAAAGGAGTTATAGGCAGGTGGTCACACCGGGCCCATGGGAGACAGACAAGTGGGTCACAGTCAGGAGGGGAAAGGGTAAGAGTCAGGTACTAGAGGGTCCCCCATGGCTGTACCCCTTGACAATAAGTACTCCTGTTTGAGAACTGTTGGGGGGGGGGGGGGAACAGCCTACCTGGGAGAAGCGGCAGTGGCCGTGCCTGTGGCACAGAGTCTGACCCTTTGGCTCAGAAGGGTAGGGAAGGGAAGGGAAGAGGAAGGCAGTAGTGATAGGGGACTCTATAGTTAGGGGTCAGACAGGCGATTTTGTGGATGCAGGAAAGAAACTCGGATGGTAGTTTGTCTCCCAGGTGCCAGGGTCGAGGATGTTTTGGATCGTGCCCAAGATATCCTGCAGTGGGAGGAAGTACAGCCAGAGGTCGTGGTACTGTTTCGTGTCCCGTGAGTTTCTGATGAGCATGATGAAATTGCCTTGTGATATTGGGATGATCTAATTCTCTTCTGATAGTGGGGTGATGTGATGTCACGTGATGGCATGTCCTGCTGATATAAAGAAGAGACAATAATTTGTTGCGTAGTTGTTTTGTTAGGAGTCACAGTCGGTGGTTACGTAATTGTGGAAGGATAGAGAGAGTGAAGAAATACCAGCTTCGTCCGAATCCAAAGAATTGGGTAGGAATCATCAGCGTTCTGTGTGTATCGAAGTGATTGACATGAAGTGTGGCACGCACTTCTGGTTAAACCCTGCAAGGTCGGGTGTTGTGTAGTGACCACCTCCGGCGACAGGTCAGTTACTTTGAGAAATCTTATTCTTCTGATCTTCGCAAAAGGCATTTATTGTCTGGGATCTGCGTCAGCAGTTTAGTCTTTTCTTCAAAGTTCGGACCATCGCTGGTTCTGGAAATCTCTCCTCTCAATTATTTCATAAATCACTTGGACTTTTTAAACTACCACTTTAAGACTGTGCTTGAATAGTCTCTGTTAAGAATTGTCTCTAAGTTTGACTGTTTGATAACTATAGATACATAACACTGTTAACTTCCATTTAAGTGAGACATTTGTTTACTTTTCAATGTTTATGAGTAGAGGTTAATAAATTTTCATTGATTATTTATAAAAACCTGACTTAATTTCATATCTACTGCTCCTGGTACATAACAGTACATATTGGTACCAATGACATAGGTAGGAAAATGGAAAAGGTCCTGAAAAAAGACTACAGGGAGTTAGGAAGGAAGTTGAGAAGCAGGACCACAAAGGTAGTAATCTTGGGATTACTGCCTGTGCCATGTGACAGGGAGAATAGGAATAGGATGAGGTAGAGGATTAATGTTTGGCTGAGGGATTGGAGCAGGGGGCAGGGATTCAGATTTGTGGATCATTGGGACCTCTTTTGGGGCAGGTGTGACCTGTACAAAAAGGACAGGTTGCACTTGAATCCCAGGGACACCAATATCCTGGCTGGAACATTAGCTAAGGCTACTGGGGAGAGTTTAAACTAGAATTGTTGGGTGCTGGGAACTGAACTGAAGAGACTAGGGAAGAGGAGGTTAGCTCACAAATAGAGAAAGCTTGTAGACAATGCGAGAGGGAGGATAGGCAGGTGATAGAGAAGGGGCGCGCTCAGACCGAAGGTTTGTGGTGTGTCTATTTTAATGCAAGGAGTGTTGTGAACAAAGCAGATGAGCTTAGAGCGTGGATCAGTACTTGGAGATATGATGTGGTGCCCATTACAGAGACTTGGATGGCTCAGGGACAGGATTGGTTACTTCAAGTGCCGGGTTTTAGATGTTCCAGAAAGAACAGGGAGGGAGGCAAAAGAGGTGGGGGTGTGGAACTGTAGATCAGAGATAGTGTCACGGCTGCAGAAAATGTGGACGCCATGGAGGGATTGTCTACGGAATCTCTGTGCATGGAGGTTAGGAACAGGAAGGGGTCAATAATTTTACTGCATGTTTTTTATAGGCCGCTCAGTAGTAACAGGGATATCAAGGAGCAGATAGGGAAACAGATCCTGGAAAGGTGTAATAATAACAGAGTTGTCGTGACCCAGATAAGTGTGAAGTGGTTCATTTTGGTAGGTCAAATATGATGGCAGAATATAGTATTAATGGTAAGACTCTTGGCAGTGTGGAGGATCAGAGGGATCTTGGGGTCCAACTCCATAGGGCACTCAAAGCTGCTGTGCAGGTTCACTCTGTGGTTAAGATGGTGTATGGTGTATTGACTTTCATCAATCGTGGAATTGAATTTAGGAGCCGAGAGGTAATGTTGCAGGTATATAGGACCCTGGTCAGACCCCACTTGGAGTACTGTGCTCAGTTCTGGTCGCCTCACTACAGGAAGGATGTGGAAATCATAGAAAGGGTGCAGAGGAGATTTCCAAGGATGTTGCCTGGATTGGGGAGCATGCCTTTTGAGAATAGGTTGAATGAACTCGTCCTTTTCTCCTTGGAGCGATGGAGGATGAGAGGTGACCTGATAGAGGTGTATAAGATGATGAGAGGCATTGATTGTGTGGATAGTCGGAAGCTTTTCCCAGGGCTGAAGTGGCTAGCATGAGAGGGCACAGTTTTAAGGTGCTGGGAAGTAGGTACAGAGAAGATGTCAGGGGTAAGTCTTTTATGCAGAGAGACGTGAGTGTGTGGAATGGGCTGCCAGTGACTGTGGTGGAGGTGGATGCAATGGTATATTTTAAGAGACTTGGATAGGTACATGGAGCTCAGAAAAAATAGAGGACTGTGGGTAATCCTAGGTAATCTCTAAGGTATGGACATGTTCGGCACAGCTTTGTGGGCCGAGGGGCCTGTATTGTGCTGTAGGTTTTCTATGTTTCTGTATTTAAGTGTTTTCCCATGATAACTGACAGCCTCAACACAGTGGAGAATGTGATAATTAAATAATAGCTTTGAAAAATCAGTTGCCATGTTATTCTGGCAAAGATGACAGATGACCTCCAGTGTGAAGTTGAGTACTATCTTTAGTTTTGCTTCCCACATGCTCTCTTCTTGCAATCATTATTTGAAATTCATAACTTCACAAATCATCCAGTTTCTAAATATTCTTAGGCAAATTCATCTGGGATACCAATATATTTTCTATACAAAAATCAAATCACATTTTGAATTAATGCATGAATTCAATTAGAGGGAGAAAGATTTCATTATTTATGAAAATATGTACTTCATTCTATCCACTGAGAACTAATTTGCCAGTGTGCACCAAAGAGTTAATTAGATCTTTATCATCGCTCTAATTCTGCTGCTTAAGTCAATGAGGCCAGTTGCAAATTTAATAATGAACTGATCTGATTTAAGATCAAAGACCCCTTTGAACATTAAGCTCCAAATCAACTTGGTTCAGAGGATTATGCCTTCTTTTCCCACTCCAAGACTTGAGCTCATAATGTAATTTGACACTCTAGTCAGTGTTGAATGTGTTGTGAGTAAGTAACAATAGCATTAGATATTAAGTAAAATCAAGGCTTTACTTGCTTCCATTGGTGGTTGATATTTGTGGATCCATTGCATTATAGGAAGAGGACAAAGGCTGGTACTTAAGAATTAACCCCTTTTCACTACCTTATCTTTTCCAAATGCTTCACCAAAGAAAAAAACCTTGACGAGTAATCATCTTAGAATATGGGAAACATGTGGGTGGGGGTCAGTTTGCCTATCGTAAATTTATATAGGCAGCATTCAGAGAAGTCACCAGATAATTTGGTTTTAACAATTTGATTTTGGAAAAATCAGCACGTTATTAAAGTTATAATGCACTGACCAGCTGTTTATATCAATGCTTTTCCTACAATCCACAAAGCAGTAATTAATTATTGAATCATTGATTTTATTATTACAAGTGGGATCCTTCTATATGAATATGTTTGCTTCTATGTATGTATCCTTCTGTGGTCACTCTTGCAATAGAGTAATTCAATACAATGCATTTGAAATACTTTTAATTATCATGAGGTTTGTGATCCCAGAAAATGTAAGATGTAGCATGAAGTTTTACCCAATGCAAATGAATTTTATCCAAAATCTGATTGTTATGATTAGGTATTTTGTGTGCTGGCAGTACACTTCTAGATTTTCATTTATTCTGATGATAATGGATGTGAAACTTACCATTCATACATGACCAATGAATGGTAGTCAAAGTTCAAATTACATGTATTATCAAAGTATATATATGTCACTATATACTACTTTCAGATTCATTTTCTTACACATTCACAATAGAACAAAGAAATACAATAGAATCAATGAAAAATGACACTCAAAGACTGACAAACAAGTAATGTACAAAAGAAGACAATCTGTGCAAATACAAATAATAATAATAATAATAATAATACTTAAAAATGTGAGTTGTAGATTCCATAGGTTGTGGAATCAGTTCAGAGTTGAGGTGAGTGAAGTTATCCAAGCTGGTTCAGGATCCTGTTAACTGTTTCTGAACCTGGTGGTGTGGGACTAAAGACTCCTAGACCTCCTTTCTGATGGCAGCAGTGAGAAGAGAGCAGGAATGAGTTATTGGGTAACCTCGATGATTTCTTCTGGCAGTGCTCCTTGTAGATGTGCTCAATGGTAATGCAAGAGAACTAGATGGTTGAAGCTTGCTTTAAATTTGGCAAAATCCCAACCTCACATGTACAACTATCAGAGTGTAAAACTCCTATCTTCCTATAATAGTTCCTTCTTAATATTTCACTATTACTCTGATTATCTTTCTTCTGATCATCTCCTTGACTGACTCCTCAACCTTTACTCATTTCCTCCGTTCTCAAATTATATTTTAGCTTTCAAAAGCCTCATTTCCATGGCAACCACTTAACATTTTGTTACATTTATTTTGAAGACATGATTTGCCATAATAATTATTAATTCAAAAAATTCAAGCTTTTCGGTGATGGCTTTCCAACTCAGCTAAACACAGCAAAAGGACAATTAACTCATCAGTATCTAATGAGGCTTCAGACTGCAGGCTTAGGTCTGAATTGGCTTTGGTTGAATGAGTCTGAGATACAAGAACAGGACTAGAGCAATTAGCCCCTTGAATATCATTCAGCTATTTGGTAAGTTCATGTAAAATCTGCATGTCAGCATAATTTTCCTGTCTTAATGTCCTTAGTCAGGAGAAATCTAACAAATTCAGTCCAGAAGTTTTCCGTTTACCCTGCATTTATAGCCTTTAGGGGAGAGAGATGCATTTGCAAAAAAAAACTTCCTGATGGAACCTGTTTTCTATTTCCTCACCTGAGAAAATTAGCATATCTGTATTTATCCTGTCAAGTCTCTCTACCATTTTATATATCTCTATTAAATCATCCCTTAATATTCTGCATGCAGATGAACACATTCATAGGATATTGATTCAAACTTCAGAATTATTTTTTAGCCCAGTGTCATTCTGCTGAATCAGCAGATCAGCTAAGTGAATATCATTTCCTGTGCCAGAGGGGAGTGCAGTACACTAGACTGGGTGTAACTAGAATTCTATTTTGTGTAGCATCCTGTAACTTGCAACCCAGTGTATCCCAGTCCCTTATAATAAAGTTTTACATTTCCTTAATGTTTCAGAATACACTTTGTATCTGTTCACTGCCTTTTTCAACCTGTTTACATGAAAATTATATTTTAGATGCTGCAGTTTTATTAGAATCAGAATCAGGTTTAACATCACTGACATATGTTGTGAAGGTATTGGGTTTGCTGACTGCAAACTCAAATTAAGACATTAAGCTCTTATTTGATATAAATACCCATGAGTCCTCTCACCAGAGGGAGTTTCTACTGTTACCACCCAATCTTCAAAGACTAACTTCCCTGATTATCCTCTATGGCGAGCTTAGCTGCCAATTCCACAATTTGAGAGTGGATCCTTCCTCTCTACCAAGGAGAAGATACGTCCAGCTAACAGAGTAACTTAAACACAGTACATATATTTTTGTGATAGATGTTTAAATCCAGTCAACTTTCTTAAAAACACATTTAAAAGACACAAAGGATTTCTATCACATAAAAGTATTCCAAATTACCAACAATTTCTAAAACACAAAGGGCTTACAATACACCTAGAAGCTAAAATGAGCCGAAGATGAACCAGTCATTTTTCACAGAAATTTAAAGCAGAGAAATGGATTCTAATTCACCCCGTGTGTCTGTCATGGTCACTGATGTTTCTGGATGATTCCTAAAAAGCCTAGACTGCTCTCTAAATTTATACTATTTCTCTGCCAATTGGGTACTTTCACACACGTGATATTTTTCCAGATACCTTTTCACACAAGTGTCCTAAAAGCTACTGGAGACAGAGTTCTCAGGTACCCTAAGTTAATGCTGTGAAGCTGGCCCTATGAGTACACAAACCTTTTAACTCATTAACAGATCAGTTATTGATATGCTAAATGCTGGTATCCATTTTTCATTTACTTCTATGGCCCCACTTTCCATAGTCTCTGTTAGCTGTTGAACTTTTTTTTTGGTCAACTGTACTAATTATTCTAATATATAATCAAGTTTGAAGTTTTAATATGTTACAGGTGTATATGAAAAATTTAACTATTTCAAAGCACCGAATAGGATGCATTATTTATAATACAGTATATATAATATTCTTTCAACCAGCAACTAAAAGGTGTTTAATGTTGTTAATATAGACATTTAGTGAAATCCTTGCAACTGATGCAAACTAGCGGGTTTTTGAATATTTGGTTGCAAGTTGATTAAATATAATCAAAGATCACCTCTTTCCACAATATTAATAATTTTGCTTGAGCTGTTATATCACTCTGCAGCTCAATAAGATGTTCTTGCAATGTAGTGTCAACATTGTTCACATTCACCCCAAATGGACTCACCACCCATTCTGGAATATGCATCTCCTGCAGGTCGCTGAACTGAAATTCAATATCAGTGTGCAGTTGTTTCAAATAATCAAGATATACAATTAGATCATCATCGTATAATTTCATTGTAAGCGTGGCCAGTGAAAGAAATGCATAAATTTGCAGCATCCAATGTTGATGCTGAAAAGTCTGAGTTTTCCAGGTAAAATGGTAATAGCCTCTTTGCATGATATGTGACTGCAGCTTTTTCCTTGTAACTGGTTGTTTCATAAATTCTTTTTTTCAAATATATCTGACAGGTAAAGCATGTCAGGCTTGGCACATACTAAACTGTTTTGCTGCCTCATTTGCATCATCTAGCATATTTTCCCATTCATTTAATTTAGGGTTCCAATTAAATTATATACATAAATTTCATTTTTCATTTTTATATGATAGTAATCTTTCATCAAAATAGTGAACTTATCATGGCTCATTCAGAAACACCTGTGCTTTGTTTTTTTGCTTTTTGATTGTGGCCCCGGTGAAAACATGCATGGCCCCCTTGGGGGCCATATGACTCACATTGAGAACCACTGAAATAAACAACATCATCAGCACTGTCTGTTTTGAAACAAGCCAAATTAACACATCTATTGTTTCATACTGCATCTCTTCAGCAGTTAGTACAGTTGCTGTGGGGCCAGCAAGTCTGCACAATATACAATTCTTGCTTGCAGAGTTGTCTTTTTAACATCTGCTTTCCATTTATGTTATGAACTGAAGACTGGCTTCCATTTATGACAAGAAGCTAAAGAAAGAATATTGGTTGGAAGTTTAACTTCCAACATAAAACAACACTTCGATCTTTAGAAGTGTCAGCTGCTAGTGTTTAGAAAGCTGGGCTTGGCAAAAAGCAAGGCCCCCGGTCTAAAGACAGTCAATATCTTTCACAATGTTGTGATATTTGTTGTTTTGTGGCTGCGGTACAGTGCAATACATAATAATAAAAAAACGACAATTTTTTTATGAATTAAAAAAATAAATATTAATTAAACAAGTAGAGCAAAAAAAAAAGAGAATTAGTGTACATAGGTTTATAGTCCATTCAGAAATCTGATGCCTGAGGGGAAGAGGCTGGTCCTAAAATGTTGAGTATATGTTTTCATGTTCCTGTACCACCTCCTTGTGGGTAGCAATGAGAAGGTGGCCAGTCCTGGGTGATGGATGCAGCTTTTTTAAAGCATCAACTTTGGAAGGTGCTGGGAAGGCTAGTGCCCATGATGGAGCTGGCCAAGTTTGCAATGCTGTGCAGCTTTTACTAATCCTGTGCAGTGACCCCATCCATACCAAACAGTGATGCAACCAGTTAGAATAATCTCCATGGTACATCTGTGGTGACATACCAAGTCTCCTCAAACTTCTAATGAAAATTACCTGCTGTTGTGCCATTTTTGTAATTTGCATCAATATGTTGAGCCCAGGATAGATGTTCAGAGTTGTTGGCACCTAGACACTTGAAACTGCTCATCCTTTCCACTGCTGATTCCTTGATGGGGACTGGTATGTGTTCCCTCATCTTTCCCTTCCTGAAGTCCACAATCAGTTGCTTGGTTTTGCTGATGTTGAGTGCAGAGTTGTTGTTGCAACACAACTTTTGAAAGCAAAAATTATTTACTTATTATGAAGTTTTTTGAATATCAAGTTAGTGCCACTTCATTTGTTTGCGTTCTCACCAATCATTGGTTGAACATTGAGCTGCTGTTTCTGCTTTGGATCGAAGGACGAAGTAACAAAAAATTGCAAATCACAAGATGATATTTTCCCCATCCATTTTATCAAACATATGTTATAGCAACATGCATTTGTAATTTGTATATAAATAGAAGACCTCAGGTGTTTCACATATGCATGATGAAAAATATAACATAGCCAAATCTCTCATGGAGTAAACTTTAGATTATATGAGCTTAAGACATATGTAGGAGCAGACCTCATCAATTCAGCCATTGAATCTGCTCCACCACTCTATCATGACTGATATATTATCTTTCAACCCCATTCTCCTGCCTTTTCCCTAAAACCTTTGACACTGAGTAATCAAGTAGCTATCAACCTCTGCTTTAAATATACTCTATGGCTTAGCCTCCAGAGAACCCGATGTCAATGAATTCCACACGTCACTACCCTCTAGCTAAAGAAATTCCTCTCCATTCTAAATGGATGACCTTCTAGTCCAGGGGTTTTCAACCTGGGGTCCCACAGACCCTTGTTTAATGATGTTGCTCCACGGCATAAGAAAGGTTGGGAACCCCTGCTTTAGTCTGAAGGTTTGCTCTTTGGCCCTAGACTCACCCACTGTAGGAAATATCCTCCCATATCCATTCTATCCAGACATTTCAATATTTGACAGGTTTCAGTGAGATCCCTCCTCATTCTTCTAAACTCCAGTGAGTACAAGCCCAGAGCTAACATACACTCCTTGTATGTTAACTCTTTCGTTCCTGAAATATTTCTCATGAACCTCCTATGGATCCTCTCCATTGCCAGTTCATCTTTCCTTAGATATTGTAAGGGATCCAAAACTGCTCACAATACTCCAAGGGCGGCCTGACCAATACCTTATAAAACCTCAAAAATTCTTCTTTGCTCTTATACTCTAATCTTCTTGAAATGAATGCTAACATTGCATTTACCTTCCTTGCCACCAACTTACTTGCAAGTTAACCTTTAGGAGATCCTGCACAAGGGCTCCTAAGTCCCTTAACATCTCTGATTATTGAGTTTTTTTCTCCCATTTAGACAATAGTCTGTGCCTTTATTCATTCTGCCAAACTACATGACCATGCGTATCCTTATACAATATTCCATCTGCCATTTCTTTGCCCATTCTTCCAATCCTTTGGTAGACTCCCTGCTTCCTGAGCACCTCTTGCCCCTCCACCTATTTTCATATCATCTGCAAACTCGGCTACAAAGCATCCAGTTCCCATATAAAGTGAAAAAGTAGTCCCAACACAGAAAACTCAGAACACCACTAGTCACCAGCAGCCAACCAGAAAAGGCCCACTGTATTCCCACTCTTTGCCTCCTGCCTGTCAGCCAGTCTTCTATCCCATGGTAGAATCTTTACTGTAATACTAGGAGCTCTTATCTTCTTAAGCAGCTTCATGTGCAGCACCTCATCAAAGGCCTTCTGAAAATCCAAGTAAACATCATCTACTTACTCCTCGATGTCTATCCTGCTTGCTAATTCCTCAAAGAGTTCCTACAGATTTGTCAGGCAAGAATTTCCCTTAACTTCTCATGCCGAATTCGGCCTATTTTATCATATGCCTCCAAGTATCCCTCATCCTTAATAATGGACTCCTACATCTTCCCAACCACAGAAATCAGGCTAAGTGAACTATAATTCCCATTCTTCTGCCTCCCTCCCTTCTTAAGGAGTGGACTAACATCTGCACTCACAAATGTGAGTGAATTAGTGAGGCAGCGGAGAGTAGAACAGGAATTCCAGAGTATAAAGCTAAATTAGCTACCATCAGTGATGGAGTCACCTAAAACAGATGCTCAGGAGGACAGAAATCATGCTGCCATTTCTGAGGGCTGTGCAGGCATAGGAGGTCTCAGAATTATGTAAGGGTGAATCTATGGAGAGATTCAAAAATTAATGTTTAAAATTGAGGCACTGGGAAATTAAGTAGAGGTCTAGTTGGTTAACAACATTTGATATAAGGAAGAGAATGTCAGCTTACTAATTATGTAGTCATGTTAATGAAGAATGAAAGATAGCAGTTTAGCGATAAGAAGACTGGAATTGGCTGTTGGGGTTTCTGCTTGTAAAGAGGGCCTTGAGGGTACTTCAGAGAATGTCAAGAGTGGTACATACTGAAGGTGTATATAAGTGGAAGTCTTAACTGGGGCAATAACTGGAGAATAGGAATGATGAAATGCACTGAATGATTTTCTTGTAGATTTGGAAGCTATACATATATAGACCCAGATATTGTGTTTCCAGATGATGTTATTATGGATGGTGCACAGAGAAACGGGGTAAGGTCCAGGCATTACTGAAGAGGAGCAGGAAGAGAAGCCATTGCCATTGCTACAGCTTGAAAGGTAGCAATTAAATAGGTATGGTTGGTTTGGTTGGACCACTAATGAGAGGAACGAATCGAGATGAAGAAAGATCAAAGTGGATAGTTTACAATGGTAATAATTAGAAAAGGTTTAATCAGTAGTTTTATTTAGGCATGCTTCAGTGGTGTGGGGCTTTGTAAACATGAGTTAATGAATTAGATATAAAAGTAGAAAAGTTGACATGAATTTAGGAATGTTCAAGGAGTCAGAACTAGAGACTGGATATGAGATAGTAGTTCATAAGGACAGAGGTGAGGAGTGATGAAAGCAGTCAAGAAGAAAGAGACTGTACTTGAGGAGTTTACCATATCAACAAAGCTGTGGGCTTGGAAAGACTATTGGGTGGCTTCCAGTTTAGATAGATACATCTGAGAAAGCAGCCGGTTGGGCATATAGACAACACAATATCAGGGTCTGGATATGGCAGAGAAGAAAGAGAAAACAGAAAAAGATACTGGCGTAGGGGAAAGGACATAAGTTTGATCTGGTGATGCAGGAAAAAAAAAGAGGATAACAGCAAGGTATCCAATGGAATACTGTTATTTTTAATGACAATAATGTCAGTGAGCATCTTGGACTTTTTTGTTGGAAGTGAGGGACCATCAGATGGAAAGGATATATTTTCAGGGGATAGTTAATAGTTGAATGAGAATTTGGATACTCCTCTGTATTCCAAGATGATTCCAAAAGTAATGTACGAGCAGTACAAATAGGGTTTGGGTTACTTAAAAACCAGCAGGTAACACTGGGGTCAATATTCAGTCACTTTTCAAGCTAGATGAATGAAAAGTGGTTGAGAAATTATGGGATAAAGGGTGAAATATAGTGACAGATGGTGAAGGCTAGGGTTAATCAGCAAAGAAGCTCCTTTGGGAGTTGCTAGTACAGGAGCCAATTTGAATTACTACTCAATGATAACATGTACTTAAATAATTTCTATGCTGAGTAAACTGCATATCAACCTAATCAAGCTGATTTAATCTTATGCTCAACAAAGTTAATTTTGTAAATCCTTTCTCAGACCAAGGAGCTTTGGCTGCACAAATTGCAAAATTCATGTTATGGTGATTAGAACCATAACAGATAATAATAACTAATGTTTAGAAAGAGCTATGGAAAAGGAAAACTGAAGGGAGTCAGGAAACATTGTTATGCCATGTAAATTTTAATAAAAGATTAATTTGCTAATTAATTAATATATAAGAATTTAGCGGATTTGAGAAAACAACAATGTCAGCTGTTGTTGGCCAAATTACAGACAAACTCCTCTGAGAGACTATTTCAGTAATCACATTGCTACAGTCTCAAATTAACAGTTGGGAAAATAAGATGTTAGGAATACAAGAAGAAAGAAAGTAGGTCATTCAACCCCTACAACCTCTTTACCAATAAGTGAAATTGTGGCTATGATTTTATTCCATACACCAAACTTCAAAGTAAATTGATTATCAATGTACATATATGTCACCAAAAACTGCATACAACAAAGACAAACAGCCAATGAGCAAAAGCCAACTAACGGTGCAAATACAAAAAATAGAAAAAATAATAATAAGTAAGCAATAAATATTGAAAACATGAGTTGCAGAGTCCTGGAAAGTGAGTCTGTAGGTTCTGGAATCAGTTCAGTGTTGGGTTGAGTGGAGTTATCCCCTTTGATGTAAGAGCCTGATTGTTGAAGGGTAATAACTGTTCCTAAACCTGGTGGTGCGGGACCTGATGCTCCTGTACTTACTTTGCTGATGGCAGCAGTGAGAAGAGAGCATGGCCTAGAGGTGGGGTCCTTGATGTTGGATCCAATCTCCACAAATTTCTAAGAAAATAGATGTGCTGTTGTGCTTTCTTTGTAATGGTACTTATGTGAAGGACCCAGAACAGTTCCTCTGAGAAGACAACGTCGAGAAATCTAAAGTTTCTGAGCTCTCCAGCTCTGAACTCCTGATGAGGTCTTGGCTCATGGACCTCCACTTTTCTCCTCCTGAAGTCAATAATCAGATTCTCAGTCTTGCTGGCATTGTAAGAGGTTGCTGTTGTGGCACCGCTCAGCCAGATTTTCAAACTCCCTCCTATATGCTGATTCATCATCACCTTTCATTCAGTCGATAGCAGTGGTGATGTCAGCAAACTCATATATGGTATTGGAGCGATGTTTAGCCACACAGTCATAAGTGTAAAGTGATCAGAGCAGGGGCCTAAGCACACAGCCTTGAGATACACCTGTATTGAGAAGATGTTGCCAATCTGAAGTGACGAGTCTGCAAGTGAGGAAGTTGCAGAAAGTGGTACTGAACCCTAGATCTTGAAATTTATTGATTTCTAGTATTGAATGCTGAGCTGTAGTCAATGAAGAGCACCCTGATGTCACTCTCCAGATGTTCCAGGATTGAGTAAGAGCCAATGAAATGGCATCAGGTGTTGATCTGTTGTGACGGTAGGTGAATTGGAGCAGATCCCAGTCGCTTCTCAGGCAAGAGTTGATACGTTTCATCACCATCCTCTCAAAGCATTTCATCATAGCGGATGTAAGTGTTACTGGATGATAGCCATCATAGCAGGTTATCACATTCTTCTTAAGCACCAGTATAATTGAATCCTCAATTTACCTCAAACTGCCAAAGTGATAGATAAAAGATATCAGTAAAAACTTCAGCCAGTTAATCAGTACAGGTCTCTTGTACTCGACCAGGTACCCCATCTAGGGTGAATGTTGAGGAAGCCTTTACCCATGATGGACTGAGCTGTAAGTATTTGCACCTTATTTGTAGTTATCAAAAATCCATCAATATCAGTCATAAAATCAAAGTCTATTCTTATCTTTACTTCCTTCAGAAGATGCATATGCAGAGAAGAACAATGCAGTTCAATTGAAGATGAAGGCCAAGTGGCAAGGAAGAGATATCCATCTACAATTAAAATTGATATGTATACCTTAGCAATGGGTGAGTTTGTGCAATTGTGTCATTAGGTGTCACAGGCATGAATAGAATGGAATGTACTGTTAACTATCAAAGAAAACAAATTTAGTCGAGGTTCAGAAAACTGCATTTTCACTTCCTATGATATCATTGATACTAGATTAATCAAACAATTGTGAAGCTAAAGTGAAGCAATTGAACTACTTATTAGGCAAATACTTGATAGATTCAGATCTAGATAAGGTACTTTATGTTTCTGTGTGCTGCACATGCCTGCAATGTTTTCTGATCCAATTGGTTCAATTAAAAGTGGGAAAGTGCAGGCAGAACAATGTTTCAGAAGGTAAGTATGCAGATACAGCAATCTGGATGACGAATTGTATACTTTCTGTTGTCGTGTGAGGGTCATGGATAAATCTAGCTAAGATGTTCGAGCTTAGTGAGATTCTCAAAGTGCATAGGGTGTTTCTCCTGGCTGATGTGTCTCAAATGAAGGGTAGTTGTAGGATGAAGGGCCACTATTAAGGACTAAGAGAAGGAAAGCTTTCTTTGCATGAAGTGTTGTGAGTCTTTGGCATTCTCTGCCATGGAAAGCAGCAGGTGATGATATGCTGAGTTTATTCGACACCGAGATCAATACATCTTTGGAAACTCAGGCACTCAGATTTGAAGCCCATGATCAGCGTGATCCTTATTGACTAGCAGGTCAGGTTCAAGAGTAGCTTAGCCTTCTCCTGCATCAATTTGTGCCATTCTTAATCTTGTTAGAAACCACAGCTGTCAATGCTCTATTTTCTGGTTCTGTAACGATAGTCTCTTTTTCACGTGTTTCACGTCTCTCAATTGTTTAAGCAACATTTGTAGCAGTGTGGGCAACAGAGAGAGAGGACAAGAGAGCAAGAGAGACGCAGAGGCAGATTAGAGGCAGATTTAGACAGAATTACTGTTTTATGGGTGGCAGGATATGTCTCTACCAAAGGAGGTGAAAGGTGCTCCTTCCCTCCACTAACCTGCAGGTCCCCCTAGGGCAAAACTTAATACCTGCTTAGCCCCTCAATCAGGACCACATAAAGCAACGGGAGTTGGTGGTAGATGGTCGGACAAACAGCTGGTTATGTGAACACTGACGTCAGGCAGAGAATCTCTGAAGAGTATTGATAATGACTGGGGTCACTCATCTTGTAAAGACACTGCCCAGGAGAAATCAATGGCAAACCACTTTTGTAGAAAAAATTGCCAAGAACAGTCATGGACATGGAGGCCACACTTGCCCATGTCATATGACACAGCACATGATGTTGATGATAAATATTCTAAAATTTTCTCCCTTCATCAGAACTCAAGAAAAGTTACAAACTTAGCAGTTGTCTGGACAAATGCATAGCATGGGAAAAGAGATTTCTTCAAACTCTTTCCACAGGGCCACAACTTCCTTCAGGACTAGATTCTGTAAGTGCCTGTTGAAATAACACTGAGGCAAGTATAGCCTTCTTGACAGAGGAGGCCAAAACTGCCAATAGATCTTGAAATGTTGCATTGTTCAACTTGTGACAATAAGGACCACAAAAGTCATGTGAAAGCAATATAGCAGGCAAGCAAATGTTAATTTATTCAGATACAATACTTCTACTCTTTGTCAACGTAGATTTAAATGTAAAATAAATGAAACAATTATTATTCGTTTTGGCATGTACTTTTAAGACTTCTTCAGAATTAGTGACACATATAATAAAGATACTGGAAAACAATTTCTCTCGCATAATGTTTTGCTGCTGCCTTTAATCTGCATCTCAGCAAATGTCCACAAGGCAGTATGACTTTTTCTGACATAACATTTACTTTAATCTTTATAAAGTTCAGCTCTGCAGGCCAATTCGTAATTACTTTGTGCTTAGGAAAATTATCACAAATGTCCACATCTCAGCTTTGGAAGCAATCATTATTTTAATAAAACATAGAGGGAATTATGCATTCTTTCACACTGCAGGAGTCACAAATCAAAATAGAAATGAAAATGTTAGTAATAAAAGGAAGAAATTACATGTAAAGAGTACTTGTATTCCTGCTGTGTTCTATGAAGGTCTGTGTTTATTAATAATATGTGCATTAGTGGATTTCATGTAATATTGCTGATGGGTTAGAGAGCAGCTCAAGCTGAGTGCCTGACAAGTCCAATTATATTTGGGGTAGTGCTGGGTAGGCCTGTGTACAGGCTCAGGGTGACGTTTAGCAATCTCCAACTGAGCTTTAGTAAGACAGTCAGTGTGACTGACTGCTATAAATGTAAGCTGCTTTATGATAGGAACATTTAATAGATTGGCAAGCTGACCTGAAGTTTATACAGAATTATATTGCATTTTATACACCTTATATTCTGTCAGGGTATCTTCCAACCTGCTGGCATAAACATCAATTTCTCGAACTTTGGTACCTGCCCCCTCATTCATCATTCCCCATTTCTGTTTCTCTTTCTCATCTTATCTCCTTGCCCATCTATCACATCCCTCTGGTGCTCCTCCCCCTTCCCTTTCTTCCATAGCGTTCTGTACTCTCCTATCAGATTCCTCCTTCTCCAGCCCTGTATCTCTTTCACCAATCACCTTCCCAGCTTTTGTCTTCACCCCCACCCCCTCTTCCAGTTTCACCTATCACCTGCCATCTGGTACTTCATTTTCCCCTCCCCCCATCTTCTTACACTGACTTCTCCCCTTCCTTTCCAGTCCTAATGAAGGGTCTCAGCCCGAAATGCTGACTGTTTACTCTTTACCATAGATGTTTCCTGGCCTGCATTTTGTGTGTGTTATTTACCCTTTCAAATGATCACAAACTCTGATGGCTTGTAAAAAGGTAGGGAGATAGTGTGTAAGCTGGGTTGGGGTTGTTGGAGATGTAGCAAGATGGCTGACATAGTCACTACTGGTCTGCAAGCATTTCTATTTGTGCCAAACAGTCTTCTGTAAGCAAACAGAGATTAAGAATGTGAAGTAAGAGAGGTGTGCATCTGATGAACACCCACAAATATTATATTGCACCACAACTGTCAGAGACGGCCCTGCTAAATTATCAACAAACTTGTGCATTTGTGAAATGTGTCAACACTTCCAAAACTGTTGCATATTCTTGCTTGATGGTGCTCTCTGAAGTTTGTAATTTGCATTGGTGGATTTCATGTTACATTGCTATTGGGCTAGAGATAAGCTCAAGCTGAGTGTCTGGCAAGTCCAGTTATATGTCTGGCTTGGTGGGTGCACCTGTGTGTGGGATGAAACAAAACTGAATATCTTCAGCAACTTTCCATCAGACTAGCAATTTTCCTCCCCACCTGCTGCCAATCCAGTACTGGCTGAAATCTTCCAGTCTGTAGAGGTCTGCTGTATTCACAGCAGATCCACATGGTAAATTCAAATTTACCTCTTGCACATGATTTAGGATCAATTTATTCTCTGAAGCTGTGGCATTCCCCATTACTACCTGTGCAGTAGCAGGGCCTCACTCACATGGAGGTGTAATCAGATTGGAGATGACTGAGCGGTGTGGGAGAAGCTGATCAAGCTGTACCTTCACAACAACAAGGAGTAGTTTGACAGGTAGTTAAATTCAGTTAGTGTATTTCTAAGCAGCACAGACATTCAGAATATTCCTAACCTATTAAAGAGAAATACAAGCATGCAAAGCTCTTAAATCATTTCAAATAGTTAAATCTTAATTAATTCAAAAATAAAGAAAATTATTTAAAAATTGCTGCACTTCTCAATTCAACATGGGAAATGCATAAAATCTTTGTTCAAGGCTGAAAAGTGTTTTAAAATTTTTTACTAGTTTGAATTATTATATAGGTGTGTATTCAGAGTAATCTGTTTCTATTGTAGGAAGTTCTACTCTGAATCAGTACTTATAGTGAGGCAAAAGTTTAAATATTATAAGTACTATTTTTGATTTATAGAATTGCTTGATGTTTAGTTAAGTTACCAATTGAAACTTGGCAATGACTGGAGGTTATAGCCAAGTGTGATGAGTTGGCTGTGAGTGAAGAAAACAGTAAAGATTCCTGCTTAAATTGATAAAGTATACTCCTGTGCCTAAAAAAGTGGCTACGGGATGTATGTTTGTGGTCTTCTGCTTCTGAAGTCCATCACTTCAAGGTTTGATGTGTTACGCATTCAGAGATTCTCTTCTGCACATCACTTTTGTAACCCACAGTTATTTGTGTTACTATTGCCTTCCTATCAGCTGGAACCAGTCTGTGCATTCTCCTCTGACCTCACCCATCAGGTGCTTTTGCCCAAAGAACTGCTGCTCACTGGATGTTTTAAGTCTTTTTTTCACTATTCTCTGTAGACTCTGGAGACTGTTGTGCATGAAAATCCCACATCAGCAGTTTCTGAGATACTTAAACCACTCCATCTGGCAATCATTCCATAGTCAAAGTCACTTAAATCACATTTCTTCCCAATCTTATGTTTGGACTAAACAACTGAACATCTTCACCACATCTGCAATATCCAATCAATCAATCACATGATTGACCGATTAGCTATTTGCATTAACAAGCAGATGTACGTAATAAAGTAGCTACTAAATGTACTTTGACTAAATGTTGTAGATATGCAGCTCATTTAACCATATAACAATCACAGCACGGAAACAGGCCATTCCGGCCCTCCTAGTCCGTGCCGAACTCTTAATCTCACCTAGTCCCACCTACCCGCACTCAGCCCATAACCCTCCACTCCTTTCCTGTCCATATACCTATCCAATTTTACCTTAAATGACACAACTGAACTGGCCTCTACTACTTCTACAGGAAGCTCATTCCACACAGCTATCACTCTCTGAGTAAAGAAATACCCCCTCGTGTTTCCCTTAAACTTTTGCCCCCTAACTCTCAAATCATGTCCTCTCGTTTGAATCTCCCCTACTCTCAATGGAAACAGCCTATTCACGTCAACTCTATCTATCCCTCTCAAAATTTTTAATACCTCGATTAAATCCCCCCTCAACCTTCTACGCTCCAATGAATAGAGACCTAACTTGTTCAACCTTTCTCTGTAACTTAAGTGCTGAAACCCAGGTAACATCCTAATAAATCGTCTCTGCACTCTCTCTAATTTATTGATATCGTTCCTATAATTCGGTGACCAGAACTGTACACAATTTGTACAAACTGTACAAATGCTCATTTGCATTTCATGTGGATGGTCACTGATACTTCTTTCATTTTGCACAGTAACATAGTTCAAATAAGCATTAAGAACTATTATCTGTGATTGTAAATACTTTATCTTCAATGATAAATCTAATTAGACTGTCATTTCAATAAATTGACAAAGGTATCCAAAGTTATCTTCAAAAACATTTTTGAAGAGTTGAGAAACACAAATCCAGTTTACAGGTTGATGTTCTGTGGCATTATTGGAGAAGATGGGTCTGAATTCTTCTGACAACTCCAGTTGTGTGCTTCCTATAAAAACTTCATTATCAAAGTACATCTGCTGTAACATTTGCAGTCTTAGCAGATTATCTAATTATGCAGCTCTCTGCTACTTCAAACTAGTCTACATATAATGAGAGAAGGAATTACGACATACTGCTTGAAATGTAAAACCGGTTTCTTTCTGTTCCATTGTTGCCTGACATGCTGAATGATTCAGTGGCTATTTCAGTTTTCACTTTTCTATAATATTTTGATTTTGTTATATTTTTAATAGATTTTGTTTTGCTCTAATGGATTACGTCACAAAAGCAATCTATATAAGTGCATGTTTATGCACATGCCCACAGGCTTCTTGTCAAAAATGTTAACAAGGCAGCGGCAAGAAAGTCTTAAGAATAGACTTTAAAACTGACTTCATACTTATTAAGTACATAGGCAAAGAAGGATCTGATCTAATAACTCAATGTCAACTAGTAATGTTCATTTAAACTAGATTTGGTAGTGGTGGGTTGGATGATTATCTGGTAAACATGAGTGAGTAATAATTATTGTTGACTAAAACTAAACAAGTTTTTAAATAATGAGACGGATCAGACAGTTGAACCTAAAAATGTACATTTCAAAATACTTGAAGGACCTGCATCATGAAGATAATCCAAAGAAAAGGATAAGGCTGATGTACAAATAATTTGAATAGAAGGTCAGGTTGGCCAACAGAATAAACTCTGAAGCCATTCAATGAAATACAAGCCCCCAGATTTCCAGGGAAGCTGTTGCCAAGGTCATTCTGACTA
Source organism: Hemitrygon akajei (assembly GCF_048418815.1). Classification (NCBI taxonomy): domain Eukaryota; kingdom Metazoa; phylum Chordata; class Chondrichthyes; order Myliobatiformes; family Dasyatidae; genus Hemitrygon; species Hemitrygon akajei. The sequence continues at coordinate 147,340,727 of NC_133126.1, read as the reverse complement.
GACTCTGATGAAATCCAGCAGCTGTGTTGAAATAACTGAGTACTGATCTTACGGCAGTTTAGCAAAGCCATTCATTTCACATAGAGGAATAGATCTGATGAGGAAGGCAAGTTTCAAATATGCTTTTTTTAATTAGTTGAGTTAACTTATATGTAATTGTTAACACCAAAGGGCAGTTCCTCACTGCTCCATTCATCTTCATTAAGACTTTGTTTCCCCCATTCTTTCTCGCAGGATGGGGTTTGAATTGATTCTAGTGATGTGAAAGGTGGTGCAATGGAAATCAAAAGATGCTTCCTGAATTTTTTATTCTCCATAATCTTTTAAATTAATCCCCTTCACATAGATATCTAGTTATCTGTGGAATCTGGTTTTACCACCTCTTGACAGAAGGAACTGGTGATTTGTAACAATTTTAAGACATCCAGAGTGGTTTACAGGTGATAGTATAGGATATTTGAAGTGTGGGTGATGCGGGAAACACTACAGTCTATTTCCTAATAGCAAGTTTCTGTAAAATATAATGCCATGACAGTAAGAAAAAAGCATGGAGCAGAGCAACAAATGACCTAAGGAACTTAACAGACCAAGTAGCATTCATGGACATCCGTTCATTGTTCCAGGTTCAAGCATTTGCAATCTGTTGAGTATCCTGATAGAAAATCTGTTTTTGTGATTGTTTCAGGAGTAAATGTTGACTACGTCTTGGTGGGAACTACCCTACTTTCCTCAAACATTATGTGTGGTCCCAGTATCGAAGAAGGGCCAAGTAAAAGTCTTGAATGACTACCATCCAGTGGCCCTGACCTCACACATCATGAAGACCCTAGAGAGGCTGGATCTGGCTCACCTCTGACACCTGGTCAGATCAGCCCTCCATCCCCTGCAGTTTGCCTACGAGGTGCACATTGGTGTCAATGATGCTGCCATCTCCCTGCTGAACAAAGCCTACTCCCATCTGGGTAAGCAGGGCAGCACTTCCATAATGTACAGCCTCATTGCTGGGGGCAAAGCTCCATTCAATGCAGTTGTGTCCTGGACAATGGGCCAGCTGACTGGCAGACGACAGTATGTGCGGCTTCATAGTTGTGTGTGAGACATGCCTATGTACAGCATTGGGGCCCCACAGGGGATGGAGTTAGCTCCTTTCCTGCTTAGCCTGTATTTAGATACAACAGCAAATCATGTCAACTGCAGAAATTCTGTGATGACTCAGCAATGGCTGGATGTATAAAGGGAGGACAGGAGGATGAATACAGGGCCTTGGTGGAGGGCTTTGTCAAATGGTGCAAGCTCAACATTAGTAAGACCATATAACCATATAACAATCACAGCACGGAAACAGGCCATTCCGGCCCTCCTAGTCCATGCCGAACTCTTAATCTCACCTAGTCCCACCTACCCATACTCAGCCCATAACCCTCCACTCCTTTCCTGTCCATATACCTATCCAATTTTACCTTAAATGACACAACTGAACTGGCCTGTACTACTTCTACAGGAAGCTCATTCCACACAGCTATCACTCTCTGAGTAAAGAAATACCCCCTCGTGTTTCCCTTAAACTTTTGCCCCCTAACTCTCAAATCATGTCCTCTCGTTTGAATCTCCCCTACTCTCAATGGAAACAGCCTATTCACGTCAATTCTATCTATCCCTCTCAACATTTTAAATACCTCGATCAAATCCCCCCTCAACCTTCTACGCTCCAATGAATAGAGACCTAACTTGTTCAACCTTTCTCTGTAACTTAAGTGCTGAAACCCAGGTAACATCCTAGTAAATCGTCTCTGTACTCTCTCTAATTTATTGATATCTTTCCTATAATTCGGTGACCAGAACTGTACACAATATTCCAAATTTGGCCTTACCAATGCCTTGTACAATTTTAACATTACATCCCAACTTCTGTACTCAATGCTCTGATTTATAAAGGCCAGCGTTCCAAAAGCCTTCTTCACCACCCTATCTACATGAGACTCCACCTTCAGGGAACTATGCACTGTTATTCCTAGATCTCTCTGTTCCACTGCATTCCTCAATGCCCTACCATTTACCCTGTATGTTCTATTTGGATTATTCCTGCCAAAATGTAGAACCTCACACTTCTCAGCATTAAACTCCATCTGCCAACGTTCAGCCCATTCTTCTAACTGGCATAAATCTCCCTGCAAGCTTTGAAAACCCACCTCATTATCCACAACACCTCCTACCTTAGTATCATCAGCATACTTACTAATCCAATTTACCACCCCATCATCCAGATCATTTATGTATATTACAAACAACATTGGGCCCAAAACAGATCCCTGAGGCACCCCGCTAGTCACCGGCCTCCATCCTGATAAACAATTATCTACCACTACTCTCTGGCATCTCCCATCTAGCCACAGTTGAATCCATTTTATTACTCCAGCATTAATACCTAACGACTGAACCTTCTTAACTAACCTTCCATGTGGAACTTTGTCAAAGACAAAAGAGACGGTGATGGACTTTAGGAAGACTAAGCCTGTACTGCGCCCTGAGGATGTGGATGTGTTGAGGACTTGCAAGTATCTGGGGGTGCACCTGGATGACAGAATTGAGTGGAGCACCAACACAGAGGCTGCATTATAGGAGTCAAAATCGACATACTGGAGGCTGTGGTAGAACAAAGGACCCTACAGAAAATTCTGGAAATTCTAGACAATGTTTTACACCCTCTGCATGCCACCTTGGCTGAACAGAGGAGCGCTTTTAGTGATAGACTAAGATATCTGTGCTGCTCCAAAGAGCACTCTATGAGGTCATTCTTACCCTTGTCCATTAGGCTCTATAATGAGTTTACATATAGCCAGGGAAGTGATGACTCCCTTCTGTTAGACTGTTTGTGGTAACTTTTTTTATTCTTTCTATTTCTTTTCTAATATTTATAGCTGGGCACTTGTAATACTACTGTGACTCTGTAATTTCCTTTGGGATCAACAATGTTTCTAACCATCTATCTAAATAACATTTTTGCATCCACCTGGAAGAATCATATGTGTCTTGGCATCATCTAAGTGGCAACACTTCCAATGTGACAGAACCCCTTGATATTGGACTGAAGTTTCACTTTAGATTTTAGGATGTATTCACACTTAAAGTCACTACCCTCTGATTCAAGTGAGAGTTCCTCCACTGAACCAAATCTAACAAAGTACAGTACCTTCCAGCAATATTGCAACTAGGGACCAAAACAATATGTTACTTGACAAATAATTGCCTTGATACCCCCTGTATTTATTTTAAACCTTTGACCTCCTGTTACGGTCCAATTTGCTAGAAAAAAAAAGTTTCATCCATCTTTTTAAAGTCCATTAGTCATTGTGAATTCATCTAGCCTTTTTTCCTTGAAGAGCAGCAGCCTAACTATCCACAGTCATGGTGTAAAACTATTGTATCATAACCGTAGCATAAATTTGGCAATCCTCTTCTTTGCTTCTTGACATCCTGAAGTGTAGAATTCTGGAAACAATACAAAGTCCATTTGAGTCTTAATCAGCTAGAAATGTTTAGCATGACTTCCTTTATGTTCTATTAATTTCCCCATTTACTGTGCTACCTACGAAGATTGGCATATATGCACCTCCTGGTGTGTTTCTTCTTGCAGTTCTCAGAAACATTACATTTAATGTATCCTGCATCTCATGCTGTTTTCCCCAAATACATCACTACTCACTTAGCTTATTAACTTGCTCCTGTCATGTGCCTACCCATTTCCCCAATCTTACATGTGCTTCTATCTTCCTCACTATTGGCAAGTTTAATATCATCTGCCATCTTAAAAGCTGTATATGTAGAAACTTATTCTTGTCAGTGGTAAACAGACTTTAAAATAACAGCAGCTTGTTGTGATCTACATCCAAAAATCATTTTAAGTATTTCTGTTTATTTCTGAAATAGCATTTTAATTGCTTGCTTCATTTTTAAATTTTTTAAAATTTCTCTTAATATCAAGGGTGTTTAATACTAACTGACAACCCCCACAGCTTTTAAAGCTCCCTACAGTTCCTCTACATGACAAAGCTATTAGGAGTATTTTGCAGGCAGGGTTTCCTCCGTGAGTTGTTGGAGACCCTGACACTATTAGGCCATATCAATGGAGTTCAGGACATTTCAGGATAGCTAGACAGCTTTGGGGCCTAATCAGGCTGAATGTGAAGAGACTACAGGCCACTACTCTGAGCTGTGATTCCACACCAAAAAAAGACCTGACATCTCATATTTCTTTTAATTCACGAGACTTTTGGTTTATCAGATTAATGTTGCAGGTGGAATATTTCACAAAGTAAAGGTTTCAGGCCCAGAAAAAAAAACACACTGAAGTTCATGGACTGCCAAGGCCCTCGACCCTAATAATACCACTTGTAGTTAAAGTTTTTCTAACTGCTGCAAAAGTAAGAGTAATTTAAAGTCCCATTAATTAGTAAGATTGAGATTGGACATGAAGTGGAATTGTTGAATATTTTTACCACAACCCAGTTTCTACTGCCCTTGTCCGCATCATCACTCCCACCAAATTAATGAAGAGTTAAGATAGGAATATGAGTTAAAAGATCACTAACTGGAGTAAGGGTCAGGACTCTCACTTAAATATTTTAAAAAGGTTCTTCACCTGCAATTTTTTCAATACTATTTCCGCTTTAAAATAGGAAGGACAACAAGTTAGAGTTGTATCATGTGCTGTCTACTTTCCACTTAGGAACTTGAAGGCCAGCCTTTAACAGCCATGACCCAGAAGGCTTGGCTTTGGTCAGCACAATCACTCTGAGAGCAGCAGTGCTCTGCAATGCTTGTCTGTCCTTTAGCAGACTGTCAGTACTGGGGTACTGGATATTTACACCCTAGGAAGGCTTCATGGGGATATTGCTGTTCTCCTACGACAGCACTTAATCAGTTTCAGCAGTGCTTTGAAAGGCAGATCAGTGGAGTGGCCCAGTACTCTTGGGAGTACATTAGTGCCATGATGCCAACAATATAAACTGTTAGCATTCATTTCAAGAGGACCAGAATATAAAAGTGAGGAAGTAATGTTGAGGCTTTATAAGGCACTGGTAAGGCCTTGTACTTGGAGTATTGTGAGCAGTTTGGGCCCCTTACCTGAGAAAGGATGTGCTGACATTGAAGAGGATTCAGAAATTCACAAAAATAATTGTGGGATTGAAAGGCTTATCATATGAACAGCGTTTGATGGCTCTGGGCCTTTACTAACTGGAATTCAGAAGAATGAACTGGCCTATTTACCACTGATCACCGACATCTAACTCTTGACCTGAAGTCTGTTCTGATACAAAACTTTACCTCTTTCCCTCCCCACCCCTTTCTCCACCACTGCAAACATTGCCTGCCTTTGGTGCTTCCCCCCCTCTTCTTCTTTCTTCCATGGCCTTCTGTCTCTTTCACCAATCAACTTCCTGGCTCTTTGCTTCATCCCTCCCCCACTGAGTTTCACCTATCGCCTGGCATTTTCTCTCTCCCTTCCCCCACCTTTCAAATCTACTCCTCAGCCTTTTTACCTCCAGTCCTGCCAAAGGGTTTCGGCTTGAAATGCTGCCTGTACTTTTTTTACATAGATGCAAACTGGCCTGCTGAGTTCCTCCAGCACTTTGTGTGTGTTTGCTCAGATTTCCAGCATCTGCAGGTTTTCTCCTGTTTAAGTAACTCCCTTGCCTTAAATGGATCTAGCTACAGCCTTGCACCTGTCTTGCTTCCCTCTATGTGCTCTGCACCAGAAAAGGAAGGGTCTTTCCATGTGCCAGACTGATTCAGCAGCTCCTGACACCTTATCTAGGACATTGTTGAATTTGTAAGGATGGGGATTCCCTCGAAATTACAATGCTTTTGAAACTGAATTCACTCTAATTAACCTTCCATTCTCATTGTGAACAATCAAATGTAAAATGAGTCTAAATTGGTTGAAATAACTGGAGCCAAGGAAAGCATTGAATCCACACAGCATCTTCCTCCTGATTGTACAGCTTAAGTGACGAACTATTTAGCTGTCATTTGTACACATCCAAAATAACATACTGGAAGACATGCAACGGTGAAGATTTTCATTTTTTTATGATGGCACAGTTCAGTAAAGATGTACAAAAAGGAATTATAAAATATAATGTAGGCTGTAGTGAAGATTTTTATTGAACCACTTATAATATAATTGCAAGATGAAAAATATGTTAAAATAACACAAAATTGTTTTCCCGCTGGATAGAGCTCTCTTGGAAATTTTGGTTTGAGATACTTTGACTCCATGTGTAATATTTTCTTCAATTAAAAGATTCTTTATATTAAAATATGTTTTCCTTCTTTCACATGTCCACAGACGGTACATACCAGTCTTCAGAGAAACTAGAGACACATGTAAAATACGTATATGCGTGCGTACACACACACACACACACACACACACACACACACACACACACACACACACACACACACACACACACACACACACACACACACACACACACACACACACACACACACACACACCTGCCCCCCCCCCACCCCCAAATATCTACTGATCCATATGATATGGCACTTCCCTATGGATACAGACCCCTAATTTTCCTGTAAGGATAACATACTGTGTGTGTGGAGGTGGGGCATCAGAAATCCAGAGAACAATCATAATTCATTAAAAGAGCAGTTCATGAAGTCACCATTCTGTTTACAGTATCCTTAAGCCTTGTGATACAGGATGTCTGAGTGGAGTCCTGTAGGATGGTTGAAGATTTGTGAAAATAATTTGACTCTTGTCAACATAGCTTAAGAGCCGGTCATTGACTTGGGGCAGTATTGCGGTTGAGAGCATCATCATCAAGGTGTGAACATCATTAATAGCCTGCCCTGGCCCAATCACATTGATGTCATGGTCAAGAAAGCATCAAAACCTCTATTCCCTCTGGTGGCTAAAACATCTGGTATCTCTTTGCTGACTCCTACCAATTTTTTTAATGAACTATAGAAAGATTCTGTCTGAACGCATGAAGGATTGGTATGGCAACTGCTCCATGTGTGACTGCTCGAAACTGCAAAGAGTTGTGGACATAGCTCAGAACATCACAAGAACCAGCTTTCCCTGAGTCGATTCTGTCTATAATTTTAAGCAACCAGAATAATTAAAGACCCCACCCACCCCATCTGTTCTCTCTTCTCTCCCCTTCCATTGGGCTGAATATACAAAAGCCTGGACACATGTGCCACTAGCCTCAAGGGCAGCCTCTTTCTCACTGTTGCCAGACACTTCAATGGACATCTAGAATGATAAGCTAGACTCTTCCCCTCAAAATATATTTCATTATGATATTGCACTTTATCATTTACCCACACTGCACTTATTGGTGGCTTTCTCACTTCAATCTGCCTTGTTCTTGTTTTACCTTATTTTAGCTCAATGCTTTGTGTTACAGTTTGATCTGTAAAATGGTATGTGAGACAAGCTTCTCATTATATTTTGGTACATGTAACAACAATAAACCAAAAGCAGTACAAATACTCTCCCCTCTCCCTGTCGAGGTTCAGTAGATATGGAGCTCCTAGTCTTGCAACCCACTTGATGCCAGGCCTGGACCACTAACCAAACTGTCCCAACCTCCTGGATTCGGTTCTAGCTTCTGGGACGATCCAAATCAAAGCCCATGTATGGGTGTAGATGCAGGGGTACTGTCTGGCTACATCTTTCTTTTTCAATCTTTTTATTAATATCAACATATTAAGATAACAAATATTGATACATAATTTTGGGATTACAAAATTAAAAGTTAATATAGATGGATATATAAACAATAGGTACTAGAGAATTAAGTCTCCCAAAATCATACATGATACAAATATAATGTATACAAGGCAAGAAAACTAGGTATAACAATAAGAAAAAAAAACAGAAAAAGAAGAAACAAAATGTTATACCCCAAACAAAAAAAAAACTACTCTATCAAGCTAACCGCTAACTGGGAAAAGAAAAAGAAAGAAAAAGAAACATGGGCTGTTCAGAATATCTAAGAAAAGAAAAGAATCATAAGTGTCATCAGCTCCGATCCTCTCTACATGTATATAATCAGAAACAGAAAGAAATAGGGTTGGAAAAATGTCAAATTACATCATATGAAAATATTGAATAAATGGCCTCCAAGTCTTTTAAAAATTAATAGAAGGATCATATATAACACTTCTAATCTTTTCCAAGTTTAAACATAACATAGTTTGAGAAAACCAATGAAATATGGTAGGGGGATTAATCTCTTTCCAATTCAACAAATTAGATCTTTTAGCCATTAATGTAAGAAATGCAATCATCCGACAAGCTGAAGGAGATAAATGAATTGACTCTGTCATTGGTAAACCAAAAATTGTGGCGATAGGGTGAGGTTATAAATCAATACTCAATACCATAGAAATAATATCAAATATATCTTTCCAATATTTTTTCAAAGATGGACATGACCAAAACATATGAGTTAGAGAGGCTGTCTCAGAATGACATCTGTCACATATAGGATTTATATGGGAATAATAACAAGCTAAATTACCACAATCATTTTATCGAACTTCTTTTGGATAAAGATCCTACTGATTGCATCCTATAGACCGATATCCCTGTTGAATGTAGATCCTAAGATCTTTTCCAAGGTACTAGCGACTAGGTTGGAGAAGATATAACCTCAAATTATCTCTGTGGACCAAACTGAATTTATCAAAAACCATTATTCATCTTTTAATATTAGGAGATTAATGACTATTGTTTATACTCCTTCATGTAGCACCCCAGAATGTGCCATTTCATTAGATGCTGAGAAAGCATTTGATAGAGTTGAATGGCCATATTTATTTACTGTGCTTGAGAAATTTAACTTTAGTCCAATATTTATATCTTGGATTAAATTGATATATCACACTCCAGTAGCCTCAGTTCTTGCTAATAACCAAAGATCTCCCTTTTTTCCCTTATTTTGGGGTACCAGGCAAGGTTGTCCTCTTAGTCCATTACTATTCGATATTGCCCTGGAACCTTTAGCAATTGCTATTCGAGAATCACCTAACACTTTTGGTATTACTCATGCGATGGATATACATAAGTTATCATTATATGCAGACGACTTGTTATTATACATTTCTAATCCTGAGAAATCCATTCCTGCAGTTATATCACTGTTGGCTCAGTTTAGTAATTTTCCTGGTTACAAACTGAACTTTAATATGAGAGAAGTGTTTCCCCTAAGTATGCAGGTTCCAATTTATGGAAGTTTACCTTTTAGATTAGTTACTGATCATTTTATATACTTAGAGGTTAAATTTACAAAAAAAACCATAAGGAATTATTTAAGGCTAATTTCTTACCTTTAATTGATCAGATTAAACATTTGTTTACGAAATGGTCTCCACTGTCTCTGTCATTGATACGTCGGATCAATATTATTAAGATGAGTATTTTACCTAAATTTTTATATATATATCAAGCGGTTCCCATCTTTATTCCGAAATCCTTTTTTGATAATGTTGATTCAAAAATTTCTTCATATATATGGCAGAATAAAAATCCTAGGTTAGGTAAAAGATATTTACAGAAGTCTAAAAAGGAAGGTGGACTGGCATTGCCGAATTTTAGATTTTATTATTGGGCAATTAATGTCCGATATTGAAATGTTGGTTATGGGATTTGGATTTATCTTTTAGTCCTCATTGGGTAAATTTGGAAACCAAATCTGTACAAGGGTTTTCATTGAGTTCTATTTTAGGGATTTCTCTTCCCTTTGCTTTTTCTAAATTGCATAAACAAATTGACAATCCGATAGTTAAATGCACTCCACACATATGGTTTCAATTTCGGAAATTCTTTGGGTTGAATCAATTTGTTTTAGCAATTCCTATTATATCTAATTTCTTTTTTTATCCCTCTATTATGGACAAAGCCTATTTAGCTTGGAAGACTAAAGGTATACTACAATTTTCCGATTTATTTTTGGATAATTGTTTCATGTCTTTTGAACAATTATCTAATAAATATAATTTGCCTAGATCCAATTTTTTTTAGATATTTACAGATTAGGAACTTTTTAAACACTGTACTTCCTACCTTTCCAAATCTGGATTCTATGGGTATTTTGGAGAAAATTTTATAATTAAATCCTTTTCAGGAAGGTGTAATAGCAAATATTTTCAATATAGTTATGAAAATACATTCAGAGGTTGCTTATAAAATTTAGAATGATTGGGAAAGGGAACTTAAGTTTACTATTCCTATTGAGAAATGGGAAAAAATTCTTCAATTAGTTAATTCATCTTCTATATGTTCCAAACATTAGTTGATACAGTTTAAAGCTGTGCACAGGGCTCATATGTCCAAGGATAAATTAGCTTGTTATTATTCCCATATAAATCCTATATGGGTACATCTTTCAAGGAGGAGTTATGACAGTCTGATGGGTAATAATGTTCTTCGAATGACTATCCCTTTAATGGCCTCCAACGCAGTAATGCTGGATTTTAGAAATGGACAGTGAGGAAGGGTGTCCAGCTTCCTGAGTTTGGAGGTAAGAAATATTGTACTCTGAGAGAAAAGGTTGGATCAAACTACAGGAACAAGTATCTGCTATATCCTGTATTATAGCTTTTCTACATTATTTCATTTGTTTAATATAATTCCATATGATGACTGTGCTTGTGGGAGACCCTTTGAACCATTGAATATACTTTTCCAGGAATCAATGAATAAACAGACCACACCCACAACCTAGTACTTTACTGGAGCAGAAGATTTGCAACCCTAATAAAGCACACGCACGCACACGCACGCGCGCACACATACACACATGCACACACACTTATTAGAAGGCATAGACTTGTATTACAACCTTTGGAGGTGGCCCCCAATCTCCTCAAGAAATGTTGAATACTCAACATTTACTTCAACTGTAGAAGTTTATTTCTGAGAAAAGGTCTATTAGATGATATAATGAAGGTTATTTTTCGATCAATGTTCTAACTAATCTGCCATCCATTATTGCAACTAAGCACTGGCAAGAAGATTCAAGATTTATCCTTTATTATCTTCATCTCTCTTCACTTATTGATCTGTGCAATATATCACTTCTTTCAGCACATTGGCTCTTTACCTTACTTATGCAGCAACCATTAAAAGTTCTGCACATTAATTTGCAATTCATGTTTGAGCATCAAATGTAATTAACCAATTTAATAGAAAATGGTGGAACTGGCCAGCAGTTCAGGCAACAAAGTTCATATATTAGTTCCTAATCTTTTTGTAGAACATTAACTGTTTCTCTTTATGATCTTTTTTTAAATGTTCCGATTTCCATCTTCTACAAATTTTTAAATTTTCATAAATGATATTTATGTTCATTTAAAGAGTTTTTTTTAAAGATTTACCAGGAAAGGTTATAAGTAAACAAAATAAGCCATTTGTCCCAACCCAAGCAGCAGTGGAAGGCCTTCTGACCATACTGAGCAGATTCTCCAATGATACATTCTACTGCATTGTGGTTAACTGATAATTATCTTGTAACCAGGTGACTGTTGAATATAATTTTTTTTAATTAAAGTGCATTTATGTATTCACCCAGGTAATGCTAAAATAGCTGCCTGTGCCTTTAAGAGAAAATTGTGATGTCATTTTGCATGGGTGGAATAGAACAAAGAGTTGCGATGATCTAGAAAGGACGACGTTGGAATGCTTTTCCCAGGTTAGGCGACAAAAGATTTTCTCGAGAAAAATTGATTGATGCTGGAATAGCATGCTTCTGATGTTCCTTAATCAGCCTACTAGTGTGAGTGAGGTGAACTCATTTCAAGGTCTAGTCTATATGTGTTTGGAAGTTAAGCACGTGTGTGCCAATAATTGCCACTACCGTACTTGGTCTTGTATATTTTGTTTTGTTACTTTCATACTGCATACGTAACAAGGGTGTGGTCCGAAGTTAAGCTGAGATTCTAATATCGGGAACAGTTTTTAGAAAATTTATTTTGTCATTTTTATTTTGAGACCCTATTTCTTAAATAAAACATCTAAAACAGATAAAGGAATTTAAGAACTGAAAAGTATTTGTTGTCCTGTGTGTGTATTTTTCCCTAGGCTATAAAAATCTTATGAAATTTAAATTCAAGGGAAAAAAAGGGTAGTCAATAAACATAATCCTCAGCAGTAAGGCCCACATCCAGTGATGGGATAATCTTCCTTTAAAAAATGAATAAATATTTGACATTTCAGCCCTGGACACTGCATCAAGTTCTTGACCTGAAGCCTTGACTATTTATTCATTTCCATAGATGCTGCCTGACCTGCTGAGTTCCTGCAGCATTTTGTGTGTCGTGGATTTCCAGCATCTGCAGAATCTCTTGTTTTTGGGATCTTCCTTTCAAAGATGAGGTGCCGTTTTGATGTTTTTAGATTTTGATTTCTTAAGTATATTAATTTTAAGAATCTGGGCATTGTTTGCAAGGCCAGCATTTATTACACTTGAAAATGTGGTGATCTGCTTCCCTTCTTTGTTTAAAAATAGCAGTACTAGGCCAACTGAGTGATATAAAATATTTATTTATTTATCAAAATCTGGCAGCTTTTCATTATTATTCTGACTAGTTGGTATCTGCCCTTCACCCCTTCCACTTTAAATTATTTAATAATTTTAAATTCTGCAGTACCAGGCTGGGACCTGAAATCAGGCCTCTGGGTAACTTGTCAAGGTCTATGGATTGCTAGTGTAAAAAATTAACTTTTGTGCCACATTGTGAAATGGGGAGCTATTTTTGAATGATACTTTCCTAATTTCAGTCCCCTGGTGATACTATTTTCCTTCTTTTTCCTGTGGCTATTACTTAAAGTACCCTCATTTCCTTTTCCCCATATTTAATCTTTCTGAGCTTATTTAGATCCTTTTCTGAAATTGTCTTTTCCACATGTCTTCTTACTCTCTTCTTTGATTGTTATATTTAAAGAAACTTTGAAATGCAATGGGCAACTTCCATATTCTCAGAGTATTTGGGCAGCAGTGTGGTGCAGACGGTAGAGGTCAAAGCTGCTCCCTCATGCTTTTTGTGACCTGAGTTGGATCCTGACCTCAGATGCTGTCTGGGTGAAGGTTTCATGTTTTTCCTGAAACCATGTAGGTGTCCTTTGGGTGGTCTGTCTTCCCACTGTATATCTCATCAAAAGCAGTTTGGAAAGTTAAGTTATAAACAACCAACAGCTCAACAGCAGGAGGGAGGTGTTGAGCATATGAGTGTTTGATAGTCAGCATGGGCTTGCACACCAAAGAGCCCAATTCCAAGAGGTGTGACTCTATGACTCAATTTTCTGGTAATAATAGTACAAGCTGCATCACATAGACTTGTTATGTTACTCTAGAGTTGCATTATTAGATTTCTCTATCTATTTACCATGTTCAAACTAATCCTATACATATAGCATCTTTAATTCTCTTTGTGTTCTTCCTTCTACTTATTATTTTTTCTTTTTTATATTATCTCCCAGCTGCCATTTTCCTGTTCTAGAAATTCAGTGAAGAATTTATTTTTAAAAAATGCTTAATTTTTTTTTCTGAAAGCATTCACTATTTTTTTTTCTTCTGTTTGCTGCCTGGATTGATGATAAAATTACCAAAAATAAAACACTAAGCATCAATGTGTTACGGGCTAGCAAAATAGCAGCCATTAACAACCGTTATCTGTACAATGGCATGTTATCTTCAGTTAAGAAATGTTGTACTTTAATTGTGAATTAGACATAAATTAATTAAAAATATCACAACTATCCTAAGAATTCAAATGATTAATAAATGAAAGCAAATAGAATCACATGACTGAATTATAAGGTTATTGCTGAAATTTGCAAGTAGCCAAATTAATTAGTTTGTTTTGATCTTAAGCTCCAAGTAAGGTTTTATTCAGGTTTGGCCTATTAATTTCTTTTTGCCAAAGTTTTCACATTGTTCCATTGTAGTGATTTTAATCTATTTTTGTAAAAAGCCTTTCATAATTTACTTTAGTAATCAATATAATGTAATACAGAACATTGTATTCTTTAAAATATTGATATTGATTATAATGTAAATTTTTACTTTTTAAAAAAAATAATCTTCAGTGGAGCATGTCTTGGATTTTAATTTCATTGAATAGATTTTTATGTACCTGTATACGTATTATGAAATTTTGAAGTTTTATTCCTCTAGTTGTTTAATGATTTGCCTAGTAATTGTACTTACTCCATATTTGGTGCATTAAATGAGTGCACTAATACTAAACTGGAAGTCAAGAAGTTCTCCATTGAAGAAGATTTAAATCCTGACATGAAAACAGAAGTTCTGCCAGAACTCTGCCTGTCAAGCAGCATCTGTGGATAGAAAAATCAGCCAATATTTCAGGTCAGCGACCTTTCCTTGGAACTAAGGATAAGATGTTGACCTAAATCTCTTTTCACAGGTGCAGCTTGTTTGGCTGACTCTTCTAGCATTTCTGTTTTTGCTTCAGATTGCAGCATTTGCAGTTTGATTTCTTTTTCATTACTGGGAAAACCTGATCTCTGACGTTTCCAACTACCACAAGTTTATATGGCTGGTCAAGTTAAGCTTCTGGACAACAGACAGCTCAGAATGTTAGTGGTGGGGGAAATTTCATGGTAAAGGTATTGAATGTCAGGAAGAAACACATATTTTTGGTTTAAGAACTGTAGACTGAATTTAGTAGGCTTGAGAAAATAGAATGTCTAAATGGAGACAGGAGATGCAGGATTCCACACAGTTGTGCTCCTCCTGACCATCCTAGTAACTTTCCAAATGTAAAATTCTGTACATTCCAACATTCAATTTCAACCACATCCCTAACTTAAAATCTGACCCATCTACCTTCTGCCATTTGATTGTCCTCAATTATGCTTGCTGGGTGTGGTCTTCTGTTTATTTTCCCATTCCAGAGATGATCAGCTTTTCAAACTGGAAAGGAGGATATGGACTATGATTCTGGTGTAAATTTCATGGACCCCAATTTTCCCCATATCTGCACTACCCTCTCCCTCATAATTTCCTGTTTTTTTTATACTGAAGTATGAGCAATTGTTCATGTTTTCCATCTTTACAAAGTTGCATTGATTTTCAGGTGACACAAAAGTGTTTCAAATATTAACACGGATGATGCATCTGGAAATATTTTACATCTTCCAAATTATTTTCAGCTCTCTTCAATTATATTACTCTTTTCATTGGAGCCTGTTCTTGCTGCTGGACTATTTTGTGCACATGATACTTGAGGTCTTGAATATGTGATGATAATTCTTTAACATATTTTAATGAAGACCTAGGGGCTGTGAATATATATTTGGAAAGAAAATGTATACCCTAATATGGAAATGATTCAGGCAATGTTTTATTGCTCATTATAATCTGTAGAATACAAGGAAATACAGGCAGCAAACAATTACGTTTATTGCTTTTAATTTTCTACTGAGTGAAGTGGATATTGCTGTATTATGAAAGATAATGTGACTAATGAAACACATCATTTGTTTTACAGCTCAAGGATGGTAATAATTAAGCTATGCTTTATTTTTACTCATAATGTCTACATTTAATGAAAATTCTTATAGCAATAATTTTATTTTATTCCTAAATAGTACAGTTGTGATTTGCTTCCATCCAACAGCAAATGGCTCTGGACTAAGGCATGCAAGCATAACTCAATTTTACTAGACTTTCTACATTAGTAGGCCAAAGAAGTAAGATTAGTTTCTTACTTTACAATGAGATTCAGGAGGTTCAGCTAATCATTGAACACTGCAGGGAGATGGGAACCAGAGTGCCAGAACAGTTAGTGGAGAGGTGGTGGAGGCAAATGTTGGTAAGACCTCAGACAAAGTTAGGAATCAAAAAGGTTGAGAATGGTGCAACAAAATCGAAAAGGGTGAACACAGGATGGAAGGCGTTGCATCTTGAATGTGTGCAGTATATGGAATAAGGTAGATGAACTTGCAGCATAGTTGCAGATTGGCAGGTATGATGTTGCAGGCATCACTAAATCATAGCTGAAAGATTATAGCTGGGAGCTTAATGTCCAAGGATACACACTATATCAAAAGGATAGGCAGGAAAGCAGAGGGGGCAGTGTTACTATGTTGGTAAAAAATGAACTCAAATCATCAGAAGGAGGTGATATAGAGTCAGAAGGTGTTGGATCAATGTTGATAAAGCTAAGGAACTGCAAGTGTAAAAACTTCCTGAAGGAAGTTGTATACTGACCCCCAAAAAGTAGTAAGGATGTTGCCCACAAATTACAATGGGAGATAGAAAATGCATACCAAAAGGGCAATGTTACAATAGTCATGCAGGACTTCAATATGCAGCTAGATTGGGAAAATCAGAGTTGTGCTGAATTCCAGGAGGGGCAATTTCTAGAGTGACTACAAAATGGCTTTTTGGAGCAGCTTATGGTTGCACCTACTAGAGGATCAGTTATTCTGGATTGGGTGCTGTTCAATGAACCAGAATTGATTAGAGAGCTTAAGGTAAAAGGACCCTTAGGAGAAAGTGATTATAATATGACCAAATTCACCCTGAAATTTGAGAAGGAGAAGCTAAAGTCCAATGTATCAGTATTACAGTGGAGTAAAGAGAATTACAGAGGCATGAGAGAAGAGTTGGCCAGAATTGATAGAAAAATAACACTGGCAGAGATGATGGCAGAGCAGCAATGGCTGGAATTTCTGGAAGCAATTCAGAAGGCACAGGATATATACATCCCAGAGAGGAAGAAGTATTCTACAGGAAAGATGACACAAACATGGCTAACAAGAAAAGTCAAAGCCAACATAAAAGCGAAAGATAGAGCATATAATAGAGCAAAGATTAGTGGGAAGTTAGAGGATTTGGAAGATTTTAAAAACCAACAGATGGCAACTAAAGTCATCAAGAAGGCAAAGATAGAATACAAAAGTAAGCTAGCAAATACTATTAAAAAGGAATCTAAAAGTCTCTTCAGATACTTAAAGTATAAAAGAGAGGCAAGAGTGCATATTAGACCACTGGAAAACAACGCTGGAGGGTTGTAATGGGGGATAATGAAATAGCGGACACACAGAATAAGTATTTTGCTCTGGGGATGTTCGATGTATCGGGGGCATGAAGTGTGTGAAGTTAATTTAACTAGAGAGAAGTTTCTTGGGAAACTGAAAGGTATGAAGTTAGATAAGTAATGTGGACCAGATTGTGTACAGCCTAGAGTTATGAAAGAGGGGCTGAAGAGATTGCAGAGGCATTAGTAATGATCTTTCAAGAATTACTAGATTCTGGAATGGTTCTGGAGGACTGGAAAATTGCAAATGTCACTCCACTCTTCAAGAAGGGAGAGAGGCAGGAGAAAGGAAACTATAGGCCAGTTAGTCTGACCTCAGTAGTTGGGAAAATGTTGGAGTTGATTGTTAAGGATGTGGTTTCGGGGTACTTAGAGTGTTATGATCATTGTCGTTGTCAGCCTGGTTTCCTCAATGGAAAATCATGTCTGACAAATTTGCTGGAATTCTTTGAAGAAGTAACAACCAGGATGGACAAAGGGGAATTGGTTGACGTTGAGCACTTGGATTTTCAGAAGGCCTTTGGCAAGGTGCCACACATGAGGCTGCTTAACAAGTTAAGAGCCCATGATATTATAGGAAAGATTCTAGCATGGATAAAGAGTGGGAATAAAGGGAACCATTTCTAGTTGGCTACGGGTGACTAGTGGTGTTCCGCAGGGGTCAGTATTGGGACTAATTATTTGTACATTATATGTCAGTGGTTTGGATGAGCCAATTGAAGGTTTTTTGCAAAGTTTGCAGACGATATAAAAATAGGTGGAGGGACAGGTAGTTTTGAGGAAGTAGGCTACAGAAAGACAGGTGGATTGGGAGAATGGGCAAAAAAATGGCAGATAGAATATAGTGTCAGGAAGTGTATGATCATGCACTTTGGTAGAAGAAATGAAAGGAACCTATAGGCCATTTAGTCTCAGCTCAGTGGTTGGGAAGATATTGGAGTCAGTTATTAAGGATGGACTATTTTCTAAATGGAGAGAAAATATCAAAAACTGACTTGGGAGTCTTTGTGCAGGATTCCCTAAGAGTGAATTTGCAGGTTGAGGCTCTGGTGAAGAATGCAAATGTGATGTTAGCATTCATCTCAAGAGGACTAGAATATAAAAGCAAGGATGTAATGGTGAAAGTTTATAAAGTACCATGTGAGGCCTCACTTGGAGTATGGTGAGCAGATTTGGGCCTCTTATTGGATGTGCTGAAACTAGAGAGGGTTCAAAGGAAGGTTCATGAAAATAGTTCCTGGATTGAATGGCTTGTCATATGAAGAACGTATGGTGGCTCAGGGCCTATATTCAGTTAATTCAGAAGAATCAGTGGTGACCTCATTGAAACCTATCAAATGGTGTAAGGCCTTGATAGTGTGGATGTGGAGTGGATGTTTCCAATAGTAGGAAAGTCTAATACCAGAAGACACAGCCTCAGAATAGAGGGCATCCTTTTAGATGGAGATGAGGAGAAATTTCATTAGCTAGAGGGTGGTGAACTTGTGGAATTCTTTGCCACAGCTGTGGAGGCCAGGTCTTTATGTATATTTATTCAGAGATTGATAGATTCTTGATTGGTCAGGGCACAAAGGGATATGGGGAGAAGGCAGGAGATTGGGGCTGATAGGAAAATTGGATCAGCCATGATGAAATGGCAGAGCAGACTTGATAGGCCAAGTGACCTAATTCTGCTCCTGTATCTTATGGTCTCTAATAAACTTCTACAGATGCACTGTTGAAAGTATCTTGACTAGTTGCATCTTGGTCTGGTATGGAATTTGAGATGTGTAGGAATATAAGAAGCTGCAGAATGTAGCGGACTCATGGGCACATCCCTCTCCACTATTGCTTGCATCTACAGAGGGCATGGCCTAAGAAGGCAACATGTGTCACCGAGGATCGCCACCATTTTGGACATGTCATCTTTTTGTAGAACTATTGAACAGGAGGTAAAGAAGCCTGGAGCCCCACACCATCAGGTTTAAGAAGAGGTTCCCCCTTCAACAATTAGGTTCTTGAACCTACTTGGCAAAAAATGCTTATCACGATAGTTTAGCAACACTATGAGCACTTCGACTATTATTTTTTGACTCTACTTTTCTTGGTTCTAATTGTGTTCTTTTGTTAAAATAATGTGTATAATTTATGTTTAATGTATATTTTTCTTGAGAATAACGTAACAGGTAAGTTTTTCATTGTACTTGTGCGCACGTGTAATTATGCATATGGTAATAAACTCTGACTTTGCCTTTGACTTCTGTTAGAATTACGGGAAAGCAAACATATTAACATGACCCCAGAAATGTGAATATATGCTGATCTATTCTGGTGCATTCAATGACAAGACATTCAAGTTTGACACTTCATGTCTAGAATGACAAAGCACATAGCACTTACATTAGTGAAATAGAGTATTTGACCAGATATTCCAACATGAGTCTCCTTCACCTCCACCGACCTTCAGCATATCCTTCTACATATTTGTCTGTCCCTTACTCTTCAAGCTTTTAGCTCAGTTCACCTTTAATACATTTATAAAATAGTTTTACTGGTACTAAGATTTACCTTCCTCCCTCTTATTAGGCAAAGGGGGTTTTTCCTGAATTCCCCAGTGGATTTGCTATACACCTGTGGCCCCTGCTCTGATCTTCCTCTTAAATGGAAGCACCTTCTCCACAATTTTTTTTAGCAAAAAATATCATCCTTCGTTCAAAAGTCCTATTTTAAGACACCTCTTAATCATGTGACATTTAGAGAAAAAGGTCCTGATATTTTCCCAGTAATCATAACATTTTAGTTGTGGTATAAATTTTGTAAATCCTTTTGTGATCTTCTTTAATGCATTAATTGTCTATAAACTTGCATAACTTCTCCAGTATTTTGGGTTTGTTTAAAGGCAAAATACAGCACAGGAAAGCACATTGCTCCTTTCCCATTTTACTGTCACATACTGTATTATTTTGGGTGAAAAAAGAGATCTGTGGTTGCAGCCATGATTATGCTATTGAGATAGATTGTTGTCTGTGTAGCACAAAAAAAGTTACTACATAAATGTATAACTTTCTGTTTTCTTTTCATCTCTTCAATGAATTTCATTCTTATCCAATTTGTAGTATGTTCCCATTGCACTCTTGTTTGTCAGTTGCTAATATTTGCTGGCTGCTTCAATCTTCATAAAACTTCTCAAAATTATGCAGCAATGCTCTTGAATTTTTAATCTGTCATTTGACAGCTTTATTTATAATGAACAGTTTAAAATTGGGAAAAGAAATTTTACCTGAATGTGTTGACATTTTATGCACTAATAAATCTCAGTGTAGATTCAAGGCCTTTAGAGGCTTGTTAAAATGCTTGTTAGTTTTTGGTTTTCTATATCTGTGAATTAATTCAGTCTGTTGAGTCAGAATAAATTCCTTGACTAACTAAATAATACAAAGGCAGGTTGATCATGAATCTAATGAGCTGGAACCAATTTGGGTCTCAATGCTCGTGTGAGTGGAGCTCTGCTGACCAGAAGACCAATATTGTTCTTTCATCAGCTGTAGTGCAGAAGGATTTAACCTCACTGGTCCTCATTATTAAAAGAGATTACTGTCTGAGTAGGAGTTGCTTGAGTCTGTCAATAATAACTTGCAACATCTGGCTTGGAGTTTGGATGTGTTTGGTGGCTGTGCCCAGACAGGAAAGGTACATGCCAACCATCAGTCTTTAAGCTGACAGTCGGTGATTCGGTCAATTTTTCAGTTTGTTGCCATTTCACAAGAAAAAAATCAGCTTTGGTTTAAGGAGAGTGGAGATTGTCAGCAGCAATCAATCAGGTCAATTAGAAGGCAGCACTGGAAGCTGTCAGAACAAATCAAATCAATTGGAGAGCACACCTCGAGGCTGTCAGAATCAATCAGATGATACTTTCATTGTCCAGCTAGCTGAGGTCAAAAATTGATGTTTCTTCTTGTCCTGGCTACCTTGAATAAGTTTCCCAGGGATATGTTAGTGAGCGAGACCTGGCTACCCATGGATTGTATAGATCTTCAGCACCTGGGGGACTGCCCAGATTTGGGTCTTGAATTTCCAGGGGAGAGCTTCTAACAGGCTGGAAGAACATTAATGTTTAGATGTAACTCCTAATTTTATATTTAAGCCTTTATTTTTATAAGCTTAATTCATCTTTCTTTATTTTAAAATCACTTAAACATGTTTCTTCCGGTCCTCATTCTGGGGATTACATGCCTAGCTCTGTTTTATCATGAGGTTATCAAACAGTGATAGAAATATGGTGAGCCTGGTTTCCAAGTTAATGTTGAGTGATGATCAGATTTGGATTGTCATACATATGCATTGTCATTCATGAAAGAACATGACACACATTCCAATGCAAGCAAATGAACTCTTTAAAATTCTGCAGAAGTTCATTAGCTGTATTTATTTTCATAATCCTGCAGCTGTATCTGGTACAAGGAGAATATTTTAGCCTGAAGGACAGAATTACAGTGGGCTCACAAACAAGCAACTGCATTTTTTTGTTTATTTAAGCCCATTGTAATTCTGTTCTTCAGTTCTGTCCTATATTTCTTTCCAAGAAAGACATTGGAAACTATACTTGGGAAATAATTTGTGCTTCATCTATATCTGAATCCATTTTGTGCACATGGCCTTCTTGTTTTAAGTTTTTCTTTGGCAAAAGAACTGATGAACAAAAACTTGTGTTCTACTGCACTTCATCGCTAACCCCTAGAGCTTCTGATCAGCCCTGATTTGAGCAAACAACATTTTTTTTTGCATTGTGTCAGCATTATTAAAGCAGTTGGTCAGCTTTACTAGTTCTTGAAGTTGGCAGATTTGATGATGGACTCTCGAACTTAGTCTGTCACAGACCCTCCAATGCAAAACCACCTCTGAAGTTCTTGCATCAGCACTGGCATCTGACCTACGTCCCAATTCCCTCAACTTTATACCTCAGCCTCTTTCTGCAATTATTTGGCGATCCTCTGCAGTATCCAAAATCTGCAATTCACATTTCACACTGGAAACTGATAAAGCCATAAAACTGCTACATATTTACTGTTTTGAAATTGCCTTAGTAAGCAAATTTTGACACTGAAGCGATAAATACAGAAATGTTGAAACAGGTAAGCAAATCCTTAACTGAGGTCTTATAATCTAAGAAGTTTTTTTTGAAGACACCAAAAAAAGTGGTGCGGCTTAGAGGGAAAAATCCACCACCCAGAGTTTGTACATCCGAAGGTGTGAGATAAATTAAAATCAGGGATGCTGAAGAGGTACAGTTAGGAGGGCAGGAAAAGGCTGAAGATGAGATCAGCCATGATGCTGTTGAATGGCTGAACAGTTTCAAGGGTCATTTGGCCTATTCCTATTCTTATGTTTTACATTCTTATGCTCTCCCCCATCACGCAATGGATTTATTCTGGGCTCAGTCATTGATCATCAGGATGGCTTTTCTCAAGGTGGTTATACTGGGAGATTGTGTTGAGTAAGAATGGGCTGGTGTATCCAGAAGAGGCAAGGATATGTGGCACTCTCTTGCCCATAGAGATGAAGCAAAAAAAAGGAATTTAGACAAACACATTAATAGGAACGGCTTAGAAGGATATGGGTCAAATGATTGCAAATGGGACAAGCTCAATTAGGCAACTAGGTAATGTGGACATGTTGGGCTGAAGGGCCTCTTTCTCAGCTCTATGACTCTATCTATGACACAAAGATGCTACATGAATGGATAAAGATATATCGGATGAATCCAAAATTGGATTTTTATGCAGTAGTTGAAACTGCAAGAGTATCAAATTTAGACAAAAATATGATATATGTGAATGTGTTCTAAATGATGAAAATCAGACAACAATGTTGATTCAGAGACCTGTGAATTCTCATGTATATATTCTCATTTTAGCTGGCAATTTAAAGTCCAACATTGATAGTTTTATTATTGATTAAATATACTAAAAGTTAAGAGCTACAGCGTATAAAGTTAGGTCAGATATCCGTCACAACTTCAAGAGATTAAATGTGATTTCTCTTTATACTGTGATGCCAATATATCTGACTGGCCACTCTATACACAGCATCCCATTCCAATAATTGTCAAGTGCCACATTTAACAACAATGTAAGAAGTAGGGGCCCCTTGAATCTGTTGTATCATTGTGAAGGATCGTGGCTGATGTGATCTTGCCATGGATCTGGAGAAATACTAAACCTTCTCCAAATCAAAGGTATGGCCATGAATAATTACATAGGCCCAGCTACACCTGTGTTTTTTTGGCTACATGAAACATTATTTGATTCAAACCTACACCGGCAAACTTCTCCAACTCTTTCCATACTACATCAATTACTCCTTTCATGCTGTTTCCAGCATTTGTGTGGAGCTCATCTGTTTTATTACCATCACCACCAAGTTCCACCTTGCCTTAAAATTCATCTACTTCATAATCGATCTAAGTCTTCCCTTCCACATAGCCCCTCCATTTTTCTTTCATCCATATGCCTATATAAAAGTCGCTTAAATGTCCCAAATGTATCTGCCTCTACCACCACCCTGGCAGAGTTCCAAGCATCCACCATTTCCGTGTAAAAATCCTACCTCTGCTATCCCCCTTGTGCATTCCTTCAGTCACCTTAAAATTATACCCCCTTGTATTATCCACTTCCACCCTTGGAAAAAGTCTTTTGCTGTCCACTCGACCTATCCCTCATCTTGTACACATCTATCAAGTCACCTCTCATCCCCCTTCACTCCAAAGATCAAAACCCTAGATCACTCAACTTATCCTCATAAGATATGCCCTCCTCTTCACCCTCTCTAAAGCTTCCGCATACTTCCTGTAATGAGGTGACCAGAACTGAATATAACACTCCAGACTGCAGTCTAACTAAGGTTTCATACAGCTACCACATTACCCCGCAGTACATGAACTAAGACCCCCAGCTAATAAAGGCCAACACGCCACGTGCCTTCTTAACAACCCTATCAACGGACACGCCAACTTTGAGAGATCTCTGAACATGAACCCCAATATCCCTCTGTTCCTCCACACTACTAAAAGTCTTGCCACTTCCCCTGGGGCCACCACTGAAGTAAGACTGTATAATTCCCAGGATTATCCCTATTACCTTTATTGAACAAAGGAATAACATTAGCCACCCTCCAACTTTCTGGTAAGTGTTCACGACACCTATCACTTGTCATGCCCATTCAGATTCTGCCAACACATTTCCTTAAAGTACCATGACTTTCTTACTTATATAAACACATAAACTAGGTGTTTCTGTCTTCCATCTCCCATCTCTTTCCCTTTACTTCCTTGTCCTTTCCCTGCTGCTGTCCTTATGCTCTTTCACAGACTCCAATGTTAATCTCTCTTCCCTTCCCATTCCCACACACATTCAAGTTGGAGGAGCAACACCTCTGGGTATATTTCATCTGGGTAGCCTCCAATCTGATGGCATGAACATCGCTTTCTCAAACTTCTGGTAATTGCCCCCTCCCCCTTTCACCACTCCCCATTCTTGTTTCCTTCTCACCTTATCTCCTTACCTGCCCATCACTTCCCTCTGGTGCTCCTCCCCCTTCCCTTTCTTCCATGATCTTCTGTCCTTTCCTATAAAGATTCCCCCTTCTCCATATCTCTTTTACCAATCAACTTCCCAGTTCTTTACATCACCACTCCCCACTCCCAGTTTTAACTATCACCTACCACCTTTTGTTTCTTCCTACTTGCCCCCACCTTCCTGCTCTAACTTCTTATCTTTTTCTCCAGTCCTGAAGAAGAGACTCAGCCTGAAACATCAACAGTTTACTCTTTTCCATTGATGCTGCCTGCCCTGCTGAGCTCCTCCAGCATTTTGTGTGTGTTACTTGGATTTCCAGCATCTGATGATGCTCTCATCTCTTCGCAATTCACACAAAACCTGGCACCTGCTACCTATCAGCCCAAGAGCCTCCAAATGCTGCGCATTCGAACTTCTGCCATCTTCAACGCAATCCTACCATAAAACACTTTTCCCCCTCCCTTTACTCTGCTTTCCACAGGAGTTTCTCTGTATATGATTCCTCTGTCCACTTGTCCCTCCCGACACTTATCCTTGCAAGAGGGTCAAGTGCTACACCTACCCATCCACCTGCTCCCTCACCATCATTCATGGCCTCTGATAGTCCCTCCAGGTTAAGCCACACTTCACCTGCCATTCTGTCCTGGTCATCCACTGTATCTCATGACTTGACCTCCATAGCCATCTGTGGCAATGACTTCCACAGATTCACCACCCTCTGGTTAAAAAGCTTCTTCCTCATCTCTGTTCTAAATGAATGTCCCTCTATCCTGAGGCTGTGTCCTCTGGTCCTAAAACACCCATTACAGGAAACATCCTCTCCAATCTATCAATACCTTTCAATATTTGATAGGTTTCAATGAGGCCCCTCCTTATCCTTCTATACTCCAGAGAGTACAGGCCCTAAGCCATCAAACACTCCTTGTACATTAACCCTTTCATTCCTAGAATCTTTCTCCTGAACCTCCTCTGGGTCCTCTCCAATGCCAACATATCTTTTGGATAACGGCCCAAAAACTGCTCACAATATTCCAAATGCAATCTGACTGACGCCTTTTAAAGCCCTATAAATCCTTACTTTCATATTCTAATTCTCTTGAAATGAATGCTAACATTACATTTGCCTTAACAGCAACTCAACCTGCAGGTTAACATTTAGAGAAAGCCTTCATGCACGAGGACCCCCAAGTTTCTTTGCACCTCTGAGTTTTGAATTTTCACCCTGCTTACAAAATTGTCCACGCCTTTATTTTTTCTCTGCTAAAGTGAATGACCATACACGTCCCTACACTACATTTGATCTGCCAATTTTTTGCCCATTCTTCTAATTTGTCTAAGTCCTTCTGCTGACTCATTGCTTCATTACCACCACCAATCTTCATATCGTTCACATAGCTGGCCACAATGCCATCAAATCCATCGTCCAAATCATTAACATACTGTATAATATGAAAAGAAGTGGTCCCTGGCAGTCACTAGTCACTGGCAGGCAACCAGAAAAGGCCCCCTTTATTCCTGCTCTGCCTCCTGCCAGTCAGCCAATAGTCGACCATCAAAATGGATGCAGTGGAAGAGAACTGCTGACCTTGACGCTTGTATTTGTTGGTCAGGTAGATAGATAGATAGATAGATAGATAGATAGATAGATAGATAGATAGATACTTTATTCATCCCCATGGGGAAATTCAACTTTTTTTTTCCAATGTCCCATACACTTGTTGTAGCAAAACTAATTACATACAATACTTAACTCAGTAAAAAAATATGATATGCATCTAAATCACTATCTCAAAAAGCATTAATAATAGCTTTTAAAAAGTTCTTAAGTCCTGGCGGTTGAATTGTAAAGCCTAATGGCATTGGGGAGTATTGACCTCTTCATCCTGTCTGAGGAGCATTGCATCGATAGTAACCTGTCGCTGAAACTGCTTCTCTGTCTCTGGATGGTGCTATGTAGAGGATGTTCAGAGTTTTCCATAATTGACCGTAGCCTGCTCAGCGCCCTTCGCTCAGCTACCGATGTTAAACTCTCCAGCACTTTGAGAGAAGTTAAAGTCAGCAGAGGCTGGATTGGCAAAAGTGGCTCACATTGGACAACTACTTCTCTCAGAACGGCAAACCCAGCCCCATTGAAGTTCACCGAACAGATGGAGGAGAAGGTAAAATCAGTGGAGGCTGGGATGGTAGAAGTGGCTCACGCAGTGTGACAACTACTTTCAGAGCGGTAAGCCCTGTCCAAGCAGGAAGTACAGGTGTTAGCTCTTGCCGTGGTGGTTCAGCAACTTACCACAGACAGCCAGAGTACGGTGGCAGCCATTACTGTACTCACTGCTGCGGTTCGACAGTTCACAACAGACAGCCAGATTTGGGTGGATGCTGTTACTGCTCTTGCAGCCGCTATTCAGCAGCATTCTGTCTGGCCAGTCACACTGCCAGCATCACACCTCCCACATCCTCCTCTGGTGCAGTCTCATCAGCCTCAGCCACTAATTCCCTGAGTCCTTTGGCTGTTTCTGGATCTGAACTGATTATTCCTCCACCAGCTTGATACGACAGTAACCCCGATGGCTGCAGGAACGTTATTACCCAGTGTGAGCTGGCTTTACAAAAGCCCAGCCAGGCCAGATTGATGATGATGCGGGTAAACTGGTCTACATGGTGAATCTCTTAGATGGACCCCCGCTCAGTCTGTTGAACACTCCACGAGAACAAGGTTTCCCTGCAGCCCAGTCTTTACAGCAATTTGTAGTTGAATTCAAGAGAGGGTTTGATCTTCCAGTACAGGGTCAGGGGGCTGCCCACCAACTTCTGGACTTGCACCAGGGAGAAAAATGGTAAAGCTATGTGCTCTTGGTGGGGTGTAAAAAGTGATCCCTCATCAATGCTTTCCAGGAGCTCTGCATGAGATCGCAGTGCATGATGAACAGGAGAGCCTGGATAAGTCTGGCCATTCTAGTAGACAATCAGGCAACTGAGTGGCACATAGAGGGAATGCCCTGAGCCTCCTACTCTTTAGATCATTGTCTGTCTTCACCCTCTCTCTCATCATTCAGCGCACAGTCTACAGTGGAGCCCATGCAGGTGGGGGGTCTGCATGAGTCCTCATAGAAGGATCAGAAATTTCACGTTTCTGGGTGTTAACATCTCTGAGGATCTATCCTGGGCCCAATGTATCAATGCAGCTACAGAGAAGGCATGACAGCAGCTATATTTCATTAGGAGTTTGAGGAGATTTGGAATGTCACCAAAGACACTTGCAAGTTTCTACAGGGACATTGTGGAAAGCATTCTAACTGGCTGCATCATAGTCTGGTATGGGGTGGAGGTGTGGTGGGGCTACAACACAGAACTGAAGAAAGCTGTAAGCTTACTCAGCTCAATCATGGGCACTAGCCTCTGTAAATTGTGGGACATATTCAAGGAGCGATGCCTCAGAAAGGCAGCATCCATCATTAAGGGCACCCATCAGAAAGAACAAGCTTGTTCTTACTGCTACCATCAGGAAGGAGATACACCTTCTGAAGGCACACACTCAATGATTCAGAAACAGCTTCTTTTCCTCTGCCATCCAATTTCTGAATGGACATTGAACCTATGAACATTACCTCACTACTTATTTTTTAAATTTTTATTTTTGCATTACTAATTTAATTAAACTATTCAATATATATTGTATATACACTGTAGTTCACAGATTTATTCTTTATAATGATGTATTGCAATGTACTGCTGCTGCAAAGACAACAGATTTCACAACATTTGCTAATGATATTAACCCTGATTCTGATTTTCATTCTGCACCTATCTCAAGAGGAGTGAAATTGACACAGAACAGATTGATGCCTCTACTGTTACTCTCCAGGACACTTGTGGGCATCATCTCCTAAGTGCCCAGTAAAAGAGGATACCTGTCAGAAAAAGGGGAATTCAAATGGGTCAATTCTCTCTGCAAGTATCTCCCCCTAATCAAGTAATACCCGCAGCTACCCTGTCATGAGAATCCCAGACCCATGAGTTTAAGGCATTTATTGGCTCCTGGCAGCTGGGAACTTCAAGAATATCTCTCTGGCTCAAAAATGGAGGGTTCTGATTCAGAAATCGAGAGAGAACATTATTGTCAAGGCTCTGGATTATCAACCTCTGGATAGCTGTAGGACCCCTCCTACTTGTGCTAGGAACAGCTCTCCTTCTATCTTGTTTTACCTGAACTGCTGTTGGTGCTTGGCCTTCTCTGGCTATCTCAATCGGCATGAGAGCAGCATGCCTGTCTACCTCTCTGGGTCCAGCTGAAGCCCCTGACAGTGTATCCTCTCCTATGCCAGCTGCTAGTGTGTACCTGACTGGTGTTGCAGCTGAATATGCTGACCATTTCAAAGTAAGAAGAAGGCCACCTCTCTGCCTCCAGACCAGCTATTAACCTCTTACCCAGTAATAGTTCTCCCTGGTGCTTGTACTTCTCCCTCTCTCATCCTAAAACAGTGGCCATGGAAGAACACATCAATGAGGCATTGGCCTTAGGACTTAGCTATCCATCAACCTTAGCAGCAGGGGTGGGCTTCTTTTTTGTGAGCAAGAAGTGTGGCAAACTCTGTTCCTGTATTGATTATTGGCCCCTTAACGACATATTTATTGTAGAGAACTGCTTCCCTCTTGCCTTGCTTGCCTCTGCATTTGAAAATCTCCATGGAACAACCATATTCTCCAAGATAGATCTGTACAATACTTCCAACCTGATTTGCATCTGAGGAGAGGACAAGAGGAAGACAACATTCAAACCTTCACTAGTTATTTGGTCTGGCCAATGTCCTTGCTGTTTTTCAGTCTCTGGTCAAAGATGTGCTCCGGGACATGTTGTATCAATTTGTTTTCGTACATTTGGGTGACATTCTAATCTATTCTTATTCTTGCCAGCAACATGTCCAGCATACCTGGAGGCACTGAAATGGCTCCTCAGAAGCAACCTTTATACCAAACCAGAGAAGGTTGAGTTGGTGATGTGCTTGGGCAACATCCTCACTACTTCCAGTGTTCAAATGTGTAATGTATGGATCTATTTCCTTTAGAGCAATTACACCTCCCCCCGCTTAGCAGTACATATTGATCTGTTGTCTACACCTGCACATTCTTCTCCACTGCAATGTGAATACACCAGTTAATGCCATCACCCATGCCTGTGCTTTTGTTTCATCATTCTTTAGTTGTGCACAGACACAATGAATTGCTGACAAGTACAAAGTCAGGGAATATCAGCAGATGCACCAACAGTTACGGGACAAAACAGCAAGAGTCAAACAGCATGAGAAAGCCTTCACAGACACGAACAAACGCGTGGGTAACAGTGAACCATGCACTGACTTTAAAGTGAAAATAACATGGTGATGGCTTCAGTCAGGAAAGTTGATGACTTTGATAGCACTAATAAAGGCTGGGAGTTGTATATTAAGAGAACTGAAATTGGAATACAAACAATATAGAAGAGCAAAAGAAAGCCTTTGCACTTCTTTGCTTAATGGGTGCAAGAACGTACAGACTCTTATGCAACCTGGTAATCCCTGAAAAACCAGCAAGCAAGACATTCAATGAATTGTTACAATTTTACAAAATTACTTGAGCCCTAAACTGTTGGTAATAGCTGAGAGATTTAGATTTTACAAAAGAAACCAAATGGTGAAAGCATTTCTGAACACATTGCAGTACTACGCAAACTTTTCCAGTACCGTGACTTTAGAGATGGAATATTTTCTGCATTGAGGGACAAACTTGTATATGGCATGCATAGTCAAAACACTCAAGCAGGCTACTGTTTGAAAGAGACCTAACCTTAGAACGGGCATTGACTGTTGCAATATTGTTAGAGACTGCAGCAAAAGATGCAGTAGAACTACAGAAAAAGTTAGAATGTGAAATGCACAAATTGTTTCTGAATGGAGCAAAAACCAAAGATGTTATCAATCTGGAAAATCATCCCATGACGCAAATGACTGGTTCAAATAAAAAGTTTATAGAAAGTGTTACAGACAAGGTCACATAGAGAGAATCTGCAAGGCAGACAAAAAGCACAACCAAGTGAAGTGTCTCAAACACAAAACTAAGCAAATACATAAAGTTACTAAACGTAAAACAGAATCAGACAACATAGAGTCTGACAAAGGTGACCTGTCATGCCTAGAACTGCATAGTGTAACTGAAGCAGATCACAAGATCATCTGGATCACAACAGATGTTTCTGGTGTAAAACTGAAAATGGAGCTGGATACAAGCTCAGTTTTATCTATAATTCCCGAGGCTGACTACAACAGACTGTTTTCTAAGATACCATCGGAGAAGACCTCAGTGATGTTAAAGACTTACACAGGCAAAAATGTGTCTCCCTAAGGCAAACCGAAAGTGAATATGATCTATGTAGGCCAAACACAACAGTTAGAGCTTCACGTATTGAAAAGTGGAAGGCCAGCACTTTTTGGATGTGAGTGGTTAAGAAAAACCCAACTAGACTGGCACTCAATCAAAGCTCTCAGTGTAACATTATTAGGCAATAGCAGCCCAACCGGTAACACTAACCAGAGACTTAAACAGCTGTTTAATGCCAGTGAGAAAGTGTTTGAGAAGGGGATTGGTAAACTCAATGGCACAAAGGCCAGAATTGAACTGGATGAAACAGCATCACCAAGACTCCACAAAGCATGTCTAGTTCCTTACGCACAATGTCCTAAAGTAGATACCGAACTGCAGAGCTTGGAGGCATCTAAAATTCTCTCCAAGGTTGAGTTGGGTCATTGGGCCATGCCCATTGACCCAGTGATCAAGAAAAGGACAGCCATCGAGAAATGGAAGGCCAGAACCATTGCAGATGTGGGGATGTCAAGGTGAGCGTCAACCCTGTGCAGTATCCCCTCCACGAATAGAAGACACTTTTTCATCTTTTGCAGATGCAGAGAGGTTTTCAAAGATTGACTTGTCACAGGCCTATCTACAAATGAGGATTAAGGAGTCAAGCAGAAAGTTCCTCATAAACAACACTTACAAAGGACTGTTCCAGTATAATCGTCTCATCTTTAACGTCTGATTAGCTCTAGCAATTTGGCAAAGAGCAATGGACCAAGTGCTCCAAGATATCCCAGGAACACAGTGTTACTTTGATGAAATCATTGTGACTGGTAAAGATAATGAAGAGCCCTCTAGAACCTTAGTAAAGTGCTTACCAAGCTGAGTGAGTATGCTCTGCACGCAAAGAGAGAGAAATGTGAGTTTTTCAGGAATTAAATCTCATGTTGTGGACATGTCATTGACAAACATGGCTTAGTTGAGTCATAAAGGAAGAATGAAGCAGTGCTGCAGGTACCCAAACCAGAAAATGTGTCACAACTCAGGTCATACTTGGGCCTTGTAAACTACCACCACTGGTTACTCCCAAACATTGCTACAGTGCTGCACCCATTGAGTGCAGACAGCAGCAAAGGGGAATCATCAGGAAGATGTGAAAAAGCATTCAAAGAAACAAAGTGCCTATTAACATCCAATGAACTGCTAATCCATTATGACCCATCTCTGCCCATCAGACTATGTGCGATGCATCCCCTTATAGTACTGGAGCTGTTTTGTCACACACTATGAAAAATAGTTCTGAACTCCCGAATGCATTTGCTTCAAGATCACTGATGAGCACAGGACGAAACTATGCACAGATCGACCAAGAGGCCCTTAGTCTAGTACGGGGACAAAGAATTCCACCACTATGTCTATGGGCAAATGTTTACGCTGGTGACAGATCACTATCCCCTTGTGTCCATTTTCAATCCCAGGAAGGGAATTCCAGTACTGACTGCTATCCAGTTACAAAGTTGGGCACTATTCCTAGGGGCCCACTCTTATGACTTAGAGTTCAATGGTACCAAACAACACAGTAACATTGATGGCTTGTCATGTTTTCCACTGCTGGCAACTGAAGAAGAGAAGTCTCCATACCGTGACCCAGCAGAAGTGTTCCATACCACATTGGTGGACTAGGTACTGGTAAAAAATTCTGAAATACAAAGGGAAACAAGGAATGAACTGATATTGCTACCAGTCTATGAAATCACCATGCAAGGATAGCTGGCTCATGGTAAGCCAATGTTTCCAGAGTTCTCAGCAAGATGAGACCAACTGTCAGTATGTCAAACAGCTCTGAAGTGTGGATCTTGTGTTGTATTTCCCTTCAACTACACACCAGTGTGTTAGAAAGAGAATCTGCATGAAGGACACCTGGGTACAGTCAAGATGAAGAGTCCTGCTCGGAGCTGGGAATAGATAAACAGATTGAAGATTTGGGCAAAGGCTATTCAAAAAGTTCAAAATGCACCCCCACAGGCAGTGTTATATCTGTGGGAGAGGCCACTGTCACCAGGGCAAAGAATATGTATTGACTTTGCTGGGCCATTCATGGACTCCATGTTTCTGATTGCTGTGGATGCTCATTCAAAGTGACCCAATGTTATACCAATGAAGTCAACCACCTTAGCAAAGGCTGTCTCCACTCCAAGGATTGCCTTCACCAGAAACAGCTTACCAGAACAAATTGTGAGTGACAGCGGACCACAATACACATCAGAAGAATTCCGACTGTTCATGAAGAAAAATGGTATCAGACATTTCAAGTCAGCTCCTCCCCACCCAGCAACGAATGGGTTAGCTGAAAAGTTTACCCAAACATTTCAGAAGTCCATTAAAGTGATGGACAAGGAGGACATTTCTCTACGGCACAAAGTGAACAACTTCCATTTTGCGTATCAGAAATTTATCATGCGATGACAAATTAAACGCCTGCTATGCTGTTCATGAACAGGAGTCTGAGATCTCGCATAGACCTCCTTAAACCATACCTCCGGAGGGAAGTACAGAATAAACAGTTCGACTGGTTTCCAAGTGAAGCAGCAAGGAGCTCCGAGATTGGACAGGAAGTCGTAGTGTGTGATTACCAAGAAGACAAGTAGAGAATTGGTAGGATAGCTAAAGGATCTGGACCACTGATGTACACAGTAGATGTTGGAGATCAGACATGGAGATTTCATGTGGACCAGAACCTTGATGCTCAGCTGAAAATCACACCTGAGGCAACTGCATCCAACAAGATGGACACATTACAGTCACCGGATGATGTCACTGACAGCAACGTGACACTGGAAACTGAGAACATTGTCTTAGACAAGATATTTACCTAACCTGATGCCACTCCACAGGTTCAGAGGTGCAACGAGAATGTTATCATTGACAAGACACCTGCCAAAACTGATGACACTCTATAAGTCCAGAGGTACTATTTTGTAAGAAACAGAATGCCACCCAGAAGACTGAACTTTAGAACTATGAAGTTAGTTATGGACTGTTATTGGAAAAGCATGTTTATTTGAAATATGTGTTTATGAAAGGGAGATTGAATATTTTGTACATATACAGTTTTATGTTGCATTATTCTAAAGGGGGAGGAAGTGTAATATATGGATCTATTTCTTTTAGAGCAATGATCCCACAGCACTACATATTGACCTGTTGTTTGTGCATGCACTGTTGTCTATGCTTGCACGTTGTGCTCTCTCTCTCTCTCTTGTGAATACACCAGTTAAAACCATCTCCCATGTCTGTGCTTTTATTCAATTGATATGTAGTTGAGGGTAGTGCAGTGGATGTGATCTACATGGATTTTAGTAAGGCATTTGACAAGGTTCCACATGGTAGGCTTATTCAGAAAGTCAGAAGGAATGCGATCCAGGGAAGTTTGGCCAGGTGGATTCAGAATTGGCTTGTCTGCAGAAGGCAGATGGTTGTGGTGGAGGGAGTACATTTGGATTGGAGGGTTGTGACTAGTTGTGTCCCACAAGGATCGGTTCTGGGACCTCTACTTTTCGTGATTTTTATTAACGACCTGGATGTGGGGGTAGAATGGTGGGTTGGCGAGTTTGCAGATGACACAAAGGTTGGTGGTGTTGTGGATAGCGTTGAGGATTGTTGAAGATTGCAGGGAGACATTGATAGGATGCAGAAGTGGGCTGAGAAGTGGCAGATGGAGTTCAACCCAGAGAAGTGTGAGGTGGTACACTTTGGAAGGACAAACTCCAAGGCAGAGTACAAAGTAAATGGCAGGTTACTTGGGAGTGTGGAGGAACAGAGGGATCTGGGGGTACATGTCCACAGATCCCTGAAAGTTGCCTCACAGGTAGATAGGGTGGTTAAGAAAGTTTATGGAGTGTTAGCTTTCCTAAGTCTAGGGATAGAGTTTAAAAGTCGTGGGGTAATGATGCAGCTCTATAAAACTCTGGTTAGGGCACACTTGGAGTACTGTGTCCAGTTCTGGTCGCCTCACTATAGGAAGGATGTGGAAACATTGGAAAGGGTACAGAGGAGATTTACCAGGATACTGCCTGGTTTAGAGAGTATGCATTCTGATCAGAGATTAAGGGGGTTAGGACTTTACTCTCTGGAGAGAAGGAGGATGAGAGGAGACATGATAGAGGTATACAAGATATTAAGAGGAATAGACAGAGTGGACAGCTAGCGCCTCTTCCCCAGGGCACCACTGCTCAATACAAGAGGACATGGCTTTAAGGTAAGGGGTGGAAAGTTCAAGGGGGATATTAGAGGAAGGTTTTTCACTCAGAGATTGGTTGGTGCGTGGAATGCACTGCCTGAGTCAGTGGTGGAGGCAGATAGACTAGTGAAATTTAAGAGAATACTAGACAGGTATATGGAGGAATTTAAGGTGGAGGGTTATATGGGAGGCAGGGTTTAAAGGTCGGCACAACATTGTGGGCCGAAGGGCCTGTACTGTGCTGTATTGTTCTATGTATGTATGTAGTTGTGCACAGACACAACAAAATGGCGCCATGTGAAGTTCAGGCAGTCACAGAGTGGCCCAATCCATTTATGGTCGAAAAGGTGCAGCACTTCATGGGGTGTCGCAAACTTTTATCACTGCTTCATCAGAAACTTAAGTTCCACCACAGCTTCCGTAAGTGCACTCACCAAAAAAAGACATCTGCAGGATCCCATTGGACAAGAGAAGCAGACCAAGCATGACAAAACTAAAGCAAGACTTCACCACTGCCCCAGTGCTGCAACATCGACACCCATCCCATCCATTCGTCATTGAGGTCGATGCATCACCTGTCACAGCCACGGGTTCGGCAGCACAGCAGATTTGGCAATTGCACGCGTGAATATGCACGTGTCAGCTAATTATTATTTCATTATATTGGTATTTAACTCCCTTCTTTTCATTGTAGCACTTCTCGAGACGTGAGCAAAGCACAGCAACGTTACGCCTTGCCTGAGAAATTGGACTGTCAAGTGAACTGACTCTGAAGACTAGCGATATTCATTTTATACTTAGATATTCCTTTTAGCCATGGTGTTGGTATCTAGTTTTGCTTTTGAGAGTTCTCGTTAATAGTCCTGTTTGGCCTAGCGTTTATTGTTTTCCTTTCCCTCAAAACCCTGTTCGCATTAAAGTCTGTGAACTATTGACCTGCTTCAGCATCTCCGCACTTGGGCCATATCCAAATGAACTGACAGCAAGTCTCGACAACACAAAGATGGACCCAGCAGAGAGAGAGCAGTTGACCTTGGCCCCGAGATTCATTGGTTCAGGTAGAGGACAAGCTCCAGGCAATTGAATCTGCTCTGGGTGAAGTTATTGAAGCAATGAGGCAGGTAATTTTGTGCTGACAAGTCCAGTCTCACCTGGAGGAACAAGTATCATCCTTTGCCACAACTTTTCAAAAGTTCACTGCAGACAATCTCTGCCTCTCAGTGGATTTCATCGCTGGTCTGCCTCCATCATACGGGAACACTACCATTCTCGTGATTGTGGACAGGTTCTCCAAATCAGCCCACTTCATTGCTCTTACAAAGCTCCTGTCACCCCATGAAATAGCCACCCTCATGGTTCAGCACATGGTCAGACTGCATAGCTTCCCTCAGGACGTAGTGACTGATTGAGGACCGCAGTTCACGTCCCATTTTTGGAAGTCTTTCTGTTCTCTTTGTCACCCCTGATCTAACAGCCAGACTGAGAGAGTAGCTGAAGACAGCCCTGCCCTGTCTTGCTTCTTCCAACCCTATGACCTGGAGTTCCCAAATGGCCTTCAATTCAATTCAAGTATAATTATCATTCAACCAGACATGAATACCGCTGAGTAACACAACGCAACTCCAGGCCCAAGTCGCAAAACACTCGATCGCAAAGTCACGCAGCACAAAGCACACATATCACACACGAGAGAGAAATCAAATAAAGACACCAGCAAAATACAGCCACAGTGAAAATAAAAGCCACTGCAGAGCTTGTCTTCTGCCGAGCAAACACTGGGCGGCAGCATCCACTCCAGTCTGGATGCCACACCACGCTGTCCCCTGCTGGCACTCATTGGTCCCACACCTCTCTCATGGCAGCGGTAAACAGGTGACACCGCAGCCTGAGACATAGTCCTCACACTTTCAAAATAGCAAGCGCATATAAGATATCAGTAAAATACAACCACGCAAAATACTGTATAATCAGACCCTGATTCCAAAGACCACAATAGAGCTTGTCTTCTGTTGAGCAACATGGGTGGAGGTAGGGGGGTGGGCGGCATCAATTCCAGCCCAAATGCTGTGCTACAACGACCCTCTAAATGGCTGTAAACAGTCTACTCTGTGACTTGAGACCATTAGTCTATTGAATGCCGTAGAAATCTGCAGTCAACCACAAAAGAGCTTGTCTTCTGCCAAGTAAACACTGGGGGGCAGCACTGACTCTAGCCTGGGTGCCACACCATCCTGCCCCCAGTGGAGCTCACTGGCTCCGCCGCTTCGTTCCTGGTGGCTGTTATCAGGTGGCACCACGGCTTGAGGACCAATCCTCCTTATGGCCGAGGCCACGCAGCCCTCCCCCCATCCGTTCCTGCTCTCAGCCAATAATTCAGTGAATCGAACTTGCAGTATTCCACGTTAACAATGTCCAAAAGTGTATTGCGATCACAAGAAAAGTGACCAGTCACTCATTATTAGACTGTATGCCTCCTTTGGCTCAGGAACAGCATGATCTGCAGCTCCTTCATTTTCTCCATCGATGAGCCGCTCATTGATGGGGTAGACCTGCAGTAATTTAAGTCCTTAGTGTATAGCAGGATCTTGCGATCATAAATAAACACATTTAACTAGGACAATAGCATCTTTTGTTGACGCCATTGAAGTTGCTGTGACCAAACTCACCACCATCTTACCGGAAGTATATTTTGCAGCAATTGACCACAATAACCTCCATTTGTCCTCCACTGACGTGACCCCTTTGAATGCCAGAAAGGATTCCAGCCACAGTTCTTCCCTGACCAAGAGACTGACATAGGAGTTCCTGCTGAACAGTTGGTCCAATACGATAAGCACACATGGAAACATTCCAGGGCTTCACTACAGGGCATTCAGACACTATATGTCCAGCAGGCTGATCAGTTCTGCCCCCAGGTGAGGCATCTCAAACCAGAGGAAAAAGACTGGCTGGCTTCTGGAGATTTTCCTTTGGGAGTAGAGAGCTGCTGATTGGCCCCACACTACATGGGACAATTCGTAGTGGCGAAGGCTATCAATAGAGCCTCCTATAGACTGTGCCTACTGCCACCAATGAAGATTCACCCCATATTCCATGTTTCCTAGCTCTAACTGATGACTTCCTCCCCCCTTGATCCAGTCACCCACCCTCCCTCTCCTCCCCACTTGGTGGATGGGTCCCTGGTCTATTATGTGTGGCATCTCCTGACATCTTGCTGTCTGTGGGGCAGGGTCCAGTACCTGATAGATTGGGAGCAGAATGGCCCAGAGGAACATTCGTGACTACTTGCTTGTGACATCCTGAGCAAGTTTCTCATCCAGGACTTCCAGCGCGTACAAGTCTTTGGCTCCTTGAGAGCTGAGCCTAGGAAGGGGGTCCCTAACCCAACCATGGACCCTCCCAGGCAGGCAGCTGAAAGGAGTCAGCAATCACATTCATGGGTATGCATGATCCAGCCAAGTAGAGTTTCCTGGTGGATGTATTTAACTTCCTTCCTTTCATTTCAGTCTTGTTGAGTCTTGATTGAAGCACAGCAGTAGCAATGCTCTCTGCTTATCTTCGTCCACATTCTAGGAAAGAAGATTACAATGTAGATTAATGCTATAAAGGAACAGTGTTAATTCAGTATTAAGTTACTGTTTTCAAGCTGCAGTGACAGCATTAGATTTTAGTTTGAGACTTGGCTCAGCATTTGTTATTTTCCTTTTATTCTAAAGAGTTCTTATTAAAACTCAGTGAACTGTTCATTCCACTTTTGTGTCTCTTCCTCTGCAGTTGAGCCATCACTGACCATCGTGTCACTTATATTCCATCTGGGTAAGCTCCAAATTGATGGCATGAACATCAATTTCTCTATCTTCCAGTAATTTATCTCCCCTCACCTTCTCTCTTATTTCTTTCCCCATTCTGACTCCCCTTTTACCCCTTCTCTCCATCTGCCCATTACCTCCCTCTGGTGACCTTCCTCCTTCCCTTTCTCCATGGTACTCTGTCCTCTCCTATTCTTCTTCAGCCCTTTATTTCTTCACCTATCACCTCCTAGTTTCTCAGTATATTGCTCTCCCTACAGTAAGATGAAGCAGAATTAGTGATTTTCCTTTTGCAAGATCTATAAAATGGCTGAATATGTTGACAAGATGGCTGACAAGTTTAGCTTTAGACCTTAGTTACACATGTAGGCCTGCCTGAGGTGATTTATTGGAAATCAAGTGGTGGTTTCCGGTACATTGCATATCAGGGGTCTTGTCTGATATGGAGTTGTTATCATTCATAGTGGAGATAATGAAGGTGCTGAACAGTGTAATAGTGAGAGTGTTTCAAGGGTTTTTGGAGCTTCTCCATGGGCTGGTTTATAACCAGTGCCTGGTGCCCTTAATGCCCCTTCTTGTCTCATCAAAGTGTTAGTGCACCCTGGTGGCTAAAGACTGCATGATTAACAATATATGAGCAGCACTACTAATTGCTGATAAGCATTACAATGAATTTCATGCAACCTTGAGCTTCATTTATTAGTGAATAATCAAAAATAAAGTCTGAAATTGCTTCTTTTATGTGAATTAGACTTGATTTGTAGCTGTAATTAGAAGATGAATTAGAGCTGTAGTTAAAAGATAAACACAAATTTGCTTGAGTTACTAATTTCCTTGTTCTTTTAGTTAAGAATTAAATAAAGTTACTTAATCAAACTATTTGTGAAGTTGTGTCGTTTATTGATGACTCAGTTGCTCGAGAGAAATCAAAAGAAATCTGAACTCTGTTTTGAGATGCTCCCCCATCCAACCAACTTATAATAGACAATAGACAGTAGGTGCAGGAGTAGGCCATTCAGCCCTTCTAGCCAGCACCGCCATTCACTGTGATCATGGCTGATCATACACAATCAGTACCCCGTTCCTGCCCTCTCCCCATATTCCTTGACCCCGCTATCTATAAGAGCTCTATCTAACTCTCTCTTGAATGCATCCAGAGACTTGGCCTCCACTGCCTTCTGGGGCAGAGCATTCCACATATCCACCACTCTCTGGGTGAAAAAGTTTTTCCGCATCTCTGTTCTAAATGGCCTACCCCTTATTCTTAAACTGTGGCCTCTAGTTCTGGACTCACCCATTAGCGGGAACATGCTTCCTGCCTCCAGCGTGTCCAATCCCTTAATAATCTTATATGTCTCAATCAGATCCCCCCTCATCCTTTTAAATTCCAGTGTACACAAGCCCAGTTGCTCCAATCTTTCAACATATGACAGTCCCGCCATTCCGGGAATTAACCTTGTGAACCTACGCTGCACTCCCTCAATAGCAAGAATGTCCTTCCTCAAATTTGGAGACCAAAACTGCACACAATACTCCAGGTGGGGTCTCACCAGGGCCCCGTACAGCTGTAGAAGGACCTCTTTACTCCTATACTCAATTCCTCTTGTTATAAAGGCCAGCATGCCATTAACTTTCTTCACTGCCTGCTGTACCTGCATGCTTGCTTTCATTGACTGATGTCCAAGAACACCTAGATCTCGTTGTACTTCCCCTTTTCCTAACTTGACTCCATTTAGATAGTAATCTGCCTTCCTTTTCTTGCCACCAAAGTGGATAACCTCACATTTATCCACATTAAACTGCATCTGCCATACATTCGCCCACTTAGCTAGCCTGTCCAAGTCACCCTGCATTCTCATAACATCCTCCTGACATTTCACACTGCCACCCAGCTTTGTGTCATCGGCAAATTTGCTAATGTTACTTTTAATCCCTTCATCTAAATCATTAATGTATATTGTAAACAGCTGCGGTCCCAGCACCGAACGTTGTGGTACCCCACTGGTCACAGCCTGCTGTTCTGAAAGGGACCTGCTATTCACTACTCTTTGTTTCCTGTCAGCCAGCCAATTTTCAATCCATGTCAGTACTCTGCCCCCAATACCATGTGCCCTAATTTTGCCCACTAATCTCCTATGTGGGACTTTATCAAAGGCTTTCTGAAAGTCCAGGTACACTGCATCCACTGGCTCTCCCTTGTCCATTTTCATAGTTACATCCTCAAAAAACTCCAGAAGATTAGTCAAGCATGATTTTCCCTTCATAAATCCATGCTGACTCGGACTGATCCTTCTACTGCTATCCAAATGTGTTGTAATTTCCTCTTTTATAATTGACTCCAGCATCTTTCCCACCACTGACGTCAGGCTAACCGGTCTATAATTTCCTGTTTTCTCTCTCCCTCTTTTCTTGAAAAGTGGGACAAAATTAGCCACCCTCCAATCTACAGGAACTGATCCTGAATCTATAGAACATTGGAAAATGATTACCAATGTGTCCACGATTTCTAGAGCCACCTCCTTAAGTACCCTGGGATGCAGACCATCAGGTCCCGGGGACCTATCAGCCTTCAGACCCAACAGTCTATCCAACACCGTTTGTTGCCTAATATAAATTTCCCTCAGTTCATCCTTTACCCTAGTTCCTTTGGCCACTATTACATCTGGGAGATTGTTTGTGTCTTCCCTAGTGAAGACAGATCCAAAGTACCTGTTCAACTCAACTGCCATTTCCTTGTTCCCCATAATAAATTCACCCATTTCACCAAACTTCTCCCTCACTCGATTCCACCTATCATACTCCTTCCCCTCTCTCCACCACCTTATTCTGGCTTCTTCCCCTTCCTTTCCAGTC
Source organism: Hemitrygon akajei (assembly GCF_048418815.1). Classification (NCBI taxonomy): domain Eukaryota; kingdom Metazoa; phylum Chordata; class Chondrichthyes; order Myliobatiformes; family Dasyatidae; genus Hemitrygon; species Hemitrygon akajei. The sequence goes on along the minus strand of NC_133126.1, from coordinate 147,298,842 downwards.
CTGATGAAGGGTCTTGGCCTGAAATGTTGACCATTTATTCCTCTCCATATGCGCTGCCTGACCTGCTGAGTTCCTCCACATTTTGTGCGTGGATGTCTTGATCTGCAAGGAATGTAACTGAAAACAAGGGAGCTCATTTCCAAGTATTGTCAATGAATAGAATCTTTAAGTGGCAGTAGAATGTAAATCAATACATTAGCCAAGTGCAAAAAATAATCTGTAGCACATATACCACTGAGGTTTGAGGCATACCATGCAAAAAATCTGGGAGCCTCTGAAGTGTATTCATTTGAATGTAAAGAGTATAAATTCTAAAGCTGGTGAAATTAGATCCTTGAATAATACATGCAGCTACAATGTTGTAGCTATTACTGAAACTTAGGCAGGGCTGAGTTTCATTCCAGAATTTAGATGTTTCAGATGTGGTAAGGAAATATATTAAAGAGGTGAATGAGTTGCACTGCTGATCAGGGAGGCTATCGCAGCTGTATTTAGAGAGGACATCCTGGGGGACTCATCCACAAGGTCGTATGGATATAAAATTGCAATCACTATGATGGTGTGATATTATAGGCCTCCTAGTGGGAAAGAAGGGAACAGCTATACAGGCAGATCATGGAAAGATGTAGAAGTAACAGGAACATTTCAGTGGGGAATTTTAACTTCTCCAGTAATGACCAAGATTCCTTTAGTGGGACTGGCTTAGATGGGGACGTGTTTGTTCACTGCATTTATGAGGATTTATTGAATCAGCATGGCTATCATCTAACCAATGAAAAGGCTATATTAGACCTTGCATTGGGGAATGAGCATGGCCAGGCAATTGGTGCTTCAGTGGAAGAACATCTTGGGAACAGCAACAAAAACTCCATATGTTTTCAGGCAGTTGTGCATTAGGTTAAAACTGGACCTTGGGGAAAATGCTAAATTAGGGGAGGGCTGTTTAGAACATTACTAGTCAAGAGCTTGGGAGCACTAATTGGGTAATTCTACAACTGATATGGGGGAGTCTTTTAAAACCAACCGGTTAGAAGTTAAGACCACCACATTCCTGTGAAGGTGAAAAATTAGGATAGGAAGATTCAGGGAACTTGAATGACAAGAGATATAAGTTTAAAAAGATTTAAAAAAAACATACAGTATGTAAACATTAGAAAGCTGAAAGTGGACAGACCCTTGAGAAGTATAAAGACAGGAGGAAATGACAGAGAACTCGGAGGGCAATAGGGACTTGGAATCTCCTTGGTGAGCAGGTGTAATGAACATTCTGAATTATCTAGTATTGCTAGTACTAACAAAAGTTTGTTATAGTAGGTGACTTTAGCTTTCTACATATTGACTGGGAGTATGGACTCTCATACTGTAAAAGGACAAGATGGGATAGAGTTTGTCAAACATGTTCAGAACAGTTTCCTTAATAAGTGTATAGAAGCCCCAATGAGAGAGTTTGTGATACTTGATCCCCTATTAGGGAATGAGACAGGGCAAGTGACAGAAGTTTTTGTTAAGGAACGGTTTGCATCTAGTGATCATACTACCATTAGTTTCAAAGTAAATATGGAAAAAGATAGTTCCGGTCCACAGGTTGAAATTCTCAATTGGAGAAAGGGAATTCTGATGGTATCAGGAAGGATCTGGCAAGTGTGGATTGGGACAGGCTCTTTTCTGGCAAAGGTGTACTTGGTAAGTGGGAGGCCTTACCAAATTTTGAGAGTAAAGGCTTACATGTGCCTGTCAGAATAAAAGATAAATATAACAGGTGCAGAGGATGTTGGTATTCAAGAGATATTAAGGCCCTGTTAAGAAAAAAAAAGGAGATTCATAGCAGGTATAGGCAGGTAGGAACAAATGAGGTATTTATGGAGTATATTAAATGCAAAAGAACTCTTAAGAAATAAATCAGGAGAAGTAAAAGTTGGAATGAGGTTGCCCTAGCAGCCAAGGTGAAGGCAAATCCTAAGGGATTCTACAGGTATGTTCAGAGCAAAGGGATTACAAGGGACAAAAATAGTCCTCTGGAATATCAGAATGGTAATCTATGTGCAGAATCAAAAGGGATGGAGGTGATCTTAAATGGATTTTTTTTGCATATGTTCTTTCAATTTACATGTGACAAATAAAGCAAATTTTATAGAACATGTTCTGTGTTCTACCTTATAGAACAAGTTAATATTAAGAAGAAGGCGGTGTTGGGTCTTGAAAAATAAACATTAGGCCAATGAGATTTACATCAGTGAAAGGGAAATTATTAGAGAAAATTCTTAGTGACAGGATTTATTCACATTCGGATTTATTTGGCTTTGTGTGGAGGAGATCATGTGTCACAAATTTGATTGACTTCTTTGAGGAGGTAACAAACAATGTTTGAGACTTTGGATATTGTTTTCAAGGACTTAATTAAAGCATTTAACAAGGTTCTTTCATTGATCCGGAAGATTAAGTCATATGGAATCCACCGTGACCTTGTCGATTGGATTCATTATTGGCTTGGTGAAAGAAGGCAGAGAGGTGTTATTCTGACTGCTGGTCTTTGGCCGGTGGTGTTCTTCAAGGATCAATGCTGGAACTCCTGTTTATTATAAATATAACTAATTTGAGTAAAATTGTAGTGGGCTGATTAGTAAGTTCACAGACGACATAAACATTTGTGAAACTGCAGATAGTGAGGGAGATTGACAAAGAATACAGCAAGATTTGGATTAGTTGGAAAGTTGGGTAGAAAAAATATCTGATGGAGTTTAATCTGGACAAGTGGGAGATGATGCATTTTGGGAAGTCAAATGCAAGAGAATATACAGTAAATGGCAGGAACCGTAAGAGCATTGATGCACAGAGGGATTTTGGGTGTAAATCCATACCTCCATAAGACCATAAGATATAGGAGCAGAAGTAAGCCATTCAGCCCATTGAGTCTGCTCCGCCATTCAATCATGGACTGATCCAATTCTTACAGTCATCCCCACTCCCCTGCTCTCTACCCATACCCTTTGATGCCCTGGCTAATCAAGAACCTATCTATCTCTGCCTTGGCCTCAATGTCTTGGCCTCCACAGCCACTCATGTCAATAAATTCCACAGATTTACCACCCTGTTACTAAAGTAATTTCTCTGCATCTCTGCTGTAAATGGACATCCTTCAATCCTGAAGTCATGGCCTCTAGTCCTAGACTCACTTACCATGGGAAATAACTTTGCCATATCTAGTTGGTTCAGGCCTTTTAATATTAAGTATGTTTCTTTGAGATTCCCCTTTATTCTCCTGAACTCCAGGGAATACGGCCCAAGATCTGCCAGACATACCTCATATGGTAACCCTTTCATTCCTGGAATAATTCTCATAAATCTTCTCCGAACCGTCTCCAATATCAGCACATCCTTTCTAAAATAAGGAACTGCTCACAATACTCCAAGTGTGGTCTCACGAGAGCATTCTAGAGCCTCAACATCACATCCCTGCTCTTATATTCTATACCTCTAGAAAAGAATGCCAACATTACATTCGCCTTCTTTACCGCTGACTCAACCTGCAGGTTAACCTTTAGTGTATCCTGCACAAGGACTGCCAAGTCTCGCTGCCTCTCTGCATTTTGAATTCTCTCCCCATCTAAATAATAGTCTACACGTTTATTTCTTCCACCAAAGTGCATGACCATACACTTCCCAGCATTGTATTTCATTTGCCACTTCTTTGCCCATTCCCGTAAACTATCTAAGTCTCTGTACAGGCTGTCTGTTTCCTCAATACTACCCGCTCGTCCACCTATCTTTGTATCATTGGCAAATTTAGCCACAAATCCATTAATCCCATAGGCCAAATCATTGACATACATCGTAAAAAGCAGTGGTGCCAACACCATCCACTATGGAACTTCACTGGTAACAGCAGCCAGCCAGAATAAGATCCATTTATTCCCACTCTCTGTTTTCTGTCAATCAGGCAATGCTCCACCCATGCTAGTAACTTCCCTCTAATTCCATGGGCTTTAATGTTGCTAAGCAACCTCATATGTGGCACCTTGTCAAAGGCCTTCAGTAAATCCAAGTACACCACATCCACTGCACCTCCCTTGCCTACCCTGCTTGTAATTTCCTCAAAAGATTGCAGTAGGTTAGTCAGGCAGGATTTTCCTTTCAGGAAACAATGCTGGCTGTGGCCTATCTTATCATGTGCCTCCAGGTACTCCGAAATCTCATCCCTAACAATCAATTCCAACAACTTCCCAACCACTGATGTCAGGCTAACAGGTCTATCATTTCCTTTTTGCTGCGCCCCGCCCTTTTTAAGTAGCAGAGTAACATTTGCAATTTTCAAGTCATCCGGTACAATTCCAGAATCTATTGACTCTTGAAACATCATCGTTAATGCCTCCACAATCTCTCCAGAGTGTATTCCGTCAGGTCCAGGAGATTCATCCACATCACACTATTAAACATCCTGAGCACCTTCTCAGTCGTAATTTTCACTGCACATACTTCACATCCCTGACACTCTTGAATATCCAGTTTACTGCTGATGTCTTCCACTGTGAAGACTGATGCAAAATACACATTCAGTTCCTCTACTATCTCTGCATCTCTCATTACAATATTTCCAGCGCCATTTTCTATTGGTCCTGTATCTACCCTCAACTCTTTTAGCCTTTATATACTTAAAAATGCTTTCAGTATCTTCTTTGATATTAGTCACCAGCTGCCTTTCATAATTCATCTTTTCCTTCCAAACAACCTTCTTAGTTTCCTTCTGCAAGTTTTTAAAAGTTTCCCAATCCTCTATCTTTCCACTAGCTTTGGCTTCCTTGTATGTCCTCTCTTTTGCTTTTACTTTGGCTCTGACTTCACTTGTCAGCCACGGTAGTGTCCTTCTTCCATTCAAAAATTTCTTCTTATTTGGAATATATCTGTCATTTTTTTGCAGAAACTCCAGCCTTTGCTGCTCTGTTGTCCTTCCTGCTAGTGTCTCTTTCCAATCAACTTTGGCCAGTTCCTCTCTCATGCAATTGTAATTTCCTTTATTCCACTGAAATACCAACACATTGGAATTTAGTTTCTCCTTCTCAAGTATCAAGGTGGACACTATCATATTGTGATCACTGTTCCCTAAGTGTTCCTTAACCTTAATCTCTCTTATCACCTCTGGATCATTGCACAACACCCAATCCAGCACAGCCAATCCCCTAGTGGGCTCAAAAACAAGCTGTTCTAAAAAGTCATCCTTTAGACATTCTACAAATTCTCTATCTTGAAGCCCAGTACTGGTCTGGTTTTCCCAATCCACTTTCATGTTAAAATCTCCAATGATTATCATGACATTGCCCTTCTGACACACCTTTTCTATCTCCTGCTGTAACTTGTAATCCACATCCCAGCTGCTGTTTGGAGGTCTGTATGTAACTGCCATTAGGATCCTTTTACCCTTCCCATTTCTTAAATCAACCCATAGAGACTCCACCCCTTCTAATTCTATGTCATCCATTTCTAATGATTTAATACTATTTCTTATACACAGCAAATATCTCCCAGCAGGTATCCATGGAAGTGGATAACGTCATAAAGAAAGCACCCACTATGCCTGCCTTTATCAATTGCTGCACTGAGTATAAAGGTTGTAGCTGTACAAAACTTTTGTTGGGCCACATTTGAACTGTTACGTGCAATATTGGTTACGATAAGAAGGATGCAGAGGCATTGGAGAGAGTGCAGAGGAGGTTCACCGGGAAGTTGCCTGGATTGGACTATATTAACTATAAGAAGAATTTGGACAAACCTGGATGGTACTTGCTGGAGGGGAGGAGTCTGAGGAGTGACATAAATTTATGTGAATATAGATATAGTAGACAGAGTGTTTTTCCAAGTGTTTAAGGTGAGGGGGAAAAGTTCAAAGGAGATTTGCAAGGCAAGTTTTTTTTCCTTACACGGAGAGTGGTAGTTAGCTGGAGCATGCTGTGACACATAATGGTGGAAGCCAATGCAGAGGAACATTTAAGAAGCACTTATAGAGGAACATTAACAGGCTATGAACAAAGGGGTAAGGTCCGGGTGCAGGCAGATGGGATTAGTTTAATTGGCCTTCATGACTGGCATGGGCATGATGGGCTGAGGGGCCTGTTCCTGTTGTGTACTCTTCTCTGTTCTATGATTTAAACTGGGTGAAGTAACAACTGTAGTTAACTACCTTAAGTGATATTCCTCAGACTGCCTGTGTTCCCTCTAGAAAAAAGTTCAAAGTAATTTATTGTCAAAATACGTATGCATATATTATCATTTACTACCATGAGATTCATTTTCTTGCAGGCATTTACAGGGGGAAGGAATACATCAGAATTTACTAAAAAAAACAGTACATAAACAGACAACGACTGACATAAAATCAATGTATAAAAGAAGACTTGTTTGTGGTGTCCTGGGACAAATCATGAAGATGAACTCAGGTTAATTTGCTCCATTGTTAACATCACTGCATAGATGACCAGTTCTCGTTTCTGACTTTGTTTAAAATATTAAGCTGTAAAAGTAGCAAGGAAGTGGAAGGAGACACTGGATAAACCATCACCTCTACAATTGGCTCCATTATCATAACACTGCCAAGGGGAGATGTAGAAACAAATAGCAAGGTGTAAGAGGTATTTGAATTGGCAGTGAATCAAGGATATGAACTATGTGCAGACGGATGAGATTAATCATATTAGTAACATGGTCAGTGCAAATATTGTGGGCCAAAGTGCCTGTTTCTGTGCTGTACTGTTTTATGTTCTATATTCTACCTCGCTTTCATACTGTGTGAACTCCCCCTGCACCTGTGTCACAGGTATGCAGACAATGCTTGCAATTACATGCATGCTCATAATCTTACCTGATCATGGTTGGTTTCAGCCTTCAATGCAAACTCATGTTTCTTACAGTGTGTCCAGTAATGTCAGCCTTCCCCTGGATCACTGGCTTCAGCAGAAGTGCCTCACTGATACAAATGGTTTCAAACATATCCAGATGTCAATATTTGTGGAAAGAAGCAGCTGCAGTACACTGTGAGCGTTCTCCTGGCAGTTCAGAGGTACATTTGGTGATATTTGCAGCTCATCATTGCAACAGACATTAAGAGACCAAATTCAGTATTACAATAGGCTCAATTTAATGTCAGATAAATGTATATAATATACATCCTGAAATTCTTTTTTCTTTACAAACCTCCACAAAAACAGAGGAGTGCCCCAAGGAATGAATGGCAGTTAAATGTTAGAACCCCGCAGACACCCCCAGCTCCCCCTCCCATGCAAAGTGATGAACCCTCCCCTCCCCCACCAACCATGCAGCGTGCAGCAAAGCATCAATAAAGACACAGACTTTCAGTACCCCGAAGACTACTTGTTCACCTGGTAATTGGACGTACCACAGGCTCTCCCTCTCCCCAATAAGGGAAAAAGGGGTGTCCCTATTTCACAGCAAGAGGGGAGACATAGCAAAACAACCTGCTGATTTATGATGTTAAAAGTCTGCTGTGTGGCTTTTTCCAAGCTCTGTGTCCAATGATCTCGGGCCTCTGGGCACACAGCCAGCTGCCAGCTCACTGCTTATGACCTTCCGTCTCCAACAACACACCAGTTTTCTGCGGCAGCACTGACCTCGAATCCACCCGCCTCCAGAGCCACGAAAACCTGGCACCCTGATGACGTGATAATCTCCTAGGCCGTGTCCTTGGGATATCAAAAAGTGGCCGGTCGTGAGACCCCGAAGCGGGTCCCATTCCCACAAAGAACTGAAGTCAGCATGTTACTCTGGGTTAGGGTCTTCATAAGAACCCTGAAAATGGAAAAAGAAGAGATATTAAATATAGAAATAGAGTTGTTTCCAAATATGCCAGCAAAGGAGTTGCCGTTAGGCACCACCATCATCATCCTAAGCTCTGCCCTCGATACCGGATAACAAAAATAGTTTTCTGTTGAAGCTTTCTTCAGTGAGGGAGGAAATAGAGGCCTAAGATGCATTCCGATTCAGGAGGAGCTGCCATTGTCACTCGAAAAGCAGGTAGAGGTGGAGCTGCATTTGGAGAGCACCCCATCTCTTTACTGCATTCCAAAGACACCAGTGGCCTCCCAAGAGAAGAGATGTGAGGCATGCATTTTTTGAGCAGTAGCAGCTGGCAATAGTGAACTGCAGCTGGACAGGAGGGAAAGGGAAGCCGCAGTCACAGCTCCACAGAGGCTGAGACCAGACAAAGTGCTGAAGCAGAGGGGTCACCTGATCCTGGGACATAAGGGCAATTACGTGAAGGTGCCAGGGCCGGCACTCTCAGATGCTTGGAGAATGTTTGATCTGTCAAATTGGCTACATGAGATGAACAGGGGCATGGGGGAAGCCATATCTACATCTCTTCAGGAGATTTTGGAGAACTTGGAGCAGCTCAGCTTTGGCTTCAAATAACTTAGTCTTCTGTGTCAGACTGTGGTAAAGCTGAGGGAAGAGATTCCTGACTCACTTAAGGCCTGTCTCTATTGTCCTGAATCCTGGTAATCCCGGACTGGTGGCAGGTTGTTCCCCAGGGACAGCTTGCTGCTCTGCAAGACTCTGGTGTCGCTATCAGTGATTACTGTTGTTCCAGTTTCTTTCCCTGACAGGTTCTGAAAGTTGTACAATGTAGGCACAATACCACAGAAGTGCAGTCGGTAGGGTGAGAACGTAGCCTCTCGTCCTCTCTCAGATCTGGCCTTCCAGTAGCAAGTGGCAGCCACTATAGGGAGACCATAGGGGTACAGTGGTCATTGGGTTTTCCATGGAAAAGACAAAATATAATATCCACTCTGGATCATTGTTAGCACCTAGCTAACCAATTACCTAAATATTGTACTTCGACATTTGACATTTGGGGCCCTGAATGGTGGTAAGAGATGAGGTGTAGGGACAGGTGTAGCACTTACGCTTGCCACCATTCAGGGCCCCAAACAGTCCTTCCAGGTGAGCCAACACTTCACTTGTGAGTCTGTTGGGGTAATCTATTGCATCTGGTGCTCCCGGTGCGGCCTCCTCTACATCGGCGAGACCCGACGCAGATTGGGGGACCGCTTCGTCGAGCACCTACAGACAGGATCTCCCAGTTGCCACTCACTTCAACTCTCCTTCACATTCCCATTCGGATATGTCCATACATGGCCTCCTCTAATGCCATGATGAGGCCAAACTTCGGTTGGAGGAACAACATCTCATCTACCGTCTGGGTAGTCTCCAGCCCCTTGGTATGAACATCGAATTCTCCAACTTCCGGTAATTCCCTCCCTCTCCCTTCCCCCATCCCACCTTCACTCTGTCTCCTCTTCTAGCTGCCTATCACTCTGCCTTCTTCTACTACCCATAGTGCTTTCCCCTTACATTCCTTCTTCACCTCTCCTGCCTATCCCCTTCCTGCTTCCCCTCCCCCACCCCTTGATCTTTCCTCTGATTGGTTTTCCACCCTCCCCCCACATTCTTTATAGGGCCCCTGCCCCTCCTTCTTCAGTCCTGACAAAGGGTCTCGGCCCGAAATGTTGACTGCTTCTTTCAACGGATGCTGCCCAACCTGCTGAGTTCATCCAGCTTTTTTGTACGTCTTGATTTGACCCCAGCATCTGCAGTGCACTTTGTGTTTACTATGTTGTTGACCTGTTTGTTCATTGAAATCATTCTGTTAATTCTATTCATTATTTACATGCCGAAGTTTGTTTCCCTTACCAACCAAGTCGATTGGACTGACATAGTTGAGCAGTTATCACTGCAAAGCACAAGCTGTATGTCCATGCTAACAGATGCTACTAGCACACAAAGTCACGTTCTTGTGTCATCATCACCTTTTCCTTGAATAACTGTTAGACCTGCTCCAGTGGTCTGAAGGAACAGACAATCAAGTTTCATCTCCAATAGTGAAATGCATCAATTACTTTCCAGTTGCAGTGGTAAACAGCGAACTCAGATGTATCAGTAGTGGTGGTCCGAAAACATCCCAAGGAGAGGAAGCTAAGAGTTCTGGTGATTGTGATTTCAAAAGTGACAGCAGTACGGACCCAGAAAAGCTTGAATATATGACAATTAGGTTTCAAATTCGAGTGAATATTAACTTGTTGAAGCAGGTTTGTATACACTTTGGGCCTCTGAGAAATCTGTTTAAGGCTATTGCCCTTCATAAACTCTGGTTATCAAGATCTTGAATACTGAGCTTTCCTGCAATGTCACTGTGTTGCCTGAAAGGTCTCTATTGCATGTTTCAAGGAGTGGTCCCCAATATACATTTAGTAGCCAGCTTATTAAGCTCCTGATGTACCTGATAAATTGGCCACTGAGTTCATGTTCCTGGTCTTGCGCTGTTGAAGCCCATCCACTTCATGGTACTGTGCATTCAGAGATGCTTCACTGTTGTAATGCGTAGTTATTTGAGTTCCTGTCAGCTTGAAGCAGTCTGGCTGTTTTCCTCTGACCTCTCATTAACAAGGCAGTTTCACCCACAGAACTGCTGATCACTGGATGTTTTTTTTTACTTTTCACACCATTCTCAAAATAAACTCGCGAGACTATTGTGCGTGAAAATCCCAAGAGATCATCAGTTTCTGAGATACTCAAACCATCCCATCTGGCACCAACAATAATTGCATGGTCAAAGTAATTTAGATTACATTTCCTCCCCATTTTTATGTTTGGTCTGAACAACAACTGAACTTCCGGACTAAGGCTACATGTTTTTATGCATTGAGTTGCTACTGCATGATTGACTGGCTAAATATTTGCATTAATAAGCAGGTGTACAAGTGTACCAAATAAAATGGTCACAGAGTGTAAGTCTGCTTATTATGAAGTGTTTGAATACACAAGGTGGCAGTGTGAGAAATGGGCAAAGCTGACAGTCTGCAAGTTGTACTACAACACTTTGAGTCTGCTTATACGTTTGCTGTGAATGGCCATCTAAATAACATTGGTTCTCAGGTTCCAATGTTCAACCCGGAGAAGTGTGAGGTGAAACACTTTGGAAGGACAAACTCCAAGGCAGAGTACAAAGTAAATGGCAGGATACTTGGGAGTGTGGAGGAGCAGATGGATCTGGCGGTACATGTCCACGGATCCCTGAAAGCTGCCTCACAGGTAGATAGGGTAGTTAAGAAAGCTTATGGAGTGTTAGCTTTCATAAGTCGAGGGATAGAGTTTAAGAGTTGCAGGGTAATGATGCAGCTCTAGTTAGGCCACACTTGGAGTACTGTGTCCAGTTCTGGTCACCTCACTATAGGAAGGATGTGGAAACATTGGAAAGGGTACAGAGGAGATTTACCAGGATGCTGCCTGGTTTAGAGAGTATGCATTCTGATCAGAGATTAAGAGAGCTAGGACTTTACTCTCTGGAGAGAAGGAGGATGAGAGGAGACATGATAGAGGTATACAAGATATTAAGAGGAATAGACAGAGTGGACAGCCTGTGCCTCTTCCCCAGGGCACCACTGCTCAATACAAGAGGACATGGCTTTAAGGTAAGGGGAGGGAAGTTCAAGTGGATATTAGAGGAAGGTTTTTTACTCAGAGGGTGGTTGGTGCGTGGAATGCACTGCCTGAGTCAATGGTGGAGGCAGATACACTGGTGAAATTTAAGAGACTACTAGTTAGGTATATGGAGGAATTTAAGGTGGAGGGTTATATTGGAGGCAGGGTTTAAGGGTTGGCACAACATTGTGGGCCGAATGGCCTGTACTGTGCTGTATTGTTCTTTGTTAGCAAAAAAGTGATTTTTTTTTAGTGAGAGAAGATTGATTATCACTTTTCAAACAAGATAACATTCTCAGGGAAGGCAACATGTAACTCAGTGAGGCACCAAGGAGGCCTAGTATAACTAAAGTTATTGGGCAGACATTCCAAGGTTTGGACTCAGATATCACATAAAGGAAGAAGGTTGTGATTGTTAGAGATCAGCACCAGGGCATCAATGCAGAAGTTCCTTAGGGTATTATACTGGGCCTAATTCTTTGCTTCAGCTGCTTCAAATGTAATCTTCCTCTTATTATAAGGTAAGAAGTGAAGATATTTGCTGATGATTGCTCAACATTAAATTCCATTGGCAGCTCCACAGCAAATGAAAGGGGCCATATCCGAATCCTGTTTAACTCCTGACTTTGGCCAAGACTGCTAAGTTGCCACTGACATTTCAGGCAGTGAAAATGAGCATCTAACCATCCATTCCTGTTATTCTGGGGCATTTCTTTCACTGAGAACTGCCACATTAATATCCAAGGAGTCACCATTGACCAGAAATTTAACTGGATCATTCACATAAATCTCCTGGTTCCAATGTTGGGTGAGAGGCTGGTTTCCCAGTGGTGAATAATTTGCCTCCTGTGCCAAATCCTTTCCACTATCTATAAGGCACGTCAGGAATCTAATGGAGAACCCTTCACTTGCCCAGTTGAGTGCAGCTCCAAGAAGTCTCAAAAACCTCATTGCCATTCAAAACAAAGTGGCCAGATTGATCCACTATTCTGAATGTGATTCTTTCTATTGACTACTCTCAAGGTGAAGAAATTTCTTTTCTTATTAGTCTGGAGTGGCCAACCACTCATTTTTAGAATGTGAGCCTAAATTCCAGCAAGGGAAGCACATGCACAGGTTGCTCACATCACCCTCTCAACGGCAATAAGCATTGATCTTACCAGTGGTGTACAGAGCATAAAATTGAGTGAAATCAAAATGCATTAACTGATAGTGGTTTTGGGTGTTTCCCCATTGTTGATGTTGCTTTGGCAGTTTTAATTCTGAAGGGAAAAAAATCATGAATGGATATCAATATTTTGCCAAAATATTAGCTTACAATGATACCAACTGATGCTAAGACACCTAGAAACATACATAAATTTATTTCACTTCCTCTCAATTTAATTTCTCAACTGTATAAAGCATATTTTACATTGTGCATGTAAACCTGTAGCTCCACATGTAGTTCATGGATACTGGTAAGCATGTTTGCTCCTTACATTGAAGATAAGTATTCCTACCAATCCAAAGCAGAAACATTTACATTTATGTGCTTTCCCTGACTGCTATACTGTTGGTTGAACCTACAGGACTTCCTCTGTAAGGACTTCTCAAGGCTCTCCTTGAGTAGAGGACTTCAAACATTGACTATCGTCTGGGTGAGGAAATCATTTTTTCATCTCACTCTGGAATGGCCGACAACTTACTTTGAGACTCTGACCTTGATTTTTGCATCACAACCAGAAGCATCATAGCTCTGTCTAAATTGGAATCATGTTATGTTTAATGGATCATGTTATTTATAGAACATAGAACATTACAGCACAGTACAGGTCCTTCAACCCACAATGTTCGCCAGGCTCTTAACCTAGCCCAACATCAATCTAACCCTTCCATCCTACATTGCCCTCCATTTTTCTGTCACCCATGTGCCCAACCAAGAGTTTCTTAAATCCCCGAATGTATCTGCCTCTCCCACCATCCCAACAGGGCATTCCATACACTCACCACTCTCTGTGTCAGGAACAATCATCTGACATTCCCACTATACTTCCCTCCAATCACCTTAAAATTACACCCCCTGATATTAGCTATTATTGCTCTGGGAAAAAGTATTTGGCTGTTCACTTGATCAATGCCTCATATCAACTTTTCTGAACCTTAGGAAGTATAGTGAGGTAGTGTTCATGGCTTGCTTCATTGTCCTTTCAGTAATTGATGGCGATGGGGAAGAAGCTGCTCCTGGAATGTTTGTGTCTTCAGGGAAACCCTGGAAATCCATCCGTTCAGTACCTCCACTGAGAACAAATCTCCATCTCAAAATCAATCTAGTAAATCTTCATTGCCCTCCTTTTACCACAATCGTTCCTTAGGTGAGTAGATCAGAACTGTACATGATGTTCCTGAAAACATTTCACCAGGGTCCTATAATTTGCTTCAGATCATCCAGGGGAAAACACGATATGCTCCATATAAATTACACTTGAAGCACCAATTATTTATGCAATCTCTAAACAGCTAGCTTTTCACTTCACAATGAGAGGTGTTGCAAACTGTGCAGGGATAGCTACTCACCTAAATTGAGGACACACTTGACCATTACGAGTCACAACATCAACAATGCTGCTTTGTAGAATCTGTACTCATCTCCCACTCAGGTTGTTATGAAGCACAAAGTGCTCATTATTTCCACAGTTGCATTGTCCCTCATGGTTACAGGTTTATAATAGTGCTCAATGCAGAAGTGCTTTCCAACACGGATATCCTAATTTTGGATTGTATATTGTATTTCTTCAAGTGTTACAGAGGAGGAATAAAGCACTTATAGTTCACTCAACTAAAATATCATTAGGTGTGTTTATATTTCTTAATTAAAATACTATCTTTGTGATTGATATATTCAAGAACATAAATTAATTTAAATGTGCAGGGACAAACACTTTATGGGCCATGTGAATGATATGTAGCGGTGTGCTACACGCAGCGCTGAAATAACGACACGGAGTCGGTGAGTTGCAGTTGCAAAAAAAAAATGTATTCAAACTTCGCGGCCTCGCTTTAAAGCCTTCCTGATCCTTCCTGAATGCTGTATTCACAGTCCCGTCCCGCGCGCGGGCTTTTCCCCTTGCTGGTGAAGCAGGCTTGGCGCCCTCTTTGGGACCTGCCTCAATGCCAGCGCGCGCCGCTTTGTGAGCCGGTTCGAGTGCGCTGGGAAGTGGGTCGCCACAGATAGTGAATTTCATACACTGGTCAATGTTTCTCAAGATCTATCCTGGGCCTAACTTGTTGATGAATGACATCTGCTATATTCCATTAAGAGTTTAAGGAGACTTGATATGTCACCAAAGTCTTTGGCAAATTTCCACAGATGTACCGTGGAGAGCATTCTAACTGGTTGTATCATCGTCTAGTTGGAGGGTCCACTGCACAGGATCAGAAGAAGCTGCAGGAAGTTGTAAGTTCAGCTAGCCTCGTCACAGGCACTAGCCTCCCCAATTTTGAGGCATGGGGGCATCTTCAAAAGGCAATGTCTCAAAACGGAAGCATCCATCACTAAGGACCCCATCACTCAGGACATGCCCTCTTCTCATTGCTACCATCAAAGAGGAGATGCAGAAGCCTGAAGACTCAATGTTTTGGGAACAGCTTCTTGCCCTCTGCCATCCGTTTTCTGAATGGGTGATGAATCCATGAACACTACCTCACTACTTTTTGTCCTCTCTTTTTGCACTATTTATTTAATGAAATATATGTAGATATATAAATAATGTACAGCTGCCACAAAACAATAAATGTACTGACATATGCCAATGATATTAAACCTGATTCTGATAGCATAATTGTAAACACTGAGATATGCCATATTGTGAATTTGTTTGGCAGAAATTTCATTGAACTATTCGTCATTCTCAGTAACAGCATATAGGACAATAAGCTAGATACAGATCAAATTACACAGATATAGAGATGCAGCAAGGAGAATAGGAGAATTTTAAGTATCTCAAGAATGAAGGAAGATTGAAAAGTGAAAGTCCATACAGAAGGTAGAAAATGTGGGTTGATGAATTTGGATGAAATGCGAAGCTTTTGGGGTAACTGCAAGGTCTGTGTCTTTGCTATTGCTTAGCACATGCTTGGGCTTGGTGATTGTACTGATGCACATTTATTTTTGCTGGTGGGGGGAAAGGGGGAATTGTTACTTGCTGCTGCTTACACGCGGGAGGGGGGAGCTGCGGGGGGTACTTTGGGTTTCTCACATTTAACTGTCGTTCATCCTTTGGGGCACTTCTCTGTTTTTACGGATGTTTTGCAAAGTAAAAACATTTCAGGATGTATATTGTATACATTTCTCTGACATTAAACTTGAACTTTGAACCTTTGAAATGGGTGAAAATACAAGCTAAGAGAACAAAATGTAAAGAGAAGTAAAATTTATAAAGAATTTTATAAGCTTCATCCATCAGAACATGTGGAATCTACCAGTGGCCACCCATTTTAATTTCATTTTCCATTCCCATTCCAATATGTCCTTCCATAGTATCCTCCACTGTTATGATGAGGCCACACTTAGGTTAGAGGAACAACAACTTATGTTCTGGTTGGGTAGCCTCCAACCTGATGGCATGAAAATTAATTTCTCAAACTTCTGGTAATACCCCCAACCTCCACCGCCGCCCCCCCCCCCCCCCCCGTCCATTCCCATCCCCTTTTCCCTCTCTCACCTAATCTTCTTGCCCACCCATCACCTCACTCTGGAGCTTCTTTCCCCTTTTTCTTTCCTCCATGGCCTTCTGTCTCTTTCACCAATCAACTTCCCAACTCTTTACTTCATCCCCCACCTCCAGGTTTCACCTTGTGTTTCTCTCTCCCATCCCCTCACCTTTTAAATCTACTCCTCAGCTTTTTTTCCTCCAGTCCTGCCGAAGGGTTTCGGTCCAAAACATTGACTGTACACTTTTCCAAAGATGCCGTCTGGCCTGCTGAGCTCCCCCAGCTTTTTGTGTGTGTTGCTTGTTTATCAAGAATTCCCTCTGTATACATATTGCCTTGATATATTTTGACAATGGGATTGTTTGTATCAGTGTGTTTTAATAGCATAATTGTTTCTATATGTCAATTTTATGCTCATATATATGTAAAAGAAAGAGTTGAGGAATGATAAGGCCTCCTCTCTAATGCATACTTAGAAGACATGTACATTAATTACATTGGCCTTACTGCACAAACTTGAGCAGATGGGGCTCATCAGCCTTGAACGGCAGCCCACCTAGGAGAAGGAAAACACTGATGTTAAACCTCTGCTGCCTTGTGGGCATACCCACCCATGGGAAAGGCTTTGGGAGTAATCCCTGAGTGAGAAATCCAGAGCCTGGGTCCCAAACGTAGTTTGATGTTGTTGATAACTTCACTCTGGCAACCTCTGCGACAATACTGGTGCCAAGCTATATTGGCATTTGCCCTTCCCTTGGACTACGTCAATGATGTGGAGAGGGGGAACCCGCTGCATGAGCATCAGCCATTTCTCCAAATCTTCTCGCCCAGGCTTGCACCCTGGCAAGGACACAGACCACCAGAGGCGCAAACCCATGAACACCGGCTGCCTACTACTGACTGCACAATCTGTAGTGTTGTTATGTGAGATTTTAAACACAGTCAACATTATAGGTGATTGGGTTGACTACAAAATTAATAATTCATGAGTTACTCCAGGTAATGCGAATTACCCAAATTCTGGCCTAGTTTGATATAGTCAGTTTATTTCAATGTGCGATGTGATTCTGCATATGATAGCTGTAATGGATTCAAACAACATACAAAGTATAATAGATTATTTGATCTTTGCTTCAAAGCTGAGAGGCATATTATCTCTTCCATGGCAGAAAGTGCATATTTTGTTATCAAATAGGAGTCTTGGAAACGATGGGAAAGAATAACAAAGATCATTCTCCGACACTTGCTTACAGCTGGAGGGAGATGTGATAGCCCATTCATAGAAGATCTATTGTCATGTCCTGAAGTCACCCCACCACAAACTGTTGCAGCTGTTACATCCGGGAAATGGTATCACAACATAACAGCTGGGACCAACGGGCTCTGGGACAGCTTCTTCAACCAGGCCGTCAGACTGATTAGTTCATGCTGACACAACTGTATTTCTTTGTTACATTGACTCTCCTGTTGTACGTACTATTTATTATAAAT
This sequence comes from Hemitrygon akajei, assembly GCF_048418815.1. Lineage (NCBI taxonomy): Eukaryota > Metazoa > Chordata > Chondrichthyes > Myliobatiformes > Dasyatidae > Hemitrygon > Hemitrygon akajei. Next base: position 147,281,175 of record NC_133126.1, on the reverse strand, counting down.
TACTATAAATCGAACATTGCACATTTAGATGGAAATATAACAAAGATTTTTACTCCTCATGTATATGAAGGATGTAAGTAATAAAGTCAATTCAATTGTTTTCTTCACACTGGCATATACAAGCATTAAAAATGGTACAAAGGGTGCATCACCACTAACATTTCAGGGGCATTTAGGGATGGACAATAAATGGTGGCCTTGGATCTAATGCTCAAACTTTGAAAGAGGAATTAAATTGATATAAGTATATATTATAAAATTACAAACATGTTCATAAGGTTTGTTAAGAGAATAGCTAATGTCTTAATAATAATAAATGTTTGAAAAATATACAGTGAATAGAATAGAATATAAATATAAAAATAGCAATATATCTTAGTAAACATTTTCTGTACAAGTAAGATTGAACTGGAGCACATCTGAAGAGATAACTGCATTGTTTGTTAGGATAGTGGTAAAATAAGATCTTAAATATTGTTGAAGTGAAATTGTAGTTCATAAAAATTTCCTCTGGAAGAGGGAGATAAATAGATGGTAGAAGTATATTTACAAAAATATTTTGCATGTTAAACAATCGAAAAAAAGAAATGAAAATGGCATACCTGCATAAGATCTGTCACCATGTTTCGAAACCAAAGTAAAAAAGAAAATAATCTTTGAAGTGATGAATGTTATCAATAGAAATCATATAAGAATTGCTCTTGAAACATGAGACATTTCCAAGAAGAGTACTCAATAATAATGGCAGATGATCAACATGTTAGATACTTGGGGTGTTACTTCTTGTCATGTTGCAGATATTGATGATTCTATTGTATTATTTTGTGGCCAGGTATCTATCAATGTTACATAATCAGGATGGAAAGGACTTCATCGTACTGAATTATTTGGAGATTTTTGGGACAATGGATGAGCTACATGGAGATTCAGCTGTAGAGATGTAAATGGTTTTTATTCAGCAGACTTGGTGGAAGACTATCTTCAGAGAGAATGTCTCAGTTGGATCTCCCTGAAAAAATGTGTTGAGTCTTTAAAAAATATATATTCTTAAGAGTAAAGATAACAGCAAATTATGAAATATAATCTCATTCATTATGATTGGACAATCTACTTATATTTGGATTACAAACAAACAGGTATACTAATTACATATTTGCAATGAGAGCCCATTGTAGGTGACAACACCTCTGAATGTTTAAAACTTTTGCTGGACAACATAACTGGTGTGATTGTCTGAAAGCTTCTGAGAACATGAAACCCAGACTACAAAATTAGTGAAGCCACAAGAGGTGGCAGAAATCACTATTAGAGGAAATTTACAGGTCAAATAGCATCTGAGAAGGCAAAAGGTTGGTCAATATCTTGAGTCAAAACCCTGCATTAGGACTCCTGATATAACTCTTGACCCAACACATTAGCTGTCACTTTGCCAGCACAAAGACTGCTTGACTTGCTGTACTTTTCCAGCAATTTGCTTTTACACACCCAAAATCAACGCTGTGAGAACAGACAGTGTGAGTACACCAACGTCTTAATTACTGATAAAACAGGGGAAATACAATGTGCTAAGTGATAAGATAATGTTTCACCTGGAAATTCTCTTTGATCTTTGAAAGGACGGTGCATAATAATTTAGCTGAAGATGTCTCTTTACAGGCCAGTTAACATAGCTTCATTGTCTTACATTTGGTCAATGCATATGAGAATGTCTCATGGTCAAGCAACACACACAAAATGCTGGTGGAATGCAGCAGGCCAGGCAGCATCTATAGGGAGAAGTGCTGTCAATGTTTCGGGCCGAGACCCTTCGTCAGGACTAACTGAAAGGGAAGATAGTAAGAGATTTAAAAGTAGGAGGGGGAGGGGAAAATGCTAAATGATACTAGAAGACCAGAGAGGGTGGGGTGAAGCTGAGAGCCAGAAAGGTGATTGGCAAAAGGGATACAGAGCTAGAGAAGGGAAAGGATCATGGGATAGGAGCCTAGGGAGAAAGAAAGGGGAAGGGGAGCACCAGAGGGAGATGGAGAACAGGCAGAGTGATTGGCAGAAAGAGAAAGAAAAAAAGGGAGGGGGAAAAAGAAACTAAATATATTAGGGATGAGGTTCGAAGGGGAGGAGGGGCATTAATGGAAGTTAGAGAAGTCAATGTTCATGCCATCAGGTTGGAGGCTACCCAGCTGGTATATAAGGTGTTGTTCCTCCAACCTGAGTATGGCTTCATCTTGACAGTAGAGGAGGCCATGGATAGACATATCAGAATGGGAATGGGACGTGGAATTAAAATGTGTGGCCACTGGGAGATCCTGCTTTCTCTGGTGGACAGAGCATAGGTGTTCAGTGAAACGGTCTCCCAGTCTGCATCGGGTCTCACCAATATATAAAAGACCACACCGGGAGTACCGGATGCAGTATACCACACCAGCCGACTCACAGGTGAAGTGTCGCCTCACCTGGAAGGACTGTCTGGGGCCCTGAATGGTGGTGAGGGAGGAAGTGTAAGGGCAGGTGTAGCACTTGTTCCATTTACAAGGATAAGTGCCAGGAGGGAGATCGCTGGGAAGGGATGGGGGGTAATGAATGAACAAGGGAGTCGCATAGGGAGCGATCCCTGCAGAAAGCAGAAAGAGGGGGTGAAGGAAAGATGTGCTTGGTAGTGGGATCTTGTTGGAGGTGACAGAAGTTACAGAGAATTATACGTTGGATCCGGAGGCCGGTGGGGTGGTAGGTGAGGCAAAGGGGGACCCTATCCCGTGTGGGGTGGTGGGCGGATGGGGTGAGGGCAGATGTGCGGGTAATGGGAGAGATGCGTTTGAGAGATCCGTGTTCCAATTCCAACCTTTCTCCTTCTGAACGTTCTGCTCTCTGCTCCCTCGGCACCAATCCCAACATTACTATAAAACCCGCTGATGGGGGGGGTGCGGGGGGGGCTGTTGTAGCTTGGCGTACTGACCTCTATGACCTCTACCTGGCCGAGGTACAGTGACAACTCTCTGATACTTCCTCTTATTTACCCCTTGATCATGACCCCACTAAGGAGCACCAGGCCACTGTCTCCTATACCATCACCAACCTTAGCAGCTCTGGGGATCTCCCATCCACTGCCACCAACCTCATAGTTCCCACACCCCGCACTTCCCGTTTCTACCTCTTACCCAAGATCCACAAACCTGCCTGTCCAGGTAGACCCATTGTCTCATCTTGCTCCTGCCCCACTGAACTCATTTCTGCATAACTTGACACTGTTTTATCCCCCCTTGTTCAATCCCTTCCCACCTATGTTCGGGACACTTCTCACACTTTGAATTTTTTCAATGATTTTAATTTCCCTGGCCCCCTCTGCCTTATTTTCACCATGGACATCCAGTCCCTATATACCTCCATCCCCCACCAGGAAGGTCTCAAAGCTCTCTGCTTCTTTTTGGATTCCAGACCTAACCAATTCCCCTCTACCACCACTCTCCTCCGTCTAGAGGAATTAGTTCTTACTCTCAGTAATTTCTCCTTTGGCTCCTCCTACTTCCTCCAAACCAAAGGTGTAGCCATGGGCACCCACGTGGGTCTCAGTTATGCCTGCCTTGTATGGCCACTGGGAGATCCTGCTTTCTCTGGCAGAAATCCCACTACCAAGCACATCTTTCCCTCCCCCCTCTTTCTGCTTTCCACAGGGATCGCTCCCTACGCGACTCCCTTGTCCATTCATCCCCGCCATCCCTTCCAACTGATCTCCCTCCTGGCACTTATCCTTGCAAGCGGAACAAGTGCTACACCTGCCCTTACACTTCCCCCCTCACCACCATTCAGGGCCCCAGACAGTCCTTCCAGGTGAGGCGACACTTCACCTGTGAGTCGGCTGGTGTGGTATACTGTGTCCGGTGGTCCCAGTGTGGCCTTTTATATATTGGTGAGACCCGACGCAGACTGGGAGACCGTTTCGCTGAACACCTACGCTTGGTCCGCCAGAGAAAGCAGGATCTCCCAGTGGCCACACATTTTAATTCCACGTCCCATTCTCATTCTGATATGTCTATCCATGGCTTCCTCTACTGTCAAGATGAAGCCACACTCAGGTTGGAGGAACAACACCTTATATACTGACTGGGTAGCCTCCAACCTGATGGCATGAACATTGACTTCTCTAACTTCCGTTAATGCCCCTCCTCCCCTTCTTACCCCATCCCTGATATATTTAGTTTTTTTCCCCCTCCCTTTTTTTTCTTTCTCTCTCTACCCATCAATCTGCCTGTTCTCCATCTTCCTCTGGTGCTCCCCTTCCCCTTTCTTTCTCCGTTGGCCACCCATCCCATGATCCTTTCCCTTCTCCAGCTCTGTATCCCTTATGCCAATCACCTTTCCAGCTCTCAGCTTCACCCCATCCCCCTCCAGTCTTCTCCTATCATTTTGCATTTCCCCCTCCCCCCACTACTTTCAAATCTCTTACTATCTTCCCTTTCAGTTAGTCCTGACGAAGGGTCTCGGCCCAAAATGTCAACAGCATTTCTCCCTATAGATGGTGCCTGGCCTGCTGCGTTCCACCAGCATTTTGTGTGTGTTGCTTGAATTTCCAGCATCTGCAGATTTCTTTGTGTCTCATGGTCATGTCAATTTACAAACAATGTCTCTTAAGTACCTATCCACCTCCTGTTGACCTATGGTCTGTAGACAGGGCTATTTCTTTACATAGATGTCCTTTTAATTTCAAAACAGATTACTGCTTGCAATTTATATTTAAATAGGTTTGTTCAAAGCCTGGTTCTTGTTCATATTAACACATTCTAGCTACACAATTCCTGAAGAGTATCCTATGACTTACAAATCCATAATACAATAGGTCAAATTGTTCTGGGGACAGCCTATGAGTATTGGTAGAACAGCACAAAGACCAACAATGACAACAAATAAAACAAAACAACAACAGCAAAACAAGTCACTTTTCCACCCTCTCACACACAAAAAACTGATCCTTAACTCCAGGACCAACTAACTTTGGGTCTCAAGACCTTGGCCCTGGACTCTCAGATGTCAAGCCTTCAAATTCAGCCTTTGCCCCCGGACTTGCCAATCATGGATGGGACCTTTGGACCTTGAATTCTGAACTTGTGTGGACCTGGACCCTCATGACTCCTTTAGACCTCTACATTTGAACTTTAACCTTCAGGCTCCACCCTTCAGACTTAACCGACTTCTAGATATTGACTCCCGGGCTCACTGAACATTGGTTTGAACTTCGGGCCTCAACCTCGGGACTTGCATGGACATCTGACCTCAGTGACCTTGGAGGTCAAGGGAGCTTGTGAGTCCCACCCGTGTGCAGAACTAGGTGTCCATACAGACCTACAGTCCAGGACAAGGACTCGCAACCTGGAGATCACTAGTCTCAACAGCTGCAGACGCACCCTCCAAAATCACTGATGTTTGACCATAGAGCACACCCGTTCACCCTCCAGGACTGCATATGTTCAACTGAGGAGCACACCTACCTGGACTCAAACTCTAGCCTGGACTCTTCATTTACAAACCCTGACCTCTAACTCTCCCTCATCCCTGTCCCTAAATCCTAACCTGACCCCTAACTCCTTGTACCATCCTCAGTTCATCCCTACAAACCTAAAGCAACAGCTAAGTGTGAGCGCCAACACCGGGAGATGCTTGGTACCATCTTGATTGACATGAACATGAAGGAATTTGAGAAATATATGCAACATCAAAAGATATCCGAGAAAGGAACCACTACAGTGGTGCAGTAGCAGAAGGAGAATTGCCAATAATCATCACCGATGATGGAAGTAGTAGTTACCTTACACACAGAAAGAATAACAAGTACAGTCTCCTGGTTATTGAAGCACAAGAACCTGATAAGAGCATTGGCCAGCAAGCTTCTGTGGAAGGATATGGCTGAAAAATGACGTAATTGTAAATAATTATGTAAATAAGTTATGCAGTCAAAGGATTTATCAACATATGTGCAGTGACTTCCTTGCTTTTAGTGTTAGAAGAGGCCCTCTTAATTGGAATTCCTATGCATGGTTACCTTTACTGTGGGTAGAACTCGAGCAGTATCTGAAATCCAAGCTTCCTCTACTCCTGTGCTTGGAACCACCTGATGCCAGGAAAACCTTTAATAAAGCTGGCCAAAGGAAGTGATGACAATGATAGGTGCCTGAAAGAATAGTAAGTCTGCCAGGCTCCCTTTTATGTTGTAAATAAATATTAAATTACAGTATTTCCACAATAATTCAGCCCCTATGCTTTAGCTCTGAAATGCAGATCCTGTAGATGCAACAGATTTTTATTCAGTACTAGCAACAATGTAGGTAATACCTGATAGAAGAATCTCCTCAAACTCAAAATACTTTGTGTTTCAGTCAGGATGCTGAAGCAGGGACCCAATCACAGACACAGTACTCTAACGCGGTATTCACTGAGTAGCAAATCCAGAGGGGCAACAAGGTTGGTGTTAAAGTTCATGTGGAGATCAAAAATTGCAGAGAAATCCAAAAACCAGAATCGGGAAACAGGCAGAGATGATAATCGGACAGACAGAGTTCAGATACGAGTGCTGGAAAGACTCAGGAAAATCCATTGGCACAATCTGGGAACAAACAGGTGAAAACACAGGACTGAAATACACTGAGCAATAAGCAGAGAGGCAGATGATAGGTGGAGCACAATGAGACAGAAGTAGCAGCAAAACAGGTAATAATGAGAAACGGGTGTGAGGTGGAGTACTCAGTAATAAAGGGGCCGGAGTAGAGCTGGAGGGGTGACAGGAGCATATGGGGCATGGAAACAAACAGGAGCACATGGCAATACAAAACCAGAGACTGACAGCTAGGGAGAAAACACACAAAAAGACAAAGTTCAACTGGAGGTACTGACAGTACACCCCCTCCACCACCTCTACAAACGCGGCAGGTAGAGCTGGGTGCTAGCGATGAAAGTCCATGATGAGAGAGGACTCCAGGATGTTATGGGCGGGGACCCAGCACCTCTCCTCAGGACCATAGCCCGCCCAGTCCACAAGGCACTGGAGGCCACGGCCCCGGCAATGAACGTCCAGCAGTTGATGCTCCGTGAAGACCTCTGACCCATTGATGAGCTGTGGGGAGGGGTGTTTGAGGACAGGACACAGGGGGTGGCTCATGAAAGGCTTGATGAGAGACACATGGAAGGTGGGATGAATGCGGCAGAGAGTGGGGGAGCTTGAGATGGACAGCAGCAGGGCTGGTGACTTTAGCAATGGGAAATGGACCAATGAAGTGAGGGGCAAGCTTGCAGGAATCCACCTTGATGGGCAGGTCTCAGGTTGAAAGCCACACACGCTGTCCCTGATGGTAACATGGGGCCTTGGAGCAATGGTGGTCAACTTCATGCTTTATCCTAGCAGAGGCATGGAGAAGGGTAGAGCAAGTGCGTCTCCACATCCACTGACAACGGCGGAAGAATGCCTCGGCAGATGGAACGCCAATCTCCTCCTCCTGGGCAGGAAACAGTGGAGGTTGGTAGCCAAGGTGGCACTCGAAGGGGGACAGGCCAGTGAATGAGGAAGGATGAGAGTTTATGGCGTACTCGGCCCAGGGTAGCTGCTGACTCCACGTGGAGGGGTTATGGGAGACCAGACACTGCAATACAGTCTCTAGCTGTTGGTTGGCCCACTCAGTCTGGCCATTGGTCTGTGGGTGGAATCCTGAAGACAAATTCACGGAGGCACCCAGAAGATTACAGGATGCCCTCCAGAACTTGGATGTGAATTGAGGGCCTCAGTGTGACACAACATCTACAGGTAAACCATGTAATTTAAAAACATGCAGTATGAGTAATTTAGCTGTTTCTTTGGCCAAGGGGAGTTCAGGTAAAGGAAAGAAGTGTATAGGCTTGGGAAAATGATCAGCTACTGTGAGAATGGTAGTATTACCATCTGATGGGGGAAGACCAGTGACAAAATCCAGGGCAATGTGGGACCAGGATCTCTTGGGGATAGACAGGGGTTGTAACAGACCAGCGGGTGACTGGTTAGAGATCTTGCCTTGAGCACAGACCGAGCAGGCTAAGACAAAGTTGCGGGTGTTATCTCCCATGGAGGGCCACCAGATCGACTGACTGATGAAGGCTCGGGTGTGCCTGGTTCCAAGGTAACAGGATAACCGGGAAGAATGACCCCACTGCAATACCTGTGAGTGGACAGAGTTGGGAACATAAACACGGTTAGTGGGGCATTGACTAGGGCTGCCTTGCTTTGTTGAGCGGTTTGCACAATGGATTCAATGTCCCATTGCACTGTACCCTCGAGACAGTGAGCAGGGAGGATGACCTCGGGTACCTCAGGGGTCTCAGAGGAGGGAAATCTTCAGGAGAGGGCATCAGGTTTTCCATTCTTGGAACTGGAGCTGAAGGACAGAGTAAAACTGAATTTTGAGAAAAACAGGGAACAACAAACTTGACAAGAGTTGAAACGCTTGGCAGTATAGATATGTTCCAGATTCTTGTGATCAGTCCAGACTAAGAATGGGACCTTGGGTCCCTCCAACCAATGCCTCCAGAGCTAGCTTCACAGCCAGCATCCAACACTATAATTCTGCTCCTTGGGAGTGAGGCGGTGGGAGGAGGCAGTGCCGGGGTGTACCCTACACCAATGTCAGACACATCCACCTCCACAATGAACTGCCGGTCAGTGTTGAGTTGAATCAGGATGGGGGCAGAGGTGAAATGTTTCTTCAGGTCAAAGAATGCTTCTTCAGCAGCAAGGGACCAGGAGAACTTGACAGCCAATGAGGTAAGAGCAGTGAGTGGTGCAGCCAATGGACTGTAATTTCTGATGAAGCAGTGATAGAAGTTTTCAAAGCCCAAGAAGCAGGAAGAAATAGGCAGAGTTCAGATATGAATGCTGAAAAGGCTCTGGAAAACTCACTGGCACAATCAGGCAACAAACAAGTGAAAACACAGGACTGAAATACACTGAGCAATAAACAGAGAGGCAGATGATAGGTGGAGCACAATGAGACACAGGTGGCAGCAATACAGGTAGTAATGAGAAGCAGATGAGAGACGGAGTACTCAGTAATACAGGGGCCGGAGTAGAACAGGAGCGGGGACAGGAGCGCATGGCAATACAAAACCACAGACTGACAGCTAGGGGGAAACACACTAAAAGACTGGAGGTACTTACAGTTTTTATCCCTTTCAAAAGCAAAAACATAGCAGATGATTAAAGGCAGTTTCATTTTGTTAAAGTGGATAGTTCGTTTCAAACACTTTAGTGTAAATAAATGCATTTAAAATTGGAGCACATCCCATGAGACAAGACTGAATACCTTTTTTGCAAAAAAGTGGTCACATCAATATTCTAAAAATAATTTTCTACTGTTATATTATCAGTAAGAACAATAATAGATATTCTAAAAGCCAAAAGACAACCTAGCTATCCAAAACCTCCTCTTGTACCACCATGTTATAAGATATGGCACTCCGGATACTGATCACCCTAAATACTGATTAATGGAACAAGTGTGATTATCACTATGTTTGATGAGTTAGGTCCTCAGGTTCGAATCTCTCACCATCACACCCTTGTGTTGACGTCATAGAGCCTCCTTTTATCTATTACATAATCCTGTCTCTGATTCCACCATGGATGATCCCAACTCCAGCTGCAAAAAGAGGAGGGTTGAGAATAAGGCTAGCATCCCCATCCCATAAAATCCAGTGATACGGAAACAGCAACAGAAGCTCCAGGGTTCTCGTCCCGAGGAGAGGGAAGATTTTCATCCAGAGGTGAAAGACTGACCCAGGACAGAACCCTCTGGAGAGCTGCTTTCAGTGACCTATGCCCTAGTTGGGGGCGAAGGTCTGAAGTAAGTAAGTAATAATCCTATCTGTGTTACAATAGTGCAAATTGAGTACAAAACTCAGGATGTCTCATTTCTAAAGCCTGGTATGCCTTGAATTTCTCAGTTGATCATGTCACACTTCAGTCTCAGTGTAGTCATGGCTGAGCGTTGCCATCATCCCATAACCCAGGCCTACTAATTGCCAACATACAGTATATAAGAATATCTCATTAGCTTTGTCACATACTTTAACAGCAAGTGCTGCCTTTTCAGTTTCCAACACAGATTTCTTAAGTGGCCTCTAACCCTGTGCTGGTGGCCCACTGTCTTCTCGGGTAGTGGTATTAGTTTACACAGCTATTACATAACTGTCCTCTGATCAAGCTACTCCCTGATACCCAGGACACACAATGCTTTGCCATCATAATCTTTGGTATCCGAAAGAAGAGCAATGAATGCTGTGTCAAAACAAAATTGATTTGTGTAAGAAATAATGTGAAAATGCCATGAGTATAGAATAAAATTATTGTTGTTATCAATCATTTTTGCTCAGTGGTACTCCATAGACATTGGCAGGTAATTGACAGCCAGCAGACAAATGCCTCTACAGATAGGAGGAGGAATTAGCAATGTGAGACCATTAAATGTACATGAGGACAGAGACCATTAAATATATATGAAAAGTGAATATATCAGCTTTCAGAGAAAAATACACAACTTTTGGCAGTGGGAAAAAGGAACATAGGTGAGTTGCCAAGAACAGGTTGCTAATAATAGGGGTAGTCTTCAGTGCAGTGAATAATTACAGATTCCTGGTGTAAATTCACAGCAGGCGCATTATTAAACTGTGTGATCTCAGAAGTGACATGTAAAATTCAATCTTCATAAAAAGAAGTAATAGTTTCCATTTGTTCCCCTGCTAGGTGGAACTCATCTCAGAGATGATGAGTGTTTAGAAGTACTGAACTATTCTGCTAAGCATCTTGCTTTCAAATGCAAAGTATTGTAATTCTATAATTCTGGAATAAAAACAAAGTATTAGAAATGCTCAGCAGGTCATACCTCATCCAGTTAGTGATTCAATAACCTTTCATCAGAATTCACCAACTTAAATAAATTATTTTTAAGAATCACAGCGGGTTGAGGGGGGTACAGAATAATAAGGAAGCTCTATGATGGGGTATCAATGATAGAGGTCATTGTTCTGAAACATTAGAACAACTTGTGTTGAATTCAGCCCCTGGTCCTTACTCACTCAGAATTGTATTTTACAGGTGCAGAGGACCAGAAGAGTTGACAGTCCACATCTGACAGGCATGCTGTGTATAGGCCTCAGGTCAATATATCCTGAGGCCCAGTCCCTGGAACAATCCGACAGCCTGTGACAGCTCACCAACTGTTGAAGGTTATGAAAGAATTTTGAAATGTTTCTGAATTTCTCTGAAACATTTTATTATTTTTAAAAATGAAAACTTAATCACAACAAAAATAATTAAAAGCATTAAGATAAGAAAAGGATTTAGTTTAACCAAGTGAATTGGATTGACAATTAGATGTTAGCCTCTCATGTTCAGCTGAGGGTCAATTCAAAGTGTGGTTTGACCCTTTCCTTGGCGATTACTGCTTTAGACAATGGTGATTCCAGCTTTGGGGTAGGTATTCTGAAGCCCCAATGTCTGACCTCTGACTTGGATTAAATTCAGATTTGTTTATTTATCACATACACAGAAATATTCAGTGAAATTCATTGTTTGCATTAACAACCAAAACAACCTAAGGATGTGCTGGGGGCAGCCCGCAAAGTGTTGCCATACATTCAGGTGCAAACATAGCATGCACACAGTGTTCAGCAGAACATCACAAGCAACAACACAAACACAACAACAGCAAAACATACACCTTTCCTTCCTCCCACTCACACACACAGACAGGTCTTCAACCCCAGGTCAGGCCACTTCAAGATTTCTAAGCCCTGGACTTTTAGACTCACAGACAGTGGGCCGGGACTCACAATTGCAAACTCGCAGATATCAGGCCTTCGACTTCCAGCTTTAATTATGAATTCCTAATCTCAGTATCCATGTTTGGGAAAAGGAAATATATATCATGAAACCTCAGAAATACCCAAATCATGGCCATCTTCAAGAAAAGAGATAGTTCCTAATGAATGAAAGAGCTGCTCTCCAAATCACAGGCTAGATTCAATTCATTTAGGGGCACCGTGGATATAATCTTCATTTCACAGTAACTCATAGACCAACAGCAGCTGCTATGCGTGGCCTTTCATTCCATCAGCTGGGAGGCACTGTGGAAAATCTATCTCAAATGTTGCTACCCACAGAAATTTGTCTCCATCTTACATTTCCTCCATGACGGTGTGCAAAACATGACTCTTCACAGGGAAATCAAATGGCTGCACCTTTAACCCCAAATTTTTCTCAATCTTTCTCCTATTTGAAACTGTACTGCAGCTGCTGGTTCTGCCTCACAGTCCCAACAAGCCAGGTTCCATTCTGAACCATCTGTCTGGAATCTGCATATCATCTGTGACCAAATTCTCCTGGAGGTGCTCTGTACTGGGCATTCTCAAGGTTAGCTGTTATTCCAAGGTTACTCCCAGGACTTACAACATTACGAAAAGGTTTTGTATAGGGAATGACTTCACCATTTTTGTCAATGATGCGAAGAGTCAGTCACAAGAGTGACTCATGACCTGAATAGCCTTGTAAAAATGTAGCTTTGGGTTAAATCAATTTTCCATAACAATGAGAAACAGCATCATGCCTTCAAATGTTTAGACATCTAAATTTCGGTTTGGAAATCCTACCATAGACATTCCACTTACCTGGCCACCAATCCAGACAGAAGCTTGGGAGCACATAATTATTCAGAGAGAGAACCATTGTGTGAAATATCAAATTAAGCTGGAGGAGCCGAGAAAATTGATTTCAAAAATGTAATTCCTACAAACAAAAATGGGCCAGTAATATTATCCTTCACTGAAGACATTGAACAATGTTTCTTCATGTGATAGGCACATTAAAGGTGTCTTTTACATGCCACTCTAGGACCACAATAGAAAGTTTCCAAGTCAATAGACAATAGACAATAGACAGTAGGTGCAGGAGTAGGCCATTCGGCCCTTCTAGTCAGCTCTGCTATTCACTGTGATCATGGCTGATCATACACAATCAGTACCCCGTTCCCACCCTCTCCCCATATCCCTTGACCCTGCTATCTATAAGAGCTCTATCTAACTCTCTCTTGAATGCATCCAGAGACTTGGCCTCCACTGCCTTCTGGGCAGAGCATTCCACATATCCACCACTCTCTGGGTGAAAAAGTTTTTCCGCATCTCTGTTCTAAATGGCCTACCCCTTATTCTTAAACTGTGGTCTCTAGTTCTGGACTCACCCATCAGCGGGAACATGCTTCCTGCCTCCAGCGTGTCCAATCCCTTAATAACCCTATATGTTTCAATCAGATTCCCTCTCATCCTTCTAAATTCCAGTGTATACAAGCCCAGTCGCTCCAATCTTTCAGTATATGACAGTCCTGCCATTCCGGGAATTAACCTTGTGAACCTATGCTGCACTCCCTCAATAGCAAGAATGTCCTTCCTCAAATTTGGAGACCAAAACTGCATACAATACTCCAGGTGGTGTCTCACCAGGGCCCTGTACAGCTGCAGAAGGACCTCTTTACTCCTATACTCAATTCCTCTTGTTATAAAGACCAGCATGCCATTAGCTTTCTTCACTGCCTGCTGTACCTACATGCTTGCTTTCATTGACTGATGTACAAGAACACCTAGATCTCATTGTACTTCCCCTTTTCCTAACTTGACTCCATTTAGATAGTAATCTGCCTTCTTGTTCTTGCCACCAAAGTGGATAACCTCACATTTATTCACATTAAACTGCATCTGCCCTACATTTGCCCAACCTGTTCAAGTCATCCTGCATTCTCATAACATCCTCCTGACATTTCACACTGCCACCCAGCTTTGTGTCATCGGCAAATTTGCTAATGTTACTTTTAATCCCTTCATCTAAATCATTAATGTATATTGTAAACAGCTGCGGTCCCAGCACCGAACGTTGCGGTACCCCACTGGTCACAGCCTGCCATTCTGAAAGGGAGCCGCTATTCACTACTCTTTGTTTCCTGTCAGCCAGCCAATTTTCAATCCATGTCAGTACTCTGCCCCCAATACCATGTGCCCTAATTTTGCCCACTAATCTCCTATGTGGGACTTTATCAAAGGCTTTCTGGAAGTCCAGGTACACTACATCCACTGGCTCTCCCTTGTTCATTTTCATAGCTACATCCTCAAAAAACTCCAGAAGATTAGTCAAGCATGATTTTCCCTTCATAAATCCATGCTGACTCGGACTGATCCTTCTACTGCTATCCAAATGTGTTGTAATTTCCTCTTTTATAATTGACTCCAGCATCTTTCCCACCACTGACGTCAGGCTAACCAGTCTATAATTCCCTGTTTTCTCTCTCCCTCCTTTCTTGAAAAGTGGGACAACATTAGCCACCCTCCAATCAGCAGGAACTGTTCCAGAATCTATAGAACATTGGAAAATGATTACCAATGAGTCCACGATTTCTAGAGCCACCTCTTTAAGTACCTCTTCAAGTTTTTTCTTGGCGTATTGCCTTTTTTGTTATCTTCTGTTGCTCTTTAAAAGCTTCCCAGTCCTCTGGTTTCCCGCTCATCTTTGCTGTGTTAGACTTCTTCTCTTTTATTTTTATACTACCCTTTACTTCCCTCGTCAGCCATGGCCGCCCCTTACTCCCCTTAGGATCTTTCTTCCTCTTTGGAATGAACTGATCCTGCACCTTCTGCATTATTCCCAGAAATATCTGCCATTGTTGTTCCACTGTCTTCCCTGGTAGGGAAGTCCAAGAAGTCCAAGAAGATAAAGGCAATCCAGGGAAGAAATGTACCAAAATAGCATCTTGTTGATTTGAAAAAGCTATGCCGTAATATTGCAGGTTCTGTGCCTATCATATTATTTCAAATTGTGATGTTGAAGACCAATATAGCAAGGAAATTGGCCATTTACCCATTCCAACCATAATGCCCATCTAAGGTTATCCCTATTGCCCAAATTTGGCCTATATCCCTCTCAATATTTCCTATCCACATACCCATTCAGGTGTCTTTTAATTGTTGTTATTATACCTGTCTCAACCACTTCCTCTGGCAGCTCATACCATATAGGCAGCATCTTCTGTGTGAAGAAGTTGCACCTTAAGTCCTTTTCAGGTCTTTGCCCTCTCACCTTTAAAGCTGGGTTTTGGATCCTTTTCTCTGGAGAAAAGACTACATGCAGTCATACTATTTGTGTCCCTCATGATTTTAACTAAGGTTGCCCCCTCAGTCTTGTATGCTTCAATGAATAAAGCTCCACCCAATCTAAACTCTCCCTATAACTTGGGCTTTTAAGTGCTGGAAATTTCCTCATAAATCTTTTTTGCACATTTTCCAATTTAATGATGATTTTAATATGACAAGGTCACCAAAACTGTACTCATTTCTCTTGGTGCTGACTTGCCAACATCTTGTACAACCACAACATAGCATCCTAACTCCTACACTTGATAGTGTGACTAATGCAGACTATTCTGGCCATTTCTTCACCATCCTGTCTACCTGTGCTGTCACTTTCAGGAAACTATATAGTTGTACTCCTTGCTACTTCTGTTCTACATTCCCCAGCAATTTAGTCCTAGCCAGGGTTTTCTAGGACCTGATAGGACCCAAATAATCTATTTTTCATTTAACCATTTGAAAATTATTTGAACATTACCCAAAATATTCCTCTGCCCAGTTTTAATTGACAGCAAATAACCTTGACTTCCAGGATTCTTTTCCTCTCACACAATGTTGTGGAGTCCCTTAGAAATAATCTCAGCTAAAAGTGAGAATACAGGCCAATGCCTTGTATGAGAGAAGAGCAAATAACTTTGGAACAACATTCCATGATTGTGGGATTGTTTGTGTAAGGCAAGGTTTACAAACACAAAACTGTAATTTAAGGTGCACAATGATAACGGACCAACAAATCCACAGTCAGGTAACCAGAGAATTCAATTATGATGCATAAAAGAGGGTGAAAACATGTTCATTGATAAAAAATTATGATCAAAAATGGCATTCATAGATTAATTCCCTACTTGGTGAAGTATTGACTTTCAGCTCTCCTGTAATATCATTTGGAGAGTGAATGAAAACATGCTTTTTTTCAATCTAAAAATCAATCCTACCTAGGCAGATGCAGGAATAACTACACTTTAAAATATAATTTAATTCTCTTCATTTCAGTATAAACACGTGTTGATCATGCTGATTGAAGTATTACACAAGTAAAAGGGATACCAGTTAGCTTTTAACAAGTGTGCCTCTTTGAGATTGTAAGTTTGGTAATGACTAAATTGAAATGTTACTACTGTGAGTAGTTACTGACTAAATCTGATTGTACTCTTAAAAGGTTTGTGACAAGATCTTAAATAATAACTACTTTCTTAATAGACATGTAAAGGAGATTTTTATTTGCAAGGAAATAAATTTAAGTAAGTATATTATTTGAATGCTACCAGCAAATTAGACATTAATTTACCCTAGGAGACTTTGCACCAGTTATCATTTTATGATAAACAATTTAGTTTATCTTTAAGAGAGATTACCTTGAAGCATAATACAGGTAACAAGGTTATTTTGGAAGTGTATAAAATAACTTGCATACTGCGTAATCACCTACATCTGAACATTCATTTTTGGAGAGGGAATAAGCCATTTGGTCCCTTGACCTTGCTCAGTGAATTAATAAAATCATTGCAGAACTGACTGTAACCTCTGTTCTTTCATCCCTTGCTTATCAAAAATGAATCACCTCTGCCTTAAAAATGTTCAGTCACTGCTTCCATGATGGCATTCAGCTGATTTTCTAATTAAATATTGTACCCTCAAACTCCCCTTTTGCAAATCAGTTAGTTGGATTTGGCATACTACAGCCTCTCACCATTTAGGTGATATACATTTATTTCCTCACAAATTGGACAATTCATATTTTTTCCACAATCAATTCAATTTGCCAGATTTTTGCTTACCCACAGCATATCAATGTCCTTCTCACAACCAACTCACCATATTTGTTTGTGTCATCAGTAAACTTTGTAACTATAACTTGAGCTTCTTCATTCAAGTTTGTTGCATAAATTTTAATAAAAAATGAAGCCTTAGGGCTGGTCTCTTTGGCATAATTCATTTTTTTTCAGCTAATCCAAAAGAAGACCCACTTACGCCAACACTATACCCTGTAATTGAGTTAATCTTGTATCCATGCCACATCGACATGTGGACTCCTACACTCAACTTTTATTTTCCATTACACCCTATCAGATGCTCTTCAGAAGTCTAAGCATAAGACAGCCAGAAATTAATGTTTATTCAATTTGCTTTTACAAAGAATTCCAATAAAATGGTGAGTCACATTAAATTTTGTAAATCATTAGATGAATGTCTGGAGGGTAAAATGAAAATTTAACCCTTTCTGAACTCAGAATCTGGGATCTGTATGTCTGTTAGTGAGTAATGTTTGCAATGTCTGTACAAGGTAAACACTCTAAGTCTGTTAATGACTAAAAGTCTGTTGGTCACTTTTGAGAGCTTGTGGATGGATTCTTTCATAGAGTCTGCATTGGAGCTTATGGTTTATGTGTGTAGATATTAATGCACATTTGTAAGTCCAAGGAATGTTGTGTGCTATGAGATAATGAAAAGTGACCATTAAAGTATCTAATTAATTTATGAGGTTAACCCTTTTAACATTAGCATAATCCAAGCATATGTGCCAACAAATGATGTGGATGAAGAGGATATCAACAAGTTTTATGAAGGTCTCGACAGTGCTTATGAGCAATGTAAATTTCAGGATATAAAACTGGTCATGGGAGATTTTAACATCAAAGTTGGACAGGAAAAGGTTGATAACATTATAGGACCTTTTGCATTAGGGGAGAAAAATGAAAATGGAGAAAGGTTTACTGATTGGTGTGTCAGAAGACCAATACTTGGTATAAAAACCATCCACGTAGATTGTGTACTTGGATTAGCCCTGGAGATAGAAGAAGGAATCAAATAGATTTCACTACCATCAATGAATGCTTTAGAAATAATATCGCAAATTCTAAAGCCTACCCAGGAGCAGACTGTGGTTCAGATCACCATTCAGTAACAGCAACCATCAAAACAAAATTAAAGAAAATGAAATGTGGAAAAAAGAGTAAGAAGTATATGTTGGGAGAACTTAAAAATGATAGCATACTTAAGCAACAATTCAAATCAGCTGTAGAAAATGAAACAACACCAATTTGGGACAGATTTAAATATACTATACAGCAATCAGCAGAGGAGAAATCCAACACACCAACAAGGGGTGAATAACCCAAGAAATTCTAGATCTGATGGAACAAAGAAGGTTAGTGAAGAATAATGAAGTGCAATACAGAGAGCTGGACAGACAGACCAGACAATTGTGCAATATTGCAAAGGAAGAATGGCTGAATCAAAAATGCAAGGCCATAGAAGGCCATATTAACAACAGCAAAGAAATGCACAAGAAAATTAAGGAAATTACTGAAATTAAGAAAACCCCCTCTACAGGATGCATAAGATCAGCAGACAGATCCATACTAACAGATCCAGATAAAGTATGTGAGAAGTGGATTCAGTATATAGAGCAGCTTTTTGAAGATAATAGAGGGGATCTCCCAGATATTAAACACCCTAATTCTGGCCCACCTATTACCAAAGAAGAAATAACTAAAGTGATAAAAAACATGAAACATGGTAAAGCCACTGGACCTGATGAAATTTCAGTGGAAATGATACAAGCCCTAGAAGATCTGGGCATAGATATTCTTTTTGAACTGTTTAATGGCATATATGAGTCTGGTGCATTGCCTGACGATCTCTTGAAATCAATATTTATAACTTTGCCAAAAATTCCTGGAACTATTGACTGCGAAAATTATAGAACGATTTATCTTATGAGTCACATAATAAAAATTTTGTTGAGAATTGTTCTGAGCCGAATTAACAACAAGTTAAGTTAAGGACAGAAATTTCTAAACTGCAATATGGGTTTATTGAAGATAGAGAAACTAGGAATGTAATTTTCATACTACGAATGCTTTCAGAAAGGGTAATTGAATATCAAAATGATGTCGTTTTATGTTATATTGATTTCACTAAAGCATTCAACAAAGTGCATCATGGAAAAATTATTTCAATTCTCGCTAAACTAAACATTGAAGGAAGGGACTAACAACTGCTTCAAAATTTATATTGGAATCAAACGGCGGCAGTAAAAATTGATGATAATATGAGCAGTTGGACTAAATTTCAAAGAGGAGTTAGAGAGGGATGCATTGCCTCACTGGAATTATTTAATATCTATAGTGAAATGATACTCAGAGAAATAAAAGACCCAGATGGGATAAAAATTGGAGGTGTTAACATCAACAATATAAGATATACAGACGCTATCACCTTAATAGCAATTGCTGCAGAAGACCTACAAATCCTCCTAGACAAAGTAGTACAAACAAGTGCAGATTTTGGTCTAACCATCAACTGTAAAAAAAAACACAAATGTATAGTGATACCAAAACAGCAGAATACTCCCCAGCTGCCAATTGTACATCGGTAACCAAGGGATGAACAAAAGACCAGCTTTATTTACCTTGGTAGCTTTATATCACAAGATGCTAGAAGTAAAGTAGAAATAAAAAGAAGAATTGCCATTGCCAAAACCAACTTCCAAAAAAATGAAACCCAATTTTTACCAACAGACACATTTCTATGACAACAAGGCTCAGGCTATTAAAATGTTACATCTGGTCAATCTTGCTGTATGCTTCCAAAACATGGACTATAACACCAGAACTCCAAAGAAACTTAGAAGCAACAGAAATGTGGTTTCTTAGAAGAATGCTGAAAATATCATATAGAGATAGGGTAACTAATGAGATAGTACTCCAACGTGCCCATACAAAAAGATCTTTAATAAGAACATTAAATGAGAGGAAACTTAAATTCCTGAGCCATGTTATCAGAAAGGGAGAAATAGAATGCCTTACATTACAAGGCCGTATACCTGGGAAACGTGGAAGAGGAAGGCAATGAAGAAAATATATGGACACTGTGGAAGAAATAACAGATCTAAATGTGTTAGATATCATTGACGCTGTGAGGATTCGATGTGGAGAGCCATGATCACCCAAGCGTGTAACGTGCAAGGCACATGAAGAAGAAGAACACTGAACACTGTGTTAATGGACACAGGATGTGTCTGAAAGAATTCAGGCTGAGTTAATGCAAGAACAAAGAACGTGTCTGTTTCTGGACGTTTCTGCCTTGTGAAACTTGTAAGTGTAATGGACTGCTTACCTTTTTAATTGGAGTTTGTCCAAACCAGAATCAAGAACAGTGCCCCGGGCCCAGTGATGGTTTCACAAGCAAGTTGGAATTCGATGTTCCCCCAACAACATGATTCTTAGTGGTGACTAAGAATCATGAGCACAAAAATCTTTGTGCTTTGTAGAAATCTTTGTGACTTGCCATGTAGCATTTTTGAGTGCTTTATTTGTGCTTTTTTATTTTATTGCAATGGATTAGATTTAAGTTACTTTGTTGTGTTTGTACACTTATTACCACATCCCCTGGACTCTTGAATAGTTTGGGTCTGATGAACCCAGCCCATTGCATTTTGCTGCTGTGAGCAAGGTCCAGAAAAATGTGGAGGTAGATAAGCAAGTCAAGAGGACATTGCTGTGCCTTCTGTTCAGGGCCATCTCCACCAGTGCGGTAAGATCTGGAAAGACACGCACGGCCCTGATCCGCTCAGCCGACCGCAACTGGAGGATTGCCGATCGCCATCGGATTCCTGCACCTGATTATTGGCCTGGGCAGAAGGTTTGGCTCTCTTCTAAAGACATCCCCCTCAAGAATGAGCCCAAGAAACTCGCCCCTCGCTTCCTGGGACCTTTCGAGATTGAGAGTATTATCAACCCCTCAGCAGTCCGACTCAAACTACCCAAATCTATGCACATCCATCCTACATTCCACATTTCCCAACTGAAGCCGGTATCTGTCAGCCCTTTCTGCCCTCCGGCCGAACCCCCTCCACCCGCCCAGATCATTGACAGCCACCCGGCGTACACCGTCGGGTGATTACTGGATGTGTGGCGCTGAGGCAGGGGCCTCCAATACCTGGTCAATTGAGAGGAATACGGCCCAGAGGAACATTCTTGGATTCCCCGCTCCTTCATCCTAGACTCTTTCCTCATCTGTGATTTCCATCAGGACCAGCCGGACAAGCCTGGTGGATTGCCTGGACATTCCTGTTGAGGGGAATATTGTCATGGTCCTGATTGTTAATCCTCTAATGTTCCCCTAATCTCCTTTGATTATGCCTTGATTCCAATTGTTAATTTCCCATTTACTACTAATTCGCTTGATGACAGCACACCTGGTCTCCATCAAGAACTGCAGTATAAGAACCCTGGCAACATACCACTGATCACTAGTTTGTTGGTCTATTCCCATGTGATAACTTTGTTTCCTGACTGCTTAAGACGGTTAGTTCTAAGTTCAGCTCCAGTTTCAAGATAGTCCATGAAAACCCTGTCTCTGTGCCGAGACTCCATATCCGAGATCTGTGTCACGATTCTTCCTGTTTGCTGTTCAACGTTCATGTCTGTGCCTGCATCCCCAACTCAATCTCCATGCCTGTGTCCTGTACTTGGGTTCTCCTCGGTCACTCCGGGCAACAGAAACTAAAGATTTAAAACTGTTAAAAGTAAAATTAGTAGTGAGTATCTCTACCCTACTTGAAAACCTCAGGGAAGAGAAACAGTAGTGATAAAAGATCTATTGAAGCTACAGATATTACAAGCAGCAGCTGTAATGAGACAATATTGGCAGAGACAAGTGTCTAAGATCTCTGCCATGTACCCAGGAATTAGTTTTGTCAAATCACACCAAGGGAATTGGTCAGGTTTTTTTTTTGTGTAAGTTTGTGAATCAACTTTCTGTGGACGATCACCTATTTCATCCAATGAAACAAGATGGTGAGCCACTCAAGGTGAAGGACCAGTGCAGGGATGAAATGTTTCATGATGTAGAGGATTTAATTCAGTTTGATGTATAAATTTATTCTCATTCGAAGGATCTGAATTTGATTTTCTGTAAGAACTGATTACTTTTGCAAAGACTTTGATAAATTACTGAATGAGATTTACTTTTTTTTAGAAACTGCGATGTTGGAGAATTGTCATGAAAGGAGTTAAGCATATAATTTGAATTTGTAGACATACTAACTGGAACTGAACCTGAAGTTAACCATAATATTTAAGAATAGGAATTCAATTAGTTTTCAAACTAAGGATAAATAAAAAGGAAAGGTTAGTCTGTAAACCTTTTAATAGGGAATAGATCTAATTAGTCTCTGGGTTTCTGGTCCGGAAAGCTTCCTTTTGCTGCCACTAGATACAATGCATTTGAAAAACAGCTTCTTGCCTATACCTCAGCTTTGATAGAGATTGAAACACGGACAGGATTCTATCCTCTCTCCGCTCTGACCTTCCTTTATAGGATGGGCACTCTATAACACTCACCCATAAGGTAGGGTGTGCACAACAGATTTTGTTTGTCAAGTGGAAGTGGTATATTTTGGAATAAGCATCAAGAGGACTGGACAGATTAGTAAAATATAAGAAGCAAGACCCAGAAGGGTCATCAATATGCAGAGCTTGTAGCAGTGTATACTATCATTATGCATGAAACCGAAGAAGCCCATATTTACATCAAATCTTGGGCTGTTGCTAATGGATTTGGTGTCTGGTCAGCCTTGGGGAACCAACAGTCTTATGCTGTTTTGGAAGGATATTTGGAGCAGATCATCGCATGATATGAACATGTTTTAAGTATTTTAAGGATGAATTAGGTAAGTATATTTCATGAATCTTCACTGAAGAAGACACTAGTAGTATGCCAGAAGTTTTTGAGTGTCAAGAGGCGGAAGTGCATCCATTTGCTATTACTAGGGAGGAGGTGCTTGGGTAGCTGAAAGGCCTGAAGGTAGATAAGTCACCTGGACCCCAGATGGACTACACCCCAGAGTTTTCACTGACATTGCGAAGGCATTAATAACAATCTTTCAAAGTTCAACAGATTCTGGCATTTTTCTAGAGGACCAGATAATTGCAAATGTCACTTCACTCTTCAAGAAGGGAGGGAGGCAGAAGAAAAGGAATTATGGGCCAGTTTGCCTGACCTCAGTGGTTGGGAAAGTGTTTGAGTCAATTGTTAAGGATGAGGTTTTAGGACACTTAGAGGCAAATGATAAAATAGGCCAAAGTCAACAAGGTTTCCTTAAGGAAATATCCTTTCCAACAAATCTGTTGGAATTCTTTGAGGAAACAACAAGCAGGATAGACAAAGAAGGATTGGTGAATATCGTATACTTGGATTTTCAGAAGGCCTTTGACAAGGTGCCACTCATGAGGCTGTTACAAGATAAGAAAGGATGGTATTACAGGAAAGATACTAGCATGGATAGATCATTGACTGATTGGCAGGAGGAAAATTGTGGAAAGAAAAGAAGTCTCTTCTGATTTACTGCTGATTACCATTGGTGTTCCGCAGGGATTGGTATTAGGACCTGTTTGTTTTACATCGTATGTCGATGATTTGGATGACAGAATTGACGGCTTTATGGCCAAGTTTGAGAAAATAAGAACATAGGTGGAGCGAAAGGTAGTGTTGAGGAAACAGTGAGATTTCAGAAGGACTTAGATTAGGAGATTGGGCACAGAAGTGGCAAATGGAGTACAGTGTCGGGAATGTGTTGGTCTTCCACTTTGACGGAAGGAATAAAAGCTTGGACTATTTTCTAAATGGGGAGAAAGTTCAAAAATATAAAGAGCAAATGGACTTGAGAGTCCTTGTGCATGATTCCCTAGATGATAACTTGTAGGTTGAATAGGTGATGATGAGGCAAATGTAGTGTTAGCTCTCATTTCAAGAGAACTAGAATAAAAATCTATATCAACTAGCTATTAGTAGAATACAAATCTAATACTAGAATATAAATCTATATTAACAATCTTGATGATAATGCGGTTACCTGGATTTGCAAATTTTCAGATGACACCAATATTGGGGATGTAGTGGACAGAGAAGGCTATCATGGCTTGAAGAGGGATCTGGATCAGCTGGAAAAATGGGCTGAAAAGTGGTAAATGGAATTTAATGCAGACTAGGTAAGGTGTTGCACTTCAGTTTGACCAGCCACAATCTCGGTATTAGACAGTGAATGGTAGGGCACTGTGGACTGTGGTAGAACAAAGGGATCTGACAATACAGGTTGATAATTCGTTGAAAATGGCTTCACAGGTAGATAGGGTCATAAAGAAAGCCTTTCAAACATTGGCCTTCATAAATCAAAGTACTGAGTACAAGAGATGGGATGTTATATTGAAGTTGTATAAGACATTGGTGAGACATGGTATTGTGTGCAATCTTGGTCATGTACCTGCAGAAAAGATATAAGATTGATAGAGTATAGAGAAAATTTACAAAGATGTTGCTGGAACTGGAGGACCTGCGATGTACAGAAAGATTGAACTCTTTAGGTTAGGACTCTAATCCTTGGAGTGTAGAAGATTGAGAGGAGATTTGATAGAGGTATGCAAAATTTTGAGTGGTATTGATAAGGTGAATGCCAACAGGCTTTTCTACTGAGGTTGGATGGGAATACAATTAGAGGTCATGGGTTAAGGATGAAAGGTGAGAAGCTTAAGGGAAACATGAGGGGAAACATCATCACTCAGGGTTATGTGAGTGTGGAATGAGCTGCCAGCACAAGTGGTGCATGTGATCTCAATTTCAATGTTTAAGCAAAGTTTGGATAGGTACATGGACAGCAGGGGTATGGAGGTCTATGGTCCCAGTGCAGGTTGATGGGAATAGGCAGTTTAACTGTTTTCAGCATGGATTAGATGGGCCAAAGGGCCTGTTTCTGTGCTGTACTTTTCTATGACTCTATAAAAACAATGCTGAGGCTTTATAGGGCACTAGTAAGGCCTCATGGAGTATTGTAAACAGTTTTGGGCCCCTTGTGTAAGAATATTACTGATAAACCCAATTGCATTAACATCATGACATCTCGACGCCCCCCGACCCCCAGCCTCAAATACCATTATTGCCACTTGTTTGGTGGACCATGAGTCTTCTGATCATTTGGGGGTATAGGGTTACATGGAGTGGTCTAGACAGTGAGGATTATTCCTTCCCACTGATATACTGTAACTTGTATAGTGGTAGAGAATTGTGGACAATATTTAGAAATTAAGGACTGACAGATTTAAAAAGACCGTTGGCTGTCATTCGCTGTGGGCGTGCCCCTACTCATACATGGCAAATGTCAGTCCCTTTTTTTTACAGAAACGATTCTCCTCAACTACGGTGGACACTTATTCTGGTCTTTTGATGGCAATCCCTCCCATGAAAGCCCACCAGGATAGTACCCTTCAGGGATTAGAACATCTTGTTTCTGTTTACGGCAATTTCCTTAATATTGAATCCGATAATGGTTTGCATTTTCAGCTTCCAGGATACAAGAGTGGGCTGTCTCTAATGGTGTACCTGGTCTTCCATGTCCCCTACGCAGGCCAGTGGTTGAGTGGCCTTTTAAAACAGCAAATTTGTTTACCTACTCCTGCCCATACCATATCTGGATGGTTACCTGTCTTTCCCATGCTTTGTATAATTTGCACAACAGACCATTGAAAGGAGATGCTCCCTTCTTGTTAATGACAGGACAATCTATTCCTCTTGTTTTTGATGGCACAACTAAACGCACTGATGAGTCAGTGGTGGAGGGCCGGGGTGGGTAAGGTGTTTGTGACATAACTGTTTTCCTCTCCAGTGGAGGGAGAGATTATCATCGATAGACAATGAAATCCTTACTGGGTGATGGTACGAGGACAGACCCATCCTGCGTGTGTGGAACAGGGTAAACTGACTAAGAGAGAATGAAAACATTTCTAACTATCTCTCCACTTTTGTTATTATAGGTCTCTGTGGGATGTTGCATTGTTCTGTTTTAATGCTTGTTTTGAGTTTTGTTGGATTTGTCTTCTGTTGAGACCCGACAAGCCACTGATAAATTTGTGATTGTGAAATGATATTATTGTTTCGGGCAAAGGTGTACATTTTATGGTATGTGCTATTTGGGAGCCTATGAGTGTGAAGCAATGTTGTAAAACTTGAGAAACTGCCCTCAAATGACCTTTTTTTTTCTGTGAAGCAAGTGGAGTGCCAAATTGATTGTAATTTGACTCTTGCATCCACAATCACAATGTAGTGTTTGTAAATTTTACTCCTTCTGTTTGAATTGTCGACAAGATGTTGTTAATGCCCCCTAGGGATGAGGACATTTATTTTAGTGTGAATTTTGAGGTTAGTCCTTGGATCTGTATAATTTCTCATTCCTTAATAATTGTGATATTAGTTTTAATCATCCAAGGGATATTACTATGTATTCTTCATTTTAAGCAGATGAAAGAGTTCTAAACACCGGAACATCTGCAGATGCTAGAAATCCAATGCAACACACACAACATGCTGGAGGAATTCAGTAAGTCAGGCAGCATCCATGGAATTGAATAAAAAGTTGGGGTTTGGGGTTCTTCGGGACTCCTGAAGAAGGAAGAGTTCTATGTGTCTTTGAGCTGCCAAATATCCAAGAGATCATCCCAGCTCGTTAAGAATGGTCAAATATAATTTCCCTTTCAGAAAACCATGTTGACTTCCTTTGCCTGATTACCTTGATTACTTTAAAGTGCCCTGCTTTTCTGTCATCATATTGCAGAGAAAATAAGAGTGCACCAGAGACAGCACAAAGAAAATTTACAAGAATTTTGCCAAAACTTTTTTTTAAAATGGTTATATGGTAAGATTCAATAATCCAGGGTGGTTTTGCTTGGAATGGAAGATGTTTGGGGGGGGGGGGGACATCATTGAGGTACATAAAATTGTAAGGGGTCTTGCTTTCCTTAGAAGTGGGCTTAAAATCCAGAGAGCATAGCTTTAAAGCAGAAGATGGATCAATTAGTGAGAACATGAGAAATAGCTTATTTATCCAGAGGCTGATAGTGTTCAGGAACTCATTTGCTTTAATGAGTGGCAGAAGCAGAAACTCTGATCACATTTTTGAAAAATATTTGCATGTGTACTTACAGAACTATGGTCTGCAGGTCTAAAGACCCAGAGCTAGGAAGTGAGAAATCAGCCTTATTTTTACTGATACAGGCAGGAGTGGCCTCCCTTTGTACTGTACATTTCATATAACTCTGTAGTTCTAATACATGTCCTAAAAACAGTGGGTAGTCATTTTTCTTCAGAGGCATGCAAGATCAGCAGTGCAAAACTAACTTGAAAGATAGACTTCAAAAGAGGAACAGGGAAAGTTGACAAGAAAGTGAAGCTTGTTGGAGACAGTTTAAAATTTCAAACAGAACGACCAGATCAGCCTTTGACAAAGAAACTTGATGCAGAGCTGCAGTACAAAGTCTAATTAGAGCTACAACGTTTGTCATTCATGGGCAGCATTTATTTAAGCAGATCAAATGAAGCAGGGATTTAGAGTGTAGTGCAGGAATATGAAGCAGATTGATTATTTTTGGATTCATGCAACAACGTGCTTTTATACATCCAAAGAAACAGCAGGCAAGTTGAGGATAAAGGAAGTTACAGATCAAAGCAATCCAGCTGTAATGAAATGTGCCACTTCAGAACCTATTCAGCTTTGGGAGCATAATAAGGTCAGGGCATAGACAATGAATGTTTGGGTCGCAGGGAGTAATAAGGAACAGAAGGACCCTGGTGTGCAAGCCAAAGAATCCCTAAAGATGATAGCACAAGAGGATAAGGCAGTGAAGAAGATGTATGGAATATCTGCTTTCTTTAGCTGAAACACAGAATATAAGAGCAGGAAGGTTTATAAAACAGATGAGGTCACAACTGCAGTACTATTTGCATTTATGGTTATCGTGCCACAGGAAGAATGTGATTACACTGGAGAGATTGCAGAGGAGATTCATTAGGATGTTCCTGAGAAGGAACATTTCAGTTATGAAGAGAGGCTGGATAGGTTGTTTTTTTTTCCTTTTCCTTATGTGTAGAGGAGGATAGTGTTGGCGCGTGGCCTAGTGGGCAAGGCATCAGACTAGTAACCTGAAGGTCACTGGTTCGAGCCTCAGCTGAGGCAGCGTGTTTATGTCCTTGAGCAAGGCACTTAACAACACATTGCTCTGTGACGTCACCGGTGCCAAGTTGCATGGGTCCTAGTGCCCTTCCCTTGGTCAACATTGGTGGTGTGGAGAGGGGAAGGCCTGCAGCTTGGGCAACTGCTGGTCTCCCATACAACCCTGCCCAGGCCTGCGCCTTGGAAACTCCAGGCGCAGATCCATGGTCTCTCGAGACTGACGGATGCCACCACCACCAGAGGGGGATGCAGGGTATCCTGTTAGAATATATAAAATTATGAGCACATAGATAGGTTAGAAAGTAAGCTACTTCTCCCCTTAGCAAAATATGTTAACCTTTAAGATATTTGGTAATTGAACTTAACCAGTCCTTTAAAACTTGAGAACTTTACAGCATATAAATTGAGATTTAGAGGGGATCAGAGGAAAAAAAAATTCACATTGAAAGATGTTGGAATCTGAAATACATTCCTGGAGGGGAGGGTCAATGGAGCTGAAGACTCTCACAGTA
Source organism: Hemitrygon akajei (assembly GCF_048418815.1). Classification (NCBI taxonomy): domain Eukaryota; kingdom Metazoa; phylum Chordata; class Chondrichthyes; order Myliobatiformes; family Dasyatidae; genus Hemitrygon; species Hemitrygon akajei. The sequence goes on along the minus strand of NC_133126.1, from coordinate 147,252,489 downwards.
TTAAATAAGTACTTGAATGAGCACTTGAATTACCAAAGCATAGAAGACATGCTGGAAAATTGGATGGTATAGATGGATACTCATTGGTCAGCACAGAAATGATGGCCTCAGGTGGCTTTTCCTATGTTGCCTGACTCTGTGATTCCGTGAAGTCCTCAAGTTTTAAAGGACAGGTTAAGTTCAATTACCAAATATTTTAAAGATTTAAAGAGAGATCATTTAGGGTTTGTCAAGCAGATCACATAATTAATTACAGCACACTTTCCAAGTTAATAGCTACGTTCTTTTGAGTTTTTAAATTGGTTAACATTTGAAACCCAGGTCAGGGAATGAAAAGCATTGCTTAAAAACCATTAAGGCACTTATTTCCCTTTCAGAATGTAATTAAATTAAAGTACATATTGTTTCTTTTATCATTATCTGAACAATTTAGCAATCATAGTTCTGCTTTGGGCTCTTTGAAACTTCCACTTTTTTTTCCAAACAGAACAACAACATGTTTTGACCCAATCACTTAGTTTTGTTGAAGAATAATTGTACAGTTACCACAGATAATTGTTCTATCTCCTCCACTTGTGTATCACAATCTTACTTTAAGTGAAAATATAAAAAAAAATTAAAGCATGTCTTTAATTTCTTCACCAAATCCGTATCATCCATAATTAAATGTATTCCTTTAATCATGAATTTTGTTAGCTTTTTATGACAACAATGTTTCTATAATCTAGTATCTCTTTCTCTATTCCTCCTAATGTCTGGGTCCCACTCTTCATAACATGTCTGATATTTTTAGTATTTTAAAATCATTATAACTTGTTTTTATGCAATTAGTTGGTGTCTAAGCATGTAAATTTACAAATGGGGCGCGAGAAGGATTCAATTTCCTGGAAAATCTAACAAAATAACATTCCAAACTGCAAATACTGTTTATCTCACCAGTCTTGGAGCAAATGCTCCCTTTGACATGTCCCTTTGTGATAGCCTACTCCAAAATAACTGCAGTTTGACTTGGACAGAAATTTGCTCTTCAAATTTTGTATAATACAGTTTTGTGAAAAGACGAAAGTCGGCACATCAGCTCTACGCTGCAAATTGTCACCCTGTCACTGAGCTGCCTCATGCCAGAATGCTGCGTCCCAGACTGCACTGACGGTTCATAACAAAGCTGCCTAATTCTCAGCTGTGAGGCTCATCATAAATGAAGCAATGCAACTGGCAACAATTCCCGGTTCTGGTAAACATTCTGCCACTATATATCCACACAGGCATGCAAATTACAAGAAAGCTTACTGTACATGCGTGTCTGCCTGCAACAACCTGCCTATCAATCAGCACATTATCCATGCGTCATGGTGTCAAATCAAGTCTCAATCCACATTCTGTGAATGTACCATTTCTATCACAGGTTATTTGATAGATCTTGAAGAACTCCAGAAAATGTCCCAGCTAAATGTGCGATTTTATGGCTAAACGTTGCAGCTGCTGCCTTTGACTTTCCTCAAAGAAAATAGTGCACTGTTGGCTGCATCAATATAGTAGTGACCAATCTGTCATTACCTCTAGAATCCCAAGGATTACCAACTGTAATTTGCACTCTAGTAATGGAAGGACACAGCAAAACCAGTCAGGCTTGGTCCCTAATGCCAATCATGGCAAAGGAAGAAACTTTGCTGATGCTTAAATTTCAGTTTAGTTTCATACGTTATTTAACCTCTAGAGCACTCTTATTTCACTTCATAGAATGTCGAACAGAACAGCATAGTACAGGCCCTTCGGTCTACTATGCTGTGCTGACATTTAACCTACTCCAAGAATCTATTCCGTGTCATCGGCATAAATCTTGTGCTGTATCTATCTTTCATATTTCAATATTTTCCACTGAAGAGCTCTTATCCTCTTCACAAACCATCTTAATGGAAACCCAGGACAGGCAAATCTCCCTACCAGAAATTAGAGCTGTAGGTAAATGAAGTCAGTGCTTTCTGGAAATTTATGTTGAAGTGTAGTAGAATCTGTACAAAATCTAGCTGGTCTATAAGTGGCACCCATACAAGAGAGATTTGAAATAGTGCTCAATTCCATTTTATTTGAACATAAAGCAGTATCAAAACATGCTCTTGGGAAGGTTTCATATTCCGTTTTGTTCTGGAATCAGGCAAAAGTCTAATTCAAGATTTAGTCCGGAAATATAGTGCCAGCATTGACTGGACTTCAACATTAGAAAATACAATAAATACAGTATACTTATTTTTTCATAATTTCATCATTGGTACTCATCACATTAAGGAAAGTCTATCTTCATTTTTGCCGGGCACTGTTGAGACCACATCCAGATAATGGTTTCGGAAATTCTGTTTGGGGAAAGAAAAACATCGGAAATGGTTCAAAGAAGGTTCTCCAGGATGATACTGGGAACAAAAGGATTGTACTCTATGGAAAAGTTAAGCAAGCTGGGACTCACACTTTGGAATTTAAATGAATGAGGATAATCTCTTGGAACAGTTAGGATTTTTAGGGGTTAAAACATCCTAAGAGATGAGGGGATGACAGAACTAGAGGGCATGTTTCAGAATAAAGAAACACCTATTTATGATTTAGATGAGGAAAAGTTTATTCCTTCAGAGTGTTGAATGCCTTTCCTAGTCTAGAACATGGGAAGATATGGTGGTGGAGTCTTGTGTCTACCTGAAGCTGAGAGTTATATAATCAAAATAGTACAGAAAATGACATCAGCCCACAATGAACACAATGATCATCTACACTAATCCCATTTAGCAGCTCATGATCTATAGTTTCAACGTCTTGACAGTTCAAGTGCTCATCTAGACACACCTTAGATGTTGCAACAGTTACTGCTTCTGATGCATTCAAGCACTCTCTCCAGATTGTAAACTCCCTTATCATCTAGCTATCAACATACTTTTATCCAGCTCCTGTCAGTCTCGCCTACTCTAAGGAAAACAAACCCAGTCTATCCAGTTTTCTGTCATATTGGCAATGTTCCATCCCAGGCAACATCCCAATCAAATCCTTCAGAAAGCTCTCCAATGCATTCACATATGTAGACAGTGGTTCTTAGAAGTAGTTCCATCAGGCAGACACAGCATGGATTCATGAAGGGTGGGTCCTATTTGACTAACTCACTGGAGTTCCTTGAGGATATAATGAGCACATTAGATAGATGGGAACAATTCGACTTTGTATAATTGGATTTCCAGAAAGCGTTCAATAAGGTGCCACATTATATACTTGTATATAAGATAAAGATGCATGGACTAATGTATTGGCATGGATAGATGATTGGTTAATCAACAGTAGACAGAGCATTGGGATAAATGTGTGCTTCTCTGGCAGACAGTGGTGAGCAGAGTGTTGCAGGGGTCACTGTTCACAATATAAATTAACAATTTTGTAAAGGGGATATAGATAGGTAACTGAGTGGGCAAGTGTCTGGCAGATGGAGTACAAAGTTGGTAAGTGCAAAGTCATCCACTTTGAAGGAAAAATAGAAGATCAGATTATTATTTAAATGGTGAAAGATTGCAGCATGCTGTTGTGCAGAGGGACTTGGGAGTGCTTGTGCATGAATTACAAAACAACACACACAAAATGCTGGTGGAACACAGCAGGCCAGGCAGCATCTATAAGGAGAAGCACTGTCGACGTTTCGGGCTGAGACCCTTCGTCAGGACTAACCGAAAGGAAAGATAGTAAGAGATTTGAAAGTAGTGGGGGGAGGCGGAAATGTGAAATGATAGGAGAAGACCGGAGGGGGTGGGATGAAGCTAAGAGCTGGAAAGGTAATTGGCGAAATTGATACAGAGCTGGAGAAGGGAAAGGATCACGGGACGGGAGGCCTTGGGAGAAAGAAAGGGGGAGGGGCAGCACCAGAGGGAGATGGAGAACAGGCAGAGTGAAGGGCAGAGAGAGAGGAAAAAAAACAAACAACTAAATATGTCAGGGATGGGGTAAGAAGGGGAGAAGGAGCATTAACGGAAGTTAGAGAAGTCAATGTTCATGCCATCAGGTTGGAGGCTACCCAGCTGGTATATAAGGTGTTGTTCCTCCAACCTGAGTGTGGCTTCATCTTGACAGTAGAGGAAGCCATGGATAGACATATCAGAATGAGAATGGGACGTGGAATTAAAATGTGTGGCCACTGGGAGATCCTGCTTTCTCTGGCGGACCAAGCGTAGGTGTTCAGCGAAACGGTCTCCCAGTCTGCGTTGGGTCTCACCAATATATAGAAGGCCGCACCGGGAGCACCAGACACAGTATACCACACCAGCCGACTCACCGGTGAAGTGTCGCCTCACCTGGAAGGACTGTCTGGGGCCCTGAATGGTGGTGAGGGAGGAAGTGTAAGGGCATGTGTAGCACTTGTTCCGCGTACAAGAATAAGTGCAAGGAGGGAGATCGGTGGAAAGGGATGGGGGGGGGGGGATGAGTGGACAAGGGAGTCGCATAGGGAGCAATCCCTGCGAAAAGCAGAAAGGGGGAGAGGGAAAGACGTGCTTGGTAGTGGGATCCCGTTGGAGGTGGCAGAAGTTACAGAGAATTATACGTTGGACCTGGATTTCTCCTTTGGCTCCTCCCACTTCCTCCAAACCAAACCAAAGGTTTAGCCACGGGCACCCGCATGGGTCCCAGTTATGCCTGCCTTTTGTTGGCTTTGTGGAACAGTCCATGTTCCAAGTCTATGCAGGTATCCATCCCCCTCTTTTCCTTCGCTACATCGACGACTGCATTGGCGCTGCCTCCTGCACGCATGCTGAGCTCGTCAACTTCATTAACTTTGCCTCCAACTTTCACCCTGCCCTCAAATTTACCTGGACCATTTCCGACACCTCCCTCCCCTTTCTTGATCTTTCTGTCTCCATCTCTGGAGACGGCCTATCTACTGATATCTACTATAAGCCTACAGACTCTCACAGCTACCTGGACTATTCCTCTTCCCACCCTGTCTCTTGCAAAAAGGCTATCCCCTTCTCACAATTCCTCCGTCTCCGCCTCATCTGCTCTCAGGATGAGGCTTTTCATTCCAGGACGAAGGAGATGTCTTCTGTTTTTAAACAAAGGGGCTTCCCTTCTTCCACCATCAACTCTGCTCTCAAACGCATCTTTCCCATTTCCCGCACATCTGCCCTCACCCCATCCGCCCGCTACCTCACTCGGGATAGGGTTCCCCTTATCCTTACCTACCACCCCACCAGCCTCCAGGTCCAAAGTATAATTCTCCGTAACTTACGCCACCTCCAACAGGATCCCACTACCAAGCACATCTTTCCCTCCCCCTCTCTTTCTGCTTTTCGCAGGGATCGCTCCCTACGTGACTCCCTTGTCCACTCGTCCGTCCCCCCCATCCCTTCCCACTGATCTCCCTCCTGGCACTTATCCTTGTAAGCGGAACAAGTGCTACACCTGCCCTTACACTTCCTCCCTCACCACCATTCAGGGCCCCAGACAGTCCTTCCAGGTGAGGCAACTCTTCACCTGTGAGTCGGCTGGTGTGGTATACTGCGTCCAGTGCTCCCGGTGTGGTATTTTATATATTGGTGAGACCCGATGCAGATTGGGAGACCATTTTGCTGAATACCAATGCTCTGTCCACCAGAGAAAGCAGGATCTTCCAGTGGCCACACATTTTAATTCCATGTCCCATTCCCATTCTGATATGTCTATCCATGGCCTCCTCTACCGTCAAGATGAAGCCACACTCAGGTTGGAGGAACAACACCTTATATACTGGCTGGGTAGCCTCCAACCTGATGGCATGAACATTGACTTCTCTAACTTCTGTTAATGCCCCTCCTCCCCTTCTTACCCCATCCCTGACATATTTAGTTGTTTGTTTTCTTTTCTCTCTCTCTACCCATCACTCTGCTTGTTCTCCATCTCTCTCTTCTGCTCCCTCTCCCCCTTTCTTTCTCCTGAGGCCTCCCGTCTCATGATCCTTTCCCTTCTCCAGCTCTGTATCACTTTCGCCAATCACCTTTCCAGCTCTTAGCTTCATCCCATCCCCTCCGGTCTTCTCCTATCATTTCATATTTCCCCCTCCCCCCACTACTTTCAAATCTCTTAGTATCTTTCCTTTCAGTTAGTCCTGATGAGGGGTCTCAGCCCGAAACTTCGACAGTGCTTCTCCTTATAGATGCTGCCTGGCCTGCTGTGTTCCACCAGCATTTTGTGTGTGTTGTTTGAATTTCCAGCATCTGCAGATTTCCTCATGAATTACAAAAGTTTGGTTTGTAAGTGTAACAGGTTATCAAGTAATCAAGTGTAATGTTGGGGTCTTTATTGCTAGAAGGGTTGAATTTAAGAACAGGGAGGTTATTTTGCAATTGTTCTTACTGCATGCAGTTCTGGTCTCTTAACTTGAGGAAAGACATTCTGGCTTTGAATGTTGTGCAAGGGAGGTTTATGAGGTCTATTCCAGAGAATGGGGTGCTAACCTATGGGTTGAAATTGAGTCGCCTGGGAAAATATTTCCTGGAATTCAGAAGAATGAGAAGGGATCTTACAGAAACATATAAAATATGAAAGGGATAGATCAGATAGAGGTAGGAAAATATTTCAAATTATAAGTGAGACTATAAATAGGACGTAACCTCAGGATACAGGGGAATGGGATGGAGATGAGGAGAACCTGCTTTTCATAGGGAGTAGTGAATCTGTGGAATCCTCTGTCGAACAAAATAGTAGATGCTACTTCATTAAATATATTTTAGATAGATTTTTGATTAGCAGGGGAATTACGGGTTATGGAGAAAAAGCAGGTAGGTTGAGCTAAGTGCACACGAGGATCAACAATGATCTTACTAATGGTGGTGCAGGCTTGACAGCCTAGATGGTCTGCTACTGCTCTACATTAAAGTTTAGGCACCCCTGGTCAAAATTTCTGTTACTGTGAATCACTAAGCGAGTAAAAGATGACCTGATTTCCAAATGGCATAAAGTTAAAGATGACATATTTCTTTAATATCTTAAACAAGATTACTTTTTTATTTCCATCTTTTACAGTTTCAAAATAACGAAAAAGGAAAAGGGCCCAAGCAAAAGTTTGGGCACCCTGCATGGTCAGTACTTAGTAACACTCCCTTTGGCAAGTATCACAGCTTGTAAATGGTTTCTGTAGCCAACTAAGAGTCTTTCAATTCTTGTTAGGGGGAATTTTGCCCATTCTTGCTTGCGAAAGGCTTCTAGTTAGAACCATAGAAGCAGAGAACATTTCAGCACAAAAACAAACCCTTCTTGGCTGTGCCGAACCATTTTTCTGCCTAGTCCCACTGACCTGCACCTGGACCATATCCCTCCATACCCCTCTCATCCATGTACCTGTTCTGTAAGATTCTTGGGCCGTCTTGCATGCAGTGCTCTTTTGAGGTCTATCCACAGATTTTCGATGATGTTTAGGTCAGGGGACTGTGAGGGCCATGGCAAAACTTCCAGCTTGTGCCTCTTGAGGTAGGCCATTGTGGATTTTGAGGTGTGTTTAGGATCATTATCCTGTTGTAGAAGCCATCCTCTTTTCATCTTCAGCTTTTTTTTTACAGACGGTGTGATGCTTGCTTCCAGAATTTGCTGGTATTTAATTGAATTCATTCTTCCCTCTACCAGTGAAATGTTTCCCGTGCCACTGGCTGCAACACAAGCCCAAAGCATGATCGATCCAGCCCTGTGCTTAACAGTTGGAGAGTTGTTCTTTTCATGAAATTCTGCACGCTTTTTCACCAAACATACCTTTGCTCATGGCGGCCAAAATGTTCTATTTTAACTTCATCGGTCCACGGGAATTGTTTCCTAAATGCATCAGGCTTGTTTAGATGTTCCTTTGTAAACTTCAGATGTTGAATTTTGTGGTGAGGACGCAGGAAGGTTTTCTTTTGATGACTCTTCCTTGAAGGTCATATTTGTGCAGGTGTCGCTGCACAGTAGAACAGTGCACCACCACTTCAGAGTCTGCTAAGCCTTCCTGAAGGTCTTTTGCAGTCAAACAGGGATTTTGATTTGCCTTTTTAGCAATCCTACGAGCAGTTCTCTCAGAAAGTTTTCTTGGTCTTCCAGACCTCAACTTGACCTCCACCATTCCTGTTAATTGCTATTTCTTAATTACATTACAAACTGAGGAGATGGCTACCAGAAAATGTTTTGCTATCTTCTTATCACCTTCTCCTGCTTTGTGGGCATTATTTATTTTAATTTTCAGAGTACTAGGCAGCTGCTCAGAGGAGCCCATGGCTGCTGATTGTTGGGACAAGGTTTGAGGAGTCAGGGTATTCATCAAGCTTTGAAATTTGCATCTCCTGGCCTTTCCTAACGATGACTGTGAACAAGCCACAGCCCTAACAAGCTAATTAAGGTCTGAGACCTTGGTGAAAGTTATCTGAGAGTTCAAATCCCTTGGGGTGCCCAAACTTTTGCATAATACTCTTCTCCTTTTTTTCACTCTAAAATTGTACAAAACAAAAATAATACACTAATCTTGCTTAAAATGTTGAAAAGAATGTTTCATCTTTAACTTTATGACTTTTGGAGATCAGTTCATCTTCTAGTCACTTAACTATTCACAGTAACAGAAATTTTGACCGGGGTGCCCAAACTTTTGCATGCCACTGTATATTAGATCAGCCACGACCTCGTTTATTTGTGGAGCAGGCTTAAGGGCTGAATTATCTACTATTGTCCCTACATGTGGTCTTTTTATCCTAAGATGCAATAAGGGAAGAAATTGTTAGATGATACATCACGAGAAGAGATTGCATGCTTACAGCATATAATATAGTTATTACCCATGTCACAAAATTATTGCTGCCAATATTTTCTTTGTTGTTTTTCTTATATATGATTAGCTAAGTTAAATTAATTCCCAAGTATCCCTGATAATCTTGAAGTTATCCCTGAAGCATTTCAGCATTAACCTATTATCCTGAGAGGATCTTCCTGATTGTTCCAGCTGGCAAAACCTCATCTAATCTAGAGCTACAATCTTTTAGCAGTGTAGAATTTCTGAAGTAGAACAGAAATGCAACTAGAGGAAATCTTACAAGGACAGCATGTCTGCTGTTACTCCAAATCAAAGCAACATCTCTTACTCAGTGTTCCATGGAGAATGGAAAGGACAAATTGGCCTGATTAGGCTTTCATGCATTTACAAAGCCAAACCACAATGTCTTGGTTATCTTCAAGCCTTGAAAGACAAGTGAAAGAACACCAAGGCATGATGTTGGTTATTACCTTCACTGTCAGATTTTCAAAAAGGATTGATGGCGACCATATAGGTTGCATTCCCTTCAGCTTATAATGTAGTTCAATGTCGCAAACAGACAGAGTGGAGAGAAAGACCTAAAAAAGAATTCATCCATTTATTTCAACCCTTGTGCTAATCCAATTATGTCAAGCATTAATAGGGAGACCTAGATCTATCATGTTGCTAACTTCCTTCAGTATATGAGTCATTGCCAAAAGAGCTGCATTTAAAATTATATTGGCTCACAGGGTCTATGCTTTATTGAATTATATTTTTGAATTAATATAACACCAATTTTTGAATCACCAATTTCCATCTTTGTGGCATAGATGGATCAGGCCAAATTCTGCTCATGAGATCAAAGATTTTCACTTTCTTATGATCCAATATCACATGAGCCAAGTACATCACAGGCAAAGCCCTCCCCACCACTAAGTACATTTGATGTACTTGGAGCATTGCCACAAGAAAGCAGTATCCAGCGTCAAAGACCCCTAGAACTTGCAATGCCCTTCTCTTGCTAGTACCATGGAGGAGGAGGTACGGAAGCTTTAGGTCCCACACTACCAGATTCAGTAATAGTTATACCCTACAGTATCATGCTCCTGAACTGACATGGATAACTTCATTCACCATTACTCTGAACTGATTGTATGACCTACAGAATCACTTGCAAAGACTCTTTACTCTGTCTTATTTCTATTTGCATAGTGTGTCTCCTTTTGCAGATTGTTTGTCAGTCTTTGAAAGCTTATGTATATTTTTGAAAAATTCTGTTGTATTTTTTCCTGTAAATGTCTGCAAGGAATTGAATCCTATGGCAGTATATAGTAACATGTACATACCTTGATAAAAAATTTATTTAGAACTTTGAACTTCGAGTGATCTGAAATCATTCTGTTAATTATCCATGCAAGAGGCCAAGAGTACTGGGCCTTTACAAATACCACCCTTTACAACAGCCCGTTTAGGAACTGTTACATTTACATACAACATGTGGTTTACATATGTTCAAGGCATAAATGATGACGGTGGCAATAGGCTGAACGTGGACACATAATAACATAAGAAATAGGAGCAGGAGTAGTCCATCTGGCCCGTCAAACCTGCTCCACCATTTAATAAGATCATGGCTGATCTGGCCATGGACTCATCTCCATCTATCTGCCTTTTCCCTATAACCTTAATTCCCCTACAATGCAAAAATCTATCTAACCTTGTCTTAAGTATATTTACCGAGGTAGCCTCCACTGCTTCATTGGACAGAGAATTCCACAGATTCACCACCCTCTGGGAAAAGCAGTTCCTCCTAATCTCCGTTCCAAATCTACTCCCCCAAATCTTGAAGCTATGTCCCCTAGTTCTATTCTCACCCACCAGTGGAAACAACTTCCCTGACCCTATTTTATCTATCCCTTTCATGATTTTATGTGTTTCTATAAGATCTCCTCTCATTCTTCTGAATTCCAGCAAGTACAGTCCCAGGTGACTCAATCTCTTCTCATAGTCTAACCCCCTCATTTCTGGAATCAACCTGGTGATCCTCCTCTGCACCACCTTCAAAGCCAGTATACCCTTAAGTAAGGAGACTAGAACTACACGCAATACTCTAGGTGTGGTCTCAGCAGTATCTTGTACAGTTGCAGCATAACCTCCCTGCTCTTAAATTCAATCCCTCTAGCAATGAAGGTCAACATTCCATTTGACACAAAAGCTGAGTCTGAGCTGGTTTAAAATGCTTAGAGCAAAATAATAAAAGAGACAAACAGAAGATCTGGTGAAAGACTTCTTTACCCAGAATCAAGTCAGGCAAAACTAAGGCTTTAGGCACACTGTCAGGAAATTTTAAAGCTTCGAAGCTCATCATAAGCTTTTAGTCTTACAATCACAATTATGGCTCAAATTTAAATTAAGGCAGGATTTTGGAATCCAAATTGTGTTTAATGGCTCTCTGACCTGAAGAACGAAGCTTTACAAGTTTCCTCCACCACTCCATCCTTCCTGTCCCTCACTCATTGTGTGGACTTTCATTTGCTGGAAGTCCATATTTTGCAGTTTGGTGCAAAAGATGACAAACTGTGTAAATACAAAAAGAAATAAATAGTAATAATAAATCAAGAAGCAATAAGTATTCCTGAACCTGGTGACGTGAATCCTGATGTTCCTGTACATTGTTCCCGATGGCAGCAGTGAGAAGAGAGCATCCCCTGATGATAGATGCTGCTTTCCTGTGACAATACTTTGTGTAGATCTGCTCAATGGTGTAAAGGGCTTTACCCACAATGGACTGGGCCGTATCCACTACATAGAACATAGAAATTAACAGCACATTACAGGCCCTTTGGCCCACAATGTTGTGCCGACCATGAAACCTATTCTAGAGACGCCTAGGATTTCCCTCGCACATAGCGCGCTATTTTTCTAAGCTCCATGTACCTAAGATGCCCTTAAAACTATTGTATCTGCTTCCACCACCACCATTGGCAGTGCATTCCATGTACCCACCACTCTCTGTGTGAAAAACTTACCTCTGACATCCCTTTGGTACCTATTTCCAAGCACCTTATAACTATGCCCCCTCATGTTAGCCATTTCAGCCCTGGGAAAAAGCCTCTGTCTATCCACACTATCAATGCCCCTCATCATGTTATACACCTCTATCAGGTCACCTCTTATCCTCCGTCGCTCCAAGGAGAAAAGGCAAAGTATAGTCAATCTATTCTCATAAGGTATGCCCTCCAATCCAGGCAACATCCTTGTAAATCTCCTCTGTATTCTCTCCATAGTATGCATATTGTTCCTGTAGTGAGGTGACCAGAATTGAACACAGCACTCCAAGTGGGGTCTGACCAAGGTCTTACACTACATTTTGGAGGATTTTCCTTTTAAGAGCATTGGTGTTTCTATTCTAGGCTTTGATGCACCCAGTCAATATGCTATCCACTACACATCTATAGAAGTTTGTCAGAATTTAAGATGTTAATCCAAATACTGTATATGCAAACTCTTAAGGAAGTAGAGGCACTGCCGTACTTTCTTCATAATTGCCCTTACGTGCTGGACCCAGGAGAGGTCCTCTGAAATGATAACACCAAGGAATTTAAAGTTGCTGACCATCTTTTCTTTTGATCCTCCAATGAAGACTGACTCATGGACCATTGTTTCCTCCTGCTAAAGTCAATATTCAGCTCCTTGGTTCGACATTGAGCGAGATGTTATTGTTGTGGTAGCACTCAGCCAGGTTTTCAATCTCCCTCTAAATGCTGATTCATCACCAGCTTTGATTTGGCCTACGACACTGGTGTCATCAGCAAAGTTGAATATGGCATGGGAGTTGTGCTTAGCCACACAGTGTAAAGTGAGTAGAGCAGGGGGCTCAGCGCACAGCCTTGTGGTATAGGTGTACCTGTGCTGATGGAGATGGCACAGGAGATATTGTTGCCAATCCGAACTGACTGGGGTCTGCATGTAAGGAAATAGAGGATCCAATTGCACAAGGAGATGCTTTGGTCTTGAGGTTTATTGATTAGTTTTGAGGGGATGATAGTCATTACCATCATCCCCTAAATTTTACGTGACAAGAATACCATAATTCTGGAAACCTCCTGTCCTGTACTCTGTAGAATTCTCTAAACAGATGGAAGAATGTTTTATATAAATGAAGCATATGTTCATTTGACAATAAACTAACAAAACAAAGAACATGGAACAGTACTGCACAGGAACAGGTCTTTAGACCTATGATGTTGTGCAGACTAATTACACAGGCAATACAAATGCCTAATTAAACTGACACCTTCTGCCTGACATGGTCAATATCCTTCCATTCTCTGCACATTTATCAGCTGACCTGAGAGCCTCTTTAATGTCTCTATCATATTGGTCTCAACTACTATCACCGGCAGTGCATTCCAGGTGTCCACACTCTGTGTGTAAAATAAAAATTTATCCTGTACATCTCCTTTGAAGTTCACCCCTTTCACCATTAATACATGCCCTCTAAAATTAGATATCTTAGCCCTGGACAAATGATACTCATTGTCTACTCTATCCATGTCTCTCATAATCTTATATATCTCTATCAGATCTCCCCTCTACTTCATCACTCCAGAGAAAATAACCAAAATTTGTCTCATCTCTCCTAATTCTGGCAGCATCCTTTTTAACTTCATCTGAGGATGACGAGAATGAAGGTGGGGCCGCTAAAGGATAAAGAGGGCAACATGTGCCTGGAGGCGGAGGAGGTTGGGGAGGTCCTAAATGAATACTTTGCTTCAGTATTCACAAGTGAAAAGGATCTTGATCAGGGTGAGGTCGAAGTAGAGCCGGCCTGTGTGCTGGACAAAGTGGAGATTAAGGAAGAAGAAGTGCTGGATCTTCTTAAAAACATTAAGATAGATAAATCCCCAGGGCTGGATATGATACACCCCAGGCTGTTGTGGAAATTGAGAGAAGAGATCGCTGGAGCATTAGCTATGATCTTTGAATCCTCTTTGGCTACAGGGGAAGTGCCGGAGGACTGGAGAATGGCAAATACAGTTCCCTTGTTTAAAAAAGATAATAGGAAGAAACCTGGGAACTATAGAACGGTGAGTCTTACGTCGGTGGTCTGCAAATTACTGGAAAGGATTCTTAAGGATAGGATCTACGAGTATTTGGAGAAGTACAGTCTACTCATGGATAGTCAACATGGCTTTGTGAAGGGAAGATCATGCCTCACGAGCCTGATTGAGTTTTTTGAAGAGTTAGCAAAATAAATTGATGAGGGTAGAGCAGTGGATGTGGTCTACATGGACTTTAGCAAGGCACTTGACAAGGTCCCTCACGAGAGACCCATCCAGAAAGTTATAAGGCATGGGATAAGTGGAACCTTGGCTGTTTGGATAAAAAAATTGGCTTAAAGGAAGAAAGCAGAGGGTCATTGTGGAAGGAAAGTATTCTGCCTGGAGGTCGGTGACTAGTAGAGTGCCGCAGGGATCTGTCCTGGGACCCCTGCTATTTGTGATTTTTATAAATGACCTGGATGTAGAGGCAGAGGGATGGGTGAGTAAGTTTGCGGTTGACACGAAGATTGGAGGAGTTGTGGATGGAGCTGTAGGTTGTCAAAGGTTACAAGAGGATATAGACAGGCTGCAGAGTTGGGCAGAAAAATGGCAGATGAAGTTTAATCCGGATAAGTGTGATGTGATGCATTTTGGAAGGACAAACCAGAAGACTGAGTACAAGATTAATGGTCAGTTAGTTAAGAGTGTGGATGAGCAAAAGGACCTTGGGGTTCAAATCCATACATCCTTCAAGATCGCTGCACAGGTTGATAGGGTATTTAAGAAGGCCTATGGGATGCTAGGCTTCATTAACAGGGGGATTGAGTTCAAGAGTAGAGAGGTCATGTTGCAACTCTACACATCTCTGGTGAGACCGCACTTAGAGTATTGTGTTCAATTCTGGTCACCTCATTAAAGGAACGTTGTGGAAGCTATGGAGAGGGTGCAGAGAATATTTGCCAGGATGTTGCCTGGTTTGGAGAACAAGTCATATGAAGCAAGGTTAGTAGAGCTGGGACTTTTCTATTTGGAGCATAGAAGGATGAGAGGGCACTTGATAGAGGTCTACAAGATTATGAGAGGCATAGATAGGGTGGATAGTCAGTACCTGTTTCCCAGGGCACCAATAGCAAACACCAGAGGGCATATGTACAAAATTAAGGGAGGGAAGTTTAAGGGAGACATCAGGAGTATGTTTTTTATACAGAGGGTTGTGAGTGCCTGGAATGACTTGCCAGGGATGGTGATGGAGGCTAAAACATTAGGGGTATTTAAGTGCCTGTTGGACAGGCACATGGATGAAAGAAAAATAGAGGGTTATGGGGTAGTGTGGGTTTAGTACTTTTTTTAAAGGATTATATTGGTTGGCACAACATGGAGGGCTGAAGGGCCTGTACTGTGCTGTAATATTCTATGGTTCTATGGTGCACCTAAGACAAATCCTCCACGTCATTCCTTGGAGGCGGGGTGAAATGTTTAACAGAACTGAAAGCAATACCAACCAGATGCAACCTAACCAGAGTTTTATAAAGCTGCAACATAACTTCCTGACTCTTGAATTCGATGCCTCAGCTAATACCTCAACTAATAAAGGCAGCCTGCCATACGCCTTCTTAACCATCCAACCAACCTGTGCATCTACTTTCAAGAAGCTTTGGACTTGGAGCCAAAAATCCCTCTGTACATCTCTCTGTTAAGGATCTTGCCATTAACATTAGAGACAAAAGGATCTGCAGATACTGTAAATCTTCAGCAATGCTTAAATAACACTGGCAGAGTCTTTAGAGAAAAATAGACAGTTGATGTTTTGGGCTGAGACCTTTCACCTGGACTTCTTCAGCCAATCCTGAAGATAGTTCTTGACCCAGATTATTGATTGTCCATTTCTCTCTAAAGAAGCTGGCTGATTTTTGTGCTCTTCCAACTTCTTGTGTGTTGCCTTCAACAGTGTAGTGTCCCCATACATTTAATTTCCCAAACTGCATTAACTCACATTTTTCAAGATTAATCTCCATCTGCCATTTCTTCACCTATATGTGCAACTTAACTATACCCCACTCTATATTAAGCATATCCACACCACCACCAACCTTTGTAGCTTCTACAAACTTACAAACTCATCCATCCACATTTTCATCAATGTTATCACAAATAACAGAGATGCTGGTCCAGATCCCTGTGAAAAAACACTTGTCACAGACATCCATGGATAAGTCTCATTCATCACTAGTCATGGGCATCTAGCCAGAATAACCCCCATAATGGGATAATTCTTCTTAGACTAATTCCCTCTTTGCTAAATTGTTCTCAAGAAGATCAAGCCGTTGATCTCTACAATTTAAATTCAAATTTAGATTACAAAGGCCTAATCTGAAAATCCAAATCTGCCTGTGAACTCTGTTCAGGTCAAGTATTTCAATGCAACACACACAAAGTACTGGAGAAACTCAACCGGTCAGGCAACATACTTTTATTTTCTGAAGAAGGTCCAACATCAAGTACCATCAAAATAATAATTTCAGTATTTTAAAGCAATGTGATTCATATAGGATTAATATAAGATATACTTATATCTTAAATATTTATTTTCCATTGTAGTAATGAAATGAAGGAATTTTATTTGTCTAAGTTGTTCATATAAAAGTTAGAAGGGGAATTTTAAGCAATATGTGGGTGGTTTAGAGAAGGCTAAATCGATAAATGCTGACAGCATGTTGAAATCCTGATAGCAATGCTTCTGGATTCAATTATAACATATCAGGCTATGATTAGAGACTCCCATGGGAGAGGCAAATTGGGAATTTATGCATAATTTTGTTGTTCATTTAGTCATATTAACATAGGATTGTACTATTTAATGGAGGATGAATGGTTTCCTCTAGCTTCTACGATATCACTACTGAAGTCATGGTGAGAGCACAAGGGGCATACAGTGTTGGCTGAGGAGCTGACAGTCCAATCTGGTAATAAATTCACCAGCCTTACAGCCACTTCCATGATTCTGAGGAAACATTTCTTTAGAGGAATTAACATGCATTTTTTCATAGAGGAAACTTTGGAGAAAGTGTAGTGGTGATTGGGGCTAACTTTGTGGTTGTTTCAGAAAAAAAACTAGAGAATGCTAGAAATAATCAGCAAATCAGAGAGCATCTATAGTGCAAATAGAGCAAATAGTTAATATTTCAGGTCATTAACCAATTCTGCTGAAAGATGATTGACTCGACACATTTCTCTCTTAGTAAGTTAAGCAACACTGTGAAGTATCTTCAGCGATATTTGTTTTTGCTCTTGAGCTCCAGCATCTGAGGTATTTTGCTTATGAATGTTACTGTTCAGCTTCAACACATTGGGCATTACTGACCCTGCAAGGCTTAGCACAGAATAACAGCAAACTATCTAAGCAAAGAAAACGACAGCATGTATTCACTCTATCTATGATTTCTCTCCCCTCTTTTCCCATCAATCATTCTCCTACGCTGTTATGAATAAAGTCCCAAACTGCTCAATCTTTCACCTTAACTCAATCCCCCAAATCCTGGAAACATCTTCGTAACTCTTCTCTCATTCCAGCCTAATGTAATTTTTCCTCTGGCAGAGTGACCAACACTGAACACAATATTTGAAATGTGGGCTTGCCAACCTCTCGTAAAACTACAACATAACATCCTTACTTTGATACTCAGTGCCCTGACTAATGAATGCTAGCGTGTCAAACACCTTCTTTATCATCCTGTCTACCTATGACACCACTTTTAGGGAAACTAATGTGCATGTATTCCCAGGTCTCTATTTTACAGCAACCCCCAGGGCTGCACTGTTAACTATGAAAGCCTTACCCTAATTTGTCTTCCCAAACTGCAATACTTCAGACTTATCTGAATTAAATGCTACAAACGTTTGTATTTCCTGTTCCGTGGCCCATTTGCCCAGCTGGTCAAGATCTCTTTGTAATTCATAATAACTAGCTACACTGTCAATGAGACCACCTATTTTAAGGTTATCTGCAAATTTACTAACCATGCCTTGTACATGTTCATCAAATTTGTTGATATGGATTACAAATAACAATATGACTACCACTGATCCCTGATGCGCACCATTAAACACGGATGCCCAGCCTGAAGCCAAAATTCCATCATTACCCCGTGCTTCCTACAATCAAGTCAACTGTGTATCCAGTTAGCTACTTCCCCCATACTCCCATGTGATCTAACTTTTTATAACAGCCTACCTTATCAAAGTCCTTACAGAAGTTAATTTAAAAAGCAAACATGAGGAAATCTGCAGATGCTGGAAATTCAAGCAACACACACAAAATACTGGTGGAATGCAGCAGGCCAGGCAGTACCTATAGGAAGAAGCAATGTTGACGTTTTGGGCTGAGACCCTTCGTCAGGACTAACTGAAATAAAAAACAGTAAGAGATTTGAAAGTAGTAGGGGGAGGAGGAAATCCAAAATGATAGGAGAAGACCGGAGGGGGTGGGGTGAAGCCAAGAGCTAGAGAGGTGATTGGCAAAATGGATACAGAGCTGGAGAAGGGAAAGGATCATGGGACGGGAGGCCTAGGGAGAAAGAACGGGTGAGGGGAGCACCAGAGGGAGATGGAGAACAAGCAAAGAGTGATGGGCAGAGAGAGAGAAAAATAGGGGGAATAAATAAATTAGTGAGGGGCATTGACGGAAGTTAGAGAAATCAATGTTCATGCCATCATGTTAAAAAGGCAGATTCCATAGTCATGGAACTGAGGGAGAAGGAGAATAATTTTGAAATCCATTCATACACCAGACCAGTCCTGCTTAGTGTCTAGTAGCTGCCCTCCTAATCCAAATGTACTACCAATATTAATTGACAAAGTCATTGATCTCCTACTGGTAATTTCTGAAGCAAACATATTTTAGGCTGGATGTTGCATGATAAACATTCATTTTTTTTATTTACTTACAATCATAAGAACAATTTCCTCCAAGCTATTCAATAACATTTTCATCAAAAGTTGAACATTTACATTCACATTGATGTTCATATCTAATTACTGCAATGTTTGGGATCTGATCCACACATAGGTAGGAATAACATGAAAGGTTTTTTTTAATGAGTCCAAGTGTGAAAGACTACTGAACGAGTAATTCTGGGCATTAATTATCTCTGCACCATGTTTTTTAGGAGTAGAATTCAATTATATTGAACCCTGGGGTTCTCTTTGCTTTTTTTCATTCCATCTACTGTCCTTTGTAATCTAAAAGATCCAGTGATCATTTCAAATCCTTGTTGAATTGACTTTTGTGAAAATATAATTATATTCTAGGAATCCATGTTCTTCTCTGATATATACAATTGTTCATGAAAGGAATGAAATATTGTATTAATTTCCCTTTAATTAGTTGCATTGTTGACTGATGTTTTTATTATTCTAAGGATGTCAAAGGCAGCATTTTGTGTCTTTATGTTCGACAGCTTAGAGCTTATCTCTGCTGTCTGCCTGATCGTGATAGCTTTACCTTGCTTGAAGGTAGAGAAGTGCTGAATTCTTTGTAAAGAGCATATTAAGTTCATGCTTAACCTTCATTAACTATACTTATTAATTCACAATGTGAACCACTTTGTAGTGCCTCTACAAAGATATATGATATAAGATATCATATATCATAAGATATGTTACTTTCTTCTCAAGTTCAGTATACTTCTGATTCACTCCCCCTTCTGCACTGCTAATTATGACACTCCTGAGAATTGCCTTTACCATTTCCCACAGTGTGAATGCTGATTCCAACACCATTATGGGGAAAAACAATTATCCTTGAGAAAGAGATAATTAAACTTTCAGCATTTTCATTTCCAATTTTAGTGTAAAAATACCCACAACAAGAGCAGAGCCAGGGACAATTATTGCATTAATAGAAGACAATTTGCTGTATTAATAGCTTCTCTTTGAACTGGTATTATTGCCAGACAGGAAGGTTTATGACGAAAGGAAATTGAGAATACCTTCCTGCTAAAGGATATTGTGATACATTTCAACTCTAATACTAAATGTGTCAAGCGTCACTCATTTAGAGTGAGATTGATTCTGGTATAAAAAGGTAACTGCTATGATTGATGCATATGTTTTTTATTTGTTTGGCACAAGTTTTGCTTTCTTAATCATGTTAATGACATGCAACTCTTCTATTAATTCTCTCTCAGCTACTCGATGGCTTTTTTCGTTGTCAGACTGTCTAAATGACATCCTAAAAAAGTACAACAGCTTCCATCAAGAAAACCAAAGTTTTATTAGAAATAAGCACAACACTGGCAATGTGGTGAAGCCTGAAGCCAATGCTGAAAATCCAGACGTATTAACAAACCTGAGCCTCAACTGTATTTAGCCATTGAGGGGGAAGCACAGAGCAGGTATCCCTCTGCAGTTCAGCTTTTGCCGGAGGATGAGAGATAAGTTAGGTTCAACAATGATGCATTTGACAGATTGTGCAAACTGATGAAAGCTGAATGTGGAAGAAATTGAGCATGGCACCACAAGGATTATTCCGGGACAGCTGGGTTATATAAACATTCTTCTAAAGGCATTTTTAGTCTATTTCTGAAATGGTGCTTTTCAGGACAGCTGGTTAGGCTGTTCACCATATTGAAGTCAGGTTTATACTTGGGAAGTGCAAGTATTTTAGAACCAGTTTAGAACCCCAATTAGGACATTGATACCACCTCCTGTCAGTAACAGATTGACATCCTGTTTTCCCTTTTACAGGCCCATTCGAACACCCTCTCAAGCTTCAATTGCTGGCCAACTTCTTTCTTTCTCATGGGAGTAATATGTAGTCCACAGTTACTTATTAAATTATGTATCTTCAAAGCCTTCACTTAGCTTCTTGTACTGATTCTGTGAGGTGTTTCAAATATTGATAGACAGAACTTTCCTATTCAAGAGGATTGTGCGAGAGGTTGGAGATGTTGGGGCCAATTCTGCTTACAGATAACAAAATCTGTACACTCAACCTAGTTTTTTATCTAATTATCACTGCTAGAGTATTGTATGATGACAGTGAACCTTCGGTATAAGTACTGTAGAAGAAGTTAAGATCTACGGGTCTGTCGTAATACTTTGCTCCTACACTACACACTCTGCATATGTTTGATTTTCAGGATCATTGTGTTTGTCCTGATTATTATGGACTCATGGAGACTTGATCTGCTGTTATGCCAGAGTAACTCAATGTGTGGTGTTTTTTTTGGTCTTAGAACAAATTAGTTCAAATGCTTTGAAAAAGCCTGGTAGCAGGTTATGAATAATAAGTTGAAAAGAGTGTATGCAAATAGTTCATACTGTAATATGACACCAAGGCACAGGAAGGTTCAAGGAGAAAGAAGGCTAGAACTAGTCCTATCATTAAAAACATACTTGGATTCTAATGAATTCCCAGTGATGAATAATAATAAGAATTAGAATCAGGATCAGAATCAGGTTTAATAACCCTGGCATATGGCATGAAATTTGTTGTTTTGCTGCAGCAGTCATTCCAATACATAACAATAAAATAAAACTATAAATTACAATAAGAAATAAATATAGATATTAAATGCTGGAGGAACTCAGCAGGCCAGGCAGCATCTATGGAAAAGTGCACAGTCGATGTTTCGGGCCGAGACATTTCAGAAGGACTGGAGAAAAAAAGATGAGGTGTGGGGAGGGGAGGAAGAGACACAAGATGATAGGTGAAACTAGAAGGGGGGAGGGGTGAAATAAAGAGCTGAGACATTGATTGGTGAAAGAGATACAGGACTGGAGAAGGGGAATCTGATAGGTGAGGGCAGAAGGCCATGGAAGAAAGAGAAAGGGAGATTGAGAACCAAAGGGAGGCAATAGGCAAGCAAGGAGATAAGGTGAGAGAGGGAAAATGGGATGGGGAATAGAGGAAAGGGGAGAGGGGCACTACAGGAAATTCAAGAAATTCATGTTCATGACATCAGGTTGGAGATTACCCAAACAGAATATAAGGTGTTGGTTCTCCAACAAGGCTGTGGCCTCATTGCAACAGTAAGGGAGGCCATGGATGGACGTGTTGGAATGGGAATGGGAAGTGGAATTAATATGGGTGACCACTGGGAGATCCTGCTTCTTCTGGAGAACAGAGCGGAGCTGCTCGACGAAGCAGCCTCCCAATCTACGTCAGGTATCACCGCTATATAGAAGGCCACACCGGAAGCACTGGATACAATAATTGACCCCAACAGACTCACAAGTAAAGTGTCACCTCATCTGGAAGGACTGTCTGGGGCCCTGAATGGTAGTGAGGGAGGAAGTGTAGGGGCAAGTGTAGCACTTGTTTTCTTCACTCTCAATAATTTCTTCTTTGGTTCCTCCATTCAACCAAAAGTTGTAGCCATGAGTACCTGTATGGGTCCCAGCTATGCCTCCCTTTTGTCGGCTATGTGGAATAGTCTATGATCCAAGCCTACACTAGTGTCACTCCCCCACATTTCCTATGCTACATCGACAACTATATTGGTGCTGCTTCCATGCCTAGCTTGTCAACTTCATCAACTTTGCCTCCAAGTTCCACCCTGCCTATCACCTATCAGATAAGAGCCAGGAGGGAGATCTGTGGGGGGGAGGGGGGGTTGAATGGACAAGGGAGTCGGGTAGGGAGCGATCCCTGCGGAATACAGAACGTTGGGGGGTGGGGAATATGTGCACGGTGGTGGGATCCTGCTGGAAATGGCAGAAGTTCTGGAGAATTATGTGCTGGATGTGGAGGTAGGTGAGGATGTGGAACCCTATCCCTGGTGGGGTGGCGGGAGGATGGGATGAGGGCAGACGTGCGTGAAATGAAAGAGATGCGGTTGAGGGCAGCGTTGATGGTGGAGGAAGGGAAGCCCCTTTCTTTGAAGAGGGAGGACATCTCCTGCATTCTGGAATGAATAGCCTCATCCTGACAGCAGATGTAGTGGAGATGGAGGCATTAAGAGAAGGGAATAGCATTTTTACTAGTAACAGGGTTTGGAAAGGTATAGTCCAGGTAGCTGTGAGAGTTAGTGGGCTTGTTGTAGACATCAGTGGATAAGCTGTCTCCAGGGACAGAGAAAGAGAGATCAAGAAAGAGGAGGGAGGTGTCAGATATGGACCAGGTAAATTTGAGGGCAGGGTGGAATTTGGAGGCAAAGTTGATGAAGTTGACAAGCTAGGCATGGAAGCAGGAAGCAGCACCAATACAGTTGTCGATGTAGCATAGGAAATGTGGGGGAGTGACACTAGTGTAGGCTTGGATCATAGACTATTCCACATAGCCGACAAAAGGGAGGCAGAGCTGGGACCCATATGGGTACTCATGGCTACAACTTTTGGTTGAATGGAGGAGCCAAAGAAGAAATTATTGAGAGTGAGGACAAGTTCTGCTAAATGGTGGGGAGTGGTGGTGGAGGGGAATAGGTTGGGTCTGGTGTCCAGAAGGAAATGGAGAGCTTTGAGGACTTCCTCTTAGGGGATGGAGGTGTATAGGGACTGGACATCCAAGGTGAAAGTAAGGTGCTTGGGGCCAGGGAACTTGAATTCATTGTAAAGATCAAGAGTATATGAAGTGGCATGGATATAGGTAGGGAGGGACTGAACTTGCGGGAGATGAAACAGAGTCAAGGTATGCAGATATGAGTTCAGAGGGGCAGGGACAAGTTGAGGCAAAGGGTCCATCTGGACCGGCAAGTTTGTGGATCTTAGGTAAGAGATTGAAACAGGAGGTATGAGCTGAGGAAACTGTGAGGTTGGTGGCAGTGCATGGGAGGTCCCTAGATAAGGTTGTAATGGTGTGGGAGACAGTGGCCTGGTGCTCCTTAGTGGGATCCTGTTTGAGAGGTGTATAAGGACAGCTGTCGCTAGGCCTCAGTCTGCCAGAATACTACAGTACCCCCTTATTCTGCAGGTTTAATGGTGAGGTTAGAATTGTTGCAGAGAGAGTGGAGAGCAGTGTGTTCTCCCCGGTTCTGTCCCTTCCTACCTACATCTGTGGCGTTTCACACACTCTTGATCTTTTCAATGTTTCAAATTCCCTGATCCCAAGTATCTTATTTTCACCATGGATGTCCAGTCCCTATACACCTTCATCCCCCACCAAGAAGGCCTCAATGTTCCTCAGCACCTATACTACACCTGCCAGAAAAAGCAGGATTTCCCAGTGGCCACCCATTTTAATTCCACTTCCCGTTCCCATTCCAACATGTCCATCCATGGCATCCTCTACTGTCGCGATAAGGCCACACTCAGGGTTGGAGGAGCAACACCTTGTATTTCATCTGGGCATGGAGACAGCTTATCCACTGATGTCTATAACCTGATGGCATGAACATAGATTTCTCAAACTTCTCCTAATGCCCCTCCCCCTTCTCTATTCCCCATCCCTTTTTCCCTCTCTCACCTTATCACCTTATCTCCTTGATTGCCCATTGCCTCCCTCTGGTGCTCCTCCTCCTTTTTCTTTCTTTCATAGCCTTCTGTCCTCTCCTATTAGATTCCCCTTTCTCCAGCCCTGTATCTCTTTCACCAATCAATTTCCAAGCTCTTTACTTCACCCCCCTGTTTCACCTATCACCTTGTGTTTCTTTCTCCCCTGCCCCCCACCTTCTAGCTCTGACTCCTCATCTTTTTTTTTCCCGTCCTGCTGAAGGGTCCCAGCCCAAAATGCTGACTGTACTCTTTTCCATAGAAGCTGCCTGGCCTGCTGAGTTCCTCCAGCATTTTGTGTGTGTTGCTCAGACTTCCAGCACCTGCAGATTTTCTCTTGTTTGTGTACATTTTAAGTAGTGCCAAAAGAGAACAAACAAGAGAAAAAAAGCTGAGATAGTGTTCATGTGTACATTTTCCAGTCAGAAATCTGATGGCGGTGTGGAAAATGTTACTCTTGAAACATT
This sequence comes from Hemitrygon akajei, assembly GCF_048418815.1. Taxonomy (NCBI): domain Eukaryota; kingdom Metazoa; phylum Chordata; class Chondrichthyes; order Myliobatiformes; family Dasyatidae; genus Hemitrygon; species Hemitrygon akajei. Next base: position 147,227,803 of record NC_133126.1, on the reverse strand, counting down.
GAGTGAATGTGTTCAGGCTCCTGTACCTTCTCCTTGATGGTAGCAATGAGAAGAGGGTGTGTCCCAAGTGATGAGAGATAGATGCTGCCTTTTTGAGGTATTGCCTTTTGAAGGTGCCCTTGATGCTGGGGAGGCTAGTGCCCATGATGGAGCTGCATAAATTTATAACTTTCTGCAGCTTTATCCATTCCTGTGCCGTGACCCCTCCACACCAGACTGTGATGCAACCATCTAGAAGGCACACCTGCAGAAATTTGGTGATGTACTAATTCTCCTCAAACTGCTTATGAAATATAACCATAGACATGCCTTCTTTGTAATTGCAACAATGTGTTGGGCCCAGAATATATCTTCAGAGATGCTGACACCCAGGAACTTGAATCTGCTCACCGTTTCCACTGCCGATCCCTCAGTGAGGATTGATATGTGTTCCCTTGGCTTCCCTTCCTGAAGTTCACAATCACTCCCTTGGTCTTAATGACATTGAGCGAAAGGTTGTTGTTGCAATACCCCTCTACCAGCTGATCTAGTTCATTCCTGTATACCTCCTCATCACCATCTGCGATTCTGCCAGCAACAGTTGTGTCATCTACAAATTTATAGAAGGCATTTGAGCTATGCACAGTCACACAGTTGTAAGCGTAGAGAGAGTAGAGCAGTGGGCTAAGTGTATATCCTTCGAGAGCATTGGTGTAGATTGTCAGTGACAAAGAGATGATAATTCCTGCCTGTACTAACTGTGGTTTCCTGATGTGGAAGTCATGGATCCATTTGCAGAAAGATGTACAGAAGCCCAGGTTTTGAAGCTTATTGATTAGTACTGAGGGGATTATGGTGTTTCATATTGAGTTGTAATCAATAAACAGCAGCCTGACGTAAGTATTGCTGCTGTCCAGATGGTCCAAGGCCATGTGGAGAGCCAGTGAGATTGCATCTGCAGTAGACCTTTTGAGGTGGTATGCAAATTGTAGCAGGTCCAAGATCTTGCTTTGGCAGGTGTTAATTCTACCCATGACGAAACTCTCAAAGCCTTTCAGCACAGAAGATGTGTGTGCAACTGTGCACTAATAGTAGACAAAAAAATTGTTCATTATGGTAATGATGCCCTTTGATATTGAGTATAGAATTCAAAATTGTTAACTAAGCTATTGATAACATGTACTTTCATGCATTGCCTTTATTATATTGAGCATGTTTAACTCTCTTGATATAATCTTGTGATAGTGAGTTCATAGAATTTAAGAGTTTAAGAGATTATGGGCTTACTATAGCGTAGAGATTAGGTTGTTGGGCTAGTGGGCTAGTAACCAAAATTTTAGACGATTGATCCAAGGATGTGACTTCAAATCCCATCAGGCTTGTGGGGGATTTAATTGAATTAATTATATCTGGAATTTTAGCTATTTCCTGTTATACACAGCATGAAATGATCAGATTGTTGTCAAAATCGATTTGAATCATTAACAATCTTCAGGAAAGGAAATTTGCTCACAGTTTGGTATTTGTGTGACTTCAGGCCTCCCAAATGGTTGATTCTTGTTGGTCTTCTCTGTTCATGGGTGATTGGGAATGGACAAATAAATGCCTGCATTTTCAGTGATATTTATATTATGTTAATAAAAATAAAATAAGAGATACATAGAAATCATGTCAAAATGCAACTTTTGGACCTGTAACCAACATAGAATCTACTTACTGTCAATTGGCAGATTCTCAAGTCTGCCAGTTAAGCAATGTTTTTTGCTAAATTGAAGCTTGCATTTAGATCTTTTAAGTGTTGTTCCAATGTTAATTCAATGAACTACTAAACTGAGAGTTTTTATCAAACTCTATTTTGTAGTGATTTCAAAAATAGGATAATAGTTATCTTACTCATAATATAATTTTACTGTGCAATTATGGTAGACACTAATATCCAGAACTTGGATTTCATCATTTGCTGGTGCACTAAACCAGTAAGACCTTTTCCCTTAAAAAAATTCACTTAGGTTGGCCAAGTCGAAAGAGCATTAGGAAGGGATACACTGACAATCATGCACTAAAACGGGACCTGCACAATTGTTGAAAGGACTAGGTGTAGGTTTCCCAGTTTAAGATGGTGCCACAGAGATGTGCAAATCATAAGGCAAGAGGATTTGAAACATTATTTATACCATCTTTCATGAAGCAAATTGTGGCAAACTACCACCGCAGACATTGAGGAGGCAAGTGAAGGCAAGGCTGGTTTGAAGGATGAGCTGGCAGACTGGGCATTCTGAGGCACAACCTGTCCATGGTTGAGCTGCCGGGGAAGCAGTCAGATTTCATGTCACTACCGGAGATGGGGGGAGTGATGTGGAGAGGAGTCGATGTGGAAGAGTTTCAGAGCCTGTCCACCGAACCCAGGTGCAAGGATGGATCACTCCAAGTGCTGAGCCAAGTTGGGGAGATGGAGAACGGCTTCGGGTTGGGTGGCCCAGGCATAACAGGGTGCCTAGATTCAGGTCCTGGAATGTGGCTCTATTTGGTGTTTGGACACTTTCAGTATCAGCCCAGATAGACTGGAAGCCCAAGTGTCAGGTACGGAGGTGAGAATCAGGCTGATTTTCCTCTCACTTTCCCACAAATGTTCATTCTTTTCTCCATAGCGCCGAGGCTGTGAACTGAGCCGGCTGCTGTGCATTCCTGCTCCGCTGGTGTGAAAACTGGAGATGGAGGCTTGGCTTAGGCCTACTCTGACTGCTCCGAGAGCATATCAGGGACTCTGTCTGGTTTGGGATGCTGTTGATTTACAGGATATGTGTTGTTTTTTTTTCTTTGCCCTTACACATTGGTTTTTGATCTTTTTAAAATTGGGTCATTCAAGTTTCTTGCTTTGTGGTTGCCTGTAAGCAGATAAATTTCAAGGGATGTAACATACATTTTTTTGATAATAAACACGCTTTAAATCTTTGAATCTTCAATCAAACAGTTTCTTAAAGTTTCTTACAGTCCAATCTAGGGTGCTTTTCAAGGCTCACTCCCCATGGTATCCAAACACAAGTAACACATACAGTAACTGGTATCCAGGAGAAGGAAAGCAAGGGAGATTACTTGAATGAATTGAAAGAGATGTGTACATTGTAATCAATGACATAAATGTCACAAGGGAGGTCCTATGTTCCAATCACTGGGAGATGATTACAATTCTTAAAGTGGTAAAAAGGGCCTGACAGGAAGAAGTTACAGCTGTCTCCATCAGGTGTGAAAGATCTGAGCAATGTAGAAATGAATTTCATATCCCTTTGAACCACTCATGGACTTTGTGGGGTCTGGATGCCCCTGCAGGCAGGCTGTGGAAAGGGATCGACAATCACGCTCGTGATTATGCACCTTCTAGCCAATTAGTGTTTCATTGCAGTGACACTTAACTCCCTTTCTTTTGTTTCAGTTTTATTAAGTATTAACCAAAAGCATGGCAACATCAACTTACCTTCGTCCTTGTTCTGGGAATGAAAGCTACTGGCACTCTAAAGAACCAGTATTTATTTAGTCTTTCATTTCTGCTTCCAAGCCACAGTGTCAGCATTAGCTTTCAGTTTGAGAGTTTTAGTTATCATCTCTGTTGGGCTAACATTGATTGTTTTTTCCTATAATTCTGCACAGCTCATATTAAATGTCAAAGAACTGTTCATCCGCTTCAGTGTCTCTCCTTCCACACCTGGGCCATCACCGCACATCTCTGTCAGAGAGGCCCAACCACAAATGAAATGGATGCAACAGAGAGAGATGAGCTGACCATGGCCCTGACATTCAGTGGTCAGATAGGAGAGGCGTTGTAGTCCCTGGAGGCTGCACTGGCAGAGGTGACTCATGAAGTGCAACAGCTACTCATAGACTGACAAGCTCAGCCCAAACTGAAGTTTGCAGAGGAGATGCTAAACTCTGTAGAGCCTGGGTTGGCCAAAAATTTTCAGACAGCATGGCAGTTACTTTCGAAGTCACAAACCCGGTACAAGCAGGAAGAATAGGTGTCAGTTGAAGAGAATATTTGATTTTCCAGTACAGAGTTGGAAGGCTGCCCACTGATTTCTGAGCCTGCACCAGGGAAAGGGATAATGAGGGACCATGCAGTAAAGTTCCACATGCTAGCAGCTGAGACAGGGTGGAACAAGGGATCCCTCATCCATTGTGGGCTGAGTGCAGGGGCCCGGCACAAGATTGCAGTGCAAGATGACTGGGATGGCCTGAAATATCTGGCCATTCGAATCAATAACCAGGCATTGCTATGAGCTTCCTACTCTTTAGATCACCATCTCTCTTCATCCCTCTCCACACGACCCAGTATGCAATGCATGGCAGAGCCCAATGCAGGTGGGATGCATTCACCTATCTCAAGAGGAATGACATTGTTGCTGGGTTACAGCTTCTTGCCTCTACTGTGGTGATCCAGGACACATCCGAGCATTTTGTCCCAAGCGCACAATAAAAGTGAATACCCATTAGCAGGAGAAGGACTTCATGTAATGCTCCTAGCTTCTTTGTCATGGTGGTCTCAGACCCATGATCTTCAAGCATTTATTGAATCTTAGGAAGTCGGGAAACTCATGGATATCTCTCTGGTTCAAAGATGGAGAATTCTGACTCAGCAGTTGAGAGAGAATATCAATGCCAGGTTTAGATGGTTGGCTTCTGGACACTGGCAAGATCCAATTTCCACAGAACATCTCCAATGTGCTAGAAGGCAACCATAGGAACAGCTCTCCTCTGTCTTATTTATTTGAAATGCTGCTGGTGCTTGGCTTTCACTTGCTATCTTGACACAACCCATGGATCGATAGTTTCCTAAAGGCATTCCAAGACAGGGAACCACCATGCTTGTCTACTTGTCTGGGTCCAGCTCAAACCTCTGTCAGCGTATCCCCTCCTCTGCCAACTGCTAGTGTAGACCTGTTTGGAATTCCAGCAGAATATGCTGACCTTCATCAGTCTTTAAAAAGAGCAGGCCACCTCCCTGCCTCCACACCAGCCATGTGACTGCACCATTGACTTTTCACCCATTTCTAGTCCTCCCTGGGGATGTCTCTGTTTCATTTCTTGTCCAGAAATTGTGGCTATGGAAGAGCACATCAAGGAAGCATTAGCCTCAGGATTCATCTGTCCATAAATCTTGCCAGCAGGTGTGTTCTTCTTTTTTATGAGCAAGAAGAATGGAAAACTCCATCCCTGCATTGATTTTTGGCTAGTCAACAACATCACAGTGAAGAACTACTCTCCAGTTCCCCAGTTTGGCTTCACATTTGAACATCTCCAATGAGCAGCTATACTTTCCATGATAGATCGGCACAATGCTTAAACCTGGTTCTATCTCAGAAGGGGACAAGTGGAAGACAGCATTCAACCCCTCCACAGGCCGATGAAGCCTCCATTGGTCTGGCCAATGCCCCTGCTGTTTTTCAGGCCCTGGTCAATGATGTGCCTTGGGAGATATTGAACCAGTTTCTTTTTGTGTATTTGGACAGCATTCCTATCTATTGCAACACACGCAAAATGTTGGAGGAACTTAGCAGATCAGGCAGTATCTATGGAAATGAATAAGCAGTAAACGTTTCAGGCCTGCACCCTTCTCGATGACTGGAAAAGAAGGGGGAAGAATCCAGAATAAAAAGCTGGGAGGAGGGAAGGAGGTTAGCCAGAAGTCGATACTGAAGCCAGGTGAGTGTGAAAGGTTAGGCGCTAGAGAGGAAGGAATCTGGTAGAAGACGAGAATGGACCATGGGAGAAAGGGAAGAAGGAAGAGCACCAGTGGGAGATGATACACAGGTGAGAAGAGGTAAGAGGCAAAAGGGAATAGCATTTTTAGAGGATGCAGGGTGGGAAGAGGTATAACCAAGACAGCCGTAGGAATCAGTCATTTATAAAAGATGTCAGTAGACAGTTTGTCTCTTCAGAGATGGAGCCAGAAAGATTGAAAAGGGGGAGGTACGTGTCAGTAATGGACCAAATAAATTTATGGGGAGGTTGAAAATTAAATTCTTTCTACACATTTGCTGTTCCCTATTCACAGTTCCTTCATCTCACCCAGATCTGATCCCAAGATGAGGCTTTCCTTTCCAGGACATCAGAGAACAGGATTTCGCATCCTCCACCATTAATGCTGCCCTCACCCACATCTCCTCCATTTTCCTGACAGCCATGCTCAGCACATCTTCCCACCGCCTTAAATGGCTGGTGTTCCTCTTGCCCTTACCTACCACTGCATGAGTCTCCACATCCAACACATCATTCTCTGGAACCTCTGCTATCTCCAAAGAGATCCCACACCAAACCCATCTTTACCTCCTCCCAAGATGTACAAAAAAGTTGGATGAGCTCAGCAGGTCGGTCAACATCCGTTGAAAGAAGCAGTCAACGTTTCGGATCGAGACCCTTCATCAGGACTAAAGAAGGAGGGGGCAGGGGCCCTATAAAGAAGGTGGGGGGAGGGTGGAAAACCAATCAGAGGAAAGATCAAGGGGTGGGGGAGGGGAAGCAGGGAGGGGATAGGCAGGAGAAGTGAAGAGGGAATCTAAGGGGAAAGCACTATGGGTAGTAGAAGAAGGCAGAGTGATAGGCAGCTAGAAGAGGAGACAGAGTGAAGGTGGGATGGGGGAAGGGCGAGGGAGGGAATTACTGGAAGTTGGAGAATTCGATGTTCATACCAAGGGGCTGGAGGCTACCCAGACAGTATATGAGATGTTGTTCCTCCAACCAAAGTTTGGCCTCATCATGGCAGTAGAGGGGGCCATGTATGGAATGGGAATGTGAAGGAGAGTTGAAGTGAGTGGCAACTGGGAGATCCAGTCTGTTGTGGCGGACGGAGCGGAGGTGCTCGACAAAGTGGTCCCCCAATCTGCGTTGGGTCTCGCCGATGTAGAGGAGGCCGCACCGGGAGCACCGGATGTAATAGATTACCCCAACAGACTCACAAGTGAAGTGTTGCCTCACCTGGAAGGACTGTTTGGGTCCCTGAATGGTGGTAAGAGAGGAGGTGTAGGGACAGGTGTAGCACTTACACTTGCAGCAATAAGTACCAGGTGGGAGATCTGTGGGGAGGGATGTGTGGACCAGGCTGTCGCGGAGGGAACGATCCCTGCGAAAAGCAGAGAGGGGTAGAGAGGGAAAGATGTCCTTAGTGGTGGGGTCCTGTTGAAGGTGGCAGAAGTTGTGGAGGATAAAATGCTGGATCCGGAGGCTGGTGGGGTAATAGGTGAGGACAAGGGGGACACGGTCCCTGTTTTTGTGACGGGAGGATGGAGTGAGGGCCGAAGTGCGGGAAGTGGAGGAGATGCGGGTGAGGGCATCATTGATGATGGCAGAAGAGAAACCACGATTCTTAAAGAAAGAGGACATTTGGGATGTCCTGGAACGGAAAGCCTCATCCTTGGAGCAGAAGCGGCAGAGATGGAGGAACTGGGAATAGGGAATAGCATTTTTGCATTTGGCAGGGTGGGAAGAGGTATAATCAAGGTAGTTATGGGAGTCAGTGGGTTTATAGAAGATGTCAGTGGACAGTCTATCTCCAGAAATGGAGACCGAGAGATTGAGAAAGGGGAGAGAAGTGTCCGAGATGGACCAAGTGAATTTGAGGGCTGGGAGAAAATTAGAGGCAAAGTCGATGAAGTTGACGAGCTCAGCATGGGTGCAGGAAGCAGCACCAATGTAGTCATCAATGCATTGAAGGAAAAGTTGGGGAGCAGTACCAGTATAGATTTGGAGCATAGATTGTTCCACATAACCCACGAAGAGGCAGGCATAGCTAGGGCCCATGCGAGTGCCCATAACTACACCCTTGGTCTGAAGAAAGTGGGAAGAGCCGAAAGAGAAGTTATTAAGTGTGAGTACCAGTTCCACCAACCGGAGGAGTGTGGTGGTGTTGGGGAACTGGTGAGGTCTATTGTCCAGAAAGTAGCAGAGGGCTTTGAGTCCTTCTTGATGGGGAATTGAAGTGTATAAGGATTAGACATCCATGGTGAAAATGAAGTGGTCGGGACTGGGGATCTGGAAGTTATTGAAGAGGTGGAGGGCATGGGATGTAGCCCAGACGTAGGTAGGGAGGGACTGAACTATGGGTGACAAAATGGAGTCGAGGTAGGCAGATACAAGTTCGGTGGGACAGGAGCAGGCCGAAACTATAGGCCTACCAGGACAGTCAGGTTTATGGATCTTGGGGAGGAGGTAAAAGCGAGCAGTGTGGGTGTGGGAATTATGAGTTTTTTGGCTGAGGATGGAAGGTCTCCGGAGTTGATAAGGGCAGTGATGGTATGGGAGACAATGGTTTGATGTTTTTTGGTTGGGTCCCGTTCCAGGGGTAAGTAGAAGGAGGTGTCAGAGAGCTGCCGTTTGGCCTCACTGAAGTAGAGGTCTGTCCGCCAGACCACTGCGGCACCACCTTTGTCTGCGGGTCTGATGGTGAGGTTAGGATTAGTCCGCACAGAGTGGAGGGCAGGGTGTTCAGAGGGACTGAGGTTGGAACAGGAGAGAGGAGTGGTGAAGTCGAGATGGTTGATGTCTCGGCGACAGTTGGAGATGAAAAGATCAAGTGCAGGTAGAAGGCCCCTTGGGGGTGTCCATGAGGAAGAGGGGGGTTGAAGGCAGGAGAAGGGGTCATCAATAGGGGGAGGGGAATCCTTGTTAAAGTAGTAGGCTCGGAGACGTAAGCGAAGGAAGAAGAGTTCAGCATCATGCCGGGCATGGAACTCACTGAGGTGTGGATGGAGGGGGACAAAATTGAGGCCCTTGCTGAGCACAGAACGCTCTGCCTCAGAGAGGGGAAGGTCAGAGGGGATGGTGAAGACATGGCAAGGGTTGGGTCCCCACTTTCTTTATAGGGCCCCTGTCCCCTCCTTCTTTAGTCCTGATGAAGGGTCTCGACCCGAAACGTTGATTGCTCCTTTCAATGGATACTGCCCAACCTGCTGAGTTCATCCAGCTTTTTTGTATGTCTTGATTTGACCACAGCATCTGCAATGTACTTTGTGTTTACCTCCCTCCAACTGTCCACATTCCACAAAGATTTTTTGTCCATTTGCACTGCCCTCACCCCCACTCTAATCTCCATCCTGGCACTTAATCCTGCAAATGGTGGAAGCTACAACTGCCCATTTGCCTCCAATCCCGCCCCAAACAGTCTTTCCAGGTGAGGCAATACTTTGCATGTGAATCTTTTAGGGTGTTCTATTGTATCCGTGCTCCCAATGTGGACACCCCTACATTGGTGAGACCCATCACAAACTGGGGAACTGCTTTGTTGAGCATCTCCAATTCATCTGCCAAAAGCAGAATTTCCCTGTGGTTAAACATTTTAATTCCTACTCCTATTCCTGGTCTGACATGGTGGTCCATGGCCTCCTCTTGTGCCACAATGAGGCCACTCTCAGGGTGGGGAAGCCACGCCTCATGTTCTGTCTGGGTAGGCTCTAAACTGCTGCATGGATATCAGTTTCTCCTCCCCCTTCTCTCTTTGTCTATTCCCCACTCTGGCCTCTTACTTCTTCTCACCTGCCTATCACCTCCCCTTGTGCCCCTCCTTCTTCCCTTTCCCCTATGGTCCACTCTCCTGTCCTATCAGATTTCTTCCTCTTCATCCTCAGTCCTGAATAAGGGTGTTGGCCCGAAATGTCTACTGATTATTCATTACCACAGATGCTGCCCGACCTGATGACTTCCTCCAGGATTTTGTGTGTGTTGCTTTGGATTTAGAACATCTACAGAATTTCTTGAGTTTATTCCTGTCTATTCCCACTCTCACCAGGAACGCATCCAGCACATCCCAAGGGTTCTAAGATGACTTGTCAATGCAGCCACCATTATGCTAAGTAAGAGAAGCGTGAGGGCAAGTGTCTTTCTTGGGCTATATACTCCCCTCATTCAGTGTTCAAGTGGATCCAGGTAAAGTTCAGGCAGTCACAGAGTGGCCCAAACTATCTACAGTCCAGCAAGTATGGTGCTTCATGGGCTTTGCAGACTTTTATCAATGCTTCAACAGATACTTCAGTTCCATCATGGCTCCCATAAATTCACTCATCATGAAAAGCTTTGCAGGATTCATCTGGGAAAGTTTAGCAGACCAAGTCACCTCAGAACTAAAACAACGCTTCTCCACTGCCTCGGTGTTGCAACGTCCAGACTCATCCTGTCCGTTCATTGTTGAAGTCGATGCTTCGGAATTAAGCAGCGAAGCAGGCCTTTCCCAATGCTCTTCTGTGGATAGCTGGCTGCACCCTGTGCCTTTGTCTCCCATTGCTTTACTCCTGCTGAGTGTAACTATGTCGGGAACCAAGAACTTATGGCTGTCAAGGAGATCTTGGAGCATGGTGACACTGGATGGAGCAGAGCTCCCCTTTCTGGTATGAGCAGATCACAAGAACCTTTCCTGCATTTGGGATGCCAAGAGCCTCTACTCCCATCAAGTCTGTTTGACTCTCTTCTTCACCCAGTTTAATTTCACCCTCAATTACCAACCTAGCAGCAAGAATACCAAGCTGAAGCTCCCTCCCGCCTGTTTGACATCTCTGAAGACAATGCCAATCTAGAGCCCATCCTTCCTCATTCATGTATTGCCACTCCAGTGATTATGAAATAGAGGCAGAAGTAAGAGCTGCCCAACAGTCAGATCCAGGCCCTGATTGGAGAGCTTCCAACAGCCTGTTTGTCTCTGCCACTGCACATCTCACAGAGTTGGAGGAGAGTCATTCTTTGCATCTAGTTGGCCATCTGGGAATTTAACAGACACTGGAATTCATAAAAAGGCAAGACAATTTTGATGGCCATCTACATCCCAGGATGTCCACAACGTCATCTCTGCCTGGCACGCTTGTGCCCAGCACAAGATATCACTTTGGCTGGTCTGTTCTGCCTGTGGATATGGCTCTGCAAGTTGTATCAGCCAAATTGCTCGGTTCTAAAACACAAGTTAATACTGAAATCCTGAATACTCAGCATGTGATTTGCACAGTGCCTGGATAGATACAGGCACCAGAATCACATTTTAGACAACCACTTGTGTTTACATGTCGATCTGAATCTTTCTCACTTTTGTAATAGGGTATGAGGTTTGTGGTAGACTATAATGGAGATGGGGGAGAAGAGAGTAAACTTTGCTTCGTCAGCATCCAAACATCTGGGGAGAAACTGGCTTCAGAAAATGTCTGGAGGCTTGGTCTCACCAGAAAGATTGCATTCAATATCAAGAAAATCTTATAATCTACTATGAACTGCATATTAGGTAGTGGAAGTATTGCAATGGGAAAAATTTTGATTATTAAGGAGAGTTCAGGGACTTGAGTACAGTCAATGGCTTTCTGCAGTCATGCTAGGTCAACGCTTGTCATGTCGCTTGCTTCTCCCTAACAATGAAGTAAATGAAATGATGTCTGCACAAGTGCTGTGTCTGGATACACTCAGTGATGCTGCAGTGTTCAACAGATTGGGAGTCATAGCAGAAATTTGTTGTAACCATTTGGAATAATAATAATGACACCTCCAAAGATGAATTTCTGTCATTAAGCACCTACTGGGTGATTTTGACAGTGGCTGAATTTTTGTTGCTGTAGGCACATACTATAGATAGTGGAAGGCATTCAGTTTCTGCAAGAGGCTCTGTCAGGCCATCTTATTTGTACATAAAAGCTCTTGATTGTGTTGTTTGTCAAATATTGTTGGCCAGACTACACCACATTAGTGAAGCATATGCATGTAACAGATTTAATATGAGCAAAAATTATGACCTGCTAATCCAGGATATCCCAATAATCCTGAATAACCCAATGGAATAATTTGATGGGTCCATGCTGAGTATATCTTCACAGTTTAGTTTAATTTAATAAAATCAGCTACAACCATTGGTAGCTAATCAGTCCTGCTGAAGGGTCACAGCCTGAAACATCATCTGTACTCTTTTCCATAGATGCTGCCTGGCCTGCTGACTTCCTTCAGCATTTTGTGTGTGTTGGTTGGACCATTGGTAGAGTTGTGTCTGTGCAGCTACATATCTATTAAATAATAGTACACATGCAGGAGATGGCTTCAACTGGTGTATTGACATTGCAGTGAGAAAGAGAGAGGGAGAGAGCAATATGCATGCATAGACAACAGTTCATACATAGTGCTAATGGGAGTCATTGTTCTAAACTAGATCCATACATCGCACTTCCTCCCCCTTCAGATTAATGTAACATAGAAGAATGTATGTACAAAACATTCAATTTTCCCTTTTACAAACCATATTCAAATAACATGCATTCACAATAATGGTTCATAACTAACTTTACTAAAGATTCAATCCTTTGGGTGTTGCTCTGTTTCTTTCACCAAAGCGTCCCTTGACCTGTGGAGTGGCATCAGGTTTGGCAGGTGTCTTTTCCAAGACAATGTTCTTGGTTGCCGGTGCAATATTGCTGTCAGTGACATGATCATTGCTGAGAGGTGGCTGTAAAGTCTCTGCTTGTTAGATGCAATCAACTCAGGTGTGTTCTTTGTTTGAGCATCCAGTGTCTGGTCCGCATGACGTCTCCATGTCTGATCTCCAACATTCACTGTGTACATCAATCGTCCAGTTCCTGTAGCTATCCTACCGGGTGTCCACTTGTTTTCTTGGTAAACAAGTGCTAAGACTTCCAGTCCAAGCTTGAAGCTCCTTGCTGATTCATTTGGCAAGTGGTTCAACTGTTAATTCGGCACTTCTGTCTGTAAATCTGGTTTTAGGACTGGTTTCTATGCGAGATCTCAAATTCTTGCTCATGAATAGCGTTGCAGGTGTTTGATTTGTCATTGTATGAACAGAGTTCTGATACACAAAAAGGAAGTTGTCTACCTCGTGCTGTCAAGAAATGTTCTCCTTGCCCATAGCCTTAATGGACTTCTTAAATGTTTGGATAAACCTTACAGCTAAACTATTCATTGCTAGGTGGTAAGGAGCTGATTTGAAAATGTCTGATGCCATTTTTCTTCATGAACATTCTGAAACCTTCTGAAGAGTATTGTGGTCCATTGTCACTCAAAATTTGTTCTGATAAACGGTTTCTTGTGAAGATAGTCCTCAGAGTGGAGACAGTCTTTGCAGAGGTAGTTGACTTCATTGGTATAACCTCCAGCCTCTTTGAATGACCACCCATAGCAATCAATAACATAGAGTCCATGAATGGCCCAGCAAAGCCAATATGTACTCTTTGTCATGATGACAACGGCCGTTCCCACAGGTGTAATGGTGCCTGAGGGGTGTGCAATTTGAACCTTTTGGCATCTCAAATAGCTTTTGACCAAGTCTTCAATCTGCTTATCTATTCCCAGCCACCACACATAGCTCCGGGTGAGACTTTTTATTTTGACTGTACCCAGATGTCCTTCATGCAGATTCTCTAACACTCTGCTGTGCAGTTTAGAGGGAACCACAACACAAGATCCACATATCAGAGTTTTCAACATACGGACAGTTGGTCTCATCTCACTGAGTACTCTGGAAGCATACCGTGAGCTGGCCATCCTTGCATTGTGATTTCATAGACCTTGATAATGACGGTTCATTCTTGTTTCCCTTCATAGTTCGGAATTTGTTACCAGCAACTGGTCCACCAGTATGGAATGGAACACTCCTGCTGGGTCACAGTAGGAAGTTATTTCCTCTTCAGTTGCCAATAGTGGAAGATGTATTTGGTACCCTTGAACTCTATGTCATAAGAGTGGGCTAGGAATAGTGCCCAACATTGTAACCTGGTAACAGTCATTACTGAAATGCCATTCCTGGGATTGAAAGTGGACACAAGGGGCTGGGGTATCTGTCACTAGCAGAACTTTTGTCCATAGAGGTAGTGGTGGAACTTCTTTTCACGCCATACTAAACTAAGGGCCTCTCGGTTGATCTGTACATAGTTGCACTCTGCGCTCGTTAGTGATCTTGAAGCAAAAGCAATCAGATATTCAGATCCATCTTTCATAGTGTGTGACAAACGACACCAATAAGGGGATGCATTGCATACCAGTCTGATGGGCAGGGATGGGTCATAATTATTGAGCAGTTAATCAGATGTTATTAGTCTCTTTGTTTCCTTGAATGCTCTTTCACATCTTTCTGACCATTCCCACTTTGCTCCTGTCTGTAACAGTACATTCAATGGGTGCAGCACTGTAGCAATGTTAGGGAGAAACTGGTGGTAGTAGTTCACAAGGCCCTAGTATGACCTGAGTTGTGACACATTTTCTGGTTTGGGTGCCTGTAGCACTGCTTCAATCATCACTTGTGACTTATGTAAACCATGCTTGTAAATGACGTATCCACTGATGAGAGTTTATTCCTGAAAAACTCACATTTCTCCCTCTTTGCATGCAGACCATTCTTTCTCAGCCTGGTAAGCATTTTACCAAGGTTCTGGAAGTGCTCTTCATCATTTTTGCTAGTCATGATGATGTCATCGATGTAACATTGTGTTCCTGGGATATCCTGGAGCACTTGGTCCATTGCTCTTTGCCAATTTGCTGGAGCTGATTCAACTCCAAAGATGAGATGATTATACTGGAACAGTCCATTGTGAGTGTTGATTATCAGGAAATTCCTGCTTGACTTCTCAATCTCCTTTTGAAGATTGGGGCGGGTGTGACCTGTACAAAAAGGACGGGTTGCACTTGAATCCCCGGGGGACTGATATACTGGTGGACAGGTTTGATAGAGCTGTTGGGGAGGGTTTAAACTAGTTTGGCAGGGGGGTGGGAATCAGAATGTGAGTGCAGGGATTAAGGTAGAAGGACAAGGGCATGATGCTAAGAGTTCTGAGTTGATGAGGAAGGACAGGCAGGGGACGGAACATAATTGTAGCCAGTTAAAGGGGTTGAAATCTGTCTATTTCAATGCTAGGAGTATTAGGAACAAGGAGGATGAACTTAGAACATGGATTAGTACGTGGAACTATGATGTTGTGGCCGTTACTGAAACTTGGTTGGAGGAAGGGCAGGATTGGATGATGCAGGTCCCGGGGTTCAGGTGTTTTAAAAGGAATAGGATGGGAGGTAGAAAAGGCAGGGGGGGGGGGGAGTGGCATTGCTGGTCAGGGATAGTACCATGGCTAAAGAAAGGGAGGACGCTGCAGAGGGAGTGTCCTCTGAGTCGGTGTGGGTGGAAGTCAGAAATAGGAAGGGATCAATCACTGTGTTGGGAGTTATCTGTAGGCCCCCAAATAGCCCTCGGGCCACTGGGGAGCAGATAATTTGGCAGATTTTAGAATGGTGCACAAAATGCAGGGTAGTAGTTATGGGTGATTTCAACTTCCCTCATATTGACTGGCACCTCCTGAATGCAAGGGGGATAGATGGGGCTGAATTTGTCAGGTGTGTTCAAGAAGGATTCCTGACACAGTATGTGGACCGGCCGACAAGAGGAGAGGCTATACTGGATCTAGTTCTGGGTAATGAACCTGGTCAGGTGACAGACCTGTTGGTGGGGGAGCATTTTGGTGAGAGTGACCACAACTCCCTTAGCTTCAGCATAGCGATGGAAAGGGATAAAATCAGATGAAATGGTAAAGTGCTTAACTGGGGAAGGGCTAACTTCGCAGGGATGAGGCAGGAGCTAGTGAGAGTAAATTGGAAACTGATGTTCAAAGGGGAAAGCACAGAAGTAATGTGGGAGAAGTTTAGGGACCACTTGAACTGGGTTCAGGATAGGTTTGTCCCACTGAGGCAAGGAAAAAATGGGAGGAAAAGGGAAACGTGGCTGATGAAACACGTGAGGCAACTCGTCAAGAGGAAAAAGGAAGCATATGTTAGATATAAGAAGCAGGAAGTACGAGGGGCTCATGAGAAATATAGGGTAGCCAGGAAAGAGCTAAAGAAAGGGGGCATGAGAAGGCCTTGGCATGTAGGATTAAGGAGAATCCCAAGGCGTTCTATGCGTATGTGAAGAACAGGAGGATGACGAGAACAAAGGTTGGACCGCTAAAGGATAAAGAGGGCAACATTTGCCTGGAGGTGGAGGAGGTTGCGGAGGTCCTTAGTGAATACTTTGCTTTAGTATTCACAAGGGAAAAGGATCTTCATCAGGATGAGGTCGAAGTAGAGCGGGCCTGTGTGCTGGACAATGTGGAGATTAAGGAAGAAGAAGTGCTGGATCTTCTTAAAAACATCAAGATTGATAAATCCCCAGGGCAGGATATGATACACCCCAGGTTGTTGCAGGAGTTGAGAGAAGAGATCGCTGGAGCATTAGCTATGATCTTTGAATCCTCTTTGGCTACAGGGGAAATGCCGGAGGACTGGAGAATGGCAAATGTAGTTCTCTTGTTTAAAAAAGGTAATAGGGAGAAACCTGGGAACTATAGACCGGTGAGTCTTACATTGGTGGTCTGCAAACTACTGGAAAGGATTCTTAAGGATAGGATCTACGAGCATTTGGGGAAGTACAGTCTACTCATGGATAGTCAACATGGCTTTGTGAAGGGAAGATCATGCCTCATGAGCCTGATTGAGTTTTTTGAAGAGGTAACAAAAGAAATTGATCAAGGTAGGGCAGTGGATGTGGTCTACATGGACTTTAGCAAAGCATTTGACAAGGTCCCTCATGAGAGACTCATCCAGAAAGTCATGAGGCTTGGGATAAGTGGAATCTTGGCTGTTTGGATAAAAAATTGTCTTAAAGGAAGAAAGCAGAGGGTAGTTGTGGAAGAAAGGAAAGTATTCTGCCTGGAGGTCGGTGACTAGTGGAGTGCCATAGGGATCTGTCCTGAGACCCCTGCTAATTGTGATTTTTATAAATGACCTGGATGTAGAGGCAGAGGGATGGGTGAGTAAGTTTGCGGATGACATGAAGATTGGAGGAATTGTGGATGGAGCTGCAGTTGTCGAAGGTTACAAGAGAATATAGACAGGCTGCAGAGTTGGGCAGAAAAATGGCAGATAAAGTTCAATCCGGATAAGTGTGAGGTGATGCATTTTGGAAGAACAAACCAGAAGACTGAGTACAGGATTAATGGTCAGTTACTTAAGAGTGTGGATGAGCAAAGGGACCTTGGGGTTCAAATCTATATATCCTTCAAGATCGCTGCACAGGTTGATAGGGTATTTAAGAAGGCCTATGCGATGCTAGGCTTCATTAACAGGGGGATTGAGTTCAAGAGTAGAGAGGTTATGTTGCAACTCTACAAATCTCTGGTGAGACCACACTTAGAGTATTGTGTTCAATTCTGGTCACCTTATTATAGGAACATCGTGGAAGCTATGGAGAGGGTGCAGAGGATATTTGCCAGGATGTTGCCTGGTTTGGAGAACAAGTCACATGAAGCAAGGTTAGCAGAGCTGGGACTTTTCTCTTTGGAACATAGAAGGATGAGAGATGACTTGATAGAGGTCTACAAGATTATGAGAGGCATAGATAGGGTGAATAGTCAGTACCTGTTTCCCAGGGCACCAACAGCAAACACCAGAGGGCATATGTACAAAATTAAGGGAGGGAAGTTTAAGGGAGACATCAGGGGTAAGTTTTTTACACAGAGGGTTGTGAGTGCCTGGGATGACTTGCCAGGGATGGTGGTGGAGGCTAAAACATTAGGGGTATTTAAGAGCCTGTTGGACAGGCACCTGGATGGAAGAAAAATAGAGGATTATGGGGTAGTGTGGGTTTAGTACTTTTTTTTAAGGATTATATGGCTCGGCACAACATGGAGGGCTGAAAGACCTGTACTGTGCTGTAATGTTCTGTGGTTCTATGGTTCTATAGGTTTGTGAGAAGTCAATCTTCAGAAACCTCTCCCTGTCTGCCAAGGACGCAAAAATGTCTTCCATTCATAGCAGTGGATACTGCATAGTATGCAGCACCAGATTGACGCTCACTTTGAAATCCCCACATATACAAACAGCTCCAGCCTTCCCTTTCTTGATCTCTGGGACAATTGCCAAGGCCCAATCATTCCACTCAACCTTGAAGAGAATTCCAAATGCCACCGAAGTCTGAAGTTCAGCACTTTAGGACATAAGGCACTGGGTGTGTTTTATGGATTCTCAGTGTTGTTGCTTAATCCAGTTTAAGTCTGGCCTCCGTGCCTTTGAGTTTACCAATCCGCTTCTCAAACACCTTCTCATTAGCATTAAGCAATTGTGACAGTCTCTGGTTCACCCTAGCCTATGGGCTGCCGTTACCTGTTCATGACACATTGAGAGCTTTGATTGAGTGCCAATTTAATTGGATTTTTCTCAACCATTCACATCCGAAAAGTGCTGGCCCTCCAATTTTAGGTCCATAAAGCTATAACTGCTGTGTTTGCCTCCGTACATCACATTCACTTTCAGTTTGACTTTGAAACACTCTTTTTGCCTTTGTAGGTCTTTTGTATCTCTGAGGTCTTCTGTAATGGTAGCTTAGAAAACAGTCTATTGTTGTCAACCCTTGAAATTATAGACAAAGCTGACCCTGTATCCAGTTCTATTTTTAGTTTTACAGCAGACACTGCTATTGTAATCCAAATGATTTTGTCTTTGGCATCAGTTATACTATGCAGTTCTAGGCATGACTGTTCACCTTTGTCGCACTCCATGTTGTCCAATTCTGTTTCACACTTGTTTACTTTATGCAGTTGTTTAGTTTTGTGTTGAAGACTTTTCATTCAACTATTGTTTTGTCTGCGTTGCACACTCTCTCTACGTGGCCATATCTGTGACGCTTTCCGCAAACTTTTTCTTTAACCCAACAGTCATTTATGTCATGGCAGGATTTGCCATTTCGATAACATTCAACTAGTTTTTTGCACCATTCAGGGGCATTTTGTGCATTTCATATTCTAACCTCTTTTCAGTAGTTCTGCAGCAGATCAATGCACATCCATAGACAACAGTCCATATGTAGTGCTAAGTAGAGTCATTGCTCTGAAAGAAATAGATCCATACATTTAAGGTAGTTCCATTTGATTTCCACAGTGCCAAACTAAATCTGACTTAAAGCCTTCACTATTTCCCTTGCATATAATTTTTGTTCACAATACTCTTTGTCAGCAGCATTTGGCTGAACTTGGTTATATATGAATCCTTAGCCATGATTGATCATTCTTCTACTCTGTCAATAGCCATGCAAATACATTAATCTTTTAAATATATCTTTGCCTTGTTTGGCTTGGTGCTGATGGCACAGTTACAAGCACAGTTTTTCAGTTTCTTACTAGCTTTAACCACTCTGTGACTTCCTGTTGTGTTAATGTCCTTTTGATAAAGAAATTGCACTATTAGAATTGCTTTGGTTGATTACTTTGGTTTTAAAATCTCCATGCTGTGGATATGTGCCTTCAGAGTTGAGATGTTGTTGTTCAGAATTGATACATATGTGATGGATGGCTCCCATTACATCTATTCACACTAATCTTCCTGACATGCTCTGGAATGTTAGCTGTTGGTACTAGTGTCTGACTACAAAGTATTTATTCCTTCCAGAGGTTGAAATTATTTAGCATTCCTTGCTTCCATCACCATCGTTGTTGCCATTTTGTATGCAAGATCCAGCATAACGTTCTGTCTGATCAATACCAAATTGAATTTGGTCATCAATTAAAGTTTCACACCATTTGCACTCTAAAAACATGGAATTATAATCTTTAGACAGCTCATTCAATAAGAAGCAGTGTGCTTGCTCAGTTTAAATTCTTAATTTGAACTTTGTAGCTCTCCACACCTCAATTTCCGATGGTTTTGGTTTGACATAATCCTAGAGCTTTCATACTAATATGTTAAGCAAAACATTTTATTAGTTTTCCTGGTATCACAGATTTGCTAACATGAAGGGCTCTCTCTACAATCAGGCTCTAATTCTAGGCAGTGTCTAGAGTAGGTAGCACAATCAACACAACATTGTTGGGCCTGTAATGTGCCGTAAATTTCTATGCTCTATGTTCTACATACATGAAGTCTCCCAAGGTAACAGTATTGAGCCTGGCAGGCCATTGCTTTTGTTCCCACTCTTATAGTGACACAATTTCTGCTCAAGGATGATATACATTTTGGGCAGTTGCTGGTGCAGGTAGTAAAATTGCTGCCTTATAATGCCAGCGAATCAGGTTCCACCCTGACCTCAGATTCCATCTGTGTGAATTTGCAAATTCACCCTGTGAGCCTGAAGTTTTCCTTTGGCTGCTCTAGTTTCCAAAGAAAGGGGGATTGGTAGGTTGATTGGTCCCTACCGTGTAGATGGATGATAGAATGTGCAGAGAATTGATGGGAGTGTGCCAACAGTAAAATGACACTGATGAAGGATTAGCATAAGTGGGTGGCTGATGGGTAGTGTGAATCTGATGAGCCAAGAGGCCTCTTTCCCTGCTGGTTCTCTCAATGACTCTTTAAGACATGTTATCATAGCTTCCAGACAGTCCTCACAATCTCTCCACTCAAACCTACCAAAAAAGCCGATCTTTTTGATCTTCTATTGCCTTTTAATCGTCAAGTTTTGTCCTTGTCTATTTAGTAACACTTGCCTGAATATGTTCCTGATGTTAAAATCTCTCCATGGAGAGCCACAAAAAACTACTAAACTGCAATTGTTTTATTTCAACACGCACAGAATGCTAGAGGAACTCAGCAGGTCAAGCAACGTCAATGGAAATGAATAAACAATCGATATTTCGGGCCAACCTCCTTCATCAGGACTGAGAAGAAAACTGGGAAGATGCCAGAAAACAAAGGTGGGGGGGGGGAGAAGGAGGTTAGATGGAAGATGATAGGTGAATCCAGTTGGGAGGAAAAGGTAAAGGGCTGGCGAAGAATGAATCTGATGGGAGAGGAGACTGCACCACAGATGAAAAGGAAGAAAGAGGGGTGCCATGGTGACGTGATAGAGGAAGAGAGGAAAGGAGAAATCAATGTTTGGACCATCAGGTTGGAGGCTACCCAGTCAGAATATAAGATGTTGCTCCTCCACCCTGAGGATGGCCTCATCTTGACACAAGAGGAGGCCATGGACTGACATGTCAGAATGGGAATGTGAATCAGAATTAAAATGTTTGGCTACCAGGAAGTTCGCTTATGGTGAATGGAGTACAGGTGTTCAACAAGACGGTTCCCTAATTTACGATGGGTATCACCATTGTAGAGGAGAACACATCAGGAACACTGGACACAATAGACTTCACTAACAGGTTCACAGGTAAAGATTTGCCTCACTTGGAAGGACTGCTTGGGGCCCTGAATGAAGTTGAGGGAGGAGGTGTATGGGCAGGTGTAGCTCCAGGACACTTGCAGGGATAAGTGTCAGGAGGGAAATTAGTGGAGAGAAATGAATGGAGAAGGGAATCGCAGAGGAAGTGATCCCTGTAGAAAGAGGAGAGGGGAATTGGTAAAGTTTAGTGGTGGAATCGCTTTTTGAGATGGCAAAGTTTGTGAGGAATGATGTGCTGGATTTGAAGGTAAGGACAAGAGGAACTCTCTCACTGTTAAGGCAGCAGAAAGCTGGGGTGAGTGCAGATGTTTGGGAAATGGAGGAGATGCGGGTAAGGGCAGCTTCAATAGTGGAGGGGCTGATTAAGTATACTGCGTATGAGACATATATAATGCATGATAGTGGATATGTGTGTCTACCAAAGGATGTGTAAGGCACTCCTTCCCTCTGCTGGCCTCCAGGTCATTCTTGGGCAAGACGTAAAACCTGCCTAGCACCTCCAATCAGGCTCATGTGAGGACATAGGAGCAGGTGGCGGATGGTCGTATGAGCAGCTGGTGCACGTCACAAGTCCTGCTTATCTCATGCTTGTTAGCTATTGCTATTTATTTATATCTGCATTTACACAGCTTGCTTACAGTTAACAGATCCTGGTGCTAACAGTTTACTTGTACTGTGCTATATGTTTACCAAGTATGTCCACAGAAAAAGAATCTCAGTGTTGTTTGTGGTGACACGTGTATACTCTGATAATAAACTTTACTTGGAACTTTGAACTTTGGTTATGCAACCACTGACGCCTGGCAGACAATTTCTGAAGAGTATTGTCTGGGGTCACACATCATGTCAAGACACTGCCCAGAAGGCATTGGTAAAGAATTTCTGTAGAAATATTTGCCAAGAAATCATAGTCACTATGATCACCATTGTCATATGACATGGCACATAATGATGATGGTGTTGATAATGCATCACTGATTTCCATACACCACTGAAATCATCCAAACTGCCTCACTAATGAAGTATTTAATGAGATAGAGGAAGTACGCAACTGTTTCCCTTTGATTTTGAGATCAATAGATATAGAAATTCTATCTACTCTCTGGATAATTGGAATGGGTCCCTTAGATAAAATTCAATATTCACAAGGGTTTCCTGAGGAATAAGGTCATAGTTTTATAAAACACAGTGGGTACACAGGAGGTTTCCATTAAATATTGCAAGGTTCTATGAACTTGTATGAAGCTCGGCAAAATACTGCTTTTCTTCTCTGTTGACCTCAAGGTACGACAATTCAAAGAGTCATTTTAATGACTGAATAATATTAGTGAAGATTTGATGGAGTAGTTGTGTTCACAGTTACTCTTCAAATGATGAGGAACACCCAGTGGACTTCCTTTATTTTATTCATTCCCTTATGGGTTTTGTTGGTTTGCCAATATTATTGTCCATTTTTCTTCCTCTCCTGAATTATGGGTTTATAGGCAATTAAGAGTCAACCACAAACCTGGGACTCTTGGCCCATGTATGGGTCAGATCAAAAAAGGATGACAGATTCTGTATCCAGAAGAACATTGATGAGCAATATGGCTCTGGGGCATTAAGAGTGCATATGCCTCAAGTTAATCAGGTGTAGAAGCACAACTCCAATATAAATCAGTATCTTGCCATTGTTCAGACTACGTTATATTTTTCTGCTAGTGCGGCTTTTAGAAATTAGACACAAATACTATTTACATGCACTACCCAGCCTTTACTTGGGAAGGGCGTTTCCTTTCATATTGATTGTTTTATTGAATAATACACCTTTCGCTTCTCCAGCTGCTATTCAGATGGATCTTTACAACCTATGTCAAATCAGCATAATGATCTTTCTAACCCTTGTGGTTTTCGTCACAAGCTAGCTTCAAACTACTGAACTCATTTGTCATTGCCTGCAACACAATGGAATTCAACTATTATTGATGTCAGAAAATGGAAAGACAGTTTTAAATAATTTTTTGGATTATTCTGTTTCCTTACAGTAAGACAAATCTGAATGAGTTACTCGAAAAGTTGTTCAAATGCCAAATTAAACACCCTCAGCTTTCTGAAGCCTGGAGGAAAAGCAGAAGTCCCAGTTTCATTTTCCTTATACTCTATGTTGCAGACGATCAGAACTGTCTATGTAACACTCCCTCAAGCTCACTTTATAGTCATCAGACTTCTAAGAGTTACAAATATCCTAACCTTGACTGAGAGCAGTGGGTATAATTGACTGTAGCATGAAGTCTGCCCCCACTCTGACATGATGGTCACATTTTGTTAAAAGGCTAGGAACCTCCTTGCAACTCTATATAAGGAGAGTATTTAGTTGGTGCTTCAAAAAATTCCAGAAGGTAAAAGAACAGTTAGTGTTGAATGAGGGAACAGAGTTACCAGGTAAGGGGCCAATCATTTAAAATACATAGATCTTACATTTCGCAGAGCATGGCAGGTCTCTGTAATTGTCTACTATAGAGAACTCTGGAAGCTGGATCACTGAAAGTAATTAAGATATAGGTAGATACAGTAAGTGTTTGAAAGAAGGGGAAATTGAGAGCTTTGGGGAATTAGCACAGAAGAGTAGACTTGAAGTCAGCATTAATCACAGTGAACAGTGGACTGGCCCGATGGCCATCTCCTGGTACCATTTTCATGTGATCTTGTGTGCTTCTCTGTCAATAGGCTGTCAGCTCAATCCACACTCCAACAAACAAAGCACAATATCAAAATCAGAATCAGTTTTACTATCAGTTTGGAATACGTTGTGAAATGTGTTTTCTTTTGCAGCAGTACATTGCAATACATAGTAATAAAAACTATAAATTACAATAAGTATATTTAAAAATAAAATTCAATTAAAGAAGTAATGCAAAAAGAGAGGAAAAAGTACTGAGGTGGTGTTCATGGGTTCATTGTCCATTTACAAATCTGATGGTGTTTGAGAAGAAACTGTCCTGAAATGTCAAGTGTGTGTCTTCAGGCTCCTGTACCTCTTCCTTGATGGCAGCAATGAGCCAAGGACATATCCTGGGTGATGGGAGTCCTTAATAATGGATGCCGCCTCTTTGAGGCATGGCTGCTTGACGGTATCCTAAATGCCGGGGAGGCAAGTGCTAATGATGGAGCTGGCAGAGTTTATAACCTTCTGCAGCATTTTCTGATCCTGTGCAGTGGCCCTTCCATACCAGACTATGATGCAACCCGTTAGAATGCTCTGCTCGGTACATGTGTAGAAAGTGTACAGTCAGTGTGATATGAATCTCCTGCTGCACCACCTGGGGTATTTCCACTTTCACCAGTCTGCTTCTGTGATTGTCAAAACTTCCCATGCTGTGAATTGAAGAGAGAGAGAGGTATTTTCTTTGGCTTTGGAGCCAATATTTACAGTATTTTTCAATCAGTGTTGACTAAGAGACATTTTGGGATGAATGTGAAAATATCATGTAATACAAGTTTTTCACTTTCACATGATTGGAATTGGAATTGGTTTATTATTGTCACATATACTGAGATACAGTGAAAAGATTGTCTTGCATACTGTTCATACAGATTAGATCATTACACAGTGCACTGAAGTAGAACAAGGTAAAACAGTAACAATGCAGAATAAAATGTAACAGCTACAGAGAAAGTACAGTGCAGATAAATAAGTTTCAAGATCATAATTAGGTAAACTGTGAGGTCAAGAGTCAAATTTTTCATATTGTGGAAGTATTTAATAATCTTATAACAGAGGGTTAGAAGCTGTCCTTGAGTCTGTTAGTACATGCTTTCAGGCTTTTGTATCTTCTGCCCACGAAAAGAGGGAGGGGAGAGAATGTCTGGGGTCTTTGATTGTGCTATAGTTAAACTGGGCTCCCCCATGTAGATTCATAAAAGTTGTTCTTCCAACTGATATCATAGTATTTTGCCCCAAAATTCAAACTTAACTGATTGCATTAAATGCAAAAATTCAGCAAATGTACTTTGCAGTCCACCTCCAAATTTGGGTTTCAGTGAAATGTACAATCCAGTGCAAATATGTCATTGCACATTTATTCTACTGACAAAGGATGAATTTTGACACATTCATTTATAATTACCGAAGCTCAGTGAAACTTCCATGGACTTCATTTAAAAAATTCACAGTAATGACAATTTGGAGGTGGGTAAATGAAAGGTTTTGGAATGACACATTTAACTGATTCATGATTGGAACCATTTTAGCAGGGATGGTTTAACAAACCAGCCAGCAAAGCAGTAAGTAGGCAGGGACTGCAATGAAACTTCAGAGGCCAGGTAGATAATATAACTCAGACCTTGACTATTTCCTTCCTGGAATTAAATAGTCATCTTTGCTGGTTTCATTTGGAATACCAGACACTATAATGCAGAAGAATGAGAAAAGGATTTAAAATATATACATCTATTTTTAAGGGAGCTTTTTATATAGTCAAGACTCCAACCCTTTAAAAATATCCTTGAATCCTAGACTTCCCTCTTGCAACTTTAGTCTGGGGTTTGGAGAGATAGTCCATAGAGTTTTAATAATTTAGAAGTAATTTATTTAACAAATTCATAAAAAAGAAAACTTTCCAAACTGTCAATAGGCTGTTACCAGCCTCAACACCTTAATATTGGCATTAGTATTGGAGTTACTTTGTTATTTTTACATGCACCAAGATGCAATGAAGAACTTACCTTGCAAACTGTTTATAAATTGTATTGAGCAAGAATAAGGTTAATAATAGGCATACTTGCAATGTCATCAGACATTTATGCGGAGGATATGACATGTTATTGAGTGTGATCAAGTTGGACTTCCATTAAAATGTTTGGGACCCTATGCCATGATATCATTGCCGCTCTCCTGGAGTGGTGCTACAATGTTCTCTCTAGCCTCAGGCTCACTTCTGATACTTTCAGTCAGTATTTAAGTTATTACTGTTTATGGATCTGTTCAATGCTGTAAATGTTGGAAGCTTTTTTAAAAGGTCATCTTAGACACAATCACTCATTTCTTTTCAAGATGATGTTCCTTTCTATTAGATGACTAATGAATAGCTGAAGGCATTTTGATTTGGTTGAGAAACATGTACAGATATTCATTTAGGTTTGCTGTTGCCATTTCTTGGGGAGGATGTTTTGTAAACTAATCTTTCAAGAGTTGCAGGAGGATCATTGCCTTTAATTGGGGAATAACTTTCCCTGAATTGCAATGTTTTAAGGAGATTTATATCCATTCTATGATATCTATTGAGGATGTTCTTAACATTTATCAGTAGAACTAATACTGAGTAACATAATCAGATATTATAATTATTTGATATTAACATCCTCCTTCATTTATCAGTCTAATTTGACATAATCTCATTGTTAAACTCCATCAAAAACCTCATCAAAATTGATGACTGAACTTATCTTTTTAATTAAGCCTGTTATTGTGTCAACATTGAGACTTAAATAAGAAGCCCAGGATCAACTCCTTTAGTTAAAAATATTCATGTCCAACACAGTAGCATTTATTTTCTGTGTTTAAGAAAACTGGGATTTCACCCTTTTCACCAGGGAACTACTGCTATTCATAGTCCATGAAATTATTTGAGTAATTACCCTGAATTAACTATAATTATTGCGCAGGATGCATACAAAAATAGTTGATTTTGTCTCAATGAATATACTCTTGATCCATGTAGGTTATTCTTATTTTCTGAAACACCTTTAAGGCTTTTAGTTCTTCTAACTTTCAGTGGTAATGTTAACCCCTTCTTTGTAGCAGTTAAATTGTTAGCTTTATTTATTTATTTAGAGAGCTGGCACAGTAACAGGCCTTTCCAGGCCAATGAGCCTGTGCTGCCCAATTACACCATGCTACCAATTACCATACTAACACGTATGTCCGAAATGTGGGAGGGAACAGAATAAATCCACAGTCATGAGGAGAGCGTATAAACTCCTTATGGAGAGTGGTGTAATTTTTTACCAATATAAGTACAATGAAAAGAAAGCATTATTTAAAATAACTGGCCATTCATGTCAACGATTAAACACTTGTACCATACAAAATCAAAACCAAAGTTCTAGTTTTATCTTTAGTCTCCAGGGAGATATTAAGTTTACGTATTTTCAAGAGATCTGTTTCCTTTTTGACCTATTTTACACCTGTTCTCAGTGGCCTCCTTTGAACCAATAGTTTTGAACGCTTTCAGAGGACCACGATCCTTCGACTATTTCCGATCAGTAATCTTTTACTTTGCAAGGCACACATGCAGGAACGGCGCCTTGCTTACCAGGAAGACCCATATTTAGTGATGTACTCATGTAAGCAAGTTTAATTTTAGCCTCCAAGGCATTTGTGTTCTGGGGACCAAGCAACTCCATCCAGCTTTAACACTGATTCTTGGCGGGGGGGGGGGGGGGGGGGGACGGAGAGCATCCTGCGTCTTGAGAAAAGCCATTGTTGTAAGAGAGCTGCATAACACGGGAGGCTGAATACACATTTCCAGACTTGTTTCTTCATGGGTGGTAGGGATACAAGGGAAATTTGAGTAAGGGTGAACGGTTGGAAGGCTGCCGTTCAGTTCACTTCCGTATCTAATTGAAATAAGGCTATGCTGCGCGGAATCGCAACCCGCGAGAAAGTAGCACGGCCAATTTCAATGTGTTAACTGCTTCATTCGTAGCGTTGCCGCTTTTAGTTTGGGAGTTTAATTGCCGCTCCAAGAGTTTCCCCTGATGTGGAATTTACAGACGAACAGAGCAGAGCACAGTGAGTTTACGCCTTAACGCATACTTAGCCCTGACAGCTGCACGAGCCACTGGATTTGAGTTTTGTTGCACGGTGACACGCATTTCTGATCATGTCCACACACAGCGGTTTGATTTGCACTTTAGATTCTAATCTATTATTATCAACAGGAGTTGGCGTGTGCCGTAAACGGGGAATAAGTGTTCAAAGAGCAAGAGCCTGTGCCTCAATCTGCGTAAGCAGTCTTTCTTCTCGACTTTCTCTTTGCTTTGGGCGTTTGAAGTGCCTATTGAGGGCAAATTGGGAACCATAGATTCTGCCACTGATAGGGTAGATAGTTTGTGGAATAATGTACTGCTTTCTGCTTGTCCAGGCTTTATGTGTTTATGTTTTTTATTTACTGAGATACAGTGCAGAATAGGCCCTTCCAGCCACACTGCCCAGCAACCCTTGATGAAGTCCAAGCCTAATCAAGGGACGATTTACAATGACAATTAACCTACTAACCTGTATGTCTGTGGACTGTGCGAGCAAAGCAGAACTGGAGAACACGCACACTTTCCACGAGGAGGATGTACAGATTCCTTACAAATGTCATAGGAATTGAACTCTGATCTCTGATGCCCTAAGCTTTAATAACGTCGCGCTCACTACCGTGGTGCCTGATGCATGGTCCCAGAATTCTCAATCCATCCTGAATGCTTGTTTGCTACTTTGTCCCTTGGACAAGGATTCCCAGGAGTCAGAGGGGATGGAGCATTTTTACCTTGGGAGGTTTCTTAGTAATGCTTGAATATTTCCTTCTGTCCATCTTGTATGTGATAGTTTAGATTTGATTCCCTGATTTGTCTCTCTTTCCAATAAATTTGGAAGATTTTATAGACTGAGCATCATTAGTATTATTCTTGTGCCTTGAGGTGATAGCTGTATGCAGTCCAGGCATCTGAAGCAAACAAGAGAGACAGGAATTACCACTGGCCATGTGTTCCATCCCAGGTCTGAAATCTTGATCTTAAAGCAGCCTTTTGCTCAATCGACCAACAGCTATACCAGGCTAGTGAAAGGAGTAGCGAATTGCACTATCAATGTCTGCTTTTGCTGAGGCATGGGAAGTAGTCTTCAGTTTCCAAGGTCGCGTATTGTCAGCTGACCTGTACCCAAGGGAATCATCTGTGGTGATTGCTGACAGAACGAAAGGGCAATCCTATTTACAGCTCTGGCTAGCTTCTCATGAGTATCAGTGTTGCCTGCAAACATACAGCAATGAGTGCACTCTGAGATCTTTCCTCCTAAAATTTAACAATTTCCAGCTTCAAGAATGGTTTGAAAGTAGCCTTTGCTTCTCTCATTGTTTCTTTTGCTGTTTGTTTTTCTCTGTTTAAATTCAGGAAAACAAAGAGACATGAGTGAACAGACAAATGGAGAGCATTTGTTGAGGGTGACTATGAGATAGAAGAGTGAGCAGAGCTGAGAGAGCGTGGTAGTGACAGATTTGTGAGAAAGCAAAAAAAAAACAGGTGGATGAACAGGATTTGGGAAAATAAAAATAGATATGAGAATAAAAGTAACACATGCAAAATGCTGGTGGAACGCAGCAGGC
Source organism: Hemitrygon akajei (assembly GCF_048418815.1). Taxonomy (NCBI): domain Eukaryota; kingdom Metazoa; phylum Chordata; class Chondrichthyes; order Myliobatiformes; family Dasyatidae; genus Hemitrygon; species Hemitrygon akajei. Next base: position 147,198,340 of record NC_133126.1, on the reverse strand, counting down.
CAGACAGCATCTATAGGGAGAAGCACTGTCGATGTTTCGGGCCGAGACCCTTCATCAGGAGCTCTTGGCCCGAAACGTTGGCAGCGCTTCTCCCTATAGATGCTGCCTGGCCTGCTGCGTTCCACCAGCATTTTGTGTGTGTTGCTTGAATTTCCAGCATCTGCAGATTTCCTCCTGTTTGCTGAGAATAAAAGTACCAAGCAGCATTTGAAGAAAAAGGGGTCATCAAAAGCTGACCACCTCTATGGTTCTGTTTTGTTACCTGCAAAATGCTTCCATTCTAGGCTTGTGCTTAAGCATCGATGATCATGGTATGTTAGAGTGAGCCAGAGGTTATGTATGAACTGTTAACCATCCCATGAGATGTTTATAGCAGTCTGTCTCATTATTAATAGTGAAATTAACACTGATGCCAGTGTACCTGTTCCAGTTTAGTTACCCAGCAGAGAAGGTAGCTCCGAGTTTGTTCCTCGAGTTCACAATCTCCAGTCACCTCTCTCACATGGATTGTCAGTAAAAGTGATGCAATGTTCCAATCTATTGCAATGTGGGCCACCTCTAAATAACTTGATGGTCAGGGTTACAAACTTTATTTTGAGAAGTAGACAATGACTGTGTGTGCGAGTTTTTGTTTTTAACTTGAGGTGATCGCTTCATAGTGAACTACCACTCCGAATTGACAGAGTGAGATCTTGATCCATTTGGATAAAAATCAAAGACAATAAGAATGCCGAAAGAGGATCTTTGCAAACTTATCGAATATTGAAGGGCCGAGATAGAGTGGATGTGGAGAGAAATTTTCCTGTAGTGGGTGACACTAGGACCAATGCCTCAGAATAGAGAGATGTCCATTTAGACCAAAGATGAGGAGGAATTTCTTTAGCCAGAGGGTGACAAATCTGTGGAATTCGTTGGCACAGATGTTTGTGGAGGCCAAGTCATTGAGTATATTTAAAGGTGCTTGATAATTTCTTGAACAGTGAGTCAAAGGTTACAGGGAGAAGGCAGGAGAGTGGGGCTGAGAGAGATATTAAATGGAATTGAGGAGCATATATGATGGGAAGAATGGTCTAGTTCTATGGAATTTTATGTCAATGTACTGAGCATAGCATTGAACATGGACTCCTCTTTGATGTTGGTTACTGTGGGAACACAGTCTGTTACTGTAACCCACCCACCCAGCTCCTTGCCAGGCAGCTTCTTTGCTGCCTGTTCCATCGGTGAAATACAGCTGAAAAAGATAAGAAGGAAAATGAAGAAGGCATTGATCATTTTATTTTATGTTTTCCTTCTTTTCATCACCATGTGCTGACTAAGCACTGCTGTATTCCCAATGCCTCCACTTTAAATTCTTCATTCCACGGTAGCCTCATTTTGTTTTTCTCTTTTTCTGAATTTTTTTCCAGCCTCCAGCTTCCAAGATATCTCTATTTTGCTAGGTCAGCCAGTGTGGCATTTCCATTATCTCACTGATGACAGCCTACTCAATGGAATTCAAAGTATCTCCCCAAACTTTTCCACCTCGAAGGAGAAATATTCCTTTTTGACCTAATACCTCATACAGTGACACCATCAGAAATGTTGTCTGATAAATCTCCTATAAAGTGGCAGGGAATATTATGCTGTTGCACTAATGCAGTATTTTTAGTTATGCATTGTTGACAGTTGTGTTGTATTGGCAAGTAGACTTATTTTTTCATAGCTATGGCCAGCATAGCAGAACATTGCAGGATTTTAGTGCTCGTGAAATTCACCGCATAGCTTGCAGTTGGATAGTTGCCATTACATAAATAAAATGAAAGATGAAAATATGGAGTAGGTCGACAGGAAAATAAGTGGAAGAGATTGTACTGGTAAGTGAGGGGACTGAAAGAACAAGGCATGTATAGGAGATGTCAGAATTCATAAAGAGGAATCACAGAACCTCACAGCAGCTCAGATATCTGGAATTAGACGAACTCTTAACAGCAATGTGCATTTCAGTTTAGTGTGTCTTAAAGTTTTAACACCACAGCAGGAGGCCATTTGACCTATTGGATCCATGATGACTTTTGGTAAGTGATAATGTCAGTGCCATTTCCCTTTTCCCTATTACACTGTACCCCATAACTTATTCTCTCTCACACTTGCCCATTAGCTCTCCTTTGTTTTTCTTTGTTACTGATTTACGCTGAGAGGTAATTCACAGATCCAGTTACCAACCTGGTCTTGATTTGGTTGTGCCATGTATTTGTGTACTTGTGGATCTAATTTCCACACAAAAAAAGTCTCTATTCATTAGATACAATAGCAGCAGAGGAGTCTAAATATGGATAGTGTAGCATCCAATGCACTATCCAGTCATACAGCAAAGAAGCAAGTTGATCATGATTCTCTTCTAAGCTAGATCCATTTGCTCATATTTGTTTCCCATCTCTTAAACCTTTCCTATCCATGTAATGGTCCAAGCATATTGAATGTTGTTCATGTACCTGCCTCAACCACTTCCTCTGCCAGCTCATTCCACCTGTGTTAAAATAATGCCCCTCATGATTTTATAAAACTCTGTAATATTACCCATCATTTTCCTATGCTGCAATGAATAAAGACCCATCCTGCTCAACCTCCTTCCAAAACTCAGTCCTTTAAGTTCTGACAACATACTTCTAAATATCCTCTGCAGTCTTTTCAGTTTAATGACATCTTTGCTTTAGCAGGGTGACCAAAACAAGCACAACATTCCAGGTGTGGCCTTTCCAATATCTTATACAACAGCAACATAATATTCCATCTTTTATATGCAATGCCTGCTTGCCAAATGCTGCCTTATCTTGATTTGGCTTCCCAAAATGTAGCTCCTTACACTTCTCTGAATTAAAATCTATTTGCCATTCTTCAGTCTTCTTCCCATGCTGATCAAGATCCCTTTGTATTTTCTGATAGCAATCTTCACACCGTATACATTATCCAGATCATTGGCATAGATGACAAATAGCAGTAGCTTAGAACCGACCCCAAGAGAATACCATTATAGGCCTCCAGTTCAATTACACAACTTTCCAACATCATCCTCTGTTTCCTACCATCCAGTTCATTCTGTAATTAGCTTGCTCTTCCTGGATCTCATGCAATCTTTCCATAGTAGTCTACCGTGAGGAAACTTATCAAATGCCTTACTGAATTCCAGATAGTCTTGTGAATACTATCCAGCCCTCATCAACCTTCTTAATTACTTCAAAATAATCAAATTCCTGAGACATTACTATCATAATTGTTGCTTGTATTTGCATGGGTTATAATTTCTTGGTTTGGCCTAGTGACTGTGAAGTCTATTTAGAATGATTTGAAGGGGATTTGCCTGCACAAAAGAAGTGTTCAGCTCCCGGGTACACAGTGTTCATATAAAACAGACTTTGGCCTAAATATTGAACAAGATTGACCTTGTAGTGTAGGACTTTTGTTGCAGAGAACATTTATCTGTTTCTCATCAATGGTTTTAATTTGTGTATTTGCTGCTGCTCCAATGAGCACAAATCTCCTGTATGTGATGCCGTTGCTAATTACTGCTTATTGTGCAGCAACTTGAATCCTCATTGGTTGTTCCCATTATGTATAAATTGAATAAAAGAAACATCAATAAGTGGACAAAATCTTCAAGTTCATCTTCAGCTTCTCTGTTAGGAATACATGCTCTGCTCTTAATACACATAATCCTGATTACATAAACCATGCATTTTGTCTATGGGAAGAACTGCAGATTAAACTGATTGAAAACAGGCCCTTCAGCCCATTAAATCTATGTTGACCATCAAGCAGCCATTTCCTCCCCACGTTTCTCTCAATTCATTCCATATTCTATCACTTACATACACACTAAGGACAGCTTGCAGTGACCAACCAACATAACAACGAGCACATCCTTGGGATGTGAAGTAAACTGAAGCACCTGGTGGACAACTCACCTGATCTCAGAAAGAAGCTGCAACCTTCACAGAAAGCACTGGAGGTCTGGAATGAAACCAAGTTGCTGAAACTGTGGGACAATGATTCTAGGTTTACACCATTGTGCTTCCACCTGTGCTCACTATCTGGTTAACTGTGCAGTCTCCACTATTTCCTGTTCAGATTTTGCAAGGATAATGATCTATAAATATAAAGAAATATCTTTCCCAGCATTGATTTCAGGGACTGTTGTTACATGTGGTTCATTGTCCATCAAGTAAATGACAGCTAGGGGAGACACTTCCCTAATTGGAGTAAGTGCAGAATTTCCAACACGGTCTGCCTTGTCAAGGGACCAGTGTAATCAACTCAGTTTACAATAGTACAGCACATGTAGAAACTTGGATAGCCATCAAGCAACATGCATCCATGCTTGTGATTGCATCATCATGAAGTCATATTATTGATTGTCAGCAGGTTTCAGAATAGTGATTCTGCTGTTGATAATGTCTGAGAAGAGTTGGAAATTTATACAGTATGGGTGGAATTTAGTTAGTATAATAAATCAGTTCAAGAGCAAGAATCAATAGCATAATTTATCCCACATTAGTTGAGTGAAATCTGTAAAATCCATCATTTCAGAGGAAATTAGAAAGCACTAGAACAAAATATGCAACTTAATCAAGAATAGGGTTTGTTCATATTTTTTGTTAAAACATTACAAATTTTTCACTAGTATTACAAATTAATGGATTACCATAGCTACAGTCTATATGAATTTTGGGTAAATATTTCCCAAATGCATGATTTTTTTAAAATAATAGATATTGATGAATATTATAAGTTGGGAATAAAGGTACAATGTATATTTTTAACAGCTCTACACTGCTTAGATCATGAAGAAAATGTAGAATAAGTTCAGTTGTTTTTGACAGGATAGGTGGGATTAAAGGGATGGCATTACTAGTCTCAGTAGTGCTCAAATAGGACAGACTGGAGAACTTGACTGAAGCTTTATGGTAGAACTGATGAATAAGAGGAGTATGTATGACCATGTTAACAGGATTATATTTTATTCCAGCAACAGTTCGTGGGATTTAAAGGAGCAAATTTGTAGAGAGATCATAGACTCTCTACAAATAACATAAAAAATGTAAGGTTGTGATAGTAGGTGATTTTAATTTTCCACATATTGACGGGGACTCCCATGCTGTAAAAGGGCTGAATGGGAAAGAGTTTGTAAAATGTTTCAGGAAAGTTTCCTTAAACAGCACATAGAAGTCCCATCAAGCGAGAATGTGACACTAGATCTCCCATCAGGGAATAACACAGGGCAGGTGACAGGAGTTTGTATAGGGGAACACTTTGCATCACATCATCATAGTGCCATTAGTTTCAAGGTAATCATGGAAAAAGATAGGTCTGGTCCGTGGACTGAGATTGCAAATTGGAAAAGGCTAGTTAACAGAAAGGATCTGGCCAAATGTGGATTGGGCCAGGTTGTTTTCTGGCAAAGGTGTACTTGTAAGTGGGCCTTCAAAAGTGAAATTTTGAGAATACAAAGTGTAAGTTCCAGTCAGAATAAAAGGCAACTATAACAGGTTTAGGGAACCTTAGTTTTCAAGAGATGTTGAGGCCCTGGTTAAGAAAAGGAAGGAGGTTAAAAAAAGGTAGCGTTGACAGCGCTTCTCCCTATAGATGCTGCCTGGCCTGCTGTGTTCCACCAGCATTTTGTGTGTGTTGCTTGAATTTCCAGCATCTGCAGATTTCCTTGTGTTTTTAAAAAAAAGGTATAGGTAGGCAGGGAGGAACAAATCAGGTACCGTACTTGAATATATGAAATGAAGGAAAACACTTATGAAGGAAATCGGGAGGGTTAAAAGGGGACATTGCTTTGTGGATCCAGAATTGGCTTGCCCACAGAAGGCAAAGAGTGGTTGTAGATGGGTCATATTCTGCATGGAGGTCAGTGACCAGTGGTGTGCCTCAGGGATCTGTTCTGGGACCCTTACTCTTCATGATTTTTATAAATGACCTAGATGAGGAAGTGGAGGGATGGGTTAGTAAATTTGCTGATGACACAAAGGTTGGGGGTGTTGTGGATAGTGTGGAGGGCTGTCAGAGGTTACAGTGCGACATCGCTAGAATGCAAAACTGGGCTGAGAAGCGGCAGCTGGAGTCCAACCCAGATAAGTGTGAGATGGTTCATTTTGGTAGGTCAAATAATATGATGGCAGAATATAGCATTAATGGTAAGGCTCTTGGCAGTGTGGAGGATCAGAGGGATCTTGTGGTCTGTGTGCATAGGACATTTAAAGCTGATATGCTGGTTGATTGCGTGGTTAAGAAGGCATACGGTAAACCAGCCTTCATGAACCATGGGATTGAGTTCAAGAGCCAAGAGGTAATGTTACAACTGTATAGAACACTGGTCAGACTCCACTTGGAGTACTGCGCTCAGTTCTGGTCACCTCACTACAGGAAGGATGTGGAAACTATAGAAAAGGTGCAGAGAAGATTTACAACAATGTTTCCTGGATTGGGAAACTTGCTTTATGAGAATAGGTTGAATGAACTTGGCCTTTTCCCCTTGGAGCGACAGTAGATGAGTAGTGACCTGATAGTGGTGGATGAGATGATGAGAGACATTGATTGTGTAGATGGTCAGAGGCTTTTTCCTAGGGCTGAAATGGCTAACAAGAGAGGGCACAGTTTTACGGTGCATAGATGTAGGTACTGAGGGATGTCAGTGGTAAGTTTCTTACGCTGAGAGTGGTGAGTGCATGGAATGGGCTGCTGGCGACTGTGGTGGAGGCGGATACCATAGGGCCTTTTAAGAGGCTCCTGGATGGGTACATTGAACTTAGAAAAATAGAGGGCTTTGGGAACCTTGGGTAATTTCTACAGTGAGTAGATATTCGGCACAGCATTATGGGCTGAAGGGCCTGTATTGTGCTGTAGACTTTCTATGTTAAAAAAAAAGGCATCTAGTGCTGTAGCAGACAAGGTGAAGGAGAATTCTAAGGGCTTCTACAGATATATTAAGAGCAAAAGGATAACAAGGGACAAAATTGATCCTCTGGAAGATCAGAGTGGTAATCTATCAATGGAGATGGGCAAGATCTTAAATGGATTTTTTGTATTTGTATTTAATTGTGAAATGGACATGGAGTCTACAGAAATAAGACAGACTACAGAGGAGGAGGTGTTTGCTGTCTTGAAGCAAATTAGGGTGCATTAATCTCTACGGCCTGACCAATGTTCTCTTGGACTTTATGGGAAGAAAATGCAGAAATAACAGTGGCCCTAGCAGAGATATTTAAAACATCCTTAGCTGCGGGCGAGTTGCCATAGGATTGGAGGATAGCTAATGTTGTTCCATTGTTTAAGAAAGGCTCGAACAATACCTGTAAGTCGGGAAATTATAGGCTGTTGATCATCAGTATGGGGAAAGTTATTGGAAGGAAATCTAAGGGACCAGATGTATAAGTGTTTGGAGAGACACTTAGGGTGTGATTAGGGACAGTTGACATGGCTTTGTGCATGGTAGCTCATGACTAACTAATCTTAGAGTTTTTCAAGGTAATTACTAGAAAAGTTGATGAAGGCACGGCAATAGATATTGCTGACATGGACTTTAGCAAAGCTTTTAACAAGGTCCTGCATGGGAGGTTGGTCAAGAAAGTTCAGCTCTTGGCATTCAAGGTGAAGCATTAAATAGGATCAGATATTGACTTCGTTGACCTTCATAAATCAAAATATTGCACAAGTGTTGGGATGATATATTGAAATTGTATAGAATGTTACTGATGCCTGATTTGCGGTATTCTGTGCAGTTTTGGTCATCTGCCTGCAGGGAAGATATAAATAAGATTGAAAGAGTGAAGAGAACATTTACAAGGATGCTTCCAGGACTTGAGGACCTGAGTTAGAGGCAAAGGTTGAATAGCTTAAGACTTTATTCCCTAGAACATCTTGAGAAGAGATTTGATAGAGGTATACACAACTATGAGGAGCATAGTTAGGGTAAATGCAAGCAGGCTTTTTCCGCTGAGTTTGGGTGAGACTACTACTGAAGGTCATGGGTTAAGGGTGAAAGGTGGGATGTTTAGGGGGAGTATGAGGGGGAACTTCCTCGGTCAGATGGTGGTGAGAACTCCAGGTGGGAGATGTGGGTTTGATTTCAACTTTTAAGATAAATTTGGGTAGGTACGTGGATGGGAGAGGAATGGGAGACTATGGTGTGGATGAGGTCCAATGGGACGAGACAGAGTACTGGTTTGGCGTGGACTAGATAGGCTGAAGGGCCCCCAAGTTGCAGCATTCTATGACTTTCGAAGGAAGAAAAGTTATAGAAACATGGAAACATAGAAAATAGGTGCAGGAGTAGGCCATTTGGCCCTTCAAGCCTGCACCGCCATTCAGTATGATCATGGCTGATCATCCAACTCAGAACCCTGTACCTGCTTTCTCCCCATACCCCCGATCCCTTTAGCCACAAGGGCCATATCTAACTTCCTCTTAAATATAGCCAATGAACCGGCCTCAACTGTTTCCTGTGGCAGAGAATTCCACAGATTCACCACTCTCTGTGTGAAGAAGTTTTTCCTCATCTCGGTCCTAAAAGGCTTCCCCTTTATCCTTAAACTGTGACCCCCTCGTTCTGGACTTCCCCAACATCGGAAACAATCTTCCTGCATCTAGCCTGTCCAATCCCTTTAGAATTTTATATGTTTCAATAAGATCCCCCCTCAATCTTCTAAATTCCAGTGAGTATAAGCCTAGTCGATCCAGTCTTTCTTCATATGAAAGTCCTGTCATCCCAGGAATCAATTTGGTGAACCTTCTTTGTACTCCCTCTATGGCAAGAATGTCTTTCCTCAGATTAGGGGATCAAAACTGCACATAATACTCTAGGTGCGGTCTCACCAAGGCCTTGTACAACTGCAGTAGAACCTCCCTGCTCCTCTACTCAAATCCTTTTGCTATGAATGCCAACGTACCATTTGCCTTTTTCACCGCCTTCTGTACCTGCATGCCCACCTTCAATGACTGGTGTACAATGACACCCAGGTCTCGTTGCACCTTCACTTTTCCTAATTGGCCACCATTCAGATAATAATCTGTTTTCCTGTTGCAACCAAAGTGGATAACCTCACATTTATCCACATTAAATTGCATCTGCCATGAATTTGCCCACTCACCTAACCTATCCAAGTCACCCTGCATCCTCTTAGCATTCTCCACACAGCTAACACCGCCGCCCAGCTTCGTGTCATCCGAAAACTTGGAGATTCTGCATTTAATTTCCTCGTCTAAATCATTAATATATATTGTAAACAACTGGGGTCCCAGCACTGAGCCTTGCAATACCCCACTAGTCACTGCCTGCCATTCTGAAAAGGTCCCGTTTACTCCCACTCTTTGCTTCCTGTCTGCCAACCAATTCTCTATCCACATCAATAGCATACCCCCAATACCATGTGCTTTAAGTTTGCACTCTAATCTCCTGTGTGGGACCTTGTCAAAAGCCTTTTGAAAATCTAAATATACCACATCCACTGGCTCTCCCCTATCCACTCTACTAGTTACATCTTCAAAAAATTCTATAAGATTCGTCAGACATGATTTTCCTTTCACAAATCCATGCTGACTTTGTCCGATGATTTTTACCTCTTTCCAAATGTGCTGTTATCACATCTTTGATAACTGACTCTAGGATTTTCCCCACCACTGATGTCAGACTAACCGGTCTATAATTCCCCAGTTTCTCTCTCCCTCCTTTTTTAAAAAGTGGGGTTACATTAGCCACCCTCCAATCCTCAGGAACTAATCCAGAATCTAAGGAGTTTTGAAAAATTATCACTAATGCATCCACTATTTCTTGGGCTACTTCCTTAAGCACTCTGGGATGCAGACCATCTGGCCCTGGGGATTTATCTGCCTTTAATCCCTTCAATTTACCTAACAACACTTCCCTACTAACATGTATTTCCCTCAGTTCCTCCATCTCACTAGACCCTTGGTCCCTTACTATTTCCGGAAGGTTATTTATGTCCTCCTTAGTGAAGACAGAACCAAAGTAGTTATTCAATTGGTCTGCCATGTCCTTCTTCCCCATGATCAATTCACCTGTTTCTGACTGTAAGGGACCTACATTTATCTTGACCAATCTTTTTCTTTTTACATATCTATAAAAGCTTTTAGAGTCAGTTTTTATGTTCCCTGCCAGCTTTCTCTTATAATCTTTTTTCCCTTTCCTAATTAAGCCCTTTGTCCTCCTATGCTGGTCTCTGAATTTCTCCCAGTCCTCAGGTGTGCTGCTTTTTTTTGCTAATTTATATGTTTCTTCTTTGGACTTGATACTATCCCTAATTTCCCTTGTCAGCCACGGGTGCACTACCTTCCCTGGTTTATTCTTTTGCCAAACTGGGATGAACAATTGTTGTAGTTCATCCATGCGATCTTTAAATGCTTGCCATTGCATATCCACCATCAACCCTTTAAGTATCATTTGCCAGTCTATCTTAGCTAATTCACGTCTCATACCTTTAAAGTTACCCTTCTTTAAGTTCAGAACCCTTGTTTCTGAATTAACTATGTCACTCTCCATCTTAATGAAGAATTCCACCATATTATGGTCACTCTTACCCAAGGGGCCTCGCACGACAAGATTGCTAACTAACCCTTCCTCATTGCTCAATACCCAATCTAGAATGGCCTGCTCTCTAGTTGGTTCCTCAACATGTTGGTTCAGAAAACCATCCCGCATACATTCCAAGAAATCCTCTTCCTCAGCACCCTTACCAATTTGGTTCACCCAATGGACAAGGATTGTCTGACGATTCTGTTGTTGAAGCCAAGATAAGATAAGGACAGATCTTATGGAATAACAGAGCAACCTTACAGGTCAAATGATGTCGTACATTCTTATTTCCTACCTAGAAGTTGGCTAAAATTCAGCATGTCATCTAAAACGTCGATCAAGCTCTTTAATTGCATGGTGGACAGTATGCTGACTGGTTCTTTCTTGGCCTAGTTTGGAAACACTGATGTCCTCGAACAGAAAACCCTCCGAAAGATATAAGATACAGCCCATTCCATCACAGGTAAAACCCTTCTCACCAATGAGCACTTCTACAAGGAGTGCAGCTGCAGGAAAGCAGCATCAATCATCAAGGACCACACCAACACTTTTCTCACTGCTGCCGTCAGGAAGGAGGTACAGGAGCCTTAGATCCTACATCACCAGGTTCAGGAACAGTTATTACCCCTCAAACATCAGGCTTCTGAACCAATGTGGATAATTTCACTCATCTCAACACTGAGCTGACTCAAGAACCTATGGACTCCCTTTCAAGGACACGACAATGCATATTTTTAACATTATTTATTGCTAATTTATCTTTAAAATAATTAGTATTGTCTTTTTTTTGAATTTGCACAATTTGTTGTCTTGTGCACATTGGATGTTTACCTGCCTTTGTGTCTAGTTTCACATTGATTCGATCGTGTTTCTTTGTATTTACTGTGAATGTCTGCCAGAAAATGAATCTTAAGGTACTATAAGATGACATGTATGTATTTTGATAGTAAATTTACTTTGAACTTTGAACTAAATACATGGGCTATTTTGGAACCACTGTTACAGTACTGGACTGGATATTCACTGTCCAGGGCCAGGAGGTCGTATTTGCCAAGCTCAGCTTTCTAACAGCATTTGACACTTCTAGAGATCAAAGAGTTGTTTTTGAGTAAGTTAAACTTCCAACTAATATGCATTGTTCATCATCTTGTCCTAAGAAAGAGCCAGTCTTCAGTTCTTAATGTACAGTAAATTGCAAGCAATAATCAGTCTGAAGTTAAAAAGACAGTTTTGCAAGCAAACAGCACTGACAAATAAAACACAGACTGATGGCCAGAGCATGAGAGGGTCAAGAGATGTTGTGTAGGTCGATGGGGTTATGTTAATTAGCCTGTATGAAATCAGACAACACTAGCTGTTGTATAGTTAGCTGTTAGCTGTTATATAGTGCAAGGAAGCTTACAGACCAGATTGATGCTGCCACTTAGCACATCAAATAGCTGATCTATTAATATTTGGAAGATTTGTGTACTCAAAGAGTCAGTTCAGCAGTATTAATTCTGGATATCTTGGAACTTTGTCCCCAGAACCTTTTCGATCACCTTTGTGAAAAGTATCTGAAAAAGCGTTGTGTATGAATCTACCCAAGTAGGAATAAAGCACAATTATAAATGTAAGAGAGCAGTTAAGCTTGTTAGGAATGGTAAGGAACAGCAGATGAATGACAGTAAGATGGGTTGAAGTGGAATCCATTCAATTCTGTGACTGCAGCTCATTGGTATGTCTTAGCTTATTGGAATTGTACCTGTGATTTGGAAATCCTTTGTGTTTTAGAAATGGCTTGTAATTTGGAAAACTTTTTTAAGACAAATCCTTGGCAAGTTTCAATTGTGATTTAAGGATTTTGTTTGGATTTAAATGTGTATCACTAAAAATAAATGAACTGTGTTTACTTTGTTAGCTGGACATACCTCCTCTTTGGTAGGGAGGGGCAGACCACCACTCAAATTGCAGGTATTGGCAACTAAACTCACTATAGAAGATGAATAGAGAAGTGAACTAATCTTTGAAGAGTAGGTAGCTACAGTATAACCTCCCCTTAGTGAGGGTACCCATTGCTTTCCATATCAGATACGGCTTAAGATCATCATCTGAATTTAGAATATTGCAGTCAACAAATTCAGTGCTTGATGCACCATCAATAACTCACTCTGAGACGTAAAGGTGAGGTATCAGCTTTTATTGACTGGAAGAAGGAACAAGCAGTGAGTGACCACCATACTACCTCCCGGAGACAGAGAGGCCGGGCTCAGACCTCCATCACCTTTATACAGGGGTCTGTGGGAGGAGCCACAGGAGCAGTCAGCAGGGGGCGTGTCCAGACAGGTATATGTAGTTCACCACATTCACCCCCCCCCCTTTGTTTTAAAAAGAGTCCCCATGTGGCGAAGTTTCTTACAAGTATATTTACAGGTTAAGTCTATCAGGTGGTCGAATCTGTCACTGCGATCTACGTAGCACCGACTGTGATTGCACAGGTGCTGGTGGTGATTGCACAGGTGCTGGTGGTGGTGATTGCACAGGTGCCGGAGGTGGTGATTGCACAGGTGCTGGTGGTGGTGATTGCACAGATGCCGGTGGTGGTGATTGCACAGGTGCCGGTGGTGGTGATTGCACAGGTGCTGGTGGTGATTGCACAGATGCCGGTGGTGGTGATTGCACAGGTGCCGGAGGTGGTGATTGCACAGGAGACGGTGGTGGTGATTGCACAGGTGCCGGTGGTGCTTGACCTGGAGACGGAGGTTGTGCTGGTTCCGGCCTAACTGGAGGTGTCAGCCCACTAGGCGTCAGTGATCCCTCACGCGTGTGCGAGGCGCCTGGTATATGAGTGTCGTGAGGAGTCTGTGTAGGGCTTGGTGTGCACGGTGTCACCTCGGGTACAGGGTTCATAGTTACCGTGGAGTGTTCAGGGTAGTGGTCTGCTGCTCCTGCGGGCGTCAGGTCGCGGACGGAGACCGTGTCCTCTCGCCCATCAGGTAAGACCACATACTGGGGGTTCGCATGTAGAAGGTGAACCCTCTCGACCAGCGGGGAGTATTTATTACTCCTCACATGTTTCCGGAGCAGCACTGGCCCTGGGGACGTCAGCCAAACTGGTAGGGTGGTCCCAGTGACAGACTTCCTGGGAAAAGAGAATAGGCGCTCGTGAGGGGTGGCATTGGTGGACGTACATAACAGGGAGCGGATAGAGTGGAGTGCCTCAGGGAGGACCTCCTGCCATCGAGAGACCGGCAACCCTTTTGACTTAAGGGCTAAAAGTGTGGCCTTCCACACTGTGGCATTCTCCCTCTCCACCTGTCCATTTCCCCGGGGATTATAACTCGTGGTCCGACTAGTAGCAATGCCCCTAGTTAGCAGGTACCGGCGCAGCTCGTCACTCATAAAGGAGGACCCTCTATCACTGTGGATATAGCAGGGATATCTGAACAGAGTGAAGAGCTGGCGCAGGGCTTTTATGACAGACGTGGTAGTGGTGTCGAGGCAGGAAATGGCAAAGGGGAACCGCGAGTACTCGTCGATAATATTGAAAAAATAGACATTGCGGTCGGTGGAGGGAAGGGGGCCCTTAAAGTCAACACTCAGTCGCTCAAAAGGGCGGGTGGCCTTGACAAGTTGCGCCATTTCAGGACGGTAGAAGTGCGGTTTGCACTCAGCGCAGATTTGGCAGTCCCTGGTCATCGTCCTGATGTCCTCCAGGGAGTACGGCAGGTTCTGGGCTTTCACAAAATGGTAAAATCGGGTGATCCCCGGATGGCAAAGATGTGCATGAAGGGCATACAGCTGGTTGAGCTGTGCGCTAGCACACGTTCCCCGGGATAAGGCATCAGGGGGCTCATTGAGCCTTCCAGGCCGATACAGGATATCATAGTTGTAGGTGGAGAGTTCTATTCTCCACCGCAAAATTTTATCATTTTTGATTTTGCCCCGCTGTTGGTTGCTGAACATGAATGCAACTGAGCGCTGGTCGGTCAGCAAGGTGAACCTTTTGCTGGCGAGATAGTGCCTCCAGTGCCTAATAGCTTCCACTATGGCCTGGGCTTCTTTCTCCACCACAGAGTGCCGAATTTCAGAGCCTTGAAGGGTACAAGAAAAGAATGCTACTGGCCTGCCTGCCTGATTGAGGGTAGCAGCAAGCACAAAATCGGAGGCGTCACTCTCTACTTGGAAGGGAATGGTCTCGTCCACTGCATGCATCGTTGCTTTGGCAATGTCCCCTTTAATGCGGCTGAAGGCCGCGCAGGCCTCGGCAGAGAGGGGAAAAGTGGTAGACTTGACCAGGGGGCAGGCTTTGTCTGCGTAATGGGGGACCCATTGGGCGTAATAGGAAAAGAAGCCCAGGCACCGTCTGAGGGCTTTGAGAGTGGTGGGAAGAGGGAGTTCTAACAGGGGGCGCATACGGTCGGGATCAGGGCCAATGACCCCGTTTTCCACGACATACCCAAGGATAGCGAGTCGGGTGGTTCCGAAAACACATTTGTCCCTGTTATACGTAAGGTTCAGGGCTTCGGCCACTTGGAAAAATCGTTGGAGGTTGGCGTTGTGATCCGGCCAGTCGCGACCACAGATGGTGATGTTATCCAGATAGGGAAATGTGGCCTTCAGTTGGCACTGGTCCACCATCCGGTCCATTTCCCTCTGGAAGACCGAGACACCATTTGTGACACCAAATGGGACACGCAAGAAGTGATAGAGCCTGCCGCCCGCCTCGAAGGCGGTGTAGGGGCTGTCCTCTGAGCAGATGGGGAGCTGGTGATAAGCGGATTTCAGATCTATTGTCGAGTACACCTTGTACTGAGCTATCTGGTTGACCATATCCGCGATGTGGGGTAGGGGGTACGCGTCAAGCTGCGTGAATCTATTGATGGTTTGACTATAGTACACGACCATCCTATTTTTCTGCCCAGTCCAAACAACAACCACCTGGGCCCTCCAAGGGCTTGTGCTTGGCTCAATGATCCCCTCCCTGAGCAGCCGCTGCACCTCTGACTGAATGAAGGCCCTGTCCCCCGCGCTGTACCTCCTGCTTTTAGTTGCCACAGGTTTACAGTCGGGGGTCAGGTTGGCGAACAGCGGTGGGGGAGGGATCTTGAGGGTGGAGAGGCTGCAAGTGGTGTCAGTAGCGCAGCTGTCGGCATGGTGTTGGGTGGGATGTGCGGGTCGGTGTGTGTGTGTGGTCAGTAGCGGGGTATGTGACGAAGTCCCACCAAACTGAGGATTCCTGACAGTGAGTGGTGGGAGGGGCCCGTCATATGCTATAGTCACACTTTCGAGATGGCTCTGGAAGTCGAGCCCAATAGCACAGGTGCGCACAGTTGAAGCATGACCAGTAGCGCAAAGTTCCGATATTCTGTGCCCTGCACCACCAATGTCGCTACACAACCCATCCGGATGTCTGTGGAATGCGACCCAGAAGCCAAGGTGACCCTCTGGCTTACCGGCCGTGTCACGAGTCCGCAGTGTTGCACTGTGTCCGGGTCAATAAAACTCTCAGTGCTGCCTGTGTCAAACAGGCAGCTAGTCCTGTGCCCCTCCACCAGGATGTCCATCATTGATCTTGCAAGCTGGTGTGGGGCACTTTGGTCGAGGGTTACGGTGGCCAGAGTTGAACTGCCGTCTTGGTGCCCGGTAAGCACTGGTGGGTAGGGGGCGGGGCATGTTGGCGCCGACAAAGATGGCTGCCCACATCTGGGCATGCAAGATGGCGGCCCCCATGTCTCACACGGGTAGGGGGCGGGGCATGTTGACGCCGACAATGATGGCTGCCCACATGTGGGCATGCAAGATGGCAGCCCCCATGTCTCACACGCAGCGCTGCCCGACCCCGCTCGTGGTTTAGACTTACAGACCTTGGCGAAATGGCCCTTCTTCCCGCAGCTGGAGCAGGTCGCTTCTCGGGCCGGGCAGCGTTTTCAGGGGTGCTGTTTGAGTCCGCAGAAGTAACACAGCTCGGGCTTTCGCCTGGCCGCAGCCGTGGTCGGGTTCGGGGAGTTCGTGGAATTGTGACTGGCAGTGGCGTTGGCGAATTTGCTCATGGGAACCGGCGGCGGCGGGGTCTGAGGTGTCCACGGAACCGGCGGGGGATCGCGCGGCTGGACAGCGTCAGCGTTGTGCAGAGCAGCCTCCAGTGTGTCGGCCGTCTCGATCGCCGAGCGATAGGTAAGATCGGCATTTTCCAGCAGCCGCTGGCGCACATACACTGACCTAATTCCTGTAACAAAGGCGTCTCGTACTAACAGCTCCGCATGCTGTTCCGCCGTGAGCGTTTTGCAGTCACAAGTCCTGACGAGTGTCTGTAGGGCTCGGAGAAATTGGGCGCTCGACTCTGCAGGCCGCTGTCGTCGCATAGCTAAGCGATGTCTTGCGTAGACGGTGTTCACCGGCCGCAGGTACTGTCTTTTGAGGGTGTCCAGTGCCCCTTCATAGGTCGACAGGTCCCTGATAAATGAGTAAACTTTTGGGGTGATCCTCGAGAGGAGAATTCGGTGCATAACTGCGGGGTCAGTTGCACGAACCTCCTCCAAGTATGAGTGGAAGCATGCAAGCCAGAGTTCAAAGGCAAGAGCTGCTTCAGGGTCTTGGGGGTCCAAATCCAATCTTTCCGGACGTAAAACGGTTTCCATGTTTTAAAACTTCCAGTCAATAAAATTTATGCACCATCAATAACTCACTCTGAGACGTAAAGGCGAGGTATCGGCTTTTATTGACTGGAAGAAGGAACAAGCAGTGGTTGACCACCATACTACATCCTGGAGACAGAGAGGCCGGGCTCAGACCTCAATCACCTTTATACAGGGGTCTGTGGGAGGAGCCACAGGAGCAGTCATCAGGGGGCGTGTCCAGACAGGTATATGTCGTTCACCACAGTGCTATCACAGCCCCCTCCTCCCTCGAAATATCACATCCCTTTAACTTTGCATAGCTTAACATATATTTAGCAGCATAACTAAACAAAAGAGAAAATGCAGAAACACTTAGCAGATAAGGACACATCTGTGGAAGAAAGGCAGAGTTTATATCTCAAGACCGTGATGCTTCCTGAGAGCTGGGAAGGAGACAAAACAAGTAAGTTTTAAGTTGGAGGGAATCAATGAAGTTATATTACAACTCTGGCCAGGCTACATTTAGACTTTTGTATTCAGATCTGGTCACTTCATTATAGGAAGCATGTGGATGGTTTGAAAAGGGTACAGAGGAGGTTTGCCAGGTTTCGAAGACAGGCACTGTGAGGAGAGGCTGGATTAGCTGTAGCTGTGTTCTCTAGAGCAATGGAGACTGAGGGGAGATTTGATAAATACTTATAAAATTATATGAGGGACAGATGTAGTAGATTGTCTGCATATTTTTCCAGGATTGAAATGTCTCCTGAGGGCATGTATTAAAGTAGGAAGGGGAAAATATAAAGGAAATGTGTGAGGCAAGTTCCGTACACAGAGCTTTGGGGGCCTAGAATGCACTGTCAGGAGTGAAGCAAGAGGCAGATTTTAGAGTTTCTTAGTTAGGCACCTGAATATGCAGAAAAGGGAGGGGCATGACCAGTGTGCGGAGAACAGAGACTTCAGGAGGGGAAAAATAAGGGAACACACACCAATCATCATTTCACAGCAACTTATCACTAAAGCAATTGTTTGTGCCCCTCATTTCCACCCATCGCTCAACTCCTCCAGCCAAACAATTACAAGTAGCCATATTACTTTATTTCAATCATCCAAGTTACATTACGGTTAGGTACAGTTCAATAAGAGGTGGATTATATCTTCTCTACAGTGTTACCCATATAAGACCATAAGATATAGGAGCAGAATTAGGCCATCTGGCCCATCAAGTCTGCTCTGCCATTCAATCATGGCTGATCCTTTTGTTCTATCTCCTCTCAACCCCAGTTCCCAGCCTTCTCCCCGTAACCTTCAATACCATGTCCAATCAAGAGCCTATCAAGCTCTGCCTTAAATACACCCAACGACCTGGCTCCCACAGCTGCATGTGGCAACAAATTCCACATATTCCCCACTATTTGGCTAAAGAAATTTATCTGTATCTCCATTTTGAAAGGGCGCCTCTCTATCCTGAGGCAGTGCCCTCTTGTCCTAGACTGTCCCACCACAGGAAACATCCTTTCCACATCTGCTCTATCTAGGCCTTTCAACAACCTAAAACTTTCAATGAAATCCCCCCCCTCATCCGAATTCCAGCAAGTACAGACCCAGAGCCATCAAACATTCCTCATATGATAACCCTTTCATTCCTGGAATCATTCTTGTGAAACTCCTCTGGACCCTCTCCAATGCCAGCACATCATTTCTAAGATGAAGGGCCCAAAACTGTTCACAATACTCAAGGTGAGACCTCACCAGTGCCTTATAAAGCCTCAGCATCACATCCTTGATCTTGTGTTCTAGACCTCTTGAAATGAATGCTAACATGGCGATTGCCTTCCTCACCACCAACTCAACCTGCAAGTTAACCCTCAGGGTTTTCTACACAAGGACTCCCAAGTACCTCTGCATCTCAGATTCCTGGATTTTCTCCCCGTTTAGAAAATTTATTTCTACTACCAAAGTGCATGACCATGCATTTTCCAACATTGTATTTCATTTGTCACTTCCTTGCCCATTCTCCTAATCTGTCTGGGTCCTTCTGCATCCTACCTGTTTCCTCAACACTATCTGCCCCTCCACCAACCTTCATATCATCTGCAGACTTGGCAACAAAACTATCTTTTCCATCATCTAAATCATTTATATACAGCACAAAAAGAAGTAGTCCCAACACCAACCCCTGTGGAACAGCACTAGTCATTGGCAGCCACCCAGAAAAGGATCCTTTTATTCCCACTTGCTGCCTCCTACTAATCAGCCAATGATGTAACTTTGCTGTCATACAAAGGGCTGTCAACTTGGTAAGCAGCCTCATGAGTGGCACCTTGTCAAAGGCCTTCTGAAAGTCCAAATATATAACATCCACTGCATCCCCTTTATCTATTCTACTTGTAACCTCTTCAAAGAATTCCAACAAGTTCGTCAGGCAGGATTTCCCCTGAAGGAAACCATGTTGACTTTGTACTATCTTGTCCTGAGTCACCAAGTACTCCATCACCTCACCATCTTCCAGTCCTATGCAACATCTTTGTACTGATTTGATGCTATTCTTTACCAGTAGAGCCACACCACCACCTCTGCCTACTTTCCTATCCCTCCAACTGGCCCCCGGGGTGCTCTGCTCTAACTGCCTGTTTCACTTTCTCCTGATGGTCAGCTAGCTATTCGCGTCCTGCAACTTTGAGGTGACTACTCCCCTGTAAGTTTGATCAGTTATATCCTCACTCTCCTGTACAAGCCGAAGGTCATACAGTTGCTGCTCCATATCTCGAACACGGTCTTAAACGAGCTGCAGCCAGATGCACGTCACACAGATGTAGTTCTCCAAGGGACTTTGGGCCTCCCAGTTCTCCAACAACCGGCATGAAGGGCACTCCACAGCCACTTAAATGGTACGGTAAGAGAGAGGGAGAAAAAAACAAAAAGGGAACCTCAAGAGATGCTTTACACAGAGCTAACACCTCTTCTGAGCTGAAGCCTGGTTTGAGCCAAAGCCTATTGCTTCTACTCTCACCACTGGCCGACTCCCGACAATGATCACTCCACTTTACCCTTCTGTACATTTATTTAGTTTGTAGAGCTCTGTTGATGCCACTAATAGGCTATGTACAATGGACAAATGCCCTCAAAGCTCCCTTTTTAAACAACCGCTGCTGACCTGTAAGAAATCCCTCTTGGTAGAGCTCTGTTGATGCTGCTGATAGGCCACGTACAATATAATTGTAACTAAACTATCACTCAAAGCGCCTAGCAGAATCAATTGTATGTTTACCAAGTGGTAATTTAGATTATAGTGAAATATTTACAATGCAGGACTTCTGTCAAGTTGGAAACAGGGACAATAAATACTCATTCACTTTAACTGTAGGAGTGCTCATGTGAGCTGTGCACAAGTGAGATGCATATGCAATAAATACCGCAAAAGGTAATTAGTGAAGAGCATATTCATCACAAACCATGGATTTTTGCATCTTTTCCATTTTGACACATTAAATACAGCTGGCCCTCCTTATCCGCGGGGGATTGGTTCCGGGACCCCTTGCGGATACCACAAAATGCAGATGCACAAGTCCCTTATTTAACCTGTCTCACTGCAGTGGACTTCAGGACCCAGAGGAACCCCGGACCTTATTTAACCTGTCTCACTGCAGTGGACTTCAGGACCCAGTGGAACCCCAGACCTTATTTAACCTGTCTCACTGCGGTGGACTTCAGGACCCAGCGGAACCCCAGACCTTATTTAACCTGTCTCAGAGCGGTGGTCTTTAAGACCCGGTGGAGCTCTGAATCCGCAGTGTTTCTGTTCATGAAAATAATCACGATCACGATTTGAAAATAAAGTAGAAATAATAAAGCGATTGGAATGAGGTGAAACGCCATCGGTCATTGGAAAAGCGTTAGGCTGCAGTCGGTCAACGATCGGAACAATTTTAAAGGATAAACTGAGAAAGGCCCTGCCCCAATGAAAGCTACAATTATTACTAAGCAATGCAGTGGTGTAATTATTGAAATAATACATTTCTTAAGTGTTTTATATGCATAGAAAGGTAAAATATGTACTATATACAAAGACAAACGTTTGACTGACACTAAATAATACCAGATGTACCTGTTCCGACTTACTTAGTAGGAGAACTTATGTTTTATTATCGATCCCAATCCACGATAACCTACGCACATCCTCCCGTATACTTTAAATCATCTCTAGATTACTTACAATACCTAATACAATGTAAATGCTGTGTAAATAGTTGTTATGCTGCATTGTTTTGGGAATAATGACAAGAAAAAAAAGTCTGTACATGCTCGAACAACGAGTGCTGGAGAGAGCACTTCCGGGTTTTCTTGATTCGTGGTTGGTTGAATTCGCGCATGCGGAACTCACGGATAAGGAGGGCCGACTGTACCCTGGTTACCCATTTTGTGCTGCATTGTGTTGGCATTTGATGTATATCAGGAGGACAGAGGAAGGGAAGAGGCTTTCGTTTAGTTGCCTTCTAGCTTGTTGCCCCTGTACAGGTTTCTTGATTGAAAAACTCAAGTTAATAATCATCAACCAATGCTTCACCACCTCTTCCTTGCTGACCATTCCATCCTACATTGTAGAAGTAAAGTCCAGCACAAAAGAAAGATTCCATTACAAAGTTATAAATCAAAGCAACCTGGCTGCTCTCATTCTGATTTTTAAAGCTCAACGTTTTGGAGAAGGCCTCCAGCCATTCTTTGAAGAACTTTTGATCTTCCTGCTTTCAGCTCAGAATATTGACTATAGAATTCACAATCAAACACAATTCAGCTCACCGGGGGTAGATCTGGAAGAGACTGAGGAGTGGATGGAAAAATGACAACAGGATGTTCACTTCATTAGGATGGAAGCTCTGGATGTTGTCGGTGCTCTCACCAGTTTGATGCTGTGAAAAGGGTTGCATGTGTGTGTTTATTCATTGTAGATGTCAAAAGGATGTTTTCCACTATCATATCAAAAAAAATGGGAGGTACACAATCCAATTTCAAGGGGCACGTTGGTCTACATATAATCTTTAGAGAAAAAAAGCCTTTTTTGTCTGTGTTCCTACAATTAAAGTGATTAAATTTTGTTGACAAAAGTCAACTTGTCAGAAGTCCTTTGTTGTCAATGTTTCACTGGTAATCTGTGTTGAGACATCCCATGGCTTTTGCTATGTGTTTTCAGGGATAGCTTGGTTACAACTATAGTATATGAGTAGTAGTGTGAACACTTGAGTATGGTGTTCTCTAAAGGAATTGTCTATTGGTGGGTCCTCAGGAGGTTCTAGAACCTGATCCAGGATCCACATTTTCTGGTGCAGTGAGAAGAAGAGTAAGTGGTGGCTGTGGTTAGAGTTTGGGTCATTTGGTTGTTCAGACTCTCCCCGTGCAGCTGCCACTTGTTCTCCGTGGCACAGCGGATGTCACTCTCTTGTAGCGCAGGTCCCTCCGGAATAGATATCCCCCAGGTGTATCTACTCTAGTAATACTTTGCTAGTTGTTAGATGTAACGTTTGATTTCTTCGGCATTTTCTTTGCCCGCCTGGGGCTCGCTGACCTTCCTTCAGCTGGAGTATAGGATCTGTTTGGGGAGACATGAGTTAGGCTGCCGGATGACATGACCTATCCATACAAGTTGGTGTTGCTTTTTCATGGTGGGGATGCTGTTCATGTAGTGATGTAACTAACCCTAAAGTAAAACTGATGATCTAAAGAAAGTAACATGGTGACTTGTAAGTGTTTGGGTGGGTGGGAATGAGAAGAGGGGGCACAATCAATTGCTTTGGAATGTGCAAATGGAAACTCAGTGTGAAATGGGGCCTGCGTCGCTTAGAGATGAAGAGAAAGTAACTAATTGAGATGGAGAAGTGTCAGAAGTAGGCCAGGCAAATCAGAACTCATCACACTGATACCAGTTCAGCCAAGTTTGTTTATGCAGCTTGTGCATTTAAATTCAGCAATCCTAGTCCACATTGTCTCTCAAAATTGATATCTGACAACGATAGAAATAATTACTGCAGGGGTTTTACACTTTTATAGCCAGTTGTCTCCAGTTTTAGCTTCATGTAATTGAAACTTTGCAGCTCTTGCTGTATATAGGTCAATATTTCCAGCAATAGAATCTCTGGTTGCACATGAAAATCCATAGAGAATTTTAAACATTAGTAGTTATTGTTGCTCAGATAATATTTTGATGGAAGAAAGGATACCGCCCTATGGAGAGCAACAAGAAGGCAACTAACAGTTCTGGATGGTAAATCAACAAGCCTTAGATGGGACTAAAATAAAAAAATACAGGATATACTTGGCATTTGAGGAAACCCGGGAGGAGGAGAATTAGAGCTAATCCTTCAGGTTAGTAATCTTTCAATAGAACTGTAAACAAAGATTGCAGGTAGGAACAAAGCATGCTAAAATCAAAATTAAAACAAGTAACGTCCAAAGGTTGGGTGCAATGGGATAATCCGGCTTGGGAGCACAGAATTCCTGCAATAAAATTAATCTCAGGACAGTGGTAGGCTGCCGTCGATCCCAGGGGTTCATGGGTTTACACCTCTGGTGGACTGTGCCCTCTCCAGGGTGCAAGCCTGGGCAGGAAGATTTGAAGAACTGGCTGTTGCCCATGCAGCGGGTTCCCCCTCTCCACATCACTGATGTAGTCCAAGGGAAGGGCAAGCGCTGATACAGTTTGGCACCAGTGTCGTTGCAGAGGTTGCCAGAGTGAAGTTGTAAACAGCATCAAACTGGCTCCGGATTTCTTCCTCGGGGCTTACTCCCGAAGCCATGGGTGGGTAGGGCTGCAAGGAAGCGGAGGTTTGAAATCAGTTTTCTTTCTCCTAGGCGGGCTGCTGTCCAAGGCTGTTGAGCCCCACCTGCCCTAAGCAACTGGTTCTGAGGCACCAGTGGACCGCCTTTGCCCCTTCTCATCAGTAGAAACAGTTTTGCTGGGCCTAGTAGCTAAGCCACATGTGAAGACCAGGAGTTTGACTTGATTGTCAGAGGCTGTTAGAGTCACATGCCATTTGGAGCACTTTATAGGTTGTGTTAGCTTATCCCCACTACCATCCCAGTTATGACGACCTTAGGAACCCTCAGGGTAGTATATAGTGATATATGCACTTTGGTAATAAGTTTACTCTGAACTGTAAACTTTAAATTCATCATTATGGTAACTAACAGAAGCACAAATGTTAGAATTCTGTGTTTACTAATTACATAAGATAAATTGACTCCTGAAGGGAGAACTAAACTCTTAATTAAAGTTTAACAAAATCCCTAGTAAGCTAAGAACTTTAATGCTATGAGAGTATCACAACCACATGAAACTGATTTATTAGAAACTAGTTTGGTAACTTTGAACATTGGTTAATGATGAACCCTGTATCCATCGAGAGAAACTTTCTTCTTAATCGATCTAGGAAAGGTTCTGATTGAGGTCACAGTGAAAGAATGTTGTTTTAAGATGTCAAAGCTAGATCATATGTTTTAACTGGAAACCAAACAAAAAAAAAATTGCAGAAACAAGAACTCTGAAAGGAAAAACAATTGTTAGAAGTACTCAGCAGGTCAGTCAGTGGGAAAAGAAACAGAAGTAATAATGCATTTCAGAGAAAAGTGGGAGAGAAATATAGCTTTACATTGTAGAGAGCATGAAAGGAGGATGGGCAGGACAAAGGGAATATTTCTGAGGGTGAGGTTAAGGTTGTTGCAGTGAAATGTATACTTTTAATATTATTTCAATTTTTTTTGTTAGCACTGTTTTTATTCATGGATGTAGACATTCAATTATCACTAGCCTAGGTCATGTATAACTCAATACCTGTACTGGTGAAGCAAAATAGCAACACTCCAATAAAATAATTCACTTTGAGTTCTGGGCAGCACTAAGTGGCAAAATAACACTGGGTTGAGAAATTCTTGGTGCTGAAGCCCTTGCTTGGTGGATGTATAAAAGTAACAGGTCTATTTTTAAAGTGTATGTAGTATTCCAAAAAGAATTTGTTCATTTTGAAGTGTGGCTACAATAGATATTTAAACAGTCATATTAAAAATTAGGTATGCTATTATTATAAATAATCTGCTTTGCAGTCACAATGACCTCAAGTTTATTTTCTCATTCCAAAGCCAACCGTGAATAATTTACAGTCTAAGTGTTGAGTAGTTACATTTTTATGAAGCAGTGCTCCTTGTACATGTTTGAGTGTAGGTCATAAAACACATTGTACAGTACATTGATGTAATTACATTAACCTCCTATCAGTTTAAAAGTCCAGGACTAAAAAGCAAAGATAATCTTTCTCTAACACTTTTATCTCATCTGTTTTATTTTAAATATAGTTTCCTTCTATGTGAAATTTCCATTATGTAACAGGAAGTATTTCTGAGGACTTATAATGAAAATCCAAAGTCCCAGGACTTCAGTTGCATTCCTCAAGCACTAGATGAAGTTTGGAGCAAGAAGAACTTCTCTTCAAAAGTAAGAGTTAGATCTCACCTCCTTCTTCTTCGTTTTATTTAATCAATGTTCTTCTACTCACCAACTAATTTGTCTTTTTTTTGTTACAATGTCTTGAGAATTATTTTACCTAAGTTAATAGGGTAGGATATTTTTGAACAAATGTTTGAATGATTTGGGCTTCGTCACTTGTTTAATCATTTAGTCTATTGTGTCACTGTTTGCTTGCCCTCTTCTCATTACAACTACCAGGGAGGAGGAACGGGAGGAGGAAGAGTGGCAGTCAATAACATAGGAACAGCTTCTTCCTCTCTGCCATCAGATTTCTGAACAGGGCATGAACGCTAACTCATTATTCCTTTTTTTATGTACAACTTATTTTATTTTTGTTATTTATAGATTTTTATGTTTTTTTCACCATACTCCTGCTGCAAAGCAACACATTTCACGTCATATGTCAGTGATAATGGTTCTGATTCTGAATTTTGGTGTTAAATAAAATTCCCCTTTCTGCAGTTCCACCAGTGTGCAAAGGTTTATATATTACTGCTCTAGGCATGTAATTTTGAAATGCTATTGCTTTACGTCATTATGTAAGAAATAAGAATCAGAATCAGGTTTATTATCACTGGCATGTGTTGTGAAATTTATTAACTTAGCACAGCAGTTCAATGCAATACATAATATAGAAGAAAAAAATAAAAATATATAAATCAATTACAGTATACATATTGTTACAAAGGATGAACAGCTCTGAAGGGCAGAAGGGTGCAGGGTTGCCCATGTCCCCCTCCCCTGGGAGAATTACAAACTGTTACTGTTGCCAGGCTGCTAATGAGAGAGAAAGAGATGGAACAAAAACATACTGGGACTGGAACATTTGCTTCAGACAAAGGAGAGATAACACCGGGGGAGAGAGACTTGTTGTTCCACCATAATATGACTCCTGTAAGACTTATGGCTCCGAAGAGGGCTGTTTACTTGGTACCATTCTGTTCATTAAAATTCCTCAGTGGACAGCCGGAATGGGCTGGTTTGATGGACTAAGCCATTCAAAACTGATTGACACCTGAGACCCCGTGAGTAGGGATAAAAGTGAGGTCTGGGGAGACACCCCTCAGACACACCAGGAGACACACTATTGAGCACTGCTTAAGTGTTGGAACCCACGAGAAGGTGTGGGGCATCGGAGACCGAACAAAGGATCGGTCAATTGTAACTCACAGTGTTTATAGCGAGACCGGTGGGGGGCTTGTGTGTGTGTCCACCCTTGCCTGGGTGACGAGTCCACCATAGAAGAATGGTCTAGCTAAAGGACAGAGGGGTCATACCTGAATGGCCACAACAACACATCGACGGATCAAGAATGTAAAGGAAGATTTGACTGGCTTTCACTGTTTGCTCACTCGCTCTCTCTCTCTCTCTCCAACAATTACAACACATCGACCAACAACTACCTCAGCCTGTATGAACTGAACTGAACTTTATATTCCAATATGACAATTCATTATCCCCTAGGCATCGATAGAGCTTGTTTATTATTGATTATTATTATACCCACACTTTTAGGTTTAGTATTGCTAACGTGTATTATCTGTATATTTGCATTGTTGATATTGATTTGTATATTTTACTAATAAACACTGTTTTGATAATAGTACCAGACTCCAACGGATACTTCTATCTTTGGTGGTAAGACACCCAGTTACGGGATACGTAATGATATATTGAATAGATTAAACATAGTGCAAAAAAACAAATAATATAAAATAAAAAGTGAGGTAGTGTTCAAAGGTTCCCTGTCCATTTAGGAATCCGATAGCAGAGGGGAAGAAGCTGTTCCTGAATCACTGAGTGTGTTCCTTCAGGCTTCTGTACCTCCTATCTGATGGTAGCATGCTGGAGGTCCTTAATAATGGACACTGCCTTTCTGAGACACCACTCCCTAAAGGTATCCTGGCTACTTTGTAAACTAGTGCCCAAGATGGAGCCGACTAAATATACAACCCTCTGCAGCTTCTTTCAGTCCTGAGGTGTAGCCCCCCCCCATACCAGACAGTGCTGCAGCCTGTCAGAATGCTCTCCATGATGCATCTGTAGAAGTTTTTTAGTGTATTTGTTGACATACCAAATCTCTCTAAACTCCTAATGAAGCCTAGTGGTCGTCTTGCCTTCTTTTTAACTGCATCGATATGCTGGGACCAGGTTAGTTCCTCAGAGATCTTGATACCCAGGAACCTGAAACTGCTCATTCTCTCCACTTCTGATCCCTCTATGAGGATTGGTATGTGTTCCTTTGTCTTACCCTTCCTGAAGTCCATAATCAGCTTGTTTGTCTTACTGACATTAAGTGCAAGGTTGTTGCTGCACCATCACTCCATTAGTTGGTGTGTCTCACTCCTGTACGCCCTCTCATCACCATCTGAGATTCTACCAACAATGGTTGTATCATCAGCAAATTTATTGATATTTGAGCATGGCATATCAGATGTTTGGTAATTTTAATTGTGATAAAATGTTAGTCTATTGGTTTCCATTGCATGTACACTACCTATTTTTTTCGCTTGTGAGATATCATCACTAGGAGAATAAGTACAAGGAATGCACTGGTAACAAGCTCTTTGAAGAGGGAGGGAAGAAGAGGGCTGGGGTCTCACTGAGGGACGCAGAAAACAATTGTCCAATGTGAACCTCGTTAGAGGAACAATGTGAGAGAACATCTGTGCTTGTTGAAAATTTTACCGGTGTAGCCATGGTGCCACTTTAGAATGGGGCAAGGGCCAAATGATCAGTGATTGTCAAACAAACTGTGGCAATATGGTGGGTTTCTTCCAGACTGAGACCGGAAGTTTTGCTGTACTTCCACTGTTTCTTGTGTTATATTGCTTAAAGTAGGCCACCATCGTGTTCCAGTATAAGAGACCTGGCTACATTTTATTCTCAGTCAACAATGTAGAGAGACCAAGTGTATGTGAGAACATTGTGGGAAGCCAGAGGAAGGTATTTCTGGGGTTCTGGCTGAGATATTTGTATCTCTGTTGGCCGTGGGTGAAGTACTAGAAGATTGGCTAAAGTTGTGCCCTTGTTTATGAAAGGCGGCAAAGGCAAGCCAGGGAACTATGAGCTAGTGAGCTGGATTTCAGTATGGAAAAATATGCAGAGATTCTGCATTTTGAATGACCACAACTGTTTGGGGATAATCAGCAAGGCTTTGTATGTGGGAAATTATATTTCACAAAATGTACCTGAGTTTTTGAAGAACTGTCAAGAGGATTGAATGGTGATAGATGTTTATGCGGAACTCAGTAAGGGCTTTAACAAGGCCCCGTATCCTCAGCTGGTCTGGAAAGTTAGATCACATGGGATCCAGGGTGAGGATACAAAATTTAATTTCAGATTAGATAACTGGATGCAAAATTGGTTTGGTGGTAGGAGGCAGAAGGTAGTAATGGAGGGCTGTCCTTTACACTGGAGTCCCGTGACTGCAGCGTGCCACAGGAATCAGTGCTGGGTTCACTGTGCTTTGTCAATGATATTAATGATTAGAATAAGAATGTTGTTGGCATTGTTAATAAGTTTGAGCATGATGCCAAATTGGAGTTACAGCTAACAGTAGAGAAGATTATTTTATGTTTACAACAAGATACTGGTGGAGTCATAGAGCAATATAGCACAGAGCCAGACCCTTTAGCCTGGTGAGTGTGATAGAACAGTGGTATAGTGTCCCACAGAAATACCAGCATAGGTAGGCAGAGTACTGAAGAAGGTACTTGACAAGATGGGAAACGTGATGCAGGCATATGGTGGAGTAGATGATTGATATGAAATCTGATTGACAATGTAGGTAATATGCTGAACTGAGCCAAGGTCAATCCTACAGCTGGTAAAATGTTAAACAAGAGAGAATCTGCAGATGCTGGAAATCTGAGCAACACACACACAAAATGTTGGAGGATCTCAGCAGGCCAGGCAGCATCTATGGAAAAATGTACAGTCGACGTTTCAGCCCTGAAATGCCGACTGTACTTTTTTTTTCCCATAGACGCTGCTTGGCCTGCTGAGTTCCTCCAGCACTTTGTGTGTGTTGCTGGTAAAATGTGGTACTTCAGGGAGGATCTTGTAGCTTTGACAGCCCACAGAGACATGAAATATGAGGTTAGACATCAAGTTGTGGGCTGTCTTTGGATTAGCAATGAAGCTTGTGCATTCATCTTGCTATCATCATTAAAATGATCAGAGAACTGTTATTTGAATTTCTGTTGCATTATATAGAATGAACATGAGCTCAGCACGCATGGTGATTCATTACTTTTTTTGACTATTACTGACAAGCTCCTTACATTACGTCCCTTCCACCCACTTATCCACCCATGCAGGCGCAGACAGTCCTCTATCCCAAGGATGGGCTGTCTCCATCTTCCAGTGGACTCATGGGCTTACAGACATTGGGGCTTTAACTTCTCCAGTGGACTTACAGACTCATAGACCCTGGGTTTGGTTGTCAAGCCTTGGCTTTTGGGCTCCTGATCAATCTCTGTCCTTTGATCTCGTTATCAATGGCAGGATTTGCTGATGAAGATGAATCAAGACCCTGGATAAGGACCCTGAACTCCTGACCATAATGTTATTGTCATAGAAAATTGTCCAATCTACAATGAATTGCATATGAAATGTGGACGTCAGTTTAGATCAATTTTTTTTTCCTGTCCCGATGAAGGGTCTCAGCTCAAAGTGCAACTGTTTACTCTTCTTCATAGATGCTGCCTGGCCTGCTGAGTTCTTCTGGCATTTTGTTTGTGTTGTAATTTTATTTTGTCCATTTTGTTACTGCTTTTAGAAGCCAACTGCCTTTTGAATTCAGAGTAACAACAATGTTTCAATTAACACAAACATGCTGAAAAGTTACTGCCTTGAAAGGCTTAATTCTCTAAGATGGTACTTAACCTGTTAAGTATTTCCAGGATTTTCAATTTTCATCTCAGGTTTCTATCATCTGCAATTTTTTTTTTTTGGCAATGTGATGTGACAGCTATGCCACTAGATTTTAACCTGAACTGTGGTGGTGACTTGAACTATGTCTTCAATGCTATGTAAACAACTTTCAACTCCAATCTCAGGATTTATTGATCAAATTACCTTTAATAATTTATTTTTGTACTTCTCTTGCTTTGAATTAAACCAAAGAAATTATAAATTTAAATAAGATGGAGTAAAGGATGATTAAACATAGCAGTGAATAACCCTGCACTTTCTAAGATTGCGACAGCAGAAAGTAATAATGTGGATAAAGGGAGGTGAACATTTTTTCACCTCCCTTTATCAACCTTCTTGATTAAAATGTGCCTCTGCTCTCTACGTAAATGTCAGAATGTTATAACGTGTTCTCATTTATTTCCTTGCTAGGTTTCTTTTTCTACTGACAAATGGCAAGAAGAAAGTTCTCTAGTTTGGAAATACTGCTCATTGTTTTATTCGTTTTGGTAGCTATTGTGGCCATTGCTTTAGTCGCAGTCTTAGCTACTGAATCACAACCTGACAGTATTCCTGAAGGTAAAAATACAACAATGCATATTTTCTATTTTTAATCATTTAGTTTTATCAACTAACGTCTTATAATAAAACAGCTGTACAATGAGAAAAGTGTGTCTAAACTTTAAAGGAAGGATGAATTTTTGTGAGTACTATTCAAAGATGGATTTTAAAATACATTAATAGATTTACATTATATATTGTCAGGTATAATTCTACAACATCTATATTTTAATTCTAGTTGAAAAACTAATTCATCTCTGATGTGAAAAATAAAATTAGGATTTCAATCTTGATGAGATTTGTTTACCAACTCTTTAATTATTGTCAATTAATTCTATTTAAAACCATGATGATCTCTTTTGTTAAACATTTTAAGATTCATTACTTTTGCTGATTTTCATGTTGCTCAATCTCTGTACTTTCACAGAAAAGACAAACACGACTTTCATTGCTTATTGTCCATACTCCATCCAAGATAATGATAGAATAAACTGCTTTTCAGAAGATGGAGCTTCAAAGGTTGGTTTAAATTGTGAAATTGTTGTCCACAAGGATGTCATTTGATATTGTGCAAGACACGAAATTAGTAATGTACCCTTTAAAATTGCAAGCCCTAGCAATTATTATTAGATCTTGATGGATCTAGCCAGAAATGATTCACTGATGTTGGAAGTGAATATTTATATCTAGACATGCTTGAGGTTAATGTTTCCTTTCTTTGATGTACATTAATGCCACATTATCTAAAAGGCAATGTATAACATTTTATTATACAGATACAAGTGAGATATTTGAAATCTATTTTCATTGCAGATAGCTAATCTTTCACTTTAAATCCAGATCTGAAAGTAATATTTCTCCTGGTTCTGATTCATAAATAAATGAATATCTGATGGTGTCACATATTCACTGAAGAATGGCTGTTTTAAAGCTTACAAGTTCCTTTTATGTCAGTAGCAGTTGATGATGGGAGCAGGTAAGATTGATAGTGCTTGGAATACTAATGACCTTGTTGTAGATTTCAGTGTGATTTTCCTGTGTCAACTGATAATAATGAAGATATTTATATGAAATTAGAGTAAAGATACAACATAGTTTTTTTCAAATTGTGCGCAAATTCTTGGAATTAATATGGAAATGCTGTGATAGATGAGGGATGGCATTGTGGTGAGAAATTACTTTGCTAGGTGGGGTTGACAGTAGTGAAGTTCACACAGCATGGCTGACAGTTGACAGTGGTAAGGATTGACAGTGGTTGGTGAGAAATTGTAGAGCTTTGTGAGAAATGACAGGGTTTTTTGAATTTTGACATAGCTTTTAAGAAGTGATAGTGCTTGATGAAATGTCAGGCCAAGGCTTAGGATATGAAATAAAATACATTCCCATTCTACTCAATTTCCGCCATCTTTAACAGGACCCTACCACCGAACACATTTTTATCTACCCCCACCCACCTTCCGCTTTCTGCAGGGATCACTCTCTGTGTGAATTCCTGTCCGTTCATCCCTCCCTACTGACTCTGCGCTTCAGAACGACTCCACCACTCTCTTCCTCCCTTTAAGTCGGCAACACAACTGTAGAAACTGCAGGCAGTTTTAAACTCCTGGGAGTGCTCATCATGGTCCCAGAACACATTTTACAGTCAGGAAAGCTTGCCCACACCTCTGCTTTATGAGGATGCTGAAGAGAGCAGGACTTTGCACATCCATACTCATGTCATTCTGCAGGTGCGCAGTAGAGAGTAATTTAACCCGCTGCATCTCTGCTTGGTGTGGAAACTGCACTGCAGAGACTGGGAAGCTCTACAACAGCTTGTCAAAACTGCCCAGCGCATCACTGGCACCAGCCTGCTGGCCTCAGGGACATACAGTATATACAGAAAGGTGCCAGGAAAGGGCCAGTAACATCACGAAGGATCCCACACACGCTGTTCATGGAATGTTTGTCCCATCAGGGAGGAGGCTATGTTGCATCCATGCCAGAACCACCAGACTCAAAAACAGTTACTTTCCCCAAGTAGTAAGACAGATCAACACCTCCACACATTAACTCCACATTATTTCCTATCAGTCACCTTATGTACAGCCTACTGTCACTTCATGGGCATACACACAGTCTATGTATATAAGCTATCTTGTGTATTTACATTTATTATATATTTTATTATTGTTGTTGTTATTATTATTATTATTGTGTTATTCTTGAGCATTTTTTTGTTGTGCATCAAATCCTAAATAGCAATTATTTCATTCTCCTTATGACATTAAAGAATCTTGAATCTTGATTTCCCACCTGGTG
The DNA here is from genome assembly GCF_048418815.1 of Hemitrygon akajei. Taxonomy (NCBI): domain Eukaryota; kingdom Metazoa; phylum Chordata; class Chondrichthyes; order Myliobatiformes; family Dasyatidae; genus Hemitrygon; species Hemitrygon akajei. Next base: position 147,164,886 of record NC_133126.1, on the reverse strand, counting down.
CTTATCTCTGCAAGCAGAAGGAGTGTTTTTCCTGCCCATTCACTTCTTTCCTCACCTCCACAGAGGGCCCCAAACAGTCCTTCCAGGTGAGGCCACATTTCACCTGTTAGTCCGATTGGGGGACTGCTTTGTTCAGCACCTTTGCTCTATCTACAACAAGCAGGAGTTTGTGGTTACCAACTAATTAAAAGCCAACCCCCATTCCCTTTCCGGCATGTACAGGTATGCCCCTACTGCCATGATGAGACCACACTCAGGCTGGAGGAGCAACACCTCAAATTCTATTTGGATAATCTATAATTTCTCAAATTTCTGGTAATTTCTCCATCCTTTCCATTCTCTCTTCTTCCATTCTCCTAACCTGCCTATCACCTTTATCTGCTGTCACCCCTTCCTCCCTTTCTGCCATGGTCCACTCTCCTCTCCTATTAGATTATTCTGGCTTTTTCCTCTTTTCTTTCATCCTGTGATGAAAGGTCTCAGCCTGTAACTGTTGACTCTATTCCTATCAATATAGTAGATGCTGCCTGACCTGCTGAGCTCCTCCAGCACTCTGTGTGTGTTATTCTAGATTTCCAGCATCTGAAGATCCTTCATGTTTATGATATATTATCTCATTGAAACACTTAATGAAGGTAAATAAGAGCCCCAGATGGAATGGATTTTAATATTTCTTCTGATCTTATTGCTCCATTGTATTTTTGACAAAATATTTAGACTTTCTCTTTGCTAATCAGATGTACTGTTTGACGACTTACACATTTAGCATACTTGTGTAATTCCCAACAACTATTTTTATGAATCTGTCAACAATATAAAAATATTGTATACTGAAAGAAATAATTACAATTATATACATTTTTCAATTTCATTGAGTCACAGAATAATAACAAATAGAAAAAAGTCAGCTCGTCACTTCACAGCTATATGTAAAGTTCCCCAAGTAGTTGTCCAGCCATTTTTCAAAAGTATTGAGGGATTCTGCCTTTACCTTTTCAAGAAGTGACACATACCATACTTTGGTGAGGGAAAAGAAATTGAAAGCTCCTCTTCAATCTTACTACCAGTTAATTTAAGTATTGGCCTTCCTGGGTAAGAAAAGGAGGTCCTTCCTGTTCATTCTGTCCAGTCCTCTCAGTTTATTTATGCTTCAATTAAATCTCCTCTCTTTCCTCCAATTTCTCCATGACAAGGAAAACATCCCCTTTCTAGTGTTTCAGAACTGATTTTTTTCCACTACTAACAACATTTGCTTTAAATCCCCCCTTATTTATTTCCTGTAAAGAGATTTGACCTGTTTGCATTACTTTAGTTATAGCCCAACTGATGTATCCAACAGTTCACAAATAGCCTTCCTTCTCTTACATTTTTATAGCTTGCTACCCATAAGATTTCAACAGTCATGCATCTCCGGAACTAACTGCTTAGCATTTTTTTGTATCATTCAATTTATCATTGCTGTAATTGTCGTTCTTAAATGCATATCCTCAAGCTTCTTTGGTCTGAATTTTGTTTTCTTACTACTTTTCACACCTGACCAGTCCTGCCCCCTAACTTCCTGCCCCTTTCAGATTTCATTCTCATCATCCTGAATTTTGGATTGTACAGAAACAGGCTATTTGGCTGAACTTGTGTACATAGGAAAGGGCAGTTACAATGGGACAAATAAAGGAACAACAGATAGATCTGCAACTTATAGGAATAAAATAATCAACCTCTGCTATCCAAGGTACATGGAACCAGTAATTATGATCTGATATTCTTGACCCAATGCTGTAAGCAAAGGAAATATTACTCTTACATGTGTTTTCATTAAACTTAATTTTGAAATTTTAAAAGAACTACAATTGTAAGAAATCTACAATAATAACAGAAAACACTGGAATTACTCTGTGGGATAGGCAGCATCTGTGGAAAAAGCAATTGTGTCAATATTTCAAGAATGATTTCCTTCATCAGAAATGGCTCTGATGAAGGATCTTAGATTTGAAAATTTAATGAATTTTTCTCTTTCCTTGGACACTGACTGTTTGCAGCATTGCATTTTTATGAGCAAAATATAACTTCTTAATATCACAATTTTACAATCCTTTTATCATTAGAAAACTTTACCCAATATAGATTATGATGCAGTTATGGTTATATATTGCATATTTTGATCATAAAACAATAAGTGCATGTTGAGTAAAAGCTCCATAATGACTTTGTTCAATGTTTCATTAATTGGCTGCTTCTGCACCTTGTACCTATGCTGAAGTCTAGATAACATTTGTGTAGGGTTAACTAATGACGTCAAGTGCAGGAATCATAGAGACTTTGGCAACTCAAAACTAAAGATAGATCACTGAAATGAACCAGCAAAACTAACAGAATCCTGATGAACTGAAATCACTCGTGATACTTTGAACTTGGTCTGAGTTTCACCAGATAAGGAACCACAGAAACAAAGCAAAGAGGGGTTGGCATGTTCCCCTGAAATATACCCCAGAGCACGTAGGAATGCAAGAAATTGAATGTACAGGTCTACATCCCTTATCCGAAATTCTGAAATCCAGAAGGCTCCGAAAACCGAGTTGATATCACCAACAGCTGACGTCACTCAGGTGTGACATGGCAGCACTAGCAGAGGCCGCCAGACGTCAGTTGTGGCTCAGCGCTCGTACTGGTTACACGTGCATTTGCTGTTCGCTGATATTTTATGTTCACTGTTGACTTTGTGTTTAATTTCACTGTGAAAATGTCAAAAAGAGCTGCAGATACCCCTTTGGGTAACAATGGGAAAAAGAGAAGGAAGCACCTATCATTATCAATAACGCAGAAAGAGGAATTATTGCAGAAGCTTGATCGTGGTGTGTCTGTGCGATGTCTTACTGAAGAATATGGTGTTGGAACTACCCCTGTATATGATTTAAAGAAACAGAAAGACAAGTTACTGAAGTTTTATAGCGACAGTGATGTTCTACATTTATTCCAATAAGTCACTTGCCATGTGTTTGATTTGGTTCGTTTGAAGTTGTATATTTTTATGTTTTATTGAATGTTTTTGTTGGAAATAAAATATTTTTCTTGTCATTATTCCCTAAACAATACTGTATAACAACTATTTACATAGCATCTACATTGTATTAGGTATTATAAGTAATCTAGAGATGATTTAAAGTATACGGGAGGACGTGCATAGGTCTGGAGCTCAGCTGGGTCCTAAAGTCCACCCACACTGAGACAGATTAAATAAGGGACTTGAGCATACATGTTTTTTGGTATCCACGGGGGGTCCTGGAACCAGTAAGGAGAGATTCTGAAATCCGAAATGCAACTGGCCCCAAGGATTTCAGATAAGGGATTGTGGACCTGTACTATGCTAATTAAATTATGCTAAATTGAATAAAAGTGAGAAATACAGAGCATAACAACCTCCATGATACCTGCAGAACAAAATTAAAATGCAGAGTAAGTCCAAAGACAAACAATTAGACATAAAAGGTAAACAACCCAAGGAACACTGTATATCCACAAGGTGACACTGAGAAAATATAGTCCATAAACTAACTGACAAAAAAATGAAATGAATTTAATTAGAAAGCAGATAACTGGTAAATGTAATTAGGACTCATCTAGTATGGAGAGGATGTGACAACGGATACATTGGGAAAATGAGGTTAACATTTCCAAATAGTGTAAAACTGCCTATTTCATGCTGATACTTTGATGTCAGATTGAATGAAGACTCTTGATTATTATTTCAGCTTTCTTGAGACTGAAAAAATACAGCTTCACTGCTGCACACACGTTGTGATAGAAGTACAGTCTTGGTATTTTGGCCACTTGAAATTGAAGGAATGTCATTAAATATTACGACAATATGACAAGAATGAATTTTAAATGAAATAAAAATTGTAACAGCGACTATATTGGACCAGACAAGAAGTGCATCATTGTGCAAGCTGCTGTTTTCTTTTAATCTGTACTGTTATTTGGTCAGAGATCTTTAATGCTTTTTTTAAGATTTGGCTCAATAGCTTCCCTACTGCCCTGAGACTGCTCTGTGTTCCGAGGTGACAATGAAACTATCAACACATAGCAGAGAGCAGCCAGATGACTGCTGACTGTCGGCATTAGTTCTTCAGTATCATTTCTGTGTTTAAGCCACCTCACCCTTTTAGCAGTTTTAATGGTTGCAGAACATAGATTCAATTTGCAGAATTATTTTTCATAGCAGCTGTGTTCTATGCATCATTATCCTATTCATTTCTAGATTCATCCATTAAGAAATTAAATTAGTGAAGTATGAAGCTTTCCATGCAAGTGTAAAAATTGTTTTCTGTTCAGTAAGGCAAGGAAAAGCAGGTCAGAAAAACCGAACTGCAACAATCAACTCAAACATGGGGAAAATCAAATATTGTGATTTAACCTGCAGCAAACTGCAGAATTATATTTACCGAATTTTCAAATGAACCCAACAAAGCTGATGAGAATTATATAAACTGATTATTGTAATAATAATTGTATCTGACTGCCTAGCTAAATAATTGTTTCAAGATAATTATGACATGCTTGTAGCCAATGTAAATAAAAGCAACATTTTTTCTCATCATGGAATGTGGGGTCACTGGAAATGCCATCATATATTGTCCTTTTTACCCCTTGAATTGAGAAGCTAGATGAAAGTGTGACTGGAATTACATATAGGCTAAATTGGGCAAAGATGACAGATATCTTCCTTGAAGGTCGTCAATGAACCAGATAGCATAATATAAACAAAAATAAAAATGATGAAAGCACTTAGTTGATCATTCAGTACCTATGAATAGACAAACTGAGTTAAAATTTTAGACTGAACATTAATTCTATTTGCCTTTGCACAGATGTTGACTTGATGTATTTTTTCCAGCATTTTCTTCTTCTTACACCCATCAACCCTTCTCACCAGACTGCACGCTTTTCTTTCCTCAATGCTTGCAGAGAATGATGAAGGCAATAATCTAACCTTTTATTGAACTCTATGCTTGCATTCAGTTTTAGTATTGTTTATTACTTTTTAGTTTGCTATTTGATTTTCCACATACATAATAATGAGTGTCACTCGCAATTCTGTTGTTTCTGCACTGAACTCTGGCCTAGCCCCTCTTCCATTATCATTTCCACAGGAAAAATGTGAAGCCCGAGGATGCTGCTGGAAACCAGTGACAACAGGAAGTGGCCCATGGTGTTATTTTGCTTCGAATGTTGGATACGCATTGCAGAACGGTCAAAAGGAAACCTCAACAGGTCGGAAGCACGGCTGAAATGTTTGGCTTATCTGCTTTTATTACAAGATATGATTGATTTTACTAATGAGCCCATTTAATCAGGATATTATTTTGATACAGGATTTGAAGCTCAGTTGTATCGATTGCATTCCCCCTCTTTTTATGGAAAGAATATTGAAAGATTGCTATTAACTGCGGAAATGCAGACAGAAAATCGCTTTCGATTCAAGGTTGGCATGCTTTTGTAGAGAATTGAATCCCCATTGCTTCTTGTTACCAACCTTTTATTATAACTATCTAATGATTGCCCCGTGCAGCATTCTTTTAATGTAGGTTTTAGTTGTTTCATAGTCGGATACTAGCATGAACAGAAGATTGGCTGACTGGCAAAGAAAACAAATTTCCCAACATATATCACAGATATTAAACCTGATTCTCTTTCCGGCTGAAGGCAAGGAGTTGGAATACAGGTAGCTTTTTCTGATTGGCTGTGACTAGAAGAGTTCCACAGGAGGTGGCATTTGGGTCTGCTACTTTACAAATTATGCTAATGATCAGGATGAAGGAATTGATGGCTTTGTCGTCAAGTTTGCGGACGATACAAAGATAGGTGGAGCAGCCAGTAGTGTTGAGGAAGCAGGGAGTCTGCAGAAGGACTTTGACAGATTAGGATAATGGGCAAAAAGTAGCAGATGGAATATGGTGTCAGGAAGTATATTGTTACACACTTTGGCAGAACAAATAAAGGCATAGACTAATTGCTAAATGGTGAGTGAATTCAGAAATCAGAGGTGTATAGGAATTTGGGAGTCCTTGTGCAGAATTCCCTAAAGGTTAACTTGCAGGTTGTGTCATTGTAAGTAAAGTAAATGGAATGTTACCATTCATGTCGAGAGGACGAGAATATAAAACCAAGAATGTAACGCTGAGGCTTTGAAAGGCATTTGATCTGTCTATTCTTGGAGTTCTGAGCAGTTTGGGCCCTTTATTTAAGAAAGGATCAGCTGGCTTTGGAGAAGATCCAGTGGAAGTTTATGAAAATGATCCCAGAAATGAAAGTGTGAATGGACAAAGAGCAGTAGATGACTCTGATCTTATACTCGCTGGAGTTTAGAAGAATGAGAGAGGATCTCATTGAAGTCTACCGAATATTGAAAGGTCTAGATAGAGTGGACTTGGAAAGGCTGTTTCCTATAGTGGGGGGTGTAGGGCTAGAGGACATCGGCTCAGGATAGAAGGCTGTCCCTTCAGAACAGAGATTAAGAGGAACTTATTTAGCAAAAGTGTTGAACCTGTAAATTTCATTGCCTCATATGACTGTGGAGGCCAACTCATTGTATGTATTTAAAACAGAGAGTAATAAGCTCTTGATCTGTAATGATGTCAAAGATTACAGGTAGGAGAATGGGCTTGATGGGGGCAATGTACCAGACAGGATCAAATGCTGGAAAAGTCTCGAGGCTCAAATGGCCTAATTCTGCTCCTATGTCTTACGGTCTTAAATAATGTTTCTAGTTTGTCGGGACATGCTTATTTTAACAATGGTAAACAGGCTTTCCTTTGACTTGATCTTAATGGATGTCCATGAATATGTATTTGATCAAAATATAGTGCAATCGGTTGCAATACCAATTTTTTCACTCTACCATTTAAGCCTAAATATCAACAAAACAATACTAAAACCATTAACTAAAAGTTTTGTATACTAACCTCAGTTTTGTTATTAGATTGCTATCTCAGTGAATAGCTTTGTTTTGGACATCCCTTTAATTTGTCCCACTAATATGCAATTCTATTTTGTTGACTGTCATACAAAGATTACAGATGCTAACAAACAGCGGTTTGAGGTTGCACATGAAAATATCAAACCATTTAAAGGCCCTGCAGTGTCAAATCCTAATTACCAAGTTGAACTTAACCAACATCCTGTTGGAATTGTGGTCAGGAGAAAGTCCAGCGGAACCATTTTGTAAGCAATTTCTTTACAAATATGATTAACAATTTTTGGCATAGTCTGTTATTAACACACACGCGACATTTCTTGTCTTTTATTTAGTGCTAATAAAAATTATATTGCATAGTGGTAATAAATTTTATACAAATGTTTCTATGTTATAAAGTTAATCAATCACAGATTCAAAAGTGCAGTGACTCTGGTTTCTTTTACAAAGCTCCACCTATCTGTATGTGTTATCTTCTATATTGTCCCTCATTCATTCTCCACTTACAATTTCTCTGCTCGTACTTCCTTTAACTTTATTTTAAACTCACAGCATTAACCCTCTATGAAGAGCAAAAGCTTCACAGGGTAATGCACACAAAGTGCTAGAGGAACTCAGCAGGTGAAACAGCATTTGTGAAGGGTTTAGACCCAAAACATCAACTATTTATTTCTCTCCATAGATGCTGCCTGACCTGCTAAGTTCCTCCAGCATTTTGTGTGTGTGACTGCATTTCTGGCATCTGCAGAACCTCTTGTTTTTAAAAGTTTTCCAGGCCTTTGTCTTGCATGACTTTTAAATTTGTACCCAACAAATCCCTCCCAATTTAAAACAAACCCATGTCTTGCAAGCTTTTCTCTGAAACAATAATGTTAAATGATATTGTCCTCTCATTAAGACCAAGCACACCCCAAAGTAATCTCCTGTCACTATTCTTCAACGTGGAACATTGTCTTATTCCTCCATAAACAATCTGACAGTTTTCCTTCTTTGCAAAATATACAGCATATCTGCATCACAAGTTAACATGACGGTCATTTAGCAAATACTTCAATTGCAATAATGATGTAAGATAAATGGTAAGATGTATTTTACCAGATTATAAACTCTAAAAGCCGATCATGGAAGATTCTAAAGACAGAAATTTCTTTTAAGTTAATATTTTAGAAGGTTTTAAAAACAGCACGCTTATTTGTAACCTTATCAGCTATGCTGGAGTTGAGGAATGTAAACCATTTCACACAAATTAATATTTACTAATGGTTTAAATGAGGTGCTACACCACAAAGTCTGGAAGGTCCATTAGTTTATATTAATTTCAAAACAGAAATCTTGTTGATATTGGCCCAGGCAGCACAAGGGAAAGATGCATTTTAAATTATCTTTAATGCTGATTTAAAATAAAAGAACATGCAGGAAAACAGCTCTGATTTTAAAAAACTGGCTTTGTTCTTGTATCTAAGTAATCAGCATGACATATTTCCACCAATTATACTTGTTTTTAAAGGCTCTTTAAATGAGCTTGTTTATCTCAGGCACACAGGCATTATGAGAAGGTTTAAAAAACTAATTAGCATACTCAATTGAAACTAATAAAATGTTCAGTATAGTTTTCAGCAATTTCCAGTAATTAAAATGGAGTTTTTCACAAGTGGAAGACTAGACGTTCTAATTAAAATGCTTCTTTTCTGTACTCAATTTATTCTCTGCTGTATTAATAGCACTCATTACCACCCTTAAAAATGTCAATGAACTTTGCACAAAAGAAAGTGAAACAATGTGATCCAATCAGTTGATTAGACAGTTTTTAGAAATTTATTTTTAGTGAATATACAATTAATAGTGAAGTCATTGTGCAAGATCCAAAGGAAAGACTGGAGGACTTTGTGATGACTCCAACATGCCAAATGTAGACTTGCCCAATCTACTGTCCCTAGTTGCTGATTAATACCTTGTAATTTACCTACCACCCCTTTCCCTGTTTAGCACGTTCCCTCAAGATCCAGAATTTCTTTACTCATACCTACGTTAAAACTTAAAGAGCTTTTGTGGCAAACAAGAATGCTGGAGGAACTCAGCAGGCTAGGCCCATCTATGGATAGACATATTGGAATGGGAGTGGCAAGTGGAATTAAAAAGGAGTGGTCACTGGGAGATCCCACTTCTTCTGGCAGACAGAGCGTAGGTGCTTGGCAAAGCGGTCTCCTAATCTATGTCGGGCCTTACCGATTTCCCAAGGCCACACTGGAAGCAGCGGATACAGTACATGACCCCTACAGACTCTAAGGTGACGTGTCGGCTCAGCTGGAAGGACTTGTTTGGGGCCTGAATGGTAGTGAGAGTGGAGGTGAAGGGCAGGTGTAGCCATTGTTCCACTTGCAAGGATAAATGTCAGTAGGGAGATCAGTGGGGAGGGCCGAGTGGACACGGGAGTCCCGTAGGAAGCGATCCCTGTGGAAAGCAGAAAGTGGGCGGGGGATGGGAAGAAGATGTACCTGGTGATGGGATTTCATTGGAGATGGAAGTTGTGGAGAATTATGTGCTGCACGTGGAGGGTGGTGGTGAGACGAGGACAAGAGGAACCCTATCCCTGGTAGGGTGGCGGGAGGATAGGGTGAGAGGAAGATGGAGTCTCCGAGGCGATTGTAGGGATGACTTGCAGTGGACTGAAAAGCTTGAGAATTTACATATTAAGAAAGAGGATGTGCTGGAGTTTTTGGAAAGCATCAAGTTGGATAAGTCACTGGGACCAGATGGGGTGTACCCCAGGCTACTGTGACAAGCGAGGGAGGAGATTGCTGAGCCTCTGGCAATGATCTTTGCATCATCAATGAGGATGGGAGGGGTTCCGGAGGATTGGAGGGTTGCGGATATTGTTCCCTTATTCAAGAAAGGGAGTAGGGATAGCCCAGGAAATTATAGGCCAGTGAGTCTTACTTCAGTGGTTGGTAAGTTGATGGAGAAAATCCTGAGAGGCAGGATTTATGAACATTTGGAGAGGCATAATATGATTAGGAATAATCAGCATAGCTTTGTTAAAGGCAGGTCATGCCTTACAGGCCTGACTGAATTTTTTTTGAGGATGTGACTAAGCACATTGATGAAGGTAAAGCCGTAGATATAGTGTATATGGATTTCAGCAAGGCGTTTGATAAGGTACCCCGTGCAAGGCTTATTGAGAAAGTAAGGAGGCATGGGATCCAAGGGGACATTGCTTTGTGGATCCAGAACTTGCTTGCCCACAGAAGCCAAAGAGTGATTGCAGACGGGTCATATTCTGCATGGAGGCCAGTGACCAGTGGTGTGCCTCAGGGATCTGTTCTGGGACCCCTACTCTTTGTGATTTTTATAAATGACCTGGATGAGGAAGTGGAGCGATGGGTTAGTAAATCTGCTGATGACACAAAGGTCGGGGGTGTTATGGATAGTGTGGAGTATGGGACATTGATAGGATGCAAAACTGGGCTAAGAAGTGGCAGATGGAGTTCAACCCAGATATGTGAGGTGGTTCATTTTGGTAGGTCAAATATGGCAGAACATAGCATTAATGGCAAGACTGTTGGCAGTGTGGAGGATCAGAGGGATCTTGGGGTCCGAGTTCATAGGACACTCAAAGCTGCTACACAGGTTGACTCTGTGTTTAAGAAGGCATATGGTGCATTGGCCTCAATCGTGGGATTGAGTTTAGGAGCTGAGAGGTAATATTGCAGCTATATAGGACCCTGGTCAGACCCCACTTGAAGTACAGTGCTCATTCTGGTCTCCTCACTATAGGAACGACATGGAAACCATAGAAAGGGTGCAGAGGAGATTTACAAGGATGTTGCCTGGTTTGGGGAGCATGCCTTATGAGAATAGGTTGAGTGAACTCGGCCTTTTATTCTTGGAGCAATGAAGGATGAGAGGTGACCTGATAGAGGTGTACAAAATAATGAGAGGCATTGATCATGTGAATAGTCAGAGGCTTTTCCCCAGGGCTAAAATGGCTAGCACGAGAGGGCATAGTTTTAAGGTGCTTGGAAGTAGGTACAGAGGAGATGTCAGGGGTAAGTTTTTTACGCAGAGAGTGGTGAGTGCGTGGAATGGTCTGCTGGCGACTGTGGTGGAGGCGGATACGATAGGGTCTTTTAAGAGACTCCTGGATGGCTACATGGAACTTAGAAAAATAGAGGGCTAAGGGTAAACCCTAGATAGTTCTAAGGTAGGGACATGTTTGGCACATCTTTGTGGGCCAAAGGGCCTGTATTGTGCTGTAGGTTTTCTATGTTTCCATGAGCCAGGAGCTGCCGGTTGTACCTGAGAGAGATGAGATTGCAGGGTGCCTGCCCTCAAATTTGCCTGGTCCATTTCCAACACCTCCCTCCCCTTTCTCGATCTGTCTGTCTCTCTTTCTGGAGACAGCTTATTTACTGATGTCTATTATAAACTCACGGACTCTAACAGCTACCTGGATTATACCTCCTCCCACCCTGTTACTTGTAAAAATGCCATCCTCTTCTTTCAATTCCACCATCTCCGCTGTATCTGCTCTCAGGATGAGGCTTTTCATTCACAAATAGTCCTCCTTCTTCAAAGAGAGGGGCTTCCCTTCCTCAACCATCAACATTGCCCTCAACCGCGTTTCTTCCATCTCACACATGGTTGTTCTCACCCCATCAACCGGCCACTCTATCAAGGATAGGGCTCCTATTGTCTTCAGCTACCACCCCACCATCCTCCTAGTCCAGCACATAATTGCATAATTCTCCGCAATTTCTGCCATCTCCAACGAGATCACACCACCAAGCACATCTGCCAACCCCTCCCCCCACTTCCTTCATCAACGTTGCCTCCAAATTTCATCCTGCTCTCAAACTTAGCTGGTCCATTTCCGACACCTCCCTTCTGTTTCTTGACCTCTCTTTCTGTATCCCTGGAGACAGCTTATCTACTGATGTCTACAACAAACCCACTAACTCTCACAGCTACCTGGACTATACCTCTTCAAACCCCGTTACTAGTAAAAATGCCATCCTCTTCTCTCCAATTCCTCCATCTCTGCCACAACTGCTCTCAGGATGAGGCTTTTCATTCCAGAATGAAGGAGATGTCCTCCTCCTTCAAAGAAAGGGGCTTCCCTTCCTCCACCATCAGCGCTGCCCTCAACCACATCTCTTTCATTTCGTGCATGACTGCCCTCGTCCCATCCTCCCGCCACCCCACCAGGGATATGGCTCCTCTTGTCCTCACCTGCCACCCCACCAGCCTCTGCATCCAGCAAATAATTCTTCAGAACTTCTGCCATCTCCAATTAGATTCCAGCACCAAGCACATCTTTCCCTCCCCCCCCCCAACTATCTGCTTTCTGTAGGGATCGCTCCCTGTGCATCTCCCTTGTCCATTTGTCCCTCCCCACTGATCTCCTTCCTGACAATTATCCATGCAAGCAGAACAAGTGCTACATCTGCCCCTGCAGCTCCTCCCTCACTACCATTCAGGGCCCCAAACAGTCCTTCCAGATGAGGTGACACTTCACCTATGAGCTTGTTGGGGTCATTTATTGTATCCGGTGCTCCCAGTGTGACCTCCTGAATTTCAGTGAGACCCAACATCAATTGGGAGACCGCATGACTGAGCACCTATGCTCAGTCCACCAGAAGAAGCAGTATTTCCCAGTGGCCACCCATTTTTAATTTCACCTCCCATTCCCATTCTGATATGCCTATCCGTGGCCTCCTCTACTGTTGCGAGGTGGCCACACTCAGGTTGGAGGAGCAACACCTTGTATTCCGCCTGTGTAGCCTCCGACCTGATGACAGTCAATCTCTTGAACTTTTGGTAATTTCACCAGTCCCCATATCTTTTTCCCTCTCTCACGTTATCTCGTTGCCCACCCATCACCTCCCTCTGCTGCTCCTCTCCTCTCTTCTTTCTTCCATGGCCTTCTATTCTATCAGACTCCCCCTTCTCCAGCCTTGTATCTCTTTCACCAATCAACTTCCCATCTCTTTACTTCATCCCTCCTCCTGGTTTCACCTATCACTCTCTCTCTCTCTCCCCCCCCCCCCCCCATTTAAAATCTACTTCTCATCTTTCTTTTTCTCTCATCCTGCTGAAGGATCTGGCCCTGAAACATTGTAAGCAAGCCACTAATAAAGAGGATACCAAAAGTTTCTCAGATATATAAACAGTAAAAGAGAAGCGAGAGTAGATATTGGATCAGTGGAAAATGATGCTGGAAAGGTAGTAATGGGGAAAAGGAAATGGCGGAGGAACTGAATAAGTATTTTGCATCAGTCTGCACAGTGGAAAAAAACTAGCAGTATGGTGGAAGTTTAATGTGTCAAGGTCATGAAGTGTGTGAAGTTATCAAACTAGACTGAAGGTTCTTGGGAAACTGAAAGGTCAGAAGGTAGATAAGTCACCTGGACCAGATGGTGTACACCACAGAGTTCTGAAAGTGATGGCTGCAGAGATTGCAGAGACATTAGTAAATGACCTTTCAAGAATCGATTGCTTCTGACATTGTTCTAGATGAAAGGAAAATTACAAATATCACTCCACTTTTCAAGAAGGGAGAGAGACAGAAGAAAGGAAATTATAGGCCAGTTAGTCTGACCTAAGTGATTGGGAAGATATTGGAGTTGATTGTTCAGGATGTGGTTTTGGAGTAGTTGAACACTCATGATAAAATAGCCCATAGTTAGCATGGTTTCCTCAAAGGAAAATCTTGCCTGGCAAATGTGTTGGAATTCTTTGAAGAAATATACAAGCAGTATAGACAAAGGAGAATTGGTTGATGTTGAAGGCCTTTGACAAGATGTCACAATGAGACTGCTTAAGAAGTTAAAACCCCATGGTATTACAGGGAAGATACTAGCATGGATAAAGCAGTGGCTGAATGGCAGGAAGCAAAGAGTGGGAGCCTTTTTTGTTGGCTGTGGGTGAATAGTGATGTTCCACGGGTCTATCTTGGGACCGCTTCTTTTTATGATCTATATCAATGACTTGGATGACAATCTTATGGAGGTAGAGAGGCTAAAGAAAGACTTAGTCAGATTAAGAGAAAAGGCAAAGAAGTGGCAGACAGAATACTAAGTTGGGATGTGTTTGGTCACGCACTTTGGTAGAAGAAATACAAGGGTAGATTATTTTCTGAATGAAGAGAAAATTCAAACATCTGAAGTGCAAAGGAACTTGGGAGTCCTTGTGCATGATACCTTGAAGGTTAATTTGCAGTCAGTGGTGAGGAAGGCAAATGCAATGTTAGCATTCATTTCAAGAGGACTAGAATATGAAAGCAATGTTGGAATGTTGAAGCACTCGTGAGGCCTCACTGGAGTGTTGTGAGCAGTTTTGGGCTCCTTATCTAATAAAGGATGTGCTGGTATTGGAGAGGGTTCAATGGACGTTCATGAAAATGATTCTGGGATTAAAAGACTTGTCATATGAGGAGCATTTGACGGCTCTGGGCCTCTGCTCACTGGAATTCAGAAGAATGAGGGTGCCCTCATTGAAACCTATTGGACATTGAAAGGCCTTGATAGAGTGGATGTGGAAAGGATGTTTCTTATGGTGGGGAAGTCTATGACCAGAGGACACAGCCTCAGAATAGAAAGGCATCCTTTTAGAATGGAGATGTGGATGAATTTCTTTAGCCAGAGAATGGTGAATTTGTGGCCACAGATAGCTGTGGAGGCCAACTCATCAGGTATATTTAAGGCAAAGGTGGATGGATTTTTGATTAGTCAGGGCATGAAGTGCTATGGGGAGAGGGCAGGAGGTTTGGGCTGAGAGAAAAAATTGGATCAGGCATGATGAAATGTTGGAGCAGACTCAATGGACCAAATGGCGTAATTCTGTTCCTATCTCTTATGGTCTATGATCTTATCTGGCTTTAGTCAATGAGCCCTTCAGTATGTTCTTTCTGAAAGCTGCTGTGACATTCTCCCTGATTATTGATGCAACTCCTCCAACTTTTTTTACATCACTCTATCTCGTCTGAAACATCAAGCTTTTGGAACTTAGACTGCTTGTCTTGTCCTACTGTCATCCAAGTCTCTGTAATGGCCACAGCATTATTGCTGGATTCCCTGAGCCAGACTCCGTGACCTGGCATATTCATATCCTCCTCTAACATGCTTTAGCCCATCAGTCCCACTGAGCTCATTACCCTGACCCTGCTTGTCTTTCCCATCAGGCTTACTTAGCCTAATGCCTACCTTCCCTTCATCTCTCCACCTGTTACCTGTTGCTTTGGTTCCCACCTCCCTCCTCACCCCATTGCCATGCTAGTTGAAGTCCTCCCAAATAGTACTTGCGATTCACCCTGCAAGGACATTGCTGCCCCTCCGGTACACGTGCACTTAGTCCTTCTTGTACAGGTCCCACCTGACCTGGAAGTGAGACTAATTCCAATGATCCAGGTTCCCGAAGCCCTCCCTTCTCCACCAGCTTCATAGTCTCGCATTTAATTGTCTATGTTAATGTTTCTTGCTTTGCCTTGATCTATGATTTAGATTAATTTAGTGTTGCCATTAATATAAAAGGTACCAATTAGTTTTATTACCTACAGCACAAGTCTCAGTAACACAATGAAAATATCAGAAATGTCTGTCAAACCTTTTATGACCTTTGTACAAATGATCAAGGAGCACTATTTAACCCCTAATTCTGTTGTATTTATGAAAGGACATATAATAAGATAAATAATGTTAAATGAGCATATGCATGTAGATATTGGATTTCTCAATAATCATGTTATGTTCTGAACATTTCAATTATCTTTGAATTCAATTATTTTACCCAGTGTGAGGTATAACATCATGTAAATATATTTACATTACTAATTCAAAAGCATTTAGCCTCATCAGTTGGAAACAACCTTTGTTTTTTCATTTTTATATGAATCTGATGATTAACTGAAACCACAGGGTGCAAAAGTAAAGTGAATTTTCTACTAACTTAAATAATTTGTTCCACATCGTGCTGTTCAGGTTGCTTCAGGTAGCACATCATGTAGGGTGAAGAATAATGATACTTTTTTTCTATAGGTTCGATACTTCATTCGGGCCCATACAGTTTGCTGATCAGTATTTACAAATAACTGCTAAACTTCCCAGTCACAACATCTATGGACTAGGAGAACACGTTCATAAACGGTTTCGGCATGACACTAATTGGAAGATCTGGCCCATCTTCTCCAGAGATGCATTTCCTAATGGGGTATGAAAGCATGATGCATGTCAGTTCATTTTATGTGATGTCATCAGGGAGTTCCGCCTGTCCCTTAAAAAGAAACTGTATAATGATTTTTCTTCTAATAGAACAATTTATTAGTTCCACTGCAAAGGATGTTCAAAATTTAGCTGAGGTGATGTAATGTGAAAAATTCTTCTACACCCTCATTAATAGAGGTCACTGAATAAGAAGGTCATGAGATCAAACCCCACTTTGCATAACATGGCTGAATGGTTCAGTGCAGGATTGGACCATTTTGCATTTTTGGAGATGCCATCCTTTTGCTTTTGAGGTGCTGAACTGAGGCAGAGTGCGCTCTTCCAAACTGGCCATAAATAAATCTCATGGAATTATTCAAAGAAAATCACAGTTTCCTTGAACAGCATTTATCTTTCAACAGCACTGCTAAAGTAGATGTGCTTATCATTTAATTATTGCCCCTTCAATCTTATTGTAAGCAAATTGGCTGCTGCAGTACATAATCCTATGTTATAATAGTGACTAATCTTCAAGAGTGATTCATTGGCTGGTAAAAATACTCAGAACATCCTGAAATGCCAATTACCACATTATAAATGTCTTGCTTTTCTTCCATTGCAGAATATATGCCACATATTTCAACTTGAAAATGCATTAAATAGAATAGGTAGTTAGTAATCAAACTTGTTCCTCGGTAAGAAGTGATTAATGGATAAATGGAACATGGATAACTTAGTGTATTTTAAAAAAACTGTCCAAGGTAAACTTCATTGTTCCTTCTTACAGTCATCATATTGACAATTGTATTCTCTGTTTTATTTTCTTATGACTGTGCCTCACATTGATGTATAATAAAAGAAGTAGGAATGCTTCTTCAGTGCTTCCTTAAGAGATAATTCAATAAGCATGATCTGAAGCAAGAAAAAGGAAAATTGAGCTGGAAAGTTTTGCATACACGGTGTGTTTGTGTGGGGAGGGGGAAGAAATTAGATGCCAAGCAGAAGATACTGAGAGGTATGATCAAAAGCTTAGCTAAAGGCATAGAGGACAAGATCTGGAACTGTAGTACGTGATTTTTCTAAAATTAAGAGAGCCGAAGAGATGCTTGTAAACTTCATTTTTTCTTTTAACGAGGCATGCACATATGATATAGTGGCGGAATGACGTATGCCATTTACATATGTTTACCTATAACCCATAATGAATTATTTAAATAACAAAGAATGCTTAATCAAACAATATATTTATAATAGTGCTCAAATATTATTGAAATACTAAATACACAATAAGAAGTGTGCAAGTTACTGAAGGACTTTGTCCTGTCCTTACTGCTCCTGCACAAACCTGGGTACATGAGTAAAAACTTTCCTTATAGTGTGAGCTGTCTTGGAAAATAGGCAAAATAAAAGATTAGACGTGGGAGGAGAAGGGGGTGAGGAAATGTAGATTGAAGCTATTGTTAGGGATTCATATGTACAGTAAGTTGTTTGTAAAACCTGCAGTTAAACCAACTGTATGTGTGATGTCTGCACTTTGGTAAGAAAACACTTCCTGAAGCCCACTGGAATCACACTGCACCTCTACTTAAGTAGTACAGGATGGTTTTTAACTTATAGCAGACTGGCTTTAACTGAGCATAATTCATCACAGTTTTGGTCCTTTTAACAGCATGATTAGTCATGCTGCTGTCACATTACTTTGCAAGCATTGGAAACAAAGGCATTGGGTAAATTTCACATTGGCATCCTTAGAAACGATCAAATTTGTTTCATTGGATTTTTAAAAGAGATTTAAGAAGACAATTAGCAGAAAGGATTATCTAACAAATTGGAGAGCATGTAACCAAGGTCATTGAATGCACAGCTACTGGTGCTGTGAAATTTGTTGTAATTCTCCCATTATTATGAATGCAATCCAATTTCTAAACACAACTCAATTCCTAGGAAGAATCTTCTTATTGGTAGAAATGGTTCCTTATATTGTTCATAAGAAAATAGATTGGAATATTGCTCAACTATAACTGTTCCTAATCTCTCACTTGTATTCTGCTTGATATCCATGCTGCTCTTGCAAAGGTTTTGTGGTCCTTTTTATGATAGGAAAGTTGCACTGAGAATATAAATTGTTGTTTAGCTCACTGCTTTAAACACTCTAAAATATAGCTGCCGGAGGGCCTGTGAGCTGTTGTCAAGATTAAACTGAAATTGATACAATAAACGTGTGATATAAATTCTCTCAAGATAGTAAAACAGCTTTTCTTTAACAGGGGATGCACAATCTCTACGGACACCACACTTTCTTCATGTGTCTGGAAGGGGAGAGTGGATTAGCCTTTGGTGTGTTTTTGCTGAATAGCAATGCTATGGGTAAGCGTTTCACAATAACAATGGCAAAATAGTAAATTAAACAGTGACTTTTATTTTCTCATTTTCTCTGGGTGGGAGCTCTGTGAACAGTAACTTGAAAGAATGGTGGTTGAGTAAACTTTGCCAGCAAAATCTGAGTGCTATTTTTTAGCATTGGACAGCATTTTGGGTTTGAAATGGCATCTGAAGGGTACATTTGTAGCGTGTTATTCTAGTTTAATTATTGAGAAGTAGGGGCATGCAAATAGTATGGGCTTGTGACATCAATCCTCATGCAATACTTGCAGTGCTAAATTAGGTTTCAACAGTGCAGCTAATGTCATGTGTTAATCTCAATCTACTAAACATGTGTTCAATGGCAGAAAGGGCTCCCTCTAATAATATTTAAAAGTATTATCAATTACTTATTGCTTAGAAGTTGATTAATCTGCTATGAGCATTATCTGCACTGTGTGGTTCTTCCAGTTTTCTTAGGTGTTTGCAAATTCTAGCCATTATAGATTTTGCTTTAACTTTAAATCTTCTATAATAACCAGTTATCCCCAGCCTTGGAGAGAGAGTGGAGGAGTAGATGGTTGTCAGCTAAAAGTGACCTGTACTGATGTTCCTCATTAAGTTATTCCGCCATATCTTTTCTCATGAGGAGCATTGCGTGCGGCTCCATAGTTTATCAGGGAAATCCTTTTGAAGAACCACTTTGCTATAGCCTCAGCTCTTTCGCCATAGCTAGCTTAATGCAACTGATGTAATAATGTGTCATTATCCTTCATAAATCTGCTTCCTTCTAGTAAGAACCAGTAGAAATGTGCAACAAATCCCAATTTGTGGTCCACAAATAGGATAGCATAGAAATTCTCCATTCAGCCCTCAGCTCTATTTCAAGAGAGCAGCAGCTGGAGTGAGCACACATTGAAGTGGTATGGATTGACCAGCCCCTTGTGATTTGGCAAACATGTATCAGCTTATCCAGAAATGGTCTTTTAGACACTTCTGTACATTGGGTCCCCATCTTTGCTGAAGTACTGATAATACATGCAGGCCATGAAATGGAGCCATAGTGTGGCACAGTAGCGTAGTGATTAGCACATCATTTTACAGTGCCAGCGATAACCGATCAAAGTCAATTTCAGCTGTTGCCTGTAAGGAGTTTGTATGTTCTCCCTGTGACCGTGTGGGTTTCCTCCAGGTGTTCTGGTTTACTCCCACATTCCAAAGCTGTGTAGTTAGGGTTACTGGGCTGTGGGCATGCTATGCTGGCGGCAAAGCCTTGTGACACTTGTGGGCCTCCTCCAGCACAATTCTATCTGACGTCACTGTGTTTTGATGTACATGTGATGAATAAAATTAATCTTTCAATCTTGAATAAGAATGCTTAATCAAATAATATGCTTGCATTATTATTCAAATATTACTGAAATATTAAATGCAAGCACTCCTCCCTAGCTATAAACTCTAACACAATATAGAATGCATCTCAACTTGTATAGATATTCTTACAAAGTACACTATATAATAAAACTACGATATAGACATCCACAGCAGAGTAAATTGTAAATAGTCCCATTCAGGCCTAAAGATTTAATGCCTGTGGAGGATTTTTTTCTTCTTGTTTGTGAGATAACATCTTTCCTGACAAGAGAGGTCACTTTGCTTGGCAGGTGAGACTTGTGGCTGTGAAAACAATCTCAGGTTGTAAGTGGCTGTAGGAGTTGACTCTGAGACTATAGGAAGTGGGTTCTGACATCTCTATGGGCCTTCCTTTCTTTTCTCTTTTCCCTCTGGATCTACTTCAATCCTTGCTTCTCTCCTGGTCCTGGCTTCTTTCTCTCTTTTTATCTCGCTGATTCCATCGCACTCCCTTTCCTTTCCTTATTGTTGGTTCACTCATGAACTCTATCTCACTCATGGTCCCAATCCTGCTCATGCTCTTCTTACCACTTTTATTCTTTTACAGATTCCTTCTCTCTTTCTTTCTCTCTATCCCTTCTCTCCTTTTTCAACTTTTTTGGGGTTTTTTCTTTTTCTCACCTTCCTTTTTCTTCTAATTTCTTGTGAGTATCTCTGAATTTGTTAATTTCTCAAGAAATTCAGTCTTGTTTATTCCATTTCTATAGCACTTATGTCACCCTCCTCTTTCTTTTCCTTTTTCTTCTTTCTAGGATGTGCATCTTGATCTTGGGAAGGTGTATTTAGTTCACTGGAGTATTCTCATATTAATCCATCGGTAGCTCCCTTTACAATCTGATCTCTTCTGTTGGTTTCCTCAATCTGGAGCATTATCTAATGAATCCTCTGTTTTCATATCTACACTGACTCCTTTCATTTTGGCCTTCCATTCATCCAGCTGGGCTTTAGTCTTTGCATCTACTTTTACAAGCAGCTTTCTGTTCCCACTTGAAGTTCATGCAGTGACCTTAATGCACACGGAGTAGATCCTGGTTGTTTTTACTCACAAAAACCAATGCTTGCAATTTATCTGAGGCTCCTTTTGAACTCCAGCTTAAAATGAAGCCATATTTTGCAAGTAACTGCCTGATTAACATAACAGAAGGTTTATCAGAAGCTTTCTCAGACATGTTGTGTACAAAAACTGTTGTAGTTGGACCACTGCTTTTGTCACTTTCATAAATCCTCTGAGCAGCATGGTCATCCTTTGTTCAATATGCCTTCCAACCAGAGGCACAGAGGTTGGCACCAACACCTGTTTACCTTCTGTTGGGCAATGGTTCACTTTCTTCAGATCACCTTCAATGATCACTGAATTTGGACATCCTGGTCCCTCTGTTTCCCAATCTTCCCTGTGGCCTGCCATTTATTGTGAATGCTCTATACTTAACAGTCCTCACCTTGCACTTAATCAGGATTAAATTTCATCTACCATTGCTTCACCCATTTTTCTTAATGATTAATTGCATTCTGTAATCCAAAACTGTCTTCTCTATCAATAAAAGCTGTTTCACATACTCTACAAATGCCTACTTTTCAAATAGATTAATTCCCTCTCTTTCTCTGATCGTTTTCCCAATAACATCCCTGCCATTGATTTTAGATGAAAGGTCTATCATTACCAAGCTGCCCTTCTTGAATCAGGTACCACCTTTCCTGCCCTCCATTCATCTGATTACTCACCTATGTCTCCCATAACAGCTTGAATTGCATCTCATGAAGCCTTGGAGAGTTATCATCTTTAACCAGGTGAAAAGTATTAATGCTAATACCACCTTTTTAATATTAATGTGCTTTAGAATTTTACTGTCTTCTTTGGCTCTCTCAGCGATTGCTACTTTGTTTTCTCATGAGCCGCACTGATGCCCTTGTTACCCTCTTGCATATATACATAAAAAAGCTTTGGGAGTTTTCTTAATGCTGCCTGACAGCCATTTCATCTCTCTTTTAAGCATCTCCCAATACATTTTATATTCCTGAAAGGCCTCCCCTGATGTCAATCATCTACATTTGCCATATGGTACTTTTATTATCCAGCTCTTGATATCCCTTGAAATCTTGCTGACATTTCCTTTCACCCTCATGGGAATACTCCCCACTTCATGTTTGAACGCTTCCCATGTGCAAAGCGGTAGACTCCCCTCCAATAGCTGCAACCACTATACTTTTATGAAGTCCTGTCATGTGATATTGAAATCAGCTCCTCCCAATTCAGGACTTAATTTCCAGACTTTCATATTGTTACGTACCCCGTAACTGGGTGTCTTACCAGCAAAGATAGAAGTATCCGTTGGAGTCTGGTACTATTTTCAAAACAGTGTTTATTAGTAAAATATACAAATCAATATCAACAATGCAAATATACAGATAATACACATTAGCAATACTAAACCTAAAAGTGTGGGTATAATAATAATCAATAATAAACAAGCTCTATCGATGCCTAGGGGATAATGAATTGTCATATGTGAATATAAAGTTCAGTTCAGTTCAGTTCATACAGGCTGAGGTAGTTGTTGATCGATGTGTTGTAATTGTTGGAGAGAGAGAGAGCGAGAGAGAGAGAGAGAGCAAACAGTGACAGCCAGTCAAACCTTCCTTTACGTTCTTGATCCGTCGATGTGTTGTTGTGGCCATTCAGGTATGACCCCTCTCGCCTTTAGCTAGACCGTTCTTCTATGGTGGACTTGTCACCCAGGCAAGGGTGGACACACACACAAGCCCCCCACCGGCCTCGCTATAAACACTGTGAGTTAAAATTTACCGATCCTTCGTTCGGTCTCCGATGCCCCACACCTTCTTGTGGGTTCCAACACTTAAGCAGTGCTCACTAGTGTGTCTCCTGGTGTGTCTGAGGGGTGTCTTCCCAGACCTCACTTTTATCCCTACTCACGGGGTCTCAGGTGTCAATCAGTTTTGAATGGCTTAGTCCATCAAACCAGCCCACTCCGGCCTTCACTGAGGAATTTTAATGAACAGAATAGTACCAAGTAAACAATCCTTCTCCGAAGCCATAAGTCTTTCAGGAGTCATAATATGGTGGAACAACAAGTCTCTTTCTCCATGTGTTATCTCTCCCTTATCTGAAGCAAATGTTCCAGTCCCAGTATGTTTATGTTCCATCTCTTTCTCTCTCATTAGCAGCCTGGCAACAGTAACGGTTTGTAATTCTCCCAGGGGAGGGGGACATGGGCAACTCTGCACCCTTTTGCCCATCCGAACTGTTCATCCTTCGTAACACCCCCGTCCTTCTAGGAATTTTCACCAAGGGGGAAAATTAAGTAATACTGCGTTTTACAGGATTACAGAGTTTAGCAAAAATACAGAAGTGTTTTTAACTACAAAGCAATACAGATATACATTCAACTTAGCATCTAGATAAGCAGTCAGCGATTACATTGTCACTCCCTTTAATATGTCGTATCTGAATATCAAACTCTTGTAGCATCAGACTCCAATTTAATAACCGCCTATTTTTTTTCTTTTCATCAGCAAAAAAAAACTAAAGGGTTGTGATCTTAGCTTAAGTGTATATTACAAAATGTGAACCAATACATATGTGATTATAATATAGTACATTACAGAAGTTTGTGCAAATACTAAACTCTATTTTACTTTTAAACTTAACAGTCAATCTTCCATGGTGTTGTCTTTATTATTTTTCACATGCTTTGTCAAAATCCCTCAAAACCAGATCCTGCGACATTTGTCAACCTTTGCCCCTTTTCCACTTAACTCTCATGTGGTTAGCTTGTTCACCAGTGTGGAATAGGCTTTCACATACTCCTTTCATAGGAGTTATCTTATCAGCAATGTTTTTCAAACTTAGCCCATTTTCTGAACTTCCACACAATTCTTTATTTTTAAGTAAGTCATTAATTTTATCTTAAGGACCCTTCATTCTATTAGTTTTCAGTTTAACATCTGCAAGTGATCCCTCTTTGTCAAAACAACATTTCTGGTTCTGTTTCTCCAAATCACCTCCTTTAATAACATCAGCGAGTTGTTTACCTTTAAGTTCCAAAACAAACTGTAATTGATTCGCAGGCACCTTGTTAACAAGCCATTGTTCCTTCAGCCTAGTTACTGCTTCTAAAACCAATTCAGACTTTAAATTTTCTTTATTCAATCTAGGAACTACACTTTTCCCTTCTCCTTCAATAATATTCACATCACCAGCTTTCATCTCCTCACTAACTTTCAACACACCTTCTAACACAAACAACTGAGAATTCTCACTTTCCACTGGTACCAAGGTTAACCCTTTCTTCACTGAACCAAGTCCATCTGACCCAAAAGAACTGCATTCCTTTTCAACTAAATCAGATACTTCAGACTTTTCCTGAGTTTCAATACTAGGTTCAGTACCCTGTGCATCCACATCTTGAACACACTCAAACGGGACATCTACCTCTTCCAGGCTTTCCATACCAGTCCCTTTTCCAACTTCTAAGTTCCCTTGATCCTCGCAGTTACTCTCTGGGCAACTCCCATCCGGAGTAAACTCAACCCTGAGGGTTAAAACAACTTCATCTGCTAACCCAGCAGACTCCTTCAAGGTAGCGGCATCCTTTTCTTCTAGGACTGCCCTTATATCATTATCGGGAACACATTTAAATTTTTCAACTTCAAACTGCTCTGTCAAGCCAGGCAGATCATCTGTGTCCAACCCTGGACCTTTTGACCTTTTAACTGCCTTATCTGTTTCTCATCTTCACTCTGTGCCTCCATAAATTCTCTCTTGGCTAAGGGTAGGTCTACCTCCTCTCCTTTATTCTCTTTCACCTCCCTATTCTCCACTTTACCATCCCCTAACCCATCCTTTGTAACAATATCCCTTTTAACAATTACTTTAACTTAATAGTTATGATCTCTGTCTCAGAACACTGGCACACCTCAGGAGTGTGTGCTTAGCCCACTGCCCTACTCTCTATATACCCATGTCTGTGTGGCTAGGCATAGCTCAAATACCATCTATAAATTTTCTGATGATACAACCGTTGTTGGTAGAATCTCAGATGGTGACAAGAGGGTGTACAGGAGTGAGATATGCCAACTAGTGGAATGGTGCCGCAGCAATGACCTGGCACTCAATGTCAGTAAGACAAAAAAGCTGATTGTGGTCTTCTGGAAGGGTAAGATAAAGGAGCACATACTCATCCTCATAGAGGGATCAGAAGTGGAGAGATTGAGCAATTTCAAGTTCTTGGGTGTCAAGATCTCTGAGGATCTAACCTGGTTCCAGCAAATCGATGTAGTTATAAAGAAGGCAAGATAGTAGCTATACTTTATTAGGAGTTTGAAGAGATTTGGTATGTCAACAAATACACTCAAAAACTTCTATAGATGTACCGTGGGGAGCATTCTGACAGGTTGCGTCATTGTCTGCCTGGTGGGGGGGGGGGGGGGGGGGGGGTTGCTACTGCACAGGACCGAAAGAAGCTGCAGATGTTTGTAAATCTAGTCAGCTCCATCTTGGGTACTAGCCTACAAAGTACCCAGGATATCTTCAGGGAGTGGTGTGTCAGAAAACAGCATCCATTATGAAGGACCTCCAGTACCCAGGGCATGCCATTTTCCTCACTGTTACCATTACCAGAAGCCTGAAGGCACACACTCAGTGATTCAGGAACAGCATCTTCCCTTCTGCCATCCGATTCCTAAATGGATGTTGAAACTTTGGACACTACCTCACTTTTTTTAATATATAGTATTTCTGTTTTTTGCATGATTTTTAATCTAGTCAATATATGTATACTGTATAAAGTATACTGAATAAAATTTACTTATTATTTTATTTTGTTTTCTTCTATATTATGTATTGCATTGAACTGCTGCTACTAAGTTAACAAATTTTGTGTCACGTGCTGGTGATAATAAAACTGATTCTGATTCTGAAATGTTATCCCACTGATACTCCAACCACTGTTATATTCCCAGAGGCTAGCTTCAATTATGACTGCTTCACTGTTTGTACTATCTGGCTCAAAACACTCTGCTGGATGCACCAAATGTCAGTCTGAACTATGCAGCAATATACGTGGGGTGTGGGGTATTATGTAAATGTTTTTTTTTTCAGGAGATACCAAGGAAGATCTTAGAATGTTACATATTTGATGCAGTGTATAAAGATATTTGCAAGGCCTCTGATAAACTGAATGAGAAAGTTAAGCTTTAGTACTGACAAAAATGGGTAAAGGTTTACTTAAATTTTTGTCTCTAAAAAATAAATTTACTAGGGCTCTTTGGTGTTCAGAGTATATTATTGGACATGATCATTGTCACTATACTTTTAAAAAGTTTGCAGAGAATTGTTAAAGACAAGTAAGACACCATGTTAAACTTCTCTGGAGAAGAGAACAGGTCACAAGTTAGTATATTTTCACAAAAAAATGGAAGATAATCGACATTGATTCCTGAACATTGTTTTGTTCAAACTAATCCCTGCCTGCTGATCAGCCTGATTGACAGTTTTAACTCAAATTATCCAGAGAATGGTTTGGAGGAGGGCTCAGCCGAGATTCAGATTCATTTATTTTTCGTATGTACATTGAGAAATAGAGTGAAATATATCATTTGCATCGATGACCAACATTGGATGCTCTTGCAAGTGTCACCACAAATTCTGATTCCAACAAGCATAGCAGAAGCATCATGTTCAGCAGGGTAACAACATCAACAAAAGCAACAAAACAACAGTACTTCTTCAGCTTTCCATAGAAGAATCCTGCCAAAATTTTGTAAATAAATATCCTGGCTCATACTGGCATCTTGATATACTTATCGCTGATCACTTCATAAGCACACTGTTGCCCTTTATTTCAGTCTAGTTTTGACTAAGGAGCAAAGGGTTAATAGTGTGGTTGCCAAATAAATACTAAATCACACAATATTGTTCCATTCCATGAAATGACCCAAGTTTGGAAATAATTGCAGGTTTTAGAGTCGTGTACCTTTTTCTTTTCAGATTGCAATCCATGTATATCCACTTGTAAGCCAAGATAAACCATTTCATGTTGCACAAGACCGCACTTATTTCTCTTTAAAGTCTCATTATGCTCGTGTAATTGCTGAGTATCTCTCCTAGGATTTCAAGATTTTCTTCCTCAGTGCATGTAGTAATCAGAGCGTCATCCTGATTACACAAGCAGTGATTTATTCCTTATTAAAGCTTGTCAAGAGTGGCTTGGAAAAGTTCAGAGGACGATTTAACACCATATGGGAGAAAGTTGCGGGAATAAATTCCCTTTTGCTTGTTGATGGTTAAAAATTGTTGGCTGTCTTAATTGATGTTTAGTTGTGCATACACATGAGACAATGTAATAGCATTACTCCAGCTAGCTCAGCAGAGGTATCTTGTGTTATTGGTGATGGGCTTTGTTAGGTATTAACTGCTTCATTGAGTGTGATCTTGTGGAATTAGTAACACACACAAAATGCTGGGGGAACTCAGCAGGCCAGGCAGCATCCATGGAAAAGAGTAAAGAGTTGATGTTTTGGGCTGAGGCACTTCATCTATTCTCTTCTGGAGCTACCACCATCGTCATTAACCCATCACTGTGGTTTGTCTTCAGCAGACCTCCCTCCTCCTGAAGTGTATTTGATTCCTGTTTGATCTCTGCTTTCAATGCTTAGGGATTAGATTGCAGCATTCAATCATCAGGTTTCTCACCTGGTTTAATTGGAGGTGCAGCTTGTGGCTGAAATTGCATCACTGGAATCATTAAATAGGTTGCATACTTTATGTAGTAGGCTATTGAGACATGATTTTGCAATCTGTTAAAGGGATACAGTTTTTGAATTCAGTTTTGGTTGTTGTATCAGTTTTTCTCTATCAGGATAGGTGTATTATATCATTTTGTTGATGTAATTGATAGAGCCATACATGATTTGTTGCATTTCACTAAGCATTCCATTTGTTCTGTTTGAAAAACTTACCCCTGAATACATCTTCAACTAGTGTGGAAATACCCTGCGAAATTCTGTAAATAAATATCCTGGTTCATCAGAGAGCAGTCTGCAACAGTTTTTATCTTCAGCTTGCTATATTTGTTGTGATCATAAACTTTACCTGAGAATCCTAATTACCATGCTTGCCATTTTTTTCTTCTTTCTTGTCAACTCCAGTGCAGAGAAGTTTAACATGAACATCTGACCTCGCCTTCACTTTGGGTTGTGTCTTGTAAACTGATACAAAATGACCCTCTTGCTGGCATCTATAGCAGATGGCTCTTTTGAATTTACATCACTGTTCTGGGTAGCTGCCAACGCAACAACTTCATCTGAATATTTTTTTCTCTCTTAGGCTTCAAGTAGATTTGGTACTTTGCACTGTAGATTCATAATTATGTACAGCACAATCTGTTTGGAATGAATGAAATTCTCTTATATTTAACATCACCATTTCTGTCAAAGTTGTTGTTTGACAAGCCTTTTCAAAGTTACTTCTGATTCACTGAGTGACTTTAATTGAATCCTTCTAGCTGTCAATACACAAGCTATCTCTCAGAGATCTGTTAACAAACTCAGATTTGCAATATAATGAAAAGCTCTTCAATGCTGGCCTGTAATCACTGATTAACTTGACATACCTTTGCTTTAGTGTTCTGACCTGAGGCCAGTAATAAATTATCCATCTACTAATGGCACTATTTTGCAATAAGGAAGGCAGGGTTTATTTGACCACCATAAGTTTAATGGTATGCCTGGTAAGTAGCGATAAGGCTTTCTGCATGATGTTCCAGGCAGTTTCTTGTGTTGTATGAGAATCACCAGGATAAAAGTTGGTAGTTTCCAAGAGGTAGTTTCATTGTAGCAAAGAAAACATAGAATATTTGGATATTGAGTGAATGTTGCTGTGCCTTTTGGATAAAGGATGAGGGAGCATGATTTCATTTAAATTGAAAGTTACTTTCCCTTTCAGCATCCATTTTTATGCATAATGTGCACTGGAGCTCTCCTTAGCCTTTCTATCTGCATATACAGCAATCAATGGCACTCTTTTAGAGCAAAGGACCTAATAAGCTGGATGCATAATTTATACCTCTTTGTAGACACATGAGACTTCAATAATGGAAACTGAAGCAAAAAAAACTGCTGGAGGAACTCGATATATTTGGCACTATCTGAGGGGGAGGACGCAAAAGAAATCATTCAGTGTGAAGTGATACACTTTGGAACTTCGAACATGAAGGCAGAGTACAAGGTTAATGGACACATTTTTAACAGTGTGTAGGAACAGGTATATTAGAATCTTTGGATCCCTCAAAGTTGCAGCGCAAGTTGATAGGGTGATTGAATAGGCATATGGTAAGTTGGCCATCATTAGTCAGGTCAAAGTTCAAGAGCTGTGAGGTAATGTTGAGCTCCATAATAACCCTTGTTATACCACACCTCAAACACTGTGTTCCGTTCTGTCCGAACTCATTATAGGAAGGATATGTAAGCTTTAGTTAGGATGCAGGAGAGATTACCAGGATGCTTCCTGAAATAAAAATCATGTTTTATGAGGAAAGATTGATTGACTAGGGCTTTTCTCTTTGAAGTAAAGGAGGATAAGAGGCAACTTGACAGTGGTGTATAAGATTATGAGGGGCATAGATAGAGTGGACATCCGGCCCCTTTTTCATAGGGCAGCAATGACCGGAATCAGAGGATGTCTGGACATCTGTTTAAGGTGAGTGGAGGAAGGAGAGGTCAGAGGTAGGTTTTGTTCTGTTTTTCACAGTATGTTGGGTGCCTGGAACATTGCTAGGCATAGTTGTAGTGGTTGATGCAATGGGAACATATAAACAACTCTTAGAAAGGCACATGGATGTAAGACGAATGTTAGGCTGTATTGAAGAGAAAGTTTCGATTGATCTTAAGTTAGTTTTATGTAGGTAGCACTACATTGTGGTCTGAAGGTCTGTACTATGCTGTACTGTTTTATGTGCTATGGTCTAATTCTTTTTCCACCCTAGATACTGCTCGACCTGCAAGGTTTCTCCAGCAGCTTTTATGTTCTCTTTCTTTTATTCCTAGTACCTGCTGCTCAGGTAGAGAGGTAGAGAAACACATCAGGATTTGATGGTCAGCTTCTTATGCTCTCCAGTACTTTTTATGCCTGCCTGTATAAATTGTAGATAGTCCAGGGCAATTATATTGTCCTAGACAATATTGACACTCCTTGTTGACATGGAAATCATTTCTGCCTGGAAATTCCAGTGTACACAAATGTGCATTGTATAATGTTGGAGATAGTTCAGGTAGGTAGGCTGCTGCAAATCTTGGTGTAGCTGTTTCAGGACACCTGGGATTAGGAAACTAGTAATATTTGAATGGTGAGTTAGTAATGAAAAAGTTTTGGTGATGGGGGATTGATAGTTTTGGGTGTTGGGTGAGCCCAATAGTGTTTGAGTAGTGGGGAGTGTAGAGGAGATGGTACTAGTACGGGGAGACCAGCATTGATTTGGTGATGTGGAGGCTAGATCATCGTTGTAAATGGGCTGGAGAGTAGGGCATGATGGATGGCCTAATGCAGTGCTGGGCTGGGTTTTCTTCTTACCTGACAACATAGGAGACCATTCAGCCAGATGTTCAGGTCAATGTTGGCTCTCAGTGATCCTATACCATGACTTAATTTCCTGCAAAATGCTCTCTTCTGTATGCCCATTAACGCTTTATGATTCTTCTACAAGCCACCAACTTGATAGGATTTATATACAGTAGCCAACTGGTCCATCAGTCAGCATTTCATTGGGATGTGGGAAGAAAGCTGAGTACAAGGTTAAAGAGAACATACAAACTCAACAAGGGTTATCAGGCAGAATTTCCAATACTGGGAACGCCCAGCAATGGATGTTCCTACAACATTGGTCCAAGTTCCCCTTCAGTGGTCTGACATCGTTCTGCATGTGCCCACTTTGGAAATGATATTGGAATGCAGGAGAGACTTCAGGCAAGAAGGATTTCTGGAGTGAAGGGAAACAATCCAGAAATTGCTTTTACTGATTTTCACTCAAACAATAGAATTAATTTGCTCACATGAAAATAACAGCAATATGTAGCTTAATTTCCCAGGTGCCCATTTTTGCATGAGATATTTCATCTTGTCCATTATCTTCTGTAATTAAATGTAGAGATGTTTATGTAAGTTCAGTTTATTTATTACAGACTTTTACTTTGATGTGTAACATATATTGTACCACTACTAGAATCTAAGGAGGACTTGCAGGCAATAGAGCATTTTTCTCTAAAATTTGTATCTTACTAACAATCCACTTAATGTCTCAAATTCATACCATAAATAATGCAGTGATTTTTTTTGCAAACTCTGTGAAAGTCACTTTATAAGCATAATTTTAGATGGTCTTAGCTCCATCCTTTACTTTCTTCTGCACAGTTTATAATGAAGAATTTTCATTGGCATTAGCATTCACATATTCAATGTGGCCTACTTTTAAATCAGGCCAATCATTGTTCTAAACACCGGACTCAGCCCTAGTGTCGATGAAACATGATTGAATAAATTGCATTTGAGTCATCATGGTAGCAATTCACATAAAGTGTTTGGATAAAATATATTTATGTGCAATCAATAACAGTTGATATCATGTATTTTTAAACAAACTAATAACTGCATCATGATAGCACACAGAGGAATTTTGCAGGGACACATTAATCTTGGTGCTATTAGAAGACTAAATGCTAATGCTTTTCAGACATTAAATAAGTTATCTTTTGCATTTGGAAAATTCTCTGCTACAGTGATCCAACTCAAACCCTTGAGTGCAATATTAATTTTCTAAATGATTCCAATTTAGTTTTTCTAAAAATCATCTATTATAATGTGTATTAATGGGATAATTTTATTATTTAGTTTATTATTGAAAATGCCACCAAATAAAAACAGTTCTTAAATTCAGCATGACATTTTGTTTTGACCATCTCTGACATATTATCATCAGCCATGTTGGCTACAACTGATTTAAAGGTGCTGACTCTGTTTTTTCGACAGAGGTTGAACTTCAGCCAAGTCCATCAGTAACATACAGGATAATTGGTGGAGTTTTGGACTTTTATATCTTCTTGGGTTCTTCACCCGAAGGTGTTGTTCGTGAATACTTAACGGTAGATACATAGTCATTACTTGGAACTCTTTGGAAATGGATAAAACTGAATGCTAACATTTCACAGTTTTGTAAACCATTCTTGTTATTTTTGTGGAAGGTCTGCTTTTTTTTTGCTTGGGATGTCATTATAATGAATGTAATTCTTCCTTTTTGGTGGCGGGCTAAAATAATGTAGCTGGTTGGCAAACCAATGATGCCTGCCTACTGGTCTTTGGGATTCCAACTTAGTCGCTGGGGTTACAAGAGCCTTGATGAAGTTAAAGCTACAGTGGCAAGGAACAGAAAAATAAATCTCCCATATGTGAGTAGAACACATTTTCTTATAATAAACTGTTGTATAATGAAAATAGTTTTACACCAATGTTCCTTGAAAAGGTTATCACTCAAACAGTAATATAACAGATTTACAGTAATTGAGGTATAATTTTTTGCAATGATTGATTTTAAAACATATAAAACAGAAAAAATAGGAGCAGGTGTAGGTTATGTGATTATGTGAGCCTATTCTACCATTCGAGACGAGCATGTTTGACTTTCTATTTTATGCCAGACCCCTGCACTCTCCACATTACCCATGATGCCTTTTGTGTGTAGAAATTAACCATTTTCCCTCTTAAATGTATTTACAATTCTTGACTTCCACTGTCTTTGATGGTTTAAAAAGAATCCACATGTTCACAACCTCAGTGAAGAAGTGTCTCCTCTTTTCCATCCTAAGTTTCTTACCCGTTATACCAAGGCTGTGACTGCTGGTTCCAGATTCCCCATCCAAGGGGAACATGCTGCATCCAGTCTGTGTAACTATCAGTATTTTGTATGTTTCAGTGAGATTTACTTTCATTCTTTGGAAATGTAGTGAATATAGCGGTACTTAACCCAATCTCAAATAAAATATTCACACGAGAGTCTACAGACACTGTATGGAGAAAACAACAAGCTACTGGAAGAACTCAAGGAGCATTTGTGGGAGAATAGGAAGTGTTGAAGTTTTGGGTTTTGGCATTAAGCCTGAGAATGGAGAGGCAAGGCAGCCAGAATAAAGTGGAGGAGGGGAGTGGTGAGAAAGGATTAATGAACTGAGCATGGGTTTACCATGACAGGCAGATAGTGCCAAGTAGAGAAGGTGAGTGGGATGGATTGAGAGCTTACCTAGGAAAGCTTGTTTATGACAATGCAACTAAGGAGGATGACAATTATAAATAGTAATAATTTTGATCCAAATTCAGGAAAACTGAATATATTTTAACAAATATAACCAGAATTGCTGTTATTAAAAGAGTGTAGGTATTGTTGAAATTCAACTCACAAAAGTCTATAATTCAAATTCTTTAGGATACCCAGATCACTGATATTGACTACATGGAAAACAAAAAGGATTTTACTTATGACAAGGTGAAATTTCGCGACCTGCCTGAATTTGCACATGACTTACATAACAATGGGCAAAGGTACATCATCATTTTGGTAAGTTTCAGGATCACTCTGCCCTCTTTGTCATTTTGTTTTCAATTTGTAATTAATTGAAATGCATAGTTTATAAAAGTAACTGAATGTAGAAGAAGTATTAAAAGTATGTATGTTATTTTGCTTAAGCACTCCCTTGCCTTCACCTTTCATGGTACCAACCTTCACATCCAGTATATCTTCCCTTATGAAGTTTGCCAGCTGCAAAATTGTCCTCTCCCTACCCCTTTCACCTTTCCATGATGACCATTCTCTACATGACTCCCTGACTCTGTCATCCCTCTGCGCTTACCCCTTCCTGGCACTTTCTTGTGCAGCTAGAAATGGTTCCACATCTGTTCATACACCTCCCTCAATACCTTCCTGCCCTTCCAGCTCCAGAAAAGACTCATGTGTCGCTCTGTCAAGTTTGTTCTCCAATTTTGTGCTCTCAATGTAGCTTACTCTACATCAGCAAGAAGTGTGGACTAGGTGAGTATATTGCAAAGATCTGCATTCTGTCTTTAATTGACATCTTGAGTTCTTGGTTGTATGTCATTTCAACTCCACTCCTAATTCACATAGCAATTAGTCTTATCCCAAATTTCTTCTTGGCTATAATGAGGTAAAGTGCAAGCAACACCCTTTAATCCACCTGGGTAGTCTACCACCCAATGGTATAAACATTTTCAGGTAATCCACACCCCCTATGCTCTTTTTCTCTCTGCTTTTGATCCATCCATGACCTCTCACGTACTTTTTCCAAGCCCTTTCCTTGCAGTCCAGTTTTATTCCTCTCCCCATCTGGTTCCATCTGCTCAACTTTCCACACCTCACCTGGTTTTATCTATCACCTACCAGACCTTGCCTTACCCCTCACTCTCAACTTTTCATATTGGATATCTGCCCCTCTACTTCATCAGTTACGATGCAGTGTCTCAACCCAAAATGTTCGCTGCTTCTCACTACAAAGACGCTGCCTCTGTTGCTGGGTTCCTTCAGCAGTTTGTTTTTCAAGTAATGTTAAGTTGATGATTTGATTTCTACTGCATGTACAGGTCAAAATACATGTTTTTATTTTCTAGTGAGTTTTAACATTTTTAAATTCTGTAATTGAAGTTTTTCCTAACTTCAGAGATTCTGCATAAACCTGGTGCTTCTGCTGTTGGTACATTAGTAGACATGCTCCTTAGAATGCAATGTGAATTTGGCCAAATGATTTCTTAGAGAAGGAAACACTGATAGATGAGATGAGGATGATTGTGGGATTAGCTCTCGGCAGGAATCCACCCACATCCATCCATATGTTTTATTGTTTTACAACATTGAATCACAGTGGATTTAATTTGGCTTTTTTGACACTGATCAACAGAAAAAAACTCTTTCATGTCAAAGTGAAAACTTCGGCAGGGTGGGTGGTGCTGAATACTTTTTATAGGCACTGTATAAGCATGAATAGCAAGGTGTGTCTCTACTACTTCAGCTTCAATGCCCGTGAGAAGGTGAGAGTGAGCCATCTTCATGAGCTATAGCAGTCCATGCAGTGAATGGGCAGGATGATGAATGAATAGTAATATAGTTAATCAAAGTATTTAATTGGGGAGGGGGATTTATAATGCAATTATGCAGGAACTGGGGACCATTAACTGGAACAGATGTACTCGGGAAATGCACAACAGAAATGAGGAAGTTGTTTAGGGAGTACTTGCTGGGGGTTCTGGATAGGTCTGTCCCATTGAGGCTGGAAAGGATGGGAGGGGGAAGGAACCATGGTTGACAAGAGATGTGGAGCATCTGGTCAAGAGAAAGAAAGAAGTCTACTTAAGGTTTAGGAAGCAAGGCTCCAGATAGTTACAAGTAGCCATGAAGGAGCTTAAGACTTGGGCGGTCTTGAAGGGGGCATTTAAAGGCATCAGTGCTTGGGATTAAGGAAGAGGTAGGAGAGGAAACCTGTGCCTGGAATCAGAGGAGGTAGGGGAGGTCCTTGATGAATATTTTGCTTCAGTTTTCACCAGAGAGCGGGACC
The DNA here is from genome assembly GCF_048418815.1 of Hemitrygon akajei. Taxonomy (NCBI): domain Eukaryota; kingdom Metazoa; phylum Chordata; class Chondrichthyes; order Myliobatiformes; family Dasyatidae; genus Hemitrygon; species Hemitrygon akajei. The sequence goes on along the minus strand of NC_133126.1, from coordinate 147,129,324 downwards.
TTGATGATTGAGAGGACAGCGTAAAATAGGTTGATATGTTTGATCATGTTGATGTTACGAAAGAGAATGTGCTAGTACTTTTCAAAAACATTAGAATAGGTAAGTCCCTGGGATGAGATGGGATATACCCCAGGTTACAATTGGAAATGAGGAAGAGATTACTACATCTTTGGAGATGACTGCTGCGTCCTCACTGGCCACAGGAGTAGTACCAGATGATTGGAGGGTGGCAAATTTTGTTCCTTTGTCTAAGAAAGAGTGTAGGGATAATCCTGGCAATTATACTGTAAACCAGTGTGTCTTACTTCAGTGGTCCGTAAACTATTGGAGAGGATTCTTACAAACAGGATTTACAGGTATTTGGAGAAGCATAATCTAATTGGGGAATAGATCATGCCTCTTGAGACAGCCTGATTGAATTCTTTGAGGATGTGACAAAGCACATTGATGAAGGTAAATCAATGGATGTGGTATATATGAATTTTAATAAGGCATTTGATAAAGTTCCCCATGGTAGGCTGGAGAAAGTCAGGAGACATGGGATCCAGGGAATCGTGGCCGTGTGGATACAGATTGGCTTGCCCATAGAAGTCAGAAGATGGTAATAGATGGATATTATTCTGCCTGGAGGTATTCTCCCAGTGGCATTCTGCAGGGATCTGTCCTGGGACCCCCCACTGGAGTGGAAGGGTAAACAGTCAAGACGTAGTGCATATTGGTACCAACTACATAGGTAGGAAGTTCTGAAAGTTAAGCAGAAAGATGAAAAGCACGACCTTCAGGGTAGTAATCTCTGGACTGTGCCTGTATCACATGCCAGTGAGGGTACGAATAGGATGATTTGGCTGAGGAATTGGTGCAGGGTGCGTGGTTTCAGATTTCTGAATCCTTGGGACCTCTTCTGGGGAAGGCATAACCTGTCCAAAAAGGACTGATTACACCTGAACCTGAGGGTGACCAATATCCTTCCGAGCAGGTTTGCTAAAACTGTTGGGAATGGTTTAAACTAATATGGCAAAGGGATGAGAACCTAAGTGATGGGGTTGACGATGGGCATTTGGTATAAAGTAGATGCAGAATGTAATGAGACTGGCAGAAAGGACAGGCAGATGAGAGGGCAGAATTGCAGTCGGTGGGATCAGTTGTACTGCAACGGGGACAAAGTTGGAAAGCATGGCAGATACAGGACTGAAGGTGTTATATTTGAATGCACACAATATATGGAAAATGGTAGATGATCTTGGAGCTCATTTAGGGGTTGTCATGTATGACATCGTGGGGATCACTGACCATGGCTGAAAGAAGATCATAGTTGGGCATTTAATATCCGAGGATACACATTATATTGAAAGGACAGGCATGTAGGCAGAGGGGATGTGGTGGTTCTGTTGGTAAAAAATGGAATCAAATCCTTAGAAGGAAGTGACATGTAATCGGGGGATGTAGCTCTCTTGTGGGTAGAGTTAAGAAACTGCAAGGGTAAAAAGACCCTGATGGAAATTATATACAGGCCTCCAAACAGTAGTCAGGATGTGGAGTACAATTACAATAGGAGATAAAAAGGCATGTAAAAAAGGGCAAATAGTACGATAATCATGGATTATGCAGGTATATTGGGAAAATCAGGTTAGTGCTGAATCGCAAGAGAGGAAATTTATAGAATATGTATGAGACGGCTTTTTAGAACAGCTTGTGATTGAACGGACTAGGGGAACAATAATTCTGGATATGTAAAGACCCAGATTTGAGAGGAAACCTTAGGAGGCAGTAATCAAATTTACTCTGCCTTTTTAGAAGAAGTAGCTAAAATCAAATCTATATTACAGGGAAGTAAAGGGAATGATAGAAGTATGAAAAGGGGTCCAAAGTTGATTGGAGGTGACATTAGAAGGGATCATGGCAGAACAGCAATGGTTGGAGTTTCTGGGGGGAAGTTTGAAAGGTGCAGGATAGATATATCCCGAAGATGAAGATGTTTTCCAAAAGAAGGATGAGGCATCTGTGGTCGACAAGGGAGGCCAAAGAAAGCATAAAAGCGAAAGACAGGCCATATAATATAGTAAAAATTAATGGGAAGGTTTTAAAAAACCAACAGAAGGCAACTAAAAGGCCATAAAGAGAGAAAAGATGAAAATGAAGGGAAGCTAGTAACAATATAAAAGAGGATTAAAAAAATAAAAACACAAACAGCTGGCAGAACTCTGCAGGCCAGACAGCATCTATGGGAGGAGGTAGTGACGACATTTCAGGCCGAAACCCTTCATCAGGAGTGAAGTAACATGGGATGGTCGAGGGGGAATAAGAAGTGGGGGGAGGAATGAAGTAGAGAGCTGGGAAGTGATAGGCTGGAGGGAAATGGGCTAGGGAGAAGGTGGAGAGTTATGGGAAATAAAAGAGAAAGAAAGGTAGGGCTGGGGGGAGATTATAGTGAGGGGGGAAAAAGAGAGAGAAAGAGAACCAGACTAAAATTATAGATAGGGATGGGGTAAGGGGGGGGCAGGGGTATCAACGGAGGTCTGTGAGTTGAATGTCTATGCTATAATATCTATAATTTTTATCTATAATTTTAGTCTGGACAGCATCCTCTTTTCAGACACCACTGTCAGAGAGTTCAGTTCCACCTCCACAACATCACTGGCCTTGCAAATGAGTTTGTTAGTTCTGTTGGTGTCTGCCACCCTCAGCCTGTTGCCCCAGCACACAACAGCAAACATGATAGCACTGGTCACCACAGATGCGTATAACATCCTCAGCATCGTCCGGCAGATGTTAAAGGACTTCAGTCTCCTCAGGAAGTAGAGACGGCTCTGACCATTCTTGTAGATAGCCTCAGTGTACTTTGACCAGTCCAGTTTATTGTCAATTCATATCCCCAGGTACTTGTAATCCTCCACCATGTCCACACTGATCCTTTGGATGGAAACAGCGGTCACTGGTGCCTTAGCCCTCCTCAGGTCCACCACCAGCTCCTTAGTCTTTTTCACATTAAGCTGCAGATGATTCTGCTCGCACTATGTGACAAAGTTTCCCACCTTAGCCCTGTACTCAGCTTCACCTCCCTTACTGATGCATCCAGCTATAGCAGAAAAAAGTGAAGCAGTGTCTAGGTCCCTGGAGGTTGTCAATTGACATTGAACAGCATAGCAATCTGCTCACTTGCTTTAGCGGAGGTTCACAGGAGGGCATCCCTTCTCTACCCAAGCCCTTGGTACATTGCTGGAAATTCTGCTGCTCTGCCCTGCCTCTGCAGCATTGTTAATTCAGCTATTCCCAGTTTACAGTGTATTTTCAAAAGTCCTATTGCCCCACCACTCCTCACCATTAAAGGGAGCAGGCTGGCAAAAGCTGACTTGAAGTGCTGTTGGCCACTTGATGTTGGTGGTCTTCGGTCTGGCTACACTGATATGCTGTGCAAATGAGAATACAGCATTCATTTGGGATGCTGCCTGCATAAGAATCTGCAGGTCAATTGTACCTTCCAACTATCATGGCCATGTTAGCTCTTTTTGGACTTTTCCTCCAAAGATATAAATGATTCCCATGATATATTGATACATTAATAATCACAATGCATATGACTACAGTGAAGCTGCTCAATTATTTTATTTCTGATGTTGATATTAGAATTACACACTACTGGTCTTTTGGGAGCATCCAATCAAAAGCAATTTGGCATCCAAGGTTGCAGGTTGTGAAACACAGTAACATCTAGTATTGGAATCAGCCTAGGAAGGCCGAATTGTTGAATTCTGACACAAGCAGCACAAATAATAAAGTGAGATTCAATAAATTAGTGGGTTTGTTTCAGTAAGTAATAAATAACCATAAAAATCCAACAGATTCATGAATAGGCTTTAGGAATCGGAACCTCAGGTTCGTTATCAGTGTCAATTTCACGTGTATCATTGAACAAGAAGGTGCTCAGGGAAGGCAAAGTGGAGGACAAGTGAAGGAGTGCACCACTCTTCACCAACAGTTATTAAGCACATTAAGATTAAGCCTCTATTTGATATGTGAGTCTAAAGCATTTCTCTAGTAAAACTGATTATTTAAATTAATCTATTATTTTCCTAACACAGTACTCATTAAACAGTAGTCATTAATGTCTTGGGGAAAAATTAACTGATGGTTGTGGGTCCTAATTGTTCATTATTCCTTTCATCTTCAAATCTAGGACCCAGCCATTAGCACCCAGAAGCTGATTAATGGCCCGTATCACTCTTATGACAGAGGCACACAAATGGGTGTCTGGATCAATGAGTCTGATGGAAAAACACCCCTTTTGGGAGAGGTAATGGAAATAATCTGTGGTTCTCAAAATGATAGTGAGAAATCAAATCTGGCAATATAAACTCTAATTGGAATGGAGAAATCAATTTAGGTTCCTATTTATAATATTATACTGTAAATTTTTAAGTTAAAAGAAACTTTTTACTACCTGATTCACAGAACTATTTGTTTTATTTCATGTTTATTATGATGATAACATGCATTATTTTACAAATAGTGCAGTTGTATTTCTGTCTCATTTAGGTTTGGCCAGGCGAAACGGTCTTTCCGGACTATACAAACCCCCAGTGTATTAAATGGTGGATAGAGGAATGTGATAAATTCTATCAAGAAATAGAATATGATGGCCTTTGGATTGTATGTTCCATTTTATCTTATTTGTTAATAATTTTTCCCTTCTAAATCTAATTAACTCTCATAAGTGTTTATTAATTTTGTGCTATATCTCATTTACAGGATATGAATGAGGTGTCAAGTTTCAAACCAGGTTCAATAAAAGGATGTATTAAAAACAAATGGAATAATCCTCCTTTCATTCCAAGTAGGTTTCATTTTGGAAGCGAATAAGCTTTACACTTCAATCACAGGATATTTAAAAAGGCTCAACCTGGAATCTTCAGGTGGCTTATTGGCTTGAATTGTACTGGCGCTAATTATTGAGCATTTTCCATACCAATGGCTTGGGTCTAAACTATGAATTTCACTCCACATTTGTTAATAAGGTTTTAGAATAAATATCTCCTGTGGTTACAATATTAATTCTGTTCCTTTCTTCACAGAAGTTGCCTGTTTGTCTGAGTATTTCTGATATTTTCTGATTTTTTTTCAGATTTCAAGCAAATGCAACTTTTGTTTTTCAATAAAGATGTTTATATTTTTGTATCACCATTTACACAACACTTTAGGAAAGAAAACTCAGTTTATAAAATAAACTTTTTTAAAGTCTCGTATTAATTTAAAGTAGTTAGAAATCTGTGTACCTTAGGAAGTACTCCTCCCTTTCAGGGAACATCACTGATGTTTTTGCTCCTGTAGGATAAAACTGCTAATGGAGAAATGATTGGAAAGAACATTGCCTTCAAGTATTGGTTCCTGGTTTCTTCTTCATAAAACTACAAATGATTTGAACCTTACAATATGCAGATTCATTTCACAGTTCTATTGGTACATAAATATTTTCAAATTTGTGCACATGTTTATGATACACATTTTTGAAAGTATGTCAAGTCTCTATCTTTGAGAAACTGTTCCCTGTCTTGTAAAATTCAGCTGGCTTTTTTCTACTGAGATTTTTAATTGCCAGTTTGAATTATTCCACATAGAGTAATTAAGAGGAGAATATTTAGTGATTACACCGCATTTCTGCATGAGATTTGCCTTTGAGACCGGAGAGTGAGAGATTCTAACCTATAGTGTAACATGTTGCTGGATGCTTTAATCAAAAAATAAGGTGTTGAAATAAAATCCATATAACATAGAACTACAGTTATTTTTCACTTAATGCTATTACTATTTTATAGTAAAATAACTGCTGAAACCATGAACTTAATGCATGTGTTTGGAAATCACAATTTTTTTTTCTTTTGAAGGGATTCTTGACAAATTAATGTACAGCAAGACTCTTTGCATGGATGCCAGACAAACTGGGGGAATACATTATGATCTGCACAGCCTTTATGGTCACTCAATGATACTTGCTACTGAAGAGTAAGTACTAAATATAGAGTGTGTTTTAATGTGTTTATGAAATTCGCTGTTATGGCGTGAAAAGTTTGGCCAGTCATTTGTTCCAGAGCATTAGAACTATCCAGTAGCACAGTGCTTTCTAGGAACAAGTGACCCAATCTCTTTTTTTTTGCTTTTTGATACACAGAGAAGAGTAGTAAATAAGTAATCAGTTACATGTTGCTGTTACCATCTTATGTTGAACTCTACTCTAACCACTTGGATGAAAGATCTAGATGTCCAATGTCTAATCCATTGAACTTCTTTCATCTGTAAGCAGCATTGCAGGATTGTGGAAGTAGCTTATCTCTAGCTAAGTTATTCATGTATTCAACACTCTGAAAAGATATTTTCACATATGTCTCAATTACTGCAAAAATGTACTATTAACAAGATATACTACAGAATCGATGAAAAGCATTCAGCCATAATGAGTGTGGACGCCTCTTAAAATGCTAGTTTGGACCTTTCCCACGGTTTTTGTTCAAAATGCTGAACCAATTTTGGTTTAAGAGATAACACACATCCTGTCATCATGATTCTTTCTCACAAGTCATTTCATATGAAAGCATCTTTTAGTCCTCTGATTTAGAGCGTTTGTAAGTACATTGAAAATGTGTGCATCAGTCCTGTTCATTGCAGATTATAGGTATAGCTTGTTCAAGAAATTTTTTAAAATACGCATTGGTAAGGACAGTCAAGCTCACATGTACAGTTGTATGAAAGTAAAATAGAAATAAAAGACATTCTTAAATAAAAATCTTGTGCTTTTGAACTGCTTTTCTTTTCCCGTTCAGAATATAATAATATGCTGTCATTCATATAAAATTGTGGCCAAAATAATGTTCTTCACATAATTTAAAATGTAGTATTCACTCCTGTGGTGACTGCCTCTGTTTTACTAGAATAGATGGGAGAATAATGACATGTATTGGTTTTAGATAGAACCTTAATATCACAGAAGAGAAGAATAAGAATTTTTGTCTACTCTGACAAAAATTGTCTTTCTTTCTTTTTCTTTTACCTTTTTTCTTATTTGCCTCACAAAATATTGACTTTTTTTCCTTTATTGCTTCCACCATTCTGTTCAAAATGGTTCTTAACATTGCCTTGATTCTGTAAGGATATTCCCTGTTCCCTTTCAAATTCTAATCAGAGACCAGAATAATTTTTCAAATAACCAACACGTATAACTGAAAGTGGTTCATCTTACCTTCTATTGAAGTTAAGTATGAAATGAGAACTTTACCACAGAATTTCAAATCTTTTGCATCATGACAGATAGTGTTAGAGACCTGGACTGGGAATGAAGGCTGGAGTTTTGTTCAACTGAACATCTGGAGGAATGTGACAGCTAGGCCAGGCTTTGCACTTGAATTTAATATCTGTGCACTTCCAGCTGAGGTCAATGACCATTGATCAAGAGCAACAACCCTTCGTAGATTTCTTTTTCCACCAAATGTACCAGGGCTAATTATAGCATTACGCTAAAGGTCAGCTGAGAATTAAGATTGAAAAAGTAAAATGTTTCAGACTTCCAGGAACTGCAATGAAAACAGGCAATGCTGAACACTTTTGCCTAACATCTGCAGAGAGACACCTCAAATTAAGATTCCGGATTATCAAACTCCATGCCTTTTATACAATTGTTCAGATTGCTTGGAAACTTAAGGAATGGAACGTATCCTTGCCTGCCAGCAGTAGACAAGTGCTGTATCACCATTTGTACTTGCATCCTAATATTCAGCACTGTCCAGGCCCGTATCTTCTCATATATTAATGTCAGCAACTAAAAGATGAATCTTACCATATAACCCAACTGAACTTTTCAATAGAAGCTAATGATGCACAGACTCTTCAAAACAATTAATTAGTAAACTATAATACATTTTTAGTTAAGTCAGAAAATATTAATATAATGTTTGAATATTCAACATTAGATCATCTTGCATATATTGTGTGCTACTACATTCCATCAGTAATTTCTTTGTTTAATATTGCAGTGTAATTAAACGTGTGTTCCCTGGGAAACGTAGTATCATTCTATCTCGATCGACTTTTGCTGGCTCAGGAAAATACTCAGGACATTGGCTGGGAGATAATGCTGCAAACTGGAATGACATCAAATGGGCAATTCCTGGAATGCTGGAGTTTAATCTCTTTGGTATTCCATATGTAAGTGGATCTTAGAACACATAGGTGAAGTTGCAGTGAATGCTATAAAAGATACATTCATTTTTGTATTAGTTTTCAAGGTATGCCTGTTCCGTGACATGAATTATGCAAACAGAAGAATGCAAAATCAAAATAACTATTTATCTTATAGAGAATTTGTGTGTTTAAAGAGGCTGAATAATTACAATCCTTTGAAGGACTAAGAGAATCACAACTTTACTTCACCTTTGCAGATTGGGGCAGACATTTGTGGTTTCTTTGATAATTCAACTGAAGAACTGTGTAGGAGATGGATGCAAGTTGGAGCTTTCTATCCATTTTGTCGGAACCACAATGCTGAAAATTATAGAGTAAGTTTTCAAAAGCTGGCTATGAATATTTTATTGCAATAGGAGGAAATAAATTATCACTGTGATATTAGGTTCGATTTTATTAATAACTATGGTAACACAATTCTTTGTTCTTATGCAAACATTTTTGTAGCCTCAAGATCCAGCTTTTTTTGGTGAAAACTCGCTTTTAGTGAACAGTTCCAAGCATTACCTGAATATTCGGTACACATTGCTTCCTTATCTCTACACCCTCTTTCATAAGGCTCACACCTCTGGAGATACTGTTGTTCGACCACTGCTTCATGAGTAAGTTTTTTGAAAGATCAGTAAAAGTTGATGATTAAACACATATCAGGACAGTATGAATCCATTTTCCAGGAAAGAGAAGTTTTGTAGACTAAACTTAAGTGAACGTTATTTCTGCTTGAACGGTTTGAACTGAAATTAAGATGGACAATGAGTTTGTTTAAAGCTGCTCAATGGTAATTGGTCAAGTAATTTTCTAGTTAGGTTGATTTTCCGGTTGACCTGACTTTGACCTTCTGTCCACCGTGTTTATACCCATTTGAGCTTGACCATAGCATCTATGAATTTTATGAGTTTAAAACCATATTTTCTTCACCGAATATCACCACCATAGGCTATTATCGCAAACTTTCAAATAAGCATCTTAAAATGGAATCGCCAGGGACCTGAGAAGTAGCTATATCTGTCTCAGTCAATAAGAGAGGTATTGGGAAGTACCGGAGGATCTGGGTGCAGAAGGAAAGAGGAGTATTGTGGGCTGGATAGAAATGAATTCAAACAAATGATCTGTTTTTGGGCAAGATTTGCACAGATGTAATCTGCAAAGATTACCTTTATGAGTTGTATCTTTCATCTCTGAGGGTCACATTAACAATTCTTAAATAACTAGGTGCACTCTATTTTCACCTTGGTCGTTACAGATTACAGACGAAATAAGTTTGACACAGAGTCAATTTACTAGTGAACAATCCCAGTCTGAGTGTATTGGTTCTTGTGTAGGAGATTATCCTGGGACATAGAACATAGTACAGCACAGCAACAGGCTCTTCAGCCCACCAGGTTGTGCCAAGCCAAATGAATGTGTAATCAAATGGCCAGCTAAACTAAACCCCTCTGCCTTCCATTTTCTTCACATTCGTGTGCCTATCTAAACATCTCTCAAAAGTCTCTAATGTGACTGCCTCTACCAATAGGCAGTGCATTCCAGGCACCGACCACTCTTGCCCCTCAAATCACTTTGAGATTACCCCCATTCACCTTACATGCATGCCCTCTGGTATTAGTCATTTCAACCCTGGGAAAAATACTGCCTGTCTACTTTATCTATGCCTTTAATAATGTTCTATCTTCTATCAGATCTCCTCTCAGCCTCCACCACTCCAGAGAAAAGAACCTAAGTTTACCCAACCTCTCATTAAAGCACATCCCCTCTAATCCAGCCAGCATCCTGCACCCTCTTTTGCACCCTCTCCAAAACCTTGACATCCTTCCTGTGAGGTGGTGACTAGAACTGCATGCAATATCCAGATTTGATCTAACTAGAGTTTTATAAAGCTGCAATATAAGTCCCTGATGTTTGAACTCAGTGTCTTGACTAATAAAGGCAAGTATTCCAATTGCCTTCTTAACCACCCTATCAACCTGTGTAACCACTATCAGGGAGCTATGAACTTGGACCCCAAGATCCTTCTGCTGATCAATATTTTTAAAGATCTTGACTTTAACAGTGTACTGTCTCTTTACATTTAACCTACCGAAGTGCAACACTTCAAACTTTGCTGGGTTAAACTCCATCTGCCAGTTTCCAGCTACATCTGCAAATATCTAGCTATATTCTTTGCAGGTCTTCATCACGAACCATAAAACCAGTGATCTTCATAATACCTGCAAACTTATTAACCCACGGATCTATATTTTCATCCAGGTCATTTATATACATCACAAACAGCTGAGGTCGCAGCACAGATTCCTGCGAATTGCTAGTAATCACAAACCTCCAGCTAGAATAAATCCCTTTGACCACCACCCTCTGACTTCTATGAACAAGCCATTTCTGAATCCAAATGGCCAATTCTTCATGGATCCCATGCATCTTAATCTTCTGGATGAGACTCCCACGAGGAACCTTTCCAAATGCTGCAATAAAAATCTTGTCGACAACATCCACAACTGTACCTTCATCAATCATATTTGTCACCTCATCAAAAATTTTAATCAAATTAGTAGGGCACAGTGTACCCTGCACAAAGCCATGCTGGCCCTATTAGGCCATAGTTTTCTAAATGTTCATAAATACTCCCCCTAATAATTCTTTCCAGTACCTTCCCTATCACTGACATGAGACTCACTGCTTTATAGTTTTCAGAATTATTCTTGGTTCACTTTTTGAATAATGGAACAACACTAGCGACTCACCAATCCATAGACACATCTCCCGTGGCTAGAGGGAGTAGACAAATATTAGTCAAGGCCCCAGCAATCTCATTTCTTACATTTCTCAATAACCTGGGGTGTATTCCATCCGCTGGGGACTTACCCAGCTTAATGCTCTTTAACAGACCCAACACTACCTCCTCCTTTACTTCAAAATGCCCCGGGATATTAATACTATCAGCTCCCTAACCTCCACATCCTTCCCTTTGGCAAATGCTGATGTAAAATACTCATTAAGGACCTCATCCACATCCTCAGCATCCAAACAAAAGTTCCCCTCTTTATCAAACAAGGGAATCTGCAGATGCTGGAAATCCAAGCCAAAAAAAAAAACAACACACACACACGCACGCACGCACGCACGCACGCACGCACGCACACACACACCCACCCACCCGATGAATGGTCTCAGCCCAATACGTTAACTGTTCTCTTCTTCATAGATGCTGCCTGACCTGCTGAATTCCTCCAGCGTTGTGTGTGTACACCCCTTTTTAACCATGACTGGTCCGACCCTCTCCCTAGTTATTCTCCTGCTCTTGTATGCATAGAATACCTAGGGATTCTCTGTAATCCTGCTTGCCAAGGACTGTTCATGGCCCCTCCTGGCTTTCCTAATTCCCTTCTTAGGTTCTTTTCTGGCTTCTTTATAATCCTCAAGGGCTTCATTTGATTCTAGCTTTCTAAGCTTTTCCTTTGTCCTCTTGACTAAATTCATCACCTCTCTTGACATCCTTACCTCGCCATCCTTCTCTTCTTACTGGAACTATAGTCTAATCTATGCAGTTGGTCTTTAAACACCCTAGATGAGTCAGATGTGTACTTGTCCATTCTTGTCTAATGCTCTCGTAATTTGCCCTGCTCCAAAGTAATACTCTCCTGCAAGCTCCATACTTATTCTTATCCATAGCTATCTTAAAACTTAAGGAGTTGTGCAAGGTTGGTCACCTGCCCAGGCTCATTACTGTCCCAGGTCTAGTACAGCTGCTGCTCTTGTTGGGCTATTGGCATGTTGATTTAAGAAACCCTCTTTTCCTAACCAAATCTCATGCACTAAGAAGGTCTCAATTTATATTAGGGTAGATGAAGTCCTCCATGACAACAGCCCTATTGTTTTCACCTTCATCTGCCTGCATATCTGTTCCTCAATGTCCCGGAGCTTTGGGAGGGTCTGTGCTACAATCCCATCAGAGTGTAAACTCTTCCTGTTTTTGAGTTCTACCCATATAGACTCAGTGGATAAACCCTCCACCATGTTTCTTTTGAGTGCAGCTGTGATATTGCCCTGATTCAGAGTGCAACTCACTCCACCCCACCCCACTTCTACCTCCCTCTCTATCTTTCCTAAAACACTGAAACCCTGGAATATTAAGCACCGATTCCTGTCCCTCTCTCAACCAAGTGTCTATAATGGTGGCAACATCATATTTCCATGTTCTAAGTTCATGACCTTTATCTAGGTTCTGACTTCATTTACCATACTCCTTGTATTCATACCCATAAGATAGAGAATAGGTTATTGGTGTTCCTTATCCAACCCTTGACCAATGGATCTGATCCCCAACATTATAATCTTTTCTTAAACCTCTGCAATATTTCTCAGCTTTTTTGATGGCACAGGCTCCAAGCTATCAACCTTGTCTTTTCCATGTTTATATTTGACTTTCCCGAAAGCCAACTTATCTGGGGTTCACATCACAGTCACATAGATTTCTACCTATAATTCGAATCTTGTGACTATCACATAGCTTCCCAGATATCAGCAAAATATCTTTTTGTTAAATTTTGATATTCAAATCACTTTAAGGTCAGAGTTCCACCTTTGTGCTTTCCAGGTAATTGCCCACTCTTCCTCTTTCTTCCAGCGTTTTTCTCATGTAATTCCTGTTTTTATCTCTACCCCCGACTCCTGCAAAATTCTGCAAATTGCCTTGGAAGATTTTGCAATTTTAAGGAAAAATATAAAATCTTGTCTCCATTGTGCTTTGGTAAAATAGTGTGTTTTTAATACTCCATTTAAACTAGTTTTTCAAGAGATATAAAATGATTTGATAGTGTTTGTTTTTTCGGTAATAATTTATATAATATTAATATCCTCTGCACTGAGAAGTAAAGCAGTAATTTTTTGGCATTTTTATCCATGTGATTTTATTATACAAATAAATTATTTATTTATTTTTTTAAAAGGTTTCCCTCAGACAATGTGACATGGACTGTTGACCATCAGTTTCTATGGGGACCTGCTCTTCTTATCACTCCTGTGTTGGAACCTGTACGTTACTTAAACCCTTTCCATTCCTTCAGTGTGTGAAGTTATTAGCAAGCTCATTATAGCAAAGTTTTCAATGAAACACTTTTGTGCATCAATATTGAAGAATAAGAACAATTTTTATTTCAAATATTTGAATGAATTTAAAACTATTTGATCTACATGCTTTCTCCAATTATTCTATTTTTATTTTGATCCCCTAAATCATTCATTTTTCCTCAGCCAATAGGCAGAAAGTTTCAGACTTAGTTATATTTCTATCTGATTTTTATCTTAGGATCTGATTGACTGGTCATTCCAGTGAGCAGATAACCTTTTAATTTGCACAACGTCTACCCAGTAACCTACTTATGGGAAGTGTGTTAGAAGCTTTGCATCTCTTGAGATTCTTGGTTGAATGAAACAGACAGCTGACCTGAGATACAAACTTCACTGCATTACCTGCACTCATGTCATATTATTCAAAAGGACTTGCAATTTTTAGATATTACACCATCTCAAGATACGTCAAAGTGTTTTGTAGCTAATAAAATACTTCTCACAATGTGGTCGATATTGCATTTAACACAATGTCCAATTTGCCTCCAGCAAGTTCATGAAACAGCAACATGATGCTGCTGATATATTTTAGAAGTTTGCAAAAAGAATTCTCCTATTCCTCAAATAGTGCTGTGTGATCTTTTACACACACCTGTGTTGCTGGACTACTCTTCATTCTCTGTCTCCTGAGTTCATCTTTTAAAAGTGATTTGTTCATTTACAAGTGCAATAACATTGTGAAAAATTGCAATGCAGATGTTTAATATTACACAGATTACAAAAGCTATTCTTTGCTTTTTGGCAATTAGAGTTTAAAACCACATCTAGAAAGTGGTATTGCTGTCAAAGTGTTATCACTGAGCTCATCTTTTTAATGCACAAGTCTCTAGTGTGGGTCTCAGCCTCATTGATGTGACTAGGAGTTGAGCATTATGATCTGTGGATAACATGAATGCAACACTGTGCTATACACAAGCCTGATTTCAGCTGGAAGATTTAATTTAGAAATAAATCCTCCTTCCTTCATTTTGCAATTGTTAACTACTTTTATCAGTGATAAACTTTACTTAACACTTACTGCATTTTCCTTATTTGTAGAAAACAGAAGTTGTCAATGCCTATGTTCCTGATGCAGTTTGGTACGATTATGAAACAGTAAATATCCTTTTAATTCAACTATTTTGTGATGCATTCCTACTTAACTATGAAAATCCTTACCGTTGAATAGAACTTGCATTTATTGGCTAGTTTTAGCTTATTGTTAAAATTTCATCTGTTTAAGAAAAAGAAAAATCACTGATTAGAGTATGAAGGATTAATAGAGTTAGATTTTCTATTTATTTAAGTTTTTGGAAACTTTTTTAAGTTTTAAAAAAGAAATCAGACTTACCTACTGCGTTTACCTAATGCAGGTTAGCATTTCCTACAGGAGTATCCAGGCAGGTAATTTGTGATACTTTTCACAATTGCAAATTTAAAAAGATTCTGAAACAGGCTGATGAACATTTCTGAGCATGTCTCACCAGGACATAGAAGTCCAAACCTTGCAAATGTTTTTCGAATAGTACTCCAATCTTGGTTTCCTCATGGAGTTTAGTTATGGAGTGGAAGTTTTATACACCATCCAGTAGTTAAATTTGGGAATCTATCCATTGAAACTGGTTTGAGTTAGATCTGGTGGAGAAACAGAGTATAAAGTAACTCAAAGGTCACTAAATGAATTCATTTTACTTAAGTGATTTGAGCCACTTAAAGGTATTTTTGACTCTTTGATTTTATCACAATTTATAATTTTCATGTTCCTTGATTTTTCGAAGAATTTTTGAATTTGTTTTGACATTTTAAAGATTGGGAACATTCAGAGTTGTCCAATAGCCATGGCAAGTTTGATAGCTGGCTAGATTGGAGTTGTGCATCAGCTAGCTGTCTTTTTATGCATCAGTCTTACAAACACCTAGGAAAAACCCTATCTACATGATGACACCACAATATGGAAGGTCCTGCCACCTAACAGGGGCTTGTCATTACTTACTGCATCGGTTATCAGCAAGAAATAATGAACCACCACTTGCAGTAAATTTTAGCCCTCTGTAATAATAAAATAATATCTCCTGCAAGAGAAAGCCAATATTATAACCCTTCAGTAATGTATTCAGTAGTAGAATGCTAGTTATGAACAGAATTCAAGCATTTTTGCCTATAAATTGTTGGTAAGTATACCCAAACTGAATTTAATGGACAGTATTAACTTTATTTTAAATATGTTTTGACATACATTTCTATATTGTAACTAATAATATCAAAATATGCCTATTTCAAATGAAAATCACTAATGTTGATAGTAGAACTGGCAAAGGTATAGTACAGATTGAGATCAACAATATTACATTTTTACTTGTGCTTCTAAGTTCTCCCAGCTGTGTGCCATGCTAATTAATTAATTCCAACAACACAGTGCACCTTTGAACTAAAAAGTTTGTTTATTGCTAAATTAGGGTGCTGCTCTAACCTCTCGGAAGCAGTTTGTGAATATGCATATACCAGCAGATAAACTTGGACTTCACGTCAGAGGGGGATTTATCTTCCCAACACAACAGCCAGCAAATACTACATTTTATAGGTAGGTGTAGCCATATTCTTATGCTTATATTTTCCTGAAGTTCATCTAGTTGGACTAAAACATCACCAAGAAATAAAGCAATCATTGAATTGCATCAGATAAATATTCTTCTCATTTTTAGCCGGAAGAATCCTTTGGGTCTCCTCATTGCCCTTGATGAACAAGGCAAGGCTAATGGAGAGTTATTCTGGGATGATGGTGAATCCAGAGGTATGATATTGGATATCCGAGCATGTTGTGAACAGTTGCTTTGAATGCTAGACATTTAACAAAACCAATCTGATCAGAGAAATATGTATTTGTTATGGAGCATATGGACATCATTTCAAAATGTTACCATTGTTTCTGGCTCTAACTACTGTTCTGAACTATTTTCACATGGATTGCTGGAGTCCTCATACTTAATAACCAGAATGTGTTTTTTAAAAATAATATTAAAGTATGCTTAGGAAATTGCTTGGTCGGTAAGCAATCTCACCTTGGGATTATGCAATTATTTTGCATGTAATCATGATTTTTTTATTTGGCATTTATGTTCCGTCCTGAATGGCTTTAAAATATTGCAATAATATAACACAATAATTAATTTAAGTTCAAAATACGCATTGCCATCATCAGTGCTTCCGATGCAGGCACGGAATTATTAAACAGTGATCTATACTTATTTTACCTTGCAGATACTTTTGAAAGCGGAGCTTACATTGACTGTCAATTTACAGTTATGGAGGTTAGTGTTAATTTGATTACAATCTCATGCAGTTATTCTGTTACAATCTTGCTGCCCAGTTTACTTAGGAAATGTGCATTTTTGCAACAATGGCTGAGATTTCACAGAGAATGGAAAGAGGCTCTTTCAGCCCCTCAAACCACCACCTAACTATGTACTTATCTAAATGTCTTTATTATGGAAGTATCTGCATCGGTTTAAGCTGAATAAATGTCACTTTTTGTAGGGAAGATCTGTATTTCTAGTAATGTCTATAAATGTATCAGGATGTGTTTATTTTCCATTCTATGGAAATTCTAATATTTGAAAACATACCAAAGTGTCTAGTGACAAAACCAGTTCAGTATATTACTCAGAAGCAGATCAGATTAGACAGTTTGTCTCCTAACAAATAGTTTTATTATATAACACACAGGCAATAATGAAGCAAGTGTTGTCTTCTTAAGAAGAAAGGGGAAATGGAAATCTTACAGAAATTGCTGCAACCTTTCCTAATATGAGACAAATAATTTCTCCAGGAAAGTCCAATGTATATATTATAATATAAAATATAAAATAAAATATTTTATTAATATGAAATATAATATAAACTATATATCATATATAAAATTAATTTAAGTTATTTGCATAGACTGGTTGCCAAGCTGGAACGATGAGAGCATGACACAGTCATCCCCAATTTGGCTAGAAATATTGTAGTATTGTTCTTTTATGCAGCTTTAAATTAAACAAATTTTAACTCCTTGTTAAGATTAGAGAATAAAATAAAATTCAAACAGTGCATCCAATTACAATACCATAAATACTTACCAAGTTTCAATTCTGCATTTGATTATCTTCTTCTTCTTAAGCCCATCACCCCTGCTGGGGCATAGGCCGCTGGCAGTGGCTCATCAGAGTCCTTTGTCCTAGGCCTGTCTTTCTTGTTGTCGCCAGCTGTCCAAGGCCAGTCCCCAGTTGAAGATCCTTCCTCTCCCAGGGATGAGGGCTTTGGAGCTTTCATTGTAGCACTGGTTTTCTATGGGTAGAGTTGCTAGCCCCATGCCCAACCCTTCTCCGTTCACAGCCAGACTTGGGACTGTACATGGAGTAATTTGAACTTGGAATATTATAGGCCAGTGAGTCTGTTGTCTGTTATGGTAAATTATTGTAAGGTATTCTAAGGGATAGGATATATAAGTATTTGGATAGATAGGGCTTGGTTGGAGATAATTAACATGGCTTTGTGCATGGAAGGTTGTGTCTATTCAATGTTCCAGAGATTTTCAAGCAGGTTTCTTATTGAACTCTTATTGAATTTTTTGAAGAGGTTACTAGGAAAGTTGACAAGGATAAAGCAGTGGATGTTGTCTACATGGACTTCAGTAAGGCCCTTGACAAGGTTCCACACAGAAGGTTAGTTAGGAAGATTCAATCTTTAGGAGTTAATATTGAATTAGTAAAATGGATTCAACTGTGGCTGGATGGAAGATGCCGGAGAGTAGTGGTGGATAACTGTTTGTTAGGTTGGAGGCCGGTGACTAGTGGTGTTCCTCAGGGATCTGTACTGGGTCCACTGTTGTTTGTCATATACATTAATGATCTGGATGATGGGGTGGTAAATTGGATTAGTAAGTATATAGATGATACTAAGATAGGTGGCATTGTGGATAATGAAGTAGGTTTTCAAAGCTTGCAGAGAGATTTAGGCCAGTTAGAAGAGTGGGCTGAAAGATGGCAGATGGAGTTTAATGCTGATAAGTGTGAGGTGTTACATTTTGGTAGAACTAATCAAAATTGGACATACATGGTAAATGGTAGGGCATTGAGGAATGCAGTAGAACAGCATGATCTAGGAATAATGGTGCATAGTTCCCTGAAGGTGGAATCTCATGTGGATAGGGTGGTGAAGAAAGCTTTTGGTATGCTGGCCTTTATAAATCAGAGCATTGAGTATAGGATTTGGGATGTAATGTTGAAAGGCATTGGTAAGGCCAAATTTGGAGTATTGTATACAGTTCTGGTCACCGAATTATAGGAAAGATGTCTACAAAATAGAGTACAGAGGAGATTTACTAAAATGTTACCTGGAATTCAGCACCTAAGTTACAGAGAAAGGTTGAACAAGTTAGGTCCTTATTTAAAGTAAAATTGGATAGGTATATGGACAGGAAAGGAATGGGCTGAGTGCAGGTCAGTGGGACTAGGTGAGAGTAAACATTTGGCATGGACTAGAAGGGCCGAGATGGCCTGTTTCCATGCTGTAATTGTTATATGGTTATAAATTGTTATATGGTTACCATGAAAGTTGATGAAGTCAAGCCAGTAGATGTTGTCTACATGGACTTCAGCAAAGCGATTGACAAAGTTCTACATGGGAGATTGCTCCAGAAGATTAAGTCACTTGGCATTCATGATGAAGTATTTAATTGGATTCAATAGAGATTTAATGGGAGAAGCCAGAGAATGGTATTAGATGGTTTGAAAGAATACAGCTATAATGCAGGTAGCTGCAGTATAAAGAAAGGATGAATAGGTTAGGATTTTATTCCCTGGAGTGCAGGAGAATGAGGGGACGAAAGGAATTTTTATAAATATTCTGCCTTCTGAATTTGATTGTTCTAAATTGTTACCATTGTTTCTTTCTGCACAGACATTGCCTGAGTTGCTCAGTATTTCCCACGTTTCCTAGAGACTTTCTCAGTTCTATCTTTCTTGCAAATAATTTCTTTCAGTCCTGAGCTCAGATTGTTGTAAGAAAAGTACTTACTAGCTTTTTTTCCAGAACACTTACTACACATTTCAGAGAAACAAAAAAAACTTTTAAAAAGTTTCTTAAATATAAATATGCAATATTTACTTCTGATGCAAAGAAGGCTCACAAAAAAATTCATGCCTCAAATGTGCTGCTGCTTTCTCTGGGCACCAGAGCTTGTGAGCTTGTGAAGAATATATTGGCTTTGGAGGTTGTTATGTTTTTTTAACTGCAAAAAATAAAACTAATTCAAAGGAAGACATGGGAATTGGAAACGTGAGTCTAACTTCGTATTTATGTTAAGCCAGGCACATGTATCACGTGGTAGTGTGATGGCATATGCAATTCACATATTTATATGTGTAGCATGTAATTAATTATTTAAATTAACCAGAATGGTTAAATAACAAAACATATATACAAGATTACTCAAATATTAAATGCACAACAGAGGTGGTGAAGTATAAAATTACCAGAATAATGCCTAATCTCAAAGAGTTAAGGAAAAAGATTTTTGAAGATGTGGTTTTGTTTCTTGGAATTTAGAAAAGAGTGATTTGATTAAAGTATAACTAGAATTAAGGGTAACTGCTAGAATAAAGAGAAACAATCTCACTGGCTAGGAAATGTTGGTCCAGGAGGCATAGTCAAAAAAATTAGGGCCAGTCTGTCAGGTGTGAAATTAGAAAATACTTATACAGAAGGCTGAAGAAGTTTGGAACTCTCTTCTGCAAATGACTATTGATGCTAGGTCAGTTGTTAATTTTAAATCTGAGAATGATAGATTCTGAAAACAAAAAAAACTTGAAGAGGTGTGAAAGAAAGGTGGATGTGTTGAGCATCTCACCAATGGTGGAACTGCCTTTGGGGACAATTCTATTTCCATTGTTCAGATCTAGAAACATCATGAGGTTTGCACATAAAATGGATGCAAGCCTGTCAGCTCACTAAAAATAGAAGGGTCCAGAGAAAGAAGGTGGCCTATGGCCAGCTCTCTGAATTAATATTCCAAATGGAACAGTTCTGATCCCAATGATTTTGATTCCAGCACTCATGAATGTTGAATTGACTCCTCTGACATGTTTTGCTATTTCTTCTGCATCCAACTATTTTCATTATCTTACATTATTTCTGTTCATAAATATAAATATCAAGCAGTGATAGGATTGGGCCGAGCCAGCATGGATTTACCAAGGGTAAATCATGCTTGACTAATCTATTAGAATTTTTTGAGGATGTAACCAGGAAGTTAGACAAAGGAGATCCAGTGGATGTAGTGTACCTCGATTTTCAGAAGGCATTTGATAAGGTCCCACATAGGAGATTGGTGGGTAAAATCAAAGCTCATGGCATTGGGGGGAAGACATTGACATGGATAGAAAACTGGTTGGCAGATAGAAAGCAAAGGGTAGCGGTGAATGGGTGTTTCTCGGAATGGCAGGTGGTGACTAGTGGGGTGCCACAGGGCTCGGTATTGGGACCACAGCTGTTTACGATTTACATCAATGATTTAGATGAAGGCATTGAGAATAACATCAGCAAGTTTGCTGATGATACTAAGCTGGGTGGCAGTGTTGCATGTGATGAGGATGTTAGGAGAATTCAGGGTGACTTGGATAGGTTGGGTGAGTGGGCAGATACTTGGCAGATGACGTTTAATGTGAATAAGTGTGAGGTTATCCACTTTGGGAGTAAGAACAGGAAGGCAGATTATTATCTGAATGGTGTAAAGTTAGGTAAGGGAGAAATACAAAGAGATCTAGGAGTCCTTGTTCATCAGTCACTGAAGGTGAATGAGCAAGTGCAGCAGGCAGTGAAGAAGGCTAATGGAATGTTGGCCTTTATTACAAAGGGAATTGAGTACAAGAGCAAGGAAATCCTCTTGCATTTGTACAGGGCCCTGGTGAGACCACACCTGGAGTACTGTGTACAGTTTTGGTCTCCAGGGTTAAGGAAGGACATCCTGGCTGTAGAGGAAGTGCAGCGTAGGTTCACAAGGTTAATTCCTGGGATGTCAGGACTGTCTTACGCAGAGAGGTTAGAGAGACTGGGCTTGTACATGCTGGAATTAAGGAGATTGAGAGGGGATCTGATTGCAACATATAAGATTATTAAGGGATTGGACAAGATAGAGGCAGGAAATATGTTCCAGATGCTGGGAGAATCCAGTACCAGAGGGCATGGTTTGAGAATAAGGTGTAGGTCATTTAGGACAGAGTTAAGGAAAACCTTCTTCTCCCAGAGAGTTGTGGGGGTCTGGAATGCACTGCCTCGGAAGGCAGCGGAGGCCAATTCTCTGGATGCTTTCAAGAAGGAGCTAGATAGGTATCTTATGGATAGGGGAATCAAGGGATATGGGGACAAGGCAGGAACCAGCAATTGATAGTAGATGATCAGCCATGATCTCAAAATGGCAGTGCAGGCTCGAAGGGCCGAATGGTCTACTTCTGCACCTATTGTCTATTCAGAAATTTATCTTCCAAAAGTGAATATTTTATAAGTAACCCTCCTTACCATCAGATGTACTGTTTTAACAACACATATAAAATGCTGGAGGAACTTCAACATCCATGGAGGGAAATGAACTGTCAACATTTTGGGTCGAGACCCTTCATCAGGTTACTGGTTTCACTTAATGCACGGTCTGAAGGACAGCACCACATAATTTGGGTGTTGGGGTGGGAAGTGGTGTTGCTGATCCCTCTCCAAACTTCCACAACCTGACATGGGACATGTGAAGTACCACTAAAATGGTCACTTGAAATTCTGCTAGAAAGTGCCTAGAATGCAGGAGTCAATGGAGTATGGAATTTGTAACTGTCCTAGGAGACTTTTGCCACTGTTATATTTACCAGAGCTATCGCTATCATCATTTCTCCATCACACATTCAGTATCTTTGCTGTTACTAAGCCAAAGTTTGAGCTGCCTTCTTTTCCAATGAATTAAATCTGATGTTGTCCATTTTCACCACCTCATTGTAATAAAGTAATTTCCAGTCCAGAAATTTTTATCTTCGATTCTATTGCTTTGCCCTTTACTTTACCTATTTTAAATGTGGCTTATGGAACTCCAACTATTATAGTCTTACACAACTATGTTTCTAAGTTTAAGCTAATATTTTTCTACTGCACAAATAGTTGAACATCTTAACTAGACACAGAGCATACAAAGAAGGAAAGAGACTTTGAATGCATTATGAGTTCTTTGTTCAGAGTCATTGTTTGAAGATACTTAAAAATTCCTGTCATTATCACTTCATAATGCATGCAAAATTCTCTTTATTACCTGAAAGGAACTTAAATAATTTTTTTCTCTGCTTTTCAATGGTCTATTAAATACTTACAATCTGGAAGTATTTAAGGGTACAGATAAAAGAGTCAGATAATTTCCTAAAGAATTATTTTTATCTTGACGACTGAGACCGGGATGTTTAATCAGCGATAATAATACTTTCCCTTCTTGCCAAAGCATAACTTCATCCACTGTGACGAGCCCAAGAATGTCAGCTTTGCTGGGGCTTCTTGGTGCAATATTTTCTGGATGTCTGCTGGTGATGGGCATGTAATGCTAATGTTAAGCAAATGCAGGAGTGGAGTGACATGAAGAATGGAGTGTCATTTTCCATTCTTCTGGAAACATTCCAGAATCTAGTGATTGTTGAAAGGTTATTACTAATACCTCCACGATCTCTTCAGCCACCTCTTTCAGAACCCTGGCTGTCCACCATCTGGTACAGTTGACTTAGCTAGTTTCATAGTTTCCCAAGAACCTTCTCTAACTTTATAGTAACTTCACACACTTCATAACCCCTGACAACTGAAAATTCCACATACTGCCAGTGTCTTCCGCAGTGAAGACTGATGCAAAATACCTACTCAGTTCGTCCCCCATGACTACCACTCCACCATCATTTTCCAGAGGTCCGATATCCTCTCTCGCTTCTCTTTTATACTTTATGTATCTGAAGAAACTTTTGGTATCCTCTTTCATTTTATTAGCTAGCTTACTTTCGTATTCCATCTTTACCTTCTTAATGACTTTCTTATTTCCCTTCTGTTTGTTTTTACAATGTTCCCAATCCTCTAACTTCCCACCAGTTTTTGCTCTATTATATGACCTCTCTGCCACTTTTATGTTGGCTTTGACTTCTCTTGTCAGCCATGGCTGTGCCATCTTTCCTTAAGAATGCTTCTTCCTATTTGGAATGTATATATCCCGTGCCTTCCAAATTGCTTCCAGAAATTTCAGCTGTTGCTACTTTGCCATCATCCCTGCCAGTGTTCTTTTCCTATTAATTCTGGCCAGCTCCTCTCTCATGCCTATGTAATTCCCTTTACTCCACTGTAAGACTGATACATCTGACTTTAGCTTCTCCTTCCAAATTTCAGGGTGAATTCAATCATATTATAATCCTTTTCCCCCAAGGGCTCTTTTATTTTAAGCTCTCTAATCAATTCTGGTTCATTGCACAGCACCCAATCTAGAATAACTGATCTCCTAGTGGGCTTAACTACAAGCTGCTCTTAAAAAGTCAGCTCATAGACACACTAGAAAATCCCTCTCCTGGATTCCCAATCCACCTGCATGAAATCCCCCATGACTATTGTAACATTGGCCTTTTGGCAGGCATTCTCTGTCTGCCGTTGTAATTGGTTCGCCACATCCTTACTACTGTTGGTTCATGTTACATCATTTATCCTGTGAATCAGATCTAGCAATTTCTTCCTGCGTATGATTGAAAAACTGGCCACTTCTATCAACACATACAGGTCAATTATCATTAAAGTTAGCACACCATTCTGAGAGATTGCTAACTGCTTCAATTCTGAAGTACTTGCACCTTCAATAAGCTCTCCAAATAAAGCTCTGATTGTGTGGGTTAGCAATTTAAATAAAAAATGATTGGGATTTACTGGATCCATGAGACCAGCTCACAGTCTGACATTGTGGTACTTGACCATTTTTCCCTAATTTCATTGAAATGCCTTAAAGGGACTAAACAGCAATACATGAAGTAATAGTGACTCTTAAAGACAAATGGCACAGCAACTCTCTTACGCGCCTCCATCAAGTCGCTTCAATGAGAATAGAAAAGTATATAAGATGATAAGAGCGGTTGATAGAATGGACAGCCAGGGTGGAAATCGTTAGTATGAGAGGGCATAATTTTCAGGGGTAGGCTTATTTTTATAACAAGAGACTGGTTGGTGTGTAGAATGTGTTGCTGGGAGTGGTGGAAGAGCCAGATACAATAGACACATTTGAGTGACTCTTAAGTAGGCACAGATTTGAAAGAAAAATAAAGGATTGCGTGGAAAGGAGGCATTATATTGATATTGGAGCTGGTTAAAAGGTCAGCAGAATACCCTGGGCAGAAAGGCCTGCGCTGTTCTATCTTTCTTCTGCAATTTTAGTTTTGTAAAACTGTCATCTCATTATCTGCCGTACTGTTGACAAAAATTGGTAAATACTTGGTAAACTGGTAAATTTGTTTACTATTGTCACATGCAGCAATGTACAGTGAAAATAGTTTGTCTTGCATGTCATCCATAGAGGTAATTTCATGACAACAGTGCATTGAGGTAGTATAAGGTGAAAGAATGACAGAATAGAAAATAAAGTATTGTTACCATTACAAAGGAAGTGTGGTGCAAGTTGAAAGGAGGAGTTCTGAAAAAGGCAGGAGTCCATCTTATTATACTAGAGAACTCTTAAATAGTCTTATGACAATAGGATAGACGTTGACTTTGAGCCCAGTAGTATATTCTTTTAAGGCCTTTGTATCTTCTGATGGTGCTCACTCTGAGGAACTTTCAGGTCTCTTGACCCTAGCACCACTGATGTAAGCAGGAGTGGGTGCACTGTTCCCTCTTGAGATCAATGACCAGTTCTTTTGTTTTACTGGCATCGAGGGATGTGGCTCTAGGTTCCAGTCATGATGCTCTCTTTCTCCTTCCTGTACTCCAAATCATTGTTATCTCATGTTTGGCCCACCACGGTGGTTCCATCTGCAATGTTTTACAGATAGAGTTAGAAAAGAATCTGGCCACACTGTCATGAGTACGTAGGGAGTAGAGTAGGGGGCCAAGGACACAACCTTGTGGAGCACTGCTGAAGATAATTGTGGTAGATGTGTTGCTACCTATCCTCTTTGATTGTAATCTTTTGGTCAGGTGAAAAATAATTCATTTGCAAAGGGGGGAGACGAGACTCAGGTCTTGGAGTTTAGAGATGAGTTTGCTATTAAATAGTATATTCCCCTCATTTGCACAATACAAACTAAATGTGAACTAAGTCTTCAGTTGTCACTAGGCTCCTGTCAAGTGGAAGTATTCATTTAAACAATATGGTAGCTACTAATTATGCTAATCAACCCTGCCTGCACTGGGAGTTGAAATGAACCAGTGTGGAATCTGATTCCACCTTCAGGCACTCCTGGAAATTTTTTAATTGAAGTATCTTATTCTACTTCTCAGTTTCCCATTCAGTCTTTGATTATACAATCTTTCTTTTGCCCTTATTATTTATTTTGCTGATTCTGTTTTGAATATAAATTCACCTACTCTGCTATTCGTTTTCAGTTCTCGTCTTGTTTGGTCGTATGTCCTTGTTAAGATGCACTGTAGCTTGTTAAATGCATTCAATCCAGGTGCCCTATTTCCCTCAATGCAAAATTCTCAGCAAGCAGAGGAAAAATGTGAAAACACAAGAGCAAATGTAGCTGAAAGTGGCACAATAAGATCCAGTGCCTTATAACAGTATTCTGCCCCTTTGTTCAAATGCAGTACTCTGTTACAGTAAAAATGGGGTCATTAACGTAGAAAAATTTGATTGAAATTGATATTGGAATTTTCTGATTGACTTTGTTTAATGGTTGCTGTTTTAGTAGACAAAAAGAAGGTTATTGCTTTTGTTGAACAAAGCAACCCAGGATAGATGGTTGCTTGGGTACCACTCTGCTATCTTGTTAAAGAATAATGGAAATTACTGTGTGTTTAATAGTTTCTTTGGTTTCTTTTAGAGTACTCTGAACATCGAAGTAGTGAAGAACGGATACACTGATCCAAACAACCTTAAGTTTGAAGAAATAAGAATTCTTGGCATGGAGACTATTCCAACATCAGTCAATATCACTCAGGATGCTCAAGTCACAATTTTACCACCTGAAAATATCAAGTATAGTGCAAAAACTAAGGTAATGCAAGCATCCTTATAATTGCAAAGTGGTTGATCTTTCATTTTGTTTTTGTTACTGCATGAGTTACTATATTTCTTCGGTGTAATAGGTAGTGACAACTTAATGTTGTTCCATTGGATCATTTTCAGAGCTAGTTAGTTGATTGCAGGCATAACACTGCACTCAAGCCTTGTGGCATCACAAGATTAGATTCAAAGTAAAAAAAAATTAACCTATGGGGGATGATGGTAACACCGAAAATTTGGATTCAACGTTGGCTTAGCGAGAGAAACCAGAGAGTGGTATCAGAATGGTGCCTCTCTGACTGGAGATCAGTGACTAACAGTGTGCTGCAAGGATCAGTGATAAGTCCATTGTTGTTCGTCATCTATATCAATGATTCAGATGATAATGTAGTTCAGCAAATATGTGGTTGACACCAAAATTGGGTAATAGTGGACAGCAAGGAAGGCCAACAATGCTTGCAGTGGTATTTGGACCAGCTAGAAAAATATGTTGAAAAGTTGTCGATGGGAGTTAATATGTACAAGTGTGAGGTGTTGCACTTTGGGAGGACAAATCGGGGTAGGACATACACAGTGAATGGTACTGCACTGAGGAGTGCAGTAGAAAGGGATCTGGGAACACAGATCATAATTCCTTGAAAGTGGCCTTACAAATAGGTTCATAAAGAGAAATTATGGAACATTGGCTTTCATAAATCAGAATATTGAGTACAGGAGTTGGGATGTTATGTTGAAGTTGTATAATATTTTGTTGAGACCAGTTTTGGAGTATTGTGTACATTTCTGTTGTCAACTTATCTACCTACAGGAAAAATATCAATAATATTAAAAGAGTACAGCAAAAATTTGCAAGGATTTACAAGGACATTACTAGGACTTGAGGACCTGAGTTATAGGGGAAGGTTGAATAGGTTAGACTTTATTCCCGGCAGGGCAGGAAAATAAGGGAGATTTGGTAGATATATACAAAATTATGAGTGGTATGGATAGAATTAATGCAAACAGGTTTTTCCACTCAAATTAGGTGAGACTAGAAGTAGAGGTCATCAGTTAAGGATGAAAGGTGAAATATTTCAAGGGAATTCTGAGGGGGACCTTCTTCACAGAGGGTGGTGAGAGTGTGGCAAAAGCTGCTGGCAGAAATAATGGATGCAGGTTCATTTACAACATGAAACTTGAATAAAGAGAAGTTTGGATATGTACATGGATGGGAATGGAATGGATTGCTGTTATCTGGGTGGGGGTCAATGGGACCAGGCAGAATAACAGGTCAGCATGGACTAGATGGGCTGAAGGGCTTATTTATGTAATGTACTACTCTATGATTCTAAATGCTTCAAAGTTAGTGTTTGTGTGTATGTGTGTGTAAGTACTGCTTGTAATATACAACTTAAGGTATGATAAATTCAATGTTACCCTTACTAAATTAATGTTAGTAAGATTGGTGTTATATCATTTTTATTGTGGACATTGTGTTTGAAACAACAGAATAATTAGAATTTTTCTGGAAAAAAATCAATATACTTCCTAAATTTTAACTTGCTTTAACAGGAAATCATGGGATGCAATTTGTTCTATAATTGTATACTCTAAAATATTTCCTTACATTCTTTTGTTCAATAAAGGGTTAAGATTGCTGTGACTGACAAACACTGAGTCACATGTAGGCTGTAAAAGTCTATGAATGGAGCAAACCTCCAGGAGAGAGAATCCAGGAGAACCCAAGAGTATCTCATTCTCGGGCCACAACGTTTTATACTTCTTCAACACAATAAATGATTAACTACAGTTTTGATTGCTTCAATCACCCACTTAACTTTAACATTTTGAATATAGTTAGGTAAATTTACAGAGGTATGGATTTGCAGTACTTACATATCTCAACTAGCAGAACTCCTTTGAATAATCAGTGCTGGTGTCTGTTTCCCCCTTTATTACAGTTTTGACTGATAGCCCTATTAATATACAACTATCTAGAAGGTTAAGTGACAAAGCAGATCTCTCCTGAACTGTGCCTTAAGTGGCAGGAACACATATTTAACAATGTAGTTTCAATGGAACAATACCTGAATGTCCCACAACCAAGGACTGATTTCACTAGCCACAAAGTATGAATTGGAAGCTAATTATGTACAGTTCCTTAACAAGATAATCTATCATTATATTGAATATATTATTTTATAAAATTGATGCACGTCTTTCAGCAATTGATCTTTTGTATGTATTAATCTATTTTGCCAGTGAAGAATACATTTTCCTAATATATACCATGACTTTATCATTACATTAATGTTAAAATTAAGGATATTTGTTTCGGTCCTCATAAGCTGGATTTCCTCTGTTACATAGGTTTTGTCAGGAAAAATAGTAAGGTGGAGTATCTCAACAATTTCTCTTTTGGTTCCTCCCACTTTCTCCAAACATAAGGTGTAGCCATGGGAACCTGCATGGGTCCCAACTATGCCTGCTTTTTCACTGGCTACATAAAACAATTGTTCCAAGTCTTCCCTAGTAATACTCTCCAACTCTTTCTGCGCTACATTGATGGCTGCATTGGTGCTGCTTCATGTGCTCATTCTGAGCTTGTCAATCCTGTCAACTTTCCCTCCATCTTCTACCCTGCCCTTAAATTCACTTGGTCCATTTCTGATACCTGCCTCCCCTTTCTTGGTCTTTCTTTGTTCATATATCTACTTTATATATCTACTTCATATATCTACTTTATATACCTACTGACTCCATGGCTATCTTGATTATAACTCTTTCTACCCAGTCTCCTGTAAAAATATCATTCCCTTTTCTCAACTTCTTCATCTCAGCTGCATCTGTTCCCAGGATGAGGCTTTCGAAGATGTTCTACTTTTCTAAAGAATCGGGTTTCCTTTTTTCCACCATTGATGCTGCCCTCACCTACATCTCCTACTTTTCCTGAACATCCGCCCTCATGCCATCTTACCACCATCTTATCAGGGATAAAGTTGCTCTTGTCTTCATTTACCACCCCATGAGTATCCACATCCAAAACAACATTCTCTGCAACTAACATCTCCAAAAAGATCCTATGACCAAACACATCTTGCCCGCTTTCTGCAGGGATTGCTCCATCTGTGAATCCCTTGTCCATTCATCCCACCCCACAAATCTCCCTCCTGGTAGTTATTCCTACAAGTGGGAAAAGTGCTGCCCCTGCTCATTCACCTCCTCCCTCACCTCCATTCAGGATCCCAAACAGTCCATCCAGGTGAGGCAGCACTTCACCTATCCAGTCTCACGATACAGCCTCATCTGTACTGGTGAGACCAAGCATAAATTAGGGGACAGCTTTCTTGAGCACTTTTTCTTCCTCTGCAGGATTTCCCAGTGGCCAATTATTTTAATTCCATCCCCCATTCCCATTCCGACATGTCGGTCTTTAGAGAAGGTTGGCCTTCACTAAAGCTATGACGAGGCCATTCCCAGGGTGAAGGAGCAGCACCTCACATTGCGTCTGATAGCCTCCGACCTGATGGCATAAATATCAATTTCTCCACCTTGTGGTAGTTATTCCCCATCATCCTTCCCCCTTTATCTATTCCACATATTGGCCTCTCCCATTTTACCTCTTCTCTTCTATCATCTGTGCCTGGTGCCACTCCTTCCTTTTTTCCTGTGCTGTACTCTCCTCTCCTGTCAGATTCCTTCTTTTCCAGCCCTTTACCATTTCCCACCTATTAGCTCCCAGCTTCTTACTTAGCTCCCCCCTCCCCAGCCACCTGTCAGCACCTATCAGCTTCTAACTTAAACTCCTTCCCCTCTGTCCACCTTACTAATCCGACTTCTTCCTCCTTCCTTTCCAGTCTTGACGAAGGGTCTCAGCCTGAAACTTCAACTGTTTGTTCATTTCTCTAGAAGCTGCCTGACCTCCTGAGTTCTTCCAGCGTTTTGTCTGTGTTGCTCTGAATTTCCCGCACCTGAAGAATCTGTTGTGTTTAAAGTGGAGTATCTGCTCACTGGGTTTTCGTTAAAGCAACATAATGTGAATATAGTGGCAGCAGCAGTACTTTCTGAGAACAATGACACGAACATTGGATATTGGAACTATGGCTATTATTAGTGATGGTACAGAGGTAAAGGAGGTAGATTATATAGTTATAGATATATATATATATATAGATAGATAGATATATAGGTAGATAGATTGCAGGTTCACCAATCAATTTTACTCAGCAAGACAACTATTTAATTTAAAACTATTGTGCACATCTTAGTCATACTGGACAACAGTTCACAATGTGAAAACCACTATTAGTAAAGCTACTAATGGTGGAGAATATGGACTAAATTCACCTTCATGATTTACCTGAGTGGGTGCTTTTGCAAAGTTTTTTTTAAAAAGAGCAGGAATATTGAATAGCCTGTCAAGAATCATATCAAAATAGGTGTTCAGAAGAAGTTATACTGAAGATTTCAGAACAAAATATTATTAAAGCAACAAAAAATAATCTTGATAATGCTTGAAAAGCAATAATTAAAACTGTTAACACTAATATTCTAACTAGGACAGTAATAATCGACCGCTAAATAAATGTTGAACTGAAAATATTTTTCTTTCCATAGGTTGCTCAGTTTATAGGTTTGCATCTTGCATTTGGAAAGTCATATTCAGTGCAGTGGACCTCTTCGAAGTTTGTAAGAGTGGACTGTTATCCAGAAGATAATGTAAATGAAACTCTCTGCAATGAGCAAGGCTGTATATGGGCTGTAAGTAATTCAAGAAAATGCATATTTTGAGAGGAGGAGAAAGCTGGTTGAACTTACACATATTTGCTTAAGTATTGTTAACCTTTGCAATGTGAGCCTGTCATTGTACCAGGTAAGGCTCTGAAAACTTTTGCCAACCAACTAGTGGGAGTATTCAAGGACATTTTCAACCTCTGCTACAGGGGAAAGTTTCCACTTGCTTCAAAAAGGCACCAATTATACCAGTGCCTAAGAAGAATAATGCCTTAATGACTATCCCGGTAGCACTCACACTGATAGTGATGAAATGCTTTGAGAGGTTGGTCATGACTAGACTGAATTCCTGCCTCATCAAGGACCTGGACCCATTGCAGTTTGCCTATTAACACAATAGGTCAATGGCAGATACAATCTTAATGGCTCTCCACACGGCTTTAGACCACCTGGACAACACAAACACCTATGTCAGGATGCTGTTCATTAACTATAGCTCAGCATTTAATACCATCATTTCCACAATCCTGATTCAGAAGTTGCAGAACCTGGGCCTCTATACCTCCCTCTGCAATTGGATCCTCAACTTCCTAACTGGAAGACCACAATCTATGCGGATTGGTGATAATATCTCCTCCTCGCTGACGATCAACACTGGCGCACCTCAGGGGTGTGTGCTTAGCCCACTGCTCTATACATGACTGTGTGGCTAGGCATAGCTCAAATACCATCTATAAATTTGCTGACGATACAACTATTGTTGGTAGAGTCTTAGGTGGTGATGGGAGGGTGTACAGGAGTGCAATATGCCAACTAGTGGAGTGGTGCCGCAGCAACAATCTGGCACTCAAGATCAATAAGATGAAAGAGCTGATTGTGGACTTCAGGAAGGGTAAGATGAAGGAACACAACCAATCCTCATAGAGGGATCAGAAGTGGAGAGAGTGAGCAGTTTCATGTTCCTGGGTGTCAAGGTCTCTGAAGATCGAACCTGGTTCAAGTATATAGATGTATTTATAAAGAAGGCAACACAGTGACTATACTTCATTAGGAGTTTGAAGAGATTTGACATGTCAACAAATACACTCAAAAACTTTTGTAGATGTACCATGGAGTGCATTCTGACAGGCTGCATTACCATCTGGTATGGGAGGGAGGGGCTACAGCACAGGACCGAAAGAAGCTGCAGAAGATTGTAAATCTAGTCGGCTCCATCTTGGGTATTAGGCAACAAAGTACCCAAGATGTCTTCAGGGAGTGGTGTCTCTGAAAGGCAGCGTCCATTATTAAGGAACTTCAGCATCCAGGGCATGCCCTTTTCTCACTGTTACCATCAGGTAGGAAGTACTGAAGCCTGAAGGCACACACTCAGCAATTCAGGAACAGCTTCTTTCCCATCACCATCCAATTCCTAAATGGACATTGAACCCTTGTACACTACCTCACTTTTTTAAAATATACAGTATTTCTGTTTTTGCATGTTTTTGAAAAATCTATACAATGTACGTATACTGTAATTGATTTATTTATTTAATATTGTTTTTTATTTTATTTATTATTATATTTTTCTGTACTATGTTATGTATTGCATTGAACTGCTGCTGATAAGTTAACAAAGTTCACATCACATGCCAGTGATAATAAACCTGATTCTGATATTCTTGAAATTCTATCTTGTAGCTTCCAAAATGAAACATAAAAGTAATTACTTATCAGTTGCATTTCTGTAGGCAAAAAACTGGAATTCAAAAGTCAAAGTTTCACACCATCTACCAGGAAAACTGCTTCCATGGTTTCAGGCTGCAGTTGAAGACAATTGTCAAGTAGTATCTAATGTCTTACATACATCATTTTGTGGTTTCTAACTAACTAGCTGTTGCCAAGGTAATCAAAGATTTCTTGTGCATCCAACAGATGTATGTTTTGCAAGGAGCACTCAGAGCTCCTCTGGTAGAACAATTACCCAATAGTTCTGCACAGCATGGTTCCCAAAATTCAGATACAGATGTCAGGTTTGCTTTGACTGTGCAGATCACTGGGGTAATATGTGAAGGATCAAATCACATCTTTGCAGTGTCTTCAGTGATGAACATTTAATGCAGCAAAGGAAATCTTTGCAGAGTGATTCAATCTCAACACAGAAAAGATCTACAAAGGTTGTGGCCAGAACTTGAGGGCTTGAGCTAAGAGGAGAGACCTGGATAGACTAGCACTGTTTTCCCTGCAGTGAAGGAGCTGATTTATACTTGTGCGTATGGGCTATGCTGTAGACCTGATTTTTCTCTTCTGTGTAGGCTCTATGCTGTAGCGAGCATGCATTGGTGTGCACCAAAACACTAGTTGGCGGTAGGGTTTCTATGCCACTGTGTTGAGTTTCTTCATGAGAGACATGGACGAAGAAATGTATTTCAAACATTTTCGAATGTCGGCAGGTAGATTTGATGATTTGGTTCATCTATTTTGCATCGGTGTACAGACATGGCGGAGAAGAAGCAACCGGAAATGCGTAGGAAGAAATGCAATGCTACCAAGCGGACCAATCACAGTTGTTGCGGTCTGCGTCACTGCAATGCGTAAGTTACATCTTCAGGGAGGTGCACGTCACCCTACGGCGTAGGGTACGCGGTACCTACGGCTCAGATGTGACGCACAAGTTTAAATCAGCCTCAAGAGATGACCTTATAGAGGTTTATAAAATCCTGAGGGCTTTCGCTAAGTGGATGATCACAGTCTTTTTACCAGGCTAAGGGAGTGTGCAACTAGAGGGCTTAAGTTTAAGGTGAGAGGAGCGTGATTTAATGGGGACCAGAAGGACACAGTTTTCATGTAGAGGGTAGTGGATATATGGAATGAACTGCCAGAAATGGTGGTATGGATGGGAAAAATTACAATGTTTAAAAGATATTTGGATAGGTTTCATAGGTATAGAGGTTTGGAGGGATAATAGGTCAAACTTAGGTGAATGGAATTACCGGTAGCTCAGGAATGAATGGAGCCAAAAGGCCTGATTCTGTGCTATATGACACTGTGATTCTTTTTATTAAAGGTTTATTTGAAGAAAAAGGTAAAATGTGAGAATGGCTTGCATAGTTCTAACAAGATCATGTTTTAACAGATAATTGCACACTATTACTAATTGTGTTTGCAAAGTTATCATTGTTTTTGATTATATCATAAAAAATTAGGCAGGACTTGCAGTGCTTGGCATGATGGTTTAGGTGAGGCTCTGTACTATGTTTATTTAATTTGGTTGGCTATGACTTTTCTGAACTATTGTTCCTGGTTCAGGGAGGAATAACCCCCTTTCATGAGTTGCAGTTAGAGAGCAAATTTTACCTCAGTTCCAGAATATGTAAGTTCCTTTTAACTCTTTTAAATTAGCAATACCAGGGCATCATTACACACAATAGCATTCTTCATGGTGTATGATAGTATGCACCTTACTACAGGTGCTTAGTTAGGTTTGTGTGATTCCTTTTATCCTAAAGGCTCCGGTTAGCTCATCAGATAACTGAAGAGGGCACCCTGGTGTATGGTGCAAGCAACATCTGGTTCGCCACTGACTTCCAGGAAAGACTGGATGGGAGCCAAGATAGGTCAATCATGCTATAAAGACAGCTGACCTCCAGAAAGACTGGCATGGGAGCACAAGGCTAGCAATCTAGTGTGTAGCACTCACAAGAGGGCACCATACAAGCTATGGTTGAACTAAATATACATACCCCCAGAGTCTCCCGAGAGGGGGAAGAATGAGAGACTCAATAGATCAGATATAATGGCAATGGCCAGGACTGGAAACCCAATAATGAAAGGACTCAAGCAAACAACACTGACCGGGAAGGCATTCATTACAAAGTGCCATTGCAGCAAAATCTGCAATAACATCGAAGAGTTGAAGACAGACCAAAGAACGTTCAGTTGTGGAACGAAGGCAACTCAAGTGCAACACACGGACTCAACATCTGATGGGACAACGGTGAACTCCAGCCAGGATGCACCCCACAGAGCTGAAGATCTCTCTGCACCTGAGCCACCCCAGTGCCAAAGAAGGGACCAAGTGAGTGCCCTGTCTGACATCCTGAATCTATTTATTCATCAAGGAGAAGGAGGATCAGATGGCCCAGATCATTGGGCAATGTATCTTGGAGGCAGTTGGATGACAACCTGGATTACAGCTTGGAAGATAATTTGACAGAACTGTCTACAGGAAAATCGATTCCCTCACAACCATTATGTTAAACTTTGCTAAAGAGCGATTCAGCCCATTGGAGATCTTAAACCATCTCAGCAGCCACACAGCAGGGAAAGGGAGATTCGCCACCTAAGAAGTGAGATAAAGCACCTGAACAACAATTCTAAAACTGTTCATCTGACAAAAAAGAAGGTAGAATTTCTATGGGACTCATACAGCGATCCCTGTATGAATCAGGGACTACACTCCGAAAGTCCCCCAACTAAGAATCCCAACAACTGAGCTGAACATGGCAGAACCCACATGGCAGGAGGTCCAGCATGTCATCAAGAGAACAAAGTCATCTGCTGCCCCAGGACCACGTTCTACACACTACAAGGTATATAAGCAATGCCCCAAACTCTGCTGGAGGTTGTGGAAGATAATGAGGAAGATTTAGACCTAAGGCTCTATCCCATCAAGCTGGAAAATAGCTGAAAGATGCTTTGTTCCTGAGGAAGAAGATACCTCCACATTCACCCAGAGTAGGTAAATCTCTCTCCTTAGCATGGAGAGCAAGATATTCTTCTCAGTGCTTGCGAGAAGGCTGACCTCTTACTTAATGGAGAACCACTATATCAACAATTCCATTCAGAAAGGTGGCATCCTGGGTTTTTCTGGGTGCCTTGAACACAGCTCAATATTCAGCCAATTGATCCGCAAGGCCAGTCAGAGAAAGGCAACCTAACAGTCATCTGGTTAAACCTAGCCAATGCCTACAGATCAATTCCACACATCCTCATCGATGTTGGCCTGGACCACTACCATATCTCAATAGTAAAGTAAGTCATGATCACCAGCTACCTTAGGAAGTTTCAACTTCGCTTCACTTCAGCGCACTATAGGAGTGCACTATAGGCAAGACCTCCAAAAAGGGATTTTACTGGACTGTACCATCTCCCCCATCTTGTTTGTCATGGGTAGGAACCTCCTCATATCAACAGCAGCAAATGTAACCCGAGGCCCAGTGTTGGAGCCCGGCATTCAACAACCTGAAATATGGGGATTCATCAGAGTACTCACTGTAACCCATGTCCAAGAAAGGTGGGTTTTGGAAACACTGGACGATCTTGCTATCTAGTCTAGGATGACATCCAAGGCCAGGAAGTCCAAATGCATGGTGATCAAAATAGGGCAAAGTTACTAGCAAGTTCAGTCTTCAAGTACAGGAAGAAGTCATTCCATCCATAGAGGACAACCTAGTGAAGTGTCTTGGAAAGTGATTTAATACAGCAATGACGAACAGTGCTACCATCACTGACACTGTAAAGTGGACTGAAGAGTGGTTGAGAAGATTAACAAAACTGGACTCCCTGGCAAATTTAAGACATGGCTGTACCAACATAGTCTTCTGCCTCTGGCTTTTCACAGTGTGCGTGTTTCCCATGACCACAGTAGAAGGCTTTGAAAGAAAAGTCAACAAGCACCTACAGAGGTGTTTTGGAATTCCTCAAATTTTTCTTCAGTGGGGCTCTACATATGATCAGGCCAGCAACAGCTCCCATTGTCATTGACAGTAGAGGAGTTCAGGTTGGCAAAGTGTAGAGTTGTTTTAACACTCAGGGGTTCCAATGACAAGCTAACAAACCAAGCAGGAGTCACAACAAGAGGACGAAAGTGGGCCACCAGCTCAGCCATAGACCAGGCAGTGAGCTCCCTGCAATTGAGAGACATCATCGGCAAACCATGAAAAGCCTCGGCTCTGCACACTTCCAATGATGGGGGAGTGCAAGTGTGAGGGATAGGTGTGGCATGGTCCAGCAGAGGTACGGAATTGCAAGGATAAAAGGTGCGCTTCAAAAGCAGTGGAGTTGGGGTCACAGGGCCCCTGGACGAAGTAGGCTCTTCCCAAACACAAGATCTCTTGGGCAGAGCTTTGGAGACTGAAGTCTTTCTGCATTTCTTTCCTCCTGCAGTCTGTGTATGACACACTCCTTACACCATCACAGCTGCACAGCTGGGGGCTGAGAGAGGATCCTAACTGCAAGCTTTGTGGTCAGTGGGGTTCACTGGCACACATACTGTCAGGATGCAAAACAGCTTTAACACAAGGACGGTATAGGTGGCTCCATGACAAGGCCCTGCTGCCCCTTGCTGAAGCACTGGAGCGGGAGAGGTGTGAAAAGAGACTGGCTGGCAGAGAGACGAACAGGGCAGTTACTTTCATCTAGGAGACAGCGACACCAGTCATATCAAAGAGGTCTAAATCTAATTGGTTGAAAACTGCCAAATCATGGGAGATGAGGGTCGATGTGTGGAGGAAGCTGTAGTTTCCGGAGGTGGTGCCAACCACACTTCATCCAGACATTGTACTGTGGTACACCGAAGACAGGGAAATCATGTTGATGGAGCTCTCCATGAGAACATGGGAGCAAGGATGCAAGGAGACTCACAAGAGGAAGAGCCTGAAGTATGAGTCCTTAACCCAGGAGTGCAGGGACAAAGGATGGCTATTCCCCATCTATTTCAGCAATAGAAGGTTCCCGGTGAGCTTGGCAAGGAGTTTGCTATCTGTGCTGGGCTTTGATGAAAAGAGCAAGAACCAAGCAGCTCGCAGGATGTGGCAGAAAGCAATAGAGTGTCTTGCCAGATATGAAGCAGGGGAGAGGAGTTGAGCTGGAAGTCAGGAGCAGATGGGCAGTGACTCAGTCAACACTGCTGACCCGCTAACTGGAGAGTGTAGTGGATAAATGTTGAAACACTCTGTGAAGGTTGGGCACCACGTGAATACATCTGCTCCTGGTCAAATAATAGTCCTATCCTTATTACTGTACCTATTTTTCTAATGTGGTGGTCATAGCTGCACAGAGCTCTGCACAATAGGTTTCTGTAAGAAGGAAGGGAACAAGTTAGTGGCAGTCCTGTGAAGTGTTTAAAGAATTGCCTGCCCTGAGTGAATAATTGGCAAAGAAAAAGTAAAGTTGTGAAATAACAGTTGGAAAATCAATGTAACCATCAATATGGAGAAAATAAGGTGTTATATAGTTTGTATCTTTAAAGTTCTATCACAGAATGGAGGTGCCATCTCTCAAGGTTAATGTTCATTTCTCAAATCCAGTACCTTCACATCTGGAGGTCCTACTGCACTCTGGTGTCAGATTGTATTATGTTTGGCAAATCCAGAAAATTAAACCAATGGAAAGGATGGGAATCTAAAATGTGAGTCTAACTTTGGTTTTCCTTTAAGCAATATCTGCCTGTATGACTCGGTGGCATAATGATGTATGCCGTTTACATACTTTTACATATAAACCACAATACAATATGTTAACAACAAAGAATGCTTAATTAAATGATATGTTTACAATACTACTTGAATATTACTGAAGTATTAAATACACATTAGATTGGGTCTCAGGGTCATACCACAACCAGATCACATAGCAGGTTTGCTTCTCCTGTGTAGATTGGTGAACCAGAGTGGATTTCTAAAATAGAAATCTAATAGTTAAAATTAACTATGAAACTATGTGTTTAGATTTATAGCAATTTAATGAAATAAGTGAATTTAAATGTCTTAAGTCAAGGTCAATTTTGTACACATGCCTTTGGACCAGTAGTATATACCCATGGAATGCTACTACAGTAACATAACTAGTGTTGCCATACACCCATGAATAAGAGACTAAGGAAAGCAGGGAAGGAGAACATCACAAACACAAGGAAATCTGCAGATACTGGAAATCCAAAACAACACACACAAAATGCTGGAGGAACTCAGTAAGTCCAGCAGCATCTATGGAAAAGAATAAACAGTCAATGTTCTGGAGCAAGACTCTTCTTCAAGACTGAGAAGGAAGGGGAAAGATGCCAGAATAAAAAGTTGGGGTGAGGAAAAGAGGCTAGCTGGAAGGTGATAGATGAAGCCAGGTGAGTGGCAAAGGTCAAGGGCTGGAGAAGAAAGAATGTCATAGGAGCAGAGAGTGGACTATAGGAAAAAGGGAAAGAAGAGGGGACCTAGGGGAAAGTAATAGGAGAGTATCATGTGTGTAAAGAGTCAAGAAGTTTAATATTCATACAATGACTTTATCTTTCCTTTATGTAAATGAGCAAATAATAAAGATTTTAGATTAATACAAATGAAAATAAGATTGGTGATCTACAGTAGATCTTTAATTGAATGGGATGGATGAAAGTACTCATGCCCATGATAGGTTTTATTCTTTTTAAGAGTTTGAACAATGGATAGAGAAATGCTTGTGGAATTTCATCAGTGATTCTATGCAGGGCCAATGTGTCCTTAGTCTGGCTGATGTGTAAAAGTATTGTTTTTCATTAGTGAAATAATTATCAATAAACTAAAATATGTGAAACATATAATAAATCCTGCAAAAATAGATAATAGTTCAAATATTACTGAAGTTATTGTTGAGGAAGACAAAAGCACACAGTTAGATTCATGAATGTGCTCTATACCATCTACAGCAAAAGTATATATTTTCTTTCAATTTATATGAAATTTGAATTTTATTCTTTTGCAGAGTTCTGCCAATCAAGGTGAGCCTTGGTGTTTCTATGAACATGATTATGGTTACATAATAAATAAAGTTAAAGAGATTCGGCAAACACCAAATGGTATCAGTGTTGAAATTAAAAGGAATACAGCATATCCAAAGCGTTACAGTGGCCAAACACCAACAATCGAAACCCTCAAAGTTCAAGTCACATTCTTAAATGACAGTATGTTGAATTTCAAGGTAAGATTCATATGACTGTACAAAACCCAAGGGGTTTTGAAAGTATATTGTTAAACAGAAATTGAGCATTGCTGGGAACAATTAAGTGGCACATTATAGCAATGCAATATAGCAAGTTATTAAGGTTATTTCAATTGCTATATTTGATGCACCGTCAATGACTCACTCTGAGATGTAAGAAGCGAGATATCGGCTTTTATTGACTGGAAGAATGAACAACACTACATCCTGGAGAATGAGGCCGGGCTCAGGTCTCAATTGCCTTTATACAGGGGTCTGTGGGAGGAGCCACAGGAGCAGTCAGCAGGGATCTGTGGGAGGAGCCACAGGAGCAGTCAGCAGGGGTCTGTGGGAGGAGCCACAGGAGCAGTCAGCAGGGGTCTGTGGGAGGAGCCACAGGAGCAGTCCAGACAGGTATATGTAGTTCACCACATTCACCCCCCCTTTGTTTTAAAAAGAGTCCCCAGGTGGTGAAGTTTCTTACAAGTATATTTACAGGTTAAGTCTATCAGGTGGTCGAATCTGTCGCTGCGATCTACGTAGCTCCGGCTGCGATTGCACAGGTGCCGGAGGTGGTGATTGCACAGGTGCCGGAGGTTGTGCTGGTTCTGGCCTAACTGCAGGTGTCAGGGATCCCTCACGTGTGTGCGAGGCGCCTGGAATATACGCGTACGAGATGCCTGGTACATGAGTGTCGTGAGGAGTCTGTGTGGGGCACGGTGTGTGCGGTGTCACCTCGGGTACAGGGTTCATAGTTACCGTGGAGTGTACGGGGTAGTGGTCTGCTGCTCCTGCGGGCGCCAGGTCGCGGACGGAGACCGTGTCCTCCCGCCCATCAGGTAAGACCACGTAGGCATACTGGGGGTTCGCATGTAGAAGGTGAACCCTCTTGACCAGCGGGGAGTATTTATTACTCCTCACATGTTTCCGGAGCAGCACTGGCCCTGGGGACGTCAGCCAAACTGGTAGGGTGGTCCCAGTGACAGACTTCCTGGGAAAAGAGAATAGGCATTCGTGAGGGGTGGCATTGGTGGACGTACATAACAGGGAGCGGATAGAGTGGAGTGCCTCAGGGAGGACCTCCTGCCATCGAGAGACCGGCAACCCTTTTGACTTAAGGGCTAAAAGTGTGGCCTTCCACACTGTGGCATTCTCCCTCTCCACCTGTCCATTCCCCCGGGGATTGTAACTCGTGGTTCGACTAGTAGCAAAGCCTCTAGCTAGCAGGTACCGGCGCAGCTCGTCACTCATAAAGGAGGACCCTCTATCACTGTGGATATAGCAGGGATATCCGAACAGAGTGAAGAGCTGGCGCAGGGCCTTTATGACGGACATGGTAGTGGTGTCGGGGCAGGGAATGGCAAAGGGGAATCGCGAGTACTCGTCAATAATATTGAGAAAGTAGACATTGCGGTCGGTGGAGGGAAGGGGGCCGTTAAAGTCAACACTCAGTCGCTCAAAAGGGCGGGTGGCCTTGACAAGTTGCGCCGTGTCAGGACGGTAGAAGTGCGGTTTGCACTCAGCACAGATTTGGCACTCCCTGGTCATCGTCCTGATGTCCTCCAGGGAGTACGGCAGGTTCCGGGCTTTAACGAAATGGTAAAATCGGGTGACCCCCGGATGGCAAAGATGTGCATGAAGGGCATACAGCTGGTCGAGCTGTGCGCTAGCACACGTTCCCCGGGATAGGGCATCAGGGGGCTCATTGAGTCTGCCAGGCCGGTACAGGATATCATAATTGTAGGTGGAGAGTTCTATTCTCCACCACAAAATTTTATCATTTTTGATTTTGCCCCGCTGTTGGTTGCTGAACATGAACGCAACTGAGCACTGGTCGGTCAGCAAGGTGAACCTTTTGCCGGCGAGATAGTGCCTCCAGTGCCTAATAGCTTCCACTATGGCCTGGGCTTCTTTCTCCACCGCAGAGTGCCGAAGCTCAGAGCCTTGAAGGGTACAAGAAAAGAATGCTACTGGCCTGACTTCCTGATTGAGGGTAGCAGCAAGCGCGAAATCGGAGGCGTCACTCTCTACTTGGAAGGGAATGGTCTCGTCCACCGCATGCATCTTTGCTTTGATAATGTCCCCTTTAATGCGGCTGAAGGCCGCGCAGGCCTCAGCAGAGAGGGGAAAAGTGGTAGACTTGACCAGGGGGCGGGCCTTGTCTGCGTAATGGGGGACCCATTCGGCGTAATAGGAAAAAAAACCCAGCCACCGTCTGAGGGCTTTGAGAGTGGTGGGAAGAGGGAGTTCTAACAGGGGGCGCATACGGTCGGGATCAGGGCCAATGAACCCGTTTTCCACGAGATACCCAAGGATAGCAAGTCGGGTGGTTCTGAACACACACTTGTCCCTGTTATAAATAAGGTTCAAAGCTTCGGCCACTTGGAAAAATTGTTGGAGGTTGGCGTCGTGATCTGACCAGTCGCGACCACAGATGGTGATGTTATCTAGATAGGGAAATGTGGCCTTCAGGTTGTACTGGTCCACCATCCAGTCCATTTCCCTCTGGAAGACTGAGACACCATTAATGACACCAAATGGGATGCGCAGGAAGTGATAGAGCCTGCCGCCCGCCTCGAAGGCGGTGTAGGGGCAGTCCTCTGGGCGGATGGGGAGCTGGTGATAAGCGGATTTCAGATCTATTGTCGAGTACACCTTGTACTGAGCTA
The DNA here is from genome assembly GCF_048418815.1 of Hemitrygon akajei. Taxonomy (NCBI): domain Eukaryota; kingdom Metazoa; phylum Chordata; class Chondrichthyes; order Myliobatiformes; family Dasyatidae; genus Hemitrygon; species Hemitrygon akajei. Next base: position 147,086,439 of record NC_133126.1, on the reverse strand, counting down.
TCTGGTTAACCATATCCGCGATGCGGGGTAGGGGGTACGCGTCAAGCTGCGTGAACCTATTGATGGTCTGACTATAGTCCACAACCATCCTATTTTTCTGCCCAGTCCGAACAACAACCACCTGGGACCGCCAAGGGCTTGTGCTTGGCTCAATGATCGCCTCCCCGAGCAGCCGCTGCACCTCTGACTGAATGAAGGCCCTGTCCCCCGCGCTGTACCTCCTGCTTTTAGTCGCCACCGGTTTACAGTCGGGGGTCAGGTTGGCGAACAGCGATGGGGGAGGGATCTTGAGGGTGGAGAGGCTGCAAGTAGTGTCAGTAGCACAGCTATCGGCATGCTGCTGGGTGGGACGTGTGATTTGATGTGTATGTGTGTGCGGTAACGGGGTATATGGTGAAGTCCCACCAAACTGAGGATTCCTGACAGTGAGCGGTGGGAGGGGCCCGTCATATGCCATAGTCACACTTTCGAGGTGGCTCTGGAAGTCGAGCCCAATAGCACAGGTGCGCACAGTCGAGGCATGACCAGGAGCGCAAAGTTCCGATGTTCTGTGCCCTGCACCATCAATGTCGCTACACAACCCATCCGGATGTCTGTGGAATGCGACCCAGAAGCCAAGGTGATCCTGTGACTTACCGGCCGTGTCACGAGTCCACAGCGTTGCACTGTGTCCGGGTCAATAAAACTCTCAGTGCTGCCCGTGTCAAACAGGCAGCTAGTCCTGTGTCCCTCCACCAGGATGTCCATCATTGACCTTGCAAGCTGGTGCGGAGCGCTTTGGTCGAGGGTTACGGTGGCCAGAGTTGAAATGCCGTCTTGGTGCCCGGTAAACACCGGTGAGTCGGGGGCGGGGCATGGTGACGCCAGCAAAGATGGCTGCCCACATCTGGGCATGCAAGATGGCGGCCCCCACGTCTCACACGGGTAGGTAGGGGTGGGGCATGGTGACGCCGGCAAAGCTGGCTGCCCACATCCGGGCATGGAAGATGGCGGCCCCCACGTCTCAAACGCAGCGCTGCTCGACCCCGCGCGCGGTTTAGACTTACAGGCTCTGGCGAAATGGCCCGGTTTTCCGCAGCTGGAGGTCGCTTCTCGAGCTGGGCAACGGTTTCGAGGATGTTTCTCAAGCCCACAGAAATAACACAGCTTTCGCTTGGTCGGGTTTGGGGAGTGTGTGGAACCGCAACTGGCAGCGGTGTTGGCGAATTCACTCGCGGGAAACGGTGGCGGCGGAGTCGGAGGTGTCCACGGAACCGGCAGGGAATCGTGCAGCTGGACAGCGTCAGCATTGTGCAGAGCAGCCTCCAGTGTGTCGGCAGTCTCGATCGCCGAGCGTAAGGTGAGATCAGCATTTTCCAGCAGCCGCTGGCGCACATACACTGACCTAATTCCTGTAACAAAGGTGTCTCATACCAAGAGTTCCGCATGCTGTTCCGCCGCGAGCGTTTTGCAGTCACAAGTCCGCACGAGTGCCTGTAGAGCTCGGAGAAATTCGGCGGACGACTCCGCAGGGTGCTGTCTGCGCGTGGCCAAGCGATGTCTGGCATAGACGGCGTTCACCGGCTGCAGGTACTGTCTTTTGAGGGGGTCAAGTGCCCCTTCGTAGGTCGAGAGGTCCCTGATGAATGAACAAACTTTTGGGGCGACTCGCGAGAGGAGAATTCTGTGCCTAACAGCGGGGTCAGTTGCACGAACCTCCTCCAAGTATGATTGGAAGCATGCAAGCCAGAGTTCAAAGGCAAGAGCTGCTTCAGGGTCTTGGGGGTCCAAATCCAATCTTTCCGGATGTAAAACGGTTTCCATGTTTTAACTTCCAGTCAATAAAATTGATGCACCATCAATAACTCACTCTGAGACGTAAGAAGCGAGATATCTGCTTTTATTGACTGGAAGAATGAACAACACTACATCCTGGAGAATGAGGCCAGGCTCAGGCCTCAATCGCCTTTATACAGGGGTCTGTGGGAGAAGCCACAGGAGCAGTCAACAGGGGTCTGTGGGAGGAGCCACAGGAGCAGTCCAGACAGGTATATGTAGTTCACCACAATATTATTCCTGTGACTTTGAATAACAAAAGTAACAATAAGGTGAGAAGACCACTATTGACTGAGTTCTAATTTGAGCAGATTATTTCGTTACTAATCACATTTAACACCATTCTGGCCATCCTCTCATTTGTCGACGTATAGCTGTTCAAAGGCCAAGAGCCATCAAATCCTCCACATACAGTAACCGTCTCAATCCCAGTCTTGTGAACGTCCGCTGGACCCCCTTCAATGCCTGCACATCGTCTCTCAGATATGGGACTTAAAACTCCTCACATGTTCCAAATATGGTCTGACCACCACTTTATAAAAGCCTCAGTGTTACATCCTTACTTTTATATTCAAGTCCTTTGAAAATTAATGTTACTGTTGCTTTTTCCTTCCTTCCTACCAACTTAACTTGCAAGCTAACTTTTAGGGGTTCCTGCACTAAGACTCTCAAGTCCTTTTGCACTTCTTGACAATAAGTGAAGAAAATAATCTATACCTTTATTCCTTCTGCTGAAGTGCAAGGCTCTACACTTTACCACACTGTATTCCATCTGCCACTTATTTTCCTGTTCTTCCAATCTGTCGAAGTTCTTCTGCAGACTCTTTGCTTCATCAGTACTAGCTGTCCACCCAGCTAATTTTTTTTTATTGTTTGCAAACTTGGCCACAGAGCTATCAATTCCATCATCGAAGTCACCCCCGTGGAACAGCACAAGACACTAGCAGACAACCAGAAAAGGGCCCCTTTGTTCCTACTCTTTTCCTCCTGCCGGTCAGCCAGTCTTCTATCCATTTTGACTTACTAGTCTTACAGACAATTCCAGAATCTAGTAATTGTTGAGAAATTACTAATAGTGCCTTCACAACTTCTTTTGCTATCTGTTTCAGAACCCTGGGGTGTAGATCATCTGGTCCAGTTGACTTATCTACTTGCAGATCTTTCAGCTTCCCAAGCACCTTCTTCTTAGTAATACTGACTACAATCACTTCTGACCCTCACACATCTGAATTTTTGGCATGCTATACGTATCTTTCACAATGAAAACTTATTCAGTTCATCCTCCTTTTCTGTAGTTCCCTTTATTCCATTGTAAAAGATACATCAAATTTTATCTTCTCTTTTTCAAACTGCATGATGAATTCTATCATATTATGATCCTTTACTTTCAGCTCTATAATCAAATGTAATTCATTGCACAATACCCAGCACAGAATAACCTTTCCTCTAGGGGCTCAACCACATGCTTCTCTAAAAAGCCAACCCGCAGGCAAGCTACAAGTTCCTTCCCTCAGAATTCAGCACCAACCTGATTTTCCCAATCTACCTGCATATTGAAACCCCCATGACTATTGTAACTTTGCCTTTTTTCATGCCTTTTTTAATCTCCCATAATAATTTATGTCCCACATCCTGGCTACAGTTTGGAGTCCTGCATATAGCTCCCAACAAGGTCTTTTTGCACTTTCTTAGCTCCACCTTTAAGGATTCTACATACCAAAGGAAGTATATTCACTTGAAACTGCAGTTAATTCAGAAACTGCAGATGCTGAAAATCTGAAATTACAGCAAAAAATGCAGGAAGTACTCAGCAGAGCCCAACTGATAAAACGGTAACATTTTTTCTTTCACAACTTATCTACACTGCCGTTTACTGAACACATTTTCTGTTTTTTTATATAATGAAATAATGTCATGGCTTTTCCCAATAGCCTTGGATCTTTTATATCCTGAACTGATGAAGCTGGTCACGCTAAATATAGCAAGATAATATTTGATTAATGCAAATGTTCCACTCCACACCATAATGTACAGGTTAGGCATAGGAGTTCATTCAGCCAGAGACTCATTCCACTGAGATGCAACACTGAGCGTCATAGGAAGTCATTCCTGCCTGTGGTCAACAAACTTTACAGCTCCTCCCTCAGAGTGTCAGACACCCTGAGCCAATATGCTGGTCCTGGACTTATTTACACTTGGCATAATTTACTTATTATTATTTAATTATTTATGGTTTATATTGCTATATTTCTACACTATTCCTGGTTGGTGTGACTGTAACGAAACCCAATTTCCCTCGGGGTCAATAAAGTATATCTGTCTGTTAACAAAATCATTAACTAACCTATTATTCCCCACAGATTTTTGATCCAAATGCAGAAAGGTATGAAGTTCCAGTCCCACTGAATATTCCCAATCCAACACCTGGAAATGGTGCATCAAACCTTTATGAGGTTGAATTTGTCAATTATCCTTTTGGGATACAGATCAAAAGAAAGAGCTCTGGTACAATAATGTAAGTGGTGGATTTTCTAATCTGTTTTGTTAACCTATTCTCACTGTCACTTCAAATAGCCTTTAGGTTCTATCCTCACTCAGAGAAAACTGGTGCAGAAGTGTAAACGATCACTGTGCAGCAGAACAAGTTGAAGTCCCATTATTAAAAATTATCCTTCTCCCAAAATAAGCATCTCAAATGTTATCCAGAACTAAATATCTCTTAAAGCTGCCTTTTATTTGGAAACATTGTACAAGATCACATATTTTTGCATTGTTTCAATGGAAATTTGAAGTTTTTATTTGTTTTTGTTTTAAATAAAATATTCCTTCAAATCAAGGATATCAAAAGCAATTCTTAGAGGGTACCATTAAGATAAAAGTTACAAATCTGTATTTGGCACGGTGGTGTAGTGGCTAGCACAATGCTTTACAGTACCCGGAGACCCGGGTTCAATTCCTGCCACTGCCTGTTAGGAGTTTGTACTTTCTCCCTGTGATCTTCTGGGTTTCTTCTGGGTGCTCTGGTTTCCTTCCACAGTCCAAAGATATACCAGTTGGTAGGTTAATTGCTCAATGCAATTGTGCCAGTGATTAGGCTAAGATTGCTGGGCAGTGTGACTTCAGAGGGTTGGAAGGACCTTTTCCATGCTGTACCTCAGTAAATAAATATTTAAAATTTTTACTTAATCAACTCCTAACCCAAGCTAACATATGTAAACACACTTGTTAATGCAAGATTGTGTATTCAAATGGGGATATGAGTGTCGTGACATTTTATATGAAGCCAAGCAATCTCAAATGCTTCCATTATAAAGCAAGATTTACACCTTAAAACATGCCATTGTGAAGCCCTCCATAGCATTAAGCACATCTACATGGAGTGCTGGCACAAATAAAAACAGACATCATCTGGGACCCCCCACTATCCAGGCCATACTCTCTTTTCACTGCTCCCATGGGGAAGGGGATACAGGATCCTCGGGTCCCACACCACCACGTTCAGGAACAATTATTACCAACAGGCTCCTGAATCAGTGTGGATAACTTCACTCACCTCGATTCTGAATTGATTCTACAACCCATGGACTCACTTTCAAAGACTTTACAGCACATGTTCTCAGTATTACTTATTACTTCAATAATTTGGGTAATTTGGGATTTTTGGTATTCGCACAGTTTGTCATTGATTCTATTGTGTTTATTTGTATCTACTGTGAATGCCCACAAGAAAATTAATCTAGGGTAGTATATGGTGACATATACGTATCTTGAAAATAAAATTACATTGAATTTTGGAGGTAAGGAGTGGTCAAATAAAACCTATTCTACTAATGTCACTTCTGATCATATATGTCCTCTGTTGGTTTGCTAACTACTGTCTCAAATTAAACCAAACTCCATGTAATCCAGTATTCTTTTGGAATAACCTGTCCTTCTGCCTATCACAAAGACCACCTTTTTCCACCTTTCTAACATTGTTCAATTCAGACTCTGAGCTTAACTCAACATTTGCTGCTGAAACCTCCTCTGTATATTTGTTATATGTAGACTGAGTTACGTTATTCCCCCAATAGCTCTGCACCCTTCCAAAGATGAATCTTAATTCTCACCCAAGTTGCATGTGTGTGCATTCAATGACTCACAATGGTACTGGTCTAATAGATCAAATTCAGATTTGTTTTCTTTCTGCTCAAGAGACTTTGTGGCCTCTGCTTCTCCCTCACAAAGTACATAGAAAAAGAATTTTATTTTAAAATGATGCTCATTCTGAAAGTGTACTTCCAATCTGCCGGGTGCCATTGTGATAGGATTAGCTCCTAGTGACACTTGCTCACTGTCTTCTCTATTCTTTCTGTTTTCATAAATTCATTATCTATTCTAAATTGTTATTCCAAAATTGTCAGTAAAATAGGATAAGATGTTTCAAATGCATTCATTACATAATTCTTTAAAAGTGACAATTCAGATTCAAAGCACTCCTCAAATAAACTCGCCACAAATAACGATATAAAGATTCGAGCTGTAGTTGGTATAGTTTATTTTCTAGTAAACAACAAGGTCAATGAGGTAGCCTGCTGTTGAATTCTGCACAGAAAAAATAACCTACAATCTAATGCAATACATTTTAAGTAACTAATTTCTATTTTCCATATTATATATACCAAATGTATTTACCATCTAAATATATTATTCTATTGCATTCTCCATCATCTTCATTGCTGTACCCGTACCTAGATCAAAATCAGAAAACCAGGTTTAAGGTCATCTGCATGTGTTTTAAAATTTATAAACTTTGCAACAGTGCAATGCAATATGTGACAATGTAGGGGAAAAACTGTGAATTAGTGTGTGTGTGTGTGTGTGTGTGTGTGTGTGTGTGTGTGTGTGTGTGTGTGTGTGTGTGTGTGTGTGTGTGTGTGTGTGTGTGTGTGTGTGTGTGTGTGTGTGTGTGTGTGTGTGTGTGGCAGTACTGCACAATCGTGTGCAGTAGCCCTCTCTGCCCTCCCTCCATACTGGTGATACAGCCTGTCAGAATGCCTTTTGTGGGACAACTGTAGAAACTTTTGAGTGAATTAGATGACATTCCAAATATCCTCAAACTCCTAAAGAAATATAGCCACTGTCTTTCCTTCATTATAGCTGCATCAATATTCTGGGACCAGGTTAGCTCCTCAGAGATATTGACAGCCAGGAACTTGAAATTTCTCACTCTCTCCACTTCTGTCCCTTCTATAAGGATAAGAGTTCATACACAATAACAAATTAAATATTTTGATTAGTAGTTTAAATTAGTTTGGCAACCAGGTTAATTTTGTTTGAAGTACAACTAATTAATTTCAAAATGTCATTCATTAAATTAGATTTGAAATCCTAAGAATATATTTGTTTAATTTTTTAACAGCTGGGACTCTCAAGTTGCTGGCTTCACATTTACCGATCAATTCATTCAATTGACAACTAAGCTCCCTTCAAAGTATATATATGGATTTGGAGAAACAGAACATAGGAGTTTCAAACATGATCTGAACTGGAATACGTGGGGAATGTTCAGCAAAGATCAGCCACCTGGTGTAAGTTCACAATGTTATATCCTTGCTTCTCTTTTATTACTAACATCAATTGCTGTGAAAAATTGAATTAGCCTAGCTACACATCAAACCTTGGATTCAGTGTTATAAGTCAAAGTGATTCCAATTGCTGGAAGTTTTGCAGTGAAGAATAACAGAACCCAACCACGTATAAATCACAGAGATTTGATTTACTGTAACACCTTATCTCTTCCATCCAGGACCACTGTCTGCAAAACCATGAAGCAAATGACTGATACAAAAGTTCTTTTCTTGACGGTAGAATGCAGCATTTTACATGAGAAACAAGTTTGTTTTGATTCAAAACCCCTTTGTGTCAGAGCTATGATTAGAACTTTTAGATCCACTTCCTGGAACTGGATACAGACTTTTCTTGACTTGACATAAATTGCTATTTATTGGCAATAATTGCATTTATTGCAATAATTTTGTATGTTGCTCAGGGACTTGGACTATACGTGTGTTCTCTTGCATAATGATGTCTTTTTTTTTCTCTTGCTAATTTGAGTGTACGTTATGCACCTTGGCCCCAGAGGAACACTGTCTCATTTGACTGTATCCTTGTATGGTTTGAATGATAATTAAACTTGATTTGATTTAAGACTAGAAACAGTTAGTAAATAAATGCTTAGGAGGACATTCAGAATTTTAACGAAAGCAAGCTAAACACAATATATTACAAATCCAGTAAAACTTAATGAGATAATTTGGCTGTTGTGGTCTTCTGATGGTGTATCTGACACCCACCCCTCACTCACTTACAGCCCTATTTATGTGTAAATACCGAGTCACTGACAGCTCTCCATTACTCAATGCTTGACCTCCAATGCCTCCTTCCACCAGGGCTTCATTCCGATGTTTTTGTCTTGACTCCAGGCTGTATTGTCCTTCTTCCTCCCCCCCCCCCCCTCCCCATAATTCTGCACTGCCCTATTCCCTGTTATTTCTATATCCAAATTCTCTGGATGGGCTAACAAAAGTAAGGTAGTTTTTTTAGTGATCGGTTGCACAAAGTCAGTTCAGTATGGCACAATACCTTGGGCCTTGAATATGATGGAAGTCGGCTGTCTCAGTTCCTTTTATAAAACAAACATGTTCTTCCCTGCCTTGCACTGCGCTAGTGTTTTCTAACTCAATCTCTTCCGAGCTGAAAAAAGAAGAAAGCCCAAATCTGTTCATCAAAGAAAGATCATATTGATTTGTTAACTATTCAGTTTATATGGCCAACAATCTTAAAATTGTTTTCAGTAGTTTTCTGCCCATTCAAGATACTGTTCTGCTAATAAAACCTGCCCTTTTATCTTATGGCAACAAAGGCAATAGAAGTAATAAAGAATAAACTGCAGCTTAGTATTATTTAGTAATTTATCTTCATTAGCTATTTTTTCAAAGTTCAAGTATATTCTTGTAACAACCCTTTTCCATCTTGCATAGTCATAGACCAGAAGTATTATGTCATGAATATAAAATGTGTATTTTACATGTTAAACTTCTTTATTTCATATTACATTCTTATGAGAGAGCAGTAATATTAGACTCTTCCATATCCTGTGATCAAGGTGACTGCTGTGAGGACGTTTTAAAGTGAAGTCAGATAACAAATGTAGTTCATGCTAGAAAAGAAACACAGATCAGTATATCTGTCGAGGATGAATTAAATGCAATGATAAATTTTGAAGACCTTGAAAATGCAGAAATATTTAAATGGAAAACAAATATAAGAGGAATAAAAAAAATTGAAAAAAACTGTGGAAAGTTTGTTTCTTGAAGCAGTGATAAGATTATCTTCCTGTTGATGTTATATACTGCAGAAGAAATATTGAATCTTATCACAAATCAGCAACACATTGACATTAGGAAACATCTACTTACCTTCCACCTCCGCACACTCGTGAAAACACTTTAAATGAATCTAGATTTGGTGTTATTGGAAATGTCCCTTTGAGATTGTGAAGTTACTTTCTTGTTTTAAATAGCAGCCATCTAAATTCTTCTCAGGTCACAGGAAGGCAGTAAGGGATGAGCCATTATGTGCATTGAGCATGTGATTCAAATGTAGAGCTCAAATAGCTTCATTCTGCAATAGAATCTCATACTCTCTGCACTTTGGTTATCCCAACTGGACAGTTATAATGTATTTACTAAAGAGAAAAGGAACTTCCACTGAATTGAATTTTCTGTCAAAATGTAAATGGCTTATTTAAATAAATAATATAGAATAAAAACATTAATGTTATGTAACAGCATGATGACTGGGGAAGAAGAAAACTTCATCTATGATATACTATTGATTGTCTCTGATTAGAGAATACAGCCAACTTACCCTTAATACATCAAGATATTGTTGTTATTGAGTGCCTGAGGGCACTTCACAGAATCATTATCTGACACCATGAGATATGTGGATTTTACAGAGCCAATTCTACATCTTTCCCAATTACAAATAAATTATTTGATAAATCAGTTTAATCAGAGTAGTAAAAATTGAAATAAGTGTAAAGTGCTAAGGAATAGACGATAACTTGTTCAGAATGTGATGGGAATATGTTTAAGTGAACTATTCAACTGTACTCTCGAAGAGCTCGGATGAAAAGTTGTTTTCAGGAGCATGTGGATTGCAGAAAGTTTCTGTGTTGAAGACAGAGGAATCTCAGTTAATACTGTTTGCTGCTTGTGTTATGGTGATCCTCAAGTACTCTTAGGAGACCTGGGAGTGAGTAAGTTATATCTTAGGAATTGAGGGATTCAGATGCTGAGAGCCTAGGAGAGGACTTATGGCTGTGGGTTAGAAGATCAAGGACTGCTGTGTGGCAGAGGAAAAAGATGCAGTTGGGAGGTAGGTCTAAGCATTAGTTTGTGCTTTTGGTCCCAAATACGCACTTCTATTCCTCCTGGCTGTGCATTCTGGTAGGTAAATTTGATAAACTACATTTTAGCTCCAGGTGGATACCGTTTGCCTCACAGGAATTAGGCAACAAATCCCCACATCTGCTCCATTATTCAGTGAGATCATGCTGGTGCAGTGTCTGATTCAACACGAGTCTGGCTCAAAACAGCCCAATGTTATTCATAAATGCACAGGGGTGTTATTCCAGTTTCCAGTAAGAGCCCTGTGCATATATCCATTTCTTCCCACCACAATGGTAGCAGGGCAATTTCAGTTAGAAATGTGCATTTGCATCTTGCTTGCCACTTTAATAATTTAATATGTGTCTGAAAGGTAACAACAGACAGAACTACTCAGTAGAGCCAGGCAGCATCTGCTAAGAGAGTTAAATGGAATCAATGATTCGGGTTATTGATCTTTATGTCAGAAAAAAATATCACCATGAACAAATTTCTAACCAATGTGTTTTGTGTGACCACTGGTTAGAAAGTGAAGTCTTTCTTCAAATCTTCTCTTTAATATATTTTCACAGTATAAAATGAATTGCTATGGGGTCCATCCTTTTTATATGGGTCTTGAAGAGGACTTCAAAGCACATGGTGTACTTCTGTTGAACAGCAATGCAATGGGTGAGTTAATCTGTTTTTGCAGTTTCCTTTAATTAAAGAATGTCTAATTTTTGCAAGCTTCATGTTTGCATCAAAATCCAAACAGCAATACAATTCTACTGAAATATGCTAAGAATATCAATGAATTGAGTTTACATGTATTATTCTGAAAGCTTTCCCATTCTTTGAAAATTGCTTATGATCCTCACAGCACAAGATGAAGCACATTTTACTAAATTAATTTCTGTGCTATAAATACATAACACTAAGGATAACCAAGATCAATAAATAATTAATTGCACACCAATTTAGCTTGCTTCACATATTCATGTTGTCATCTCAAGGTCCATGCGGACTTTGATTCTGCTTTAATGCACAAGATTCCAATTTTTATGGCTTTCAGTATAGTCAATACAAATATCAAAGTTAATTGCCACAAACTAATAAATAAACTAAGATACAAAGAATTACAGCTGATGATAATCAGAATGTTAAAGATCAAAATACAGAAGTTTCACTTGATTAGAAGTAAACTTGCTCTGTGAAAAGTTAAAACAGAGTAATGGGGCAGTGACATATTCTATTAAATGAATTTAAGAAATTTGGTTTGCTACTCTAAATCAACTGTGATATTAAAATGGTAAAATCAAGTATTCGCCTAACACAGGTTAAACAATAAACAGTACTTTAGCCAAAAAGCGTGAAAACAAATCTCTGGAATTATTTCACCAGTATTTACTAGCCTAAAAATCCCTTGGATCATAAAACTATCTACCAGAGACTATTTTGGTTCTGAGGCATGTGAAGGACCATCCTGAGAATCAAGAACTGTAGAGTGAAACAGAAGCTGGCTGGACAGCTTGAGGACTGGTGGAATAGAGTCTTGGATGAGGACAGGCAGAGAATCTGAATGTCGGCCTCATGTGGGTTGGGGATTGTGATTGGCGATTGGGGCTGGGAGAGATGATGTATGAGTTTCAGATCTTTGCCTTCATCCAGAAGTTAGAGCTGGAGGAGTTATAAAGTGACAAACACCCAAAAGCTCAGGATTGCACTTCGTACTTAGTGGAGTTGTTTTGCAAATTAACCAATCAATCTGCATTTTATCTTCCCTGTAAGGAGTAGACCACATCACGCACAGTATGCTCAGTTTATAGAGGTCTGAGAAACTCAGGGTTTCACTAACATAAACCTGAGGAGCTTCCTTTCAGGAATGATGTGGAAACTATAGAAAGGGTGCAGAGGAGATTTACAAGGATGTTGGGGAGCATGCCTTATGAGAATAGGTTGAGTGAACTTGGCCTTTTCTCTTTGGACTGACGGAGGTTGAGAGGTGACCTGATAGAGGTGTATAAGATGATGAGAGGCATTGATTGTGTCGATAGTCAGAGGCTTTTTTCCAGAGCTGAAGTGGCTAACACGAGAGGGCACGGTTTTTAGTTTGGAAATAAGTACAGAGGAGATGTCAGGGGTAAGTTTTTTTACGCAGAGTGTGGTGAGTGCGTGGAATGGGTTGTCGGCGACAGTGGTGCAGGCGGATACAATAGGGTCTTTTAAGAGACTCTTGGATAGGTACATGGAGCTTAGAAAAATAGAGGGCTATGGGTAACTCTAGGTAATTTCTAAAGTAAATACATGTTCGGCACAGGATTGTGTGTTGAAGGGCCTGTATTCTGCTGTAGAATTTCTATGTTTCAATCTACAACATTTTGCTTTTGTTTTAAACAAAGATTTACTTGGACAGATGATGCAGGGTACTGTTCTTTATAGCCAATGCCACTTTTAGCTCTCTCCATATTTCTGAGCTGATTGTGCAAATATATCACTTTCCTTCAGATGTAACACTTCATCCAGACCCTGCTCTGACATATCGTACTATAGGAGGAATCCTAGATTTTTATATGATTCTTGGCTCCAGTCCAGAAGAAGTAGTCCAACAGTACACATCAGTAAGTATCTATTTTCCTTAGTGGTAATTGAATAACCAGGGAGTATTCCGAGTGGGGAGGTTATGAATCATCTAGAAGGAATGATGGCACAGTATATAACCCGAAAATTGATGAAGTACCCGGTATATGATGTGATGAACCTAAATGTGATGTACATGCAAAATAGAATTTAATTATACTAACTGCATGGATGCAATGGTTAAATGGACTTCAGTGTAATGATACTTCTATGATACTATATAGCAAATACAAAGGTACATAGTATGAGGTCTCAACAAATATATTCATGGGATTATAGTGTCATTGATAAAACAAGCATCCATTACTGATCCTAATTACTCTCAGTCAAGAGGCTTTATTGGCAGCTTCAGGAGAACATTAAAAGTTTATCGCATTGCTATATAGTAGGTCTAGAGTAACACTGACTCCAACTTATATCAGATTTATTTCCTTAAATGGTAAATGGCCTTATAGAACACTGGGTAGTTGCATCATATTTTGATTTTTTTACAAATATATTTAATTGAGTATTGATTCCCCAGATACTGTGGCAAAATTTCAACTCTTGTCACAAGACCTTTAGATCTGGATTAATAATTAGTCCAGCTGCAAATCCACTCGGTTACTGCATCCAGATTGAATTGAATGTTATAGATTGATGTAGGAGGGTGAATTTGTAAGGCAAGCATTTTAGTAATTTGTTAAGCAGCTGTTTGCTTACTCAGACAGGACTCCCAAACCTCACCACAATGTGTGGGTAAAGATGGGCCAATTCTCACATGTCCTTATTATGCACCAAATTCCAGACTGGTGGGCATGTATGATACATAAAATTGAAAAGTTAGGAAATGCCATCTAGCTGAATAAAGATCCCTAAATTCTGAACCTTCTGTTTCCTAACACCAGATGTGAAATAACTACCAAGGAATTTCCTCTTGACTGTAGTCTGATGAAGTTTACATAATACGTACAGGATTCATCAACCATGAAAAAATTATTGCTGGGTAAACGTCAACCAAGGGGGAATGTCTTCAATTCCTTTGTTTATTTTTGTTGAAGTTGTGATTGGCAGTTTCCATAACTGAAGTAATATGCAAGTAATACTGGCCAGTTCAAATATACTGTATGTGCCAGGAGAAAGATTTCCAAATCTAGTTTTAGTTATTGGCCAACGGCCAAATCAACAAACTGTCATAAAAACACAAATGCCAACTCACCAGCACCAAAAAGCTCTTTAAACAGCTAATATAGTCAAAAAGTGTGGCAGAGATCGGTATTCCTGCATCAGACTAGTAATGAGCGACAGTGACAGGTAGAGCTACTGCCTCAGTTTCCAGATGCAGGTGTTGATGTTAACTGCCGATGCTGTTGGGATGGAATTTGCACATGCTCCCTGTGACCATGCAAGTTTCCTCTGGGTGTGTGAGTTTTTCCTAATCGCAGAGTGCGGGTTGGTAGGTTTGGTGCTACTGCAAATTATCGGAGTGATAGCTGTGTTGTATGAAATTGGAGTGAAGGAATGAGCATGTGAGAGCAAACAGGTTACAGGGAAATAAATAGGAGAATGGAATTTCTCAGAGCTGACAAAGACTTAATGGGCTGGAGAAGAATCCCTCACAGAAAGTTCTACATTTTGAACCAAAGTATATCTGAATGACTTTGAAAAGTGAAAGAGAACAACATGATTAAAAAGAAATCTTGTCAGTTTTGAGAACAAACTGAATATTTAACTTACTTCTGTTCTTTCCAGCTTATTGGACGTCCAGTCATGCCACCTTATTGGTCACTGGGCTTCCAGTTATGTCGATATGGGTATAAGAATACAAATGAAATAGCTGAGTTGTACAGAGACATGAAGAAAGCAAAGATACCTTATGTAAGTTTTTCCCGATGTACTTACAGTGATCTAATAACAAATAATTTTTAAAATCAAATATAGTGGAGGATCAGATAGTGAAGAATATCATTATGTCTCATTTTGTCCCTATGGGAATTGGTTTTGTACATACTGTATATTGATGCAATACAAGCTCTTTGGTGCACCAACACCATGGCAACAAGAAAATAGTATAATGCAGGGACAGACCCTTCGTGCCACCATGCTGTGCCAATTATGATATAATCTAAGCTAATCCCATCTACCTGCTACCAGTCTGTATCCCTCCAGCATGCCATTATCATGTCTGCTTCTACCACCTCCACTAGCAGGTTATTCCATTCACCTACCAATATCTGTATTTTAAAAAGAGGCTTGCCTCACAAATCACCTTTAAACATCCCCCCTCTCATCCAACACACACAAAATGCTGGTGGAACACAGCAGGCCAGGAAGCATCTATAGGAAGAAGAAATGTCATCGTTTCGGGCTGAGACCCTTCTTTTTTTGCCCTTTTTTTTGCCCTTCTCATCCTAAAGCTTTGTTTCATAGTATTTGAAATTTCCAGCCTGAGGAATCCTTTCCATGCCTCATAATTTTACATACCTCTACCGAGACGTCCTCAGCTTCTAATAAAAGAAGACAACCTAAGTTTTTCCAGCTAACTCACTCCAATCTAGGCAACTTCCAAGTGGACCTCTTCTGCACCTTTGCAAAAGCACCCACATCATTAAGTAAACTAATCATGTTTACCACTACTTGATCAGTTGCTTTTTACACTTTGGTATTTCAATTATTAATCTGGGGAATATCTGCCTCCGTCACTTTTTCATGCAGTGAATTCTTAATTGTCATTATTCACTAATGAAAATGTTCTCCCTCTAACCCTACATCTTTTTCCTCTAGTCCTCTAGATCCCTCACCTTGAATCTACTCCTACTGGTTTTAGATCTCTAGTTTCCTGCTATCAGTCCTAGATAAACATATATCTCATAATTTTAAATTTTTGGTTGAAGGATGTTCAATATGTGGACATTGATTACATGGAGAGACAGCTGGACTTCACCCTTGATGTGGATGATTTCCAGCGTTTGCCAGATTTGTTCAATCAAATGAGAAGTGAAGGGATGAGAACTATCATTATTTTGGTACGTCTTTGATATGTCCTTTCTTTTATCTTCAATTATAATTTTAATTGGATTAATGTAAACTCAAATATAACTTCTCTCTTAAACATTAAGGATCCAGCAATTTCAGGAAACGAAACCCAACACTACGAGGCATTTACAAGTGGACTCGACAAAGATGTATTCATTAAATGGAAAAATAGCTCTGAAATTGTGTGGGGGAAGGTAATCAGCATTTTCAATTTTGAAAATTATCTAAAATATAGCAATGTTTTGAGGTGATTTCAGTTACAGCAGTTGAAGGCAATTTTATTAATTATGTTTGTCTGGCATAATTGAAAGTCACTATTCACCAGTTGCATTGAATACATGTTGCAGGTGTGGCCAGATTTTCCAAATATAACAGTGGATTCATCAAAGGACTGGGACTATCAAGTAGAAGTAAGCCAGATTTATCAAATGTTACACATATGATTCAGTTTGCTTTTTCAAATGTATCAACACTTCTAGCTGAAATATATAAGTTTAATACTTGTATAAAGATAAGTGGTTTGTCATGTGTTTCTATTGACAAGTAAACTCAAATGGTTAAGATTATTTTGTACTGGAGTTTTAGCATACAAGAGAACATTGAAAATAAAACCGGAAGTCATTGAACAGTTCTTGAAGATAAATGCTTATTGTAATTATAACTTTTCATGTTTATTCTGAAATTATGGTTTCATGTTCTTGCAGCATTATCGGTCGTTTACTGCTTTCCCAGACTTTTTCCGCAACACAACCGCAGAATGGTGGCATACAGCAATTAAGAACTATTACTCCAACCCAGCTGATCCAAGTAAAAGTGTGAAGTTTGATGGGCTTTGGATTGTGAGTGCTCAGTTTCTATTTTCGTTTACCAACAAGTCTAATTTTAAATTAATGCTAAAATAAATTAGTGTTCCTCTGTGGCTCTTTCTTTTTAGGATATGAATGAACCAGCAAGCTTTGTTCATGGATCCGTTAATGGCTGTCAGGATACAAAATTGAACAAACCACCCTATATGCCAGGTTAGGACGTTTTCAATCAATGAATTCTTGAAAAGTATCTCTGCAAATGAATGCAAAAGAGTCATTGGAAGTTTGAGATGAATACCCTGCAAGTTGTTTTGTCATTTAAAAAGAAAGTAGCTCACCTGCAGTTAGTATAACTCTGAGAACCAAATTATCTTCTCAGATTTGATGAATATTTGGCAGTAAATGTTCAAATGATGAACCAATGAACATTAATTGATGTACAGCAGTCTCAGATTGATCTGCATTTTTAATACAGTTATTTTAAAGAACTCTATAATAAAAACCATTGTGTAACGTATAATAGTGTAGGAGCAGGCTTAAATTAAGGTCAGTGCAAATTTTATATATATATGTAGTGTTAATGGCACTTACATTTTTCTTTAAGCCATCTTGTGACAGCCAGACTGTTATCATGCTTAAGGCTGATCGCGGATATCAATCGGGGATCGTGGATCGCAATGTTTGTGTCTGTACTGAACATGTACAGACTTTTTTTCTTGTCATTATTCCATAAACCATACAGTATAATGGCTATTTACATAGTATTTACATTGTATTAGGTATTATAAGTAATCTAGAGATGTTTTAAGGTATACAGGAGGATGTGCGTAGGTTATATGCAAATACTATGCCATTTTATATAAGGGACTTGAGAATCCACGGATTTTGGTATCCGCGGGGGTTCCTGGAACCAATCCCTCGCAGATAGCAAGAGACAACTGTACTTTGATTTATGAAGGCCAGTGTGCCAAAAGTTCTTTTTATGACCTTAGCAACCAATGATAGCTCTTTCAAGGAATTATGAATCTGTATTGCCAGATCCCTTGGTTATATCATATTCCTCAGTGTCCTACTGCTCACAGTAGAAGATCTACCCTGGTTTGTCCTCCCAAAATACACCTCACACTTGTCTGCATTAAATTCCATCTTGCATTTCTCAGCCCATTTTTCCAGCAAGCCCAAATCCCACTATGAGCTCTGATAGCCTTCCTCACTGTCCAAAAGTTGGTGTCATCTGGAAATTTTGTGGTCTTGTTTATCACATTATCATCCACATCATGGACATAGATGACAAGCAAGAGAGCCAGCACCAATATCTACAGTACACCACTAGATACAGGCCTCTAGTCAGAGAAGCAATCATCTACTACCACTCTCTAGCAAAGCCAATGTCTAATCCAATTTACAATCTCATCCTGAATGCCAAGTGAGTGAACATTCTTGACCAACGCTGGACCTTGTCAAAGGCCTTGTTAAAGTCTACGTCGATATCATCCACTGCCTTGCCTTCATTAACTTTTCTGGTAACTTCCTTAAAGAACTCTATAAGATTTGTTAGACATGACCTATGATACCATACACAAAGCCATGGTGACTTCCCTTAATCACTCCCTATCTGTCCAAATACCATACTTGTATATCCAGTCCCTTAGAATATATTCCTTTACCTTACACATTGCTGACGTCAGACTCACCAGCCTATAATTTCCCATCTTACTCTTAGAGACTTTCTTGAACAATAAATAACATTAGCTATCCTCCAATCATCCAGCACCTCACCCATGGCTAAGAACTTTTTAAATATCTCTTCTAGGGCCCCTGCAATTTTTGCACTAGCCTCCGCAATGTCTGAGGTAGCACCTTGTGAGGTCTTAGGGATTTATCCACTCTAATTTGCCATAAGACAGCGAACACCACCTCCTCTTTAATCTGCATACAGTCATTGCTGTTTTGCCTCAATTCTATAAACTCTGTTTCCATCTGCTGAGTAAATACAGTTGCAAAAAAATCCATTTAAGAAGTCCCAGCTCTCTTTTGGTTCTATGAAAGAATGACCACTCTGATCTTCAATGGACCAATTTTGTTCCTTGCTATGCTTTTGCTCTTATTATAGATGTTGAAGCCCTTGGGATTCTCCTTCACCTTGTTTGCTAGAGCAATCTCATGCCTTCTTTTAACCCTCCTAATTTCCTTCTTAAATGTTTTCTTGCATTTCCTATACTGTTCAAGTATCTCATTTGTTACTTCCTGCCAACACCTGCTCTTCACCTCCTTTTTAACCAGGGTCTCAATATCTCTTGAAAACCAAGATTCCTTAAATCTGTTATTCTTGCCTTTTATTCCAACAAGAACACACAAAGTCTGTGCTCTCAAAATTTCACTTTTGAAGTCCTGCCACTTATCAAGTACACAGTTGCCAGAAAACGACCTGCCCCCATCCACACTTGCCAGATCCTTTCTGATACTATCAAAATTGGCCTTCCTCCAATTTAAAATCTCAATCCAAGGATCAGACATGTGCTTCTCTGTACTTATCTTAAAACTAGCATTTCCCTACATAAACTTCTGTCACCTATACTGGTTCTTCCCTAATAAGAGGTTTAGTATCACTCTGTCTGGTTGAGTCTTCTTTATATTGATTAAGGAAACTTTACTGAACACATTTGACAAACTCTATCCAATCCAACCACTGACAGTATAGGAGTCCCAGTAAATATGTGGAAAGTTAAAATCATCTATTATCACAACCTTATGTGTCTTGCAACAGTCTGTGACCTCTCTAGAGATTTGCTCCTTTAAATCCCACTGACTATTGGGTAGTCTATAATATTATCCCATTAATGTGGTCATACCTTTCTTATTCCTCAGTTCCACACATATAGCCTCAGTGGATGAACAGTGCAGTCTGTACTAACTGAGCACTGCCATGGCGTTTTCCCTGATTATGCTACCCCTCCCCCTTTAATCCTTCTTGCTCTATCATGTCTAAAACAATGGAAGCCAGGAATTTTGAGCTGCTCATCCTGCCCCTCCTGCAACCAAGTTTCACTTATGGTTACAATGTCATAAGCTCATCTGCCTTTCCTACAATACTCTTTGTATTGAAATCTATGCAAATGAGAACATTAGTCCCACAGTGCGCAACCTTCCAATTCCTGACTTTGTATGTAGGTTAACAATATCTTTCCTCGCAACCATTCCAGTATCTGCTGCCAATACCCCTGCAACTCTAGTTTAAACCCCTTAAACTAGCAAAGCTTCCAATAAGGAAATTAGTCTTCCTACAGTTCAGCTCCAAACCATCCCATCTATACAGATCCGACTTTCCCTGGAAGAGAGCCCATCGATTCGGAAATCTGAAGCCTTCCTTCCTACACCAACTCTGTAGCAATGTACTAAACTGTATTATCTTCCTGTTTCTGGCCTCACTAACATATGCCGGCAGTTGCAATTCTGAGATCACTACCTTGCAGGTTCTGCCCTTTAACTTATCACCTAACTCCTGAACTCATTTTGCAGGGCCTGGTTACTCTTCCAACCATGTCATTGGTGCTAATGTGGACCATGGCCTCTGGCTATTCATAGCCCGACTTACAGTAAGGATGCTGTGGACTGTATTCAAGATGTCCCTGACCCTTGTACCAGTGCAGCAACATAACGTCGGTGAATCTCACTCTTGTCCATAGAACCTCCTATCTGCTTCCCTCACAATTGAATCTCCTATCTCCACAGCTCACCTCTTCTGCTCCCTTCCCTTCTGAGACACAGAGCCAACTCACTGCTGACCCCTGTGCTTTTCCTCTGCTAGGTAATCCCTAACCCCTCCACCCCAACAGTATCCAAAGCAGTACGTCTATAGTTGAGGTGAATGGCCACAGGGGCACCCTGCACTGACTGCCTATCCCCTTCACCCCCCCCCCCCCCCGACAGTCACCCAGTTACCTGAGTCCTGCACTTTCCCTGTGTTGCCTGTTGAATGATTCAGAGTTGATCCAGCTCCAGCTCCAGTTTCTTACCACTGTCTGCAAGAAGCTGCAACTGGATTCTTTTCTTACAGGTGTCGTGATCAGGGATATTGAACATCTCCCTACCTTCCCACATCCTGCAAGAAGGAGCATTCCACTACCCTGCCTGGCAGCTCCCTGCTCCAAGTGTGCAATTAAAAAAAAGAAAGAAAATTAAATGAAAAATCTACATATAGCCTTCACCTCTCTACACTGAACCCTCTCTAAGCCAAAGCTTTAACTCCCCACACTAACACTATTCCACTCACACATTTGCTGTTTCCACAATGGCCTCTCTGCCCTAATCTCTTTATTGCCCTTTGCCAAGTGCCTAATTATGCATGATCCAGCATCTCCCAGTGGTATGAGTCATGCAGGATGTTGTGACTGCCCCCCCCTCGCTTCTTTTGAAGTCTCCCTCTCACTGTGCGCAATACAGTGTCTCCTCGCGATGTGTGGCATGTATTCTCGTTTCTAATGTTGATCATCTTGATTACGTATGTAGGAGAACCTGGTATACAAGTGTAAAATTTATTCTAATAATACTGCTGTTATAATTAGCAGATGATACAATTACAAAGCTTGCTATCAACCTATTGTTTTGCTTATCTCTCTCTATATCTATGTTGGTTTTTGTCCAAGGTAAATTTTTATACAGTTTTAAGTATCTGTCCTTTAATGAAAAGGCTAGAATCACACAGGCAAAGCATAACAGAGAGCATCTCCCTTAAAAATAACTAAATCTTGTGAATCTAACTTCATGAGTTTAGTAAATTGATACTATAGAACTGATTTTGTGATATGTTTTAATGCTCTTTGAAAAGAGGGATGATTACCTACTGCAATGATTATTTATACAAGAGCTAATTTATAAATTACTCAAAAAATGAACACTTTCAACAAAGAGAATGCCTTCTGGAAAAATTACAAGCTGTTGAATATTTTTCGGTACAAAATTCTAGAAATGGACAGGCTTGGTTCATTATTTTTACGTTTTACATTCTTCTGTTGCCTTTTATTTTAAACATGTGTATTTTTTATTTCAAAGTGCTTGAGTCAAGACACATGGGATTGCAGCACAAAACTTTATGCATGGAGAGTGAGCAATTTCTGGCATATAATATTTCAGCAAGGCACTACGATGTGCATAATCTCTATGGATGGTCACAAACAAGGCCCACATTAGAGTAAGTTGAAGAAGTTTATCCTGTAATAATTCAGAATTTGAAACTTGTTATGAAAACATTCTAGGTGGTGTAGCTAGTAATAAAGAATGGAATGAATAGAGGGAAAAGTTGCTGGGTTTGATTTAATTAATATCACATTATGTGTTTAATTTGGCAAGTTTGTACATTTATATACGCAGGAAACTACATGTTGGCAGAATTTTTGTACCCAATTTATTCTGGTGGTTCTAATGCAAATAAACACATTGGAGAGATGGTAGATGGTAGATTAGCATTTATAGAAGTAAATAGGACTTCTACTACTCTGCAAATGAATTACATTGGTGTAGTGGCAAAATATCTAATTGCTCATGTATTTTCAGACCTAATGACAGTAGTTACAGTGAACTGAAGACAGAAAACAATGTTGTTTCATGAAATAGTGTATAACTCTACAGCAGAGAGGTTTTGGCTACATGATATACAGAAATTGAGTATGATAATGCATCAATACTCATTTAAACTGTCGTGTTTCCAGATGACAAGTAAAGAGGTTTGTGTTTAAGTAAATAAGTTACAATAAATGAGAAACAGGTACAAGCTTAGGCCACTGGGTCCCTTGAGCCTGTCTCACCATTTCAATCAGATGATATCTATTCTAACTCAACAATTTCCTGGTCGATAAAATATGAGGATTAAAGTTGAGAGCTACAAATGAGTATTTACCTCAAATATGAATTGCTTACATATCAGCCATCCTTGTGCAAATAATCTTATTAATTTCTTTGAAATAAGAAACACATTTGTATATCCATGGAGTTAATTTGATATTACCTTACCAATAAGACCCATATAAGCATCTCTTCAGTACTAGATCTTGTTTATGAAGAATTTGAACTCCACCATGAATTGAGCCAATATTAGTACTTATGAAGTTGGGAATTGGTGTAGGTGGTGAGAGTTTTGCCTACCTTTGGCACAATATGTTGATAATAAATTGAGATTCTATCGAAAAAGTATACTCAAGAAGGTTTGATGCAAGTGAATAGTTTAACCAGAAATTTGTTGAAACTTTCAATATGTAGACTGAAGGAGGCTTAATTGAAGTGGTATAGTTGTGACGTATCTGGATTGTTAGTGCCAGATACATACACCATGTTCTGAGCAAAATAGGAAGTTCTAACTAGATAGGGGTTTTCAAAAATGTATCGCTCTTGAGTGATAAATAATAATTTATTTTTCAAAGTAAAGTTTACTGCTACCATTCCAATTACAATTATTTGATGTTTCATAGATCTCTGCAAAACATAACTGGAGAGCGAGGAATTGTGGTGACTCGTTCAACTTTCCCATCAAGTGGACAATGGGCAGGGCATTGGCTTGGAGACAACACAGCTGCCTGGGACCAGATGCATAAATCAATTATTGGTAACAAGAAGTTGAAAGAACATCTAATACAATTATACTGTTATTTTTCTTTCTTTCCCCTTTTCTGTGCCTTTTGAACAAATCCTTTCTGCAGAAGTGCATTGATAGAATTCTAGTTGTGCGTGTATCACCCTGATCCTTTGTTGCCTCTAAAATGCAGGCAGATTGCTTGAACAATGCAAACCTAGGCAGGTAGTTTATCTATGAAATGTGGGAATTTGCCAGAAGTAGGAATATTATAACAGGTAATGAAACTGTTCTTGCCTAGCATCTATATATGCATTTGGCAGAGGTCACTTCATTGGATCCATCTCAAACATGAGCTTCAACAGAGTTTTTTCCTTTCTATCCCAATGATACAAAAGGTAGTTATAATGCATGATCATTGGAGAGTAGAGATCCTGTTTCCTACCATCCCAATCTCAGTAGATTCATTGTCATACTACATTATATATTAATTGAGCTATTTTGAACCATTTCTAATGTAATTATATTGGATTAAATAGCATTAAAAAACAACCTACAGGATGTAACATAAAACCCAGGATAATGTTGTCGATGAATCATTTCCACAAAAGCAAGCACTAATGTTTCTATAAAAATCAATGCGCTCTTCAAGGCAGGATTGCATTGTTAATGATTCCCTTTCCTTAGCTACAGTATTCACTCTAACCTTTAAATCCTTTCAAATTCAGTCACGCCAATTCACATCAGCACTTTTCAGAAAATATCTTGCAAACTGTTGCATTATCTCAAACCACCATTCATCATCAAATACACTAAGTGGGCAGAACTGTAAGTAAGTCATTGCGACTCATCAAAGGAACGTTTGATTCCCTCTACAGTATTGTGGGAAGGGGAAGAGGAAGGACAAGAATTGCATCTTCTGTAGCTACCCAAGAACGTACTCTGAGAAACTGAGTGATTGGTAGAGATTGGCCATGGAGTCATTGAGGGAATCGTTTCTTCAATTGCCAAAAGTAGAGTAGAAGGGAAGAATTAACTTGTTACTCGATTGTATAAAATAAGCTCTTTTTTTTCCGTGATTGAAGCCCATTTAGTGTTGCTGAAAGAGAGTTTAGATTTAGATGTGGAGGTTTATTGTGCACAAATTTTAAAAGTTTCAGATTGTTTTCTGGCATTAAGCTTTAATTCTGCCAAACGTGTGTAATTACAATCTTTTTCTATCATAGGAATGATGGAGTTCAGTCTATTTGGAATTTCTTATGTAAGTTCACTTAAAAGCTCATTTTGCAAAATATAGTATAAGCTATTTTTTATTATATTATAAGGAATTTGTCAATTTCATGTTCAATAGTATTTTCTTCATTTACCTTTAGACGGGAGCTGATATATGTGGCTTTTTTAAGGACACTACCTATGAACTTTGCCTACGATGGATGCAGCTTGGAGCATTCTATCCCTATTCTAGGAATCACAATGCAATAGGGTTTATGGTAAGTTGTCTTTTGTTTATTATCAATACACCTTGGAAAGGGAAGTCTAATCTCCTGTTCTGCATTAAGAACAGGAGATTAGAAACACCTGGGAAACGAGGAACATGGACACAATTAGATTAGAAACATAACAAGATATAACATAAATTCCCATCAGTATTTGCCAATAATGCTTGAAAAACGAACAGGACTTTAACAGACCCATCAGCACTTCTTGTGTATTTGCATTTCAAAAATTATCTTCACTAAATACTTTTGCTGTAACCTTATTATAAAGCTCATTTATTTTGTTCCTCATAGTACACTTTTCATTCCACAATTAGGTATATTGGCTGGCAATATTGATTTCCCACAAAGTCCGGACAATATTATTTGGAATTCCTTTGAATTTTAATGTTAACAGCACAGAGAAAAATGTCTTCCAGCTATTTCTGAGCTGATTTTAAAATCTCATACAACTAATGCATATTACAGAACTCTGTACTTCAGCTGACTTTTGACTGTATTATACTCCACAACTTCACAATTTTCCCACTCACTTTATCTATCCTTATCCTTTACAGTGCATCCTTGCATCTTATAAAGTTACCAGTTCACCAGAAAACTTAGCAGTTGTACTCTAGGTCCCTTCATGCAAATCATCTTTATAGATGATAAATTATTAAAACCTGGCCTTGATCTCCAGTACTCTACTGATTATTGATTACCAAACTAAAAATGATCTATTTATCCACAGCCTTTTTTGTTTCAATAGTTGGTCACTTCCTTATCCACAGTAATAAAATAACCCAACTCTGTTCACAAAGCCAGGCCAGCAATTTCATGAAGAATCCCACCCATCCTGCTTAAGGACTGTTTGTCGCAGTCCCATCAGGGAAGCATCGTCCACACCAGCACCACATAGTCTCAAAAATCCCCCAAGCCATGAAGCTGATCAACATCACCCCCCCATTAACTCACCCCACTACCATTCTATATCTATCACGTGTTACTTAATGTACAGTCAGTTTGTGCATATAATATTTACTTGTACATTGTGTTTCATAGCATTGCCTTTTATATTTTTCATTTATTGAGTGTTTATTTTTTTGTATTGTATTTTTATACTTATTGCATGGTTTTATGTTGCGTTGGATCTCGAGTAACACTCATTTTGTTCTCCTTTACATTTGTTTACTGAAGAATGACAATAAATGATCTTGAATCTTGAAAATCACCTTTATTGAATTCCTTCATGAAATTAGAGCACACTTTATTTGCTGATTTCCCTTCATTCATCCGGTTTGTAATATCCTCAGTGAACATAGTTTAGTAAATCTTATAGTGAAAATATTTCAATTGCATGTGCATTTAAAATATAATGGTTCAAATTTTGCTTCCATTTGCAGAGGAGCAGCAATTGCCATCCATCTAACTGACAACTTGTTGCAGTCATTTCAGCTGCTTATCAGCAGTGTTTCCTTTACTAGTTTATTTAGTTGGATAGCACAGAAGCAGACTTTATTCTGTATGTTGATGCGTATCATTGAGAAATTGTTCTCTTCCCTTTTTCCAACTATTGCCCCAAGCATTCTCAGCCTTGACAATTGTATTGTTGTCGGTCTTTGCCTACACCATTCTCTCAGGCAGCATGTTGCAGAGTCGCACCACTATATGGGTGACAATATTCTTCCTCAGGTTCCCACTAAATATCCTACCCCTTAATTAAACCAATACTCTCTGGTTTTTATAAAACTAAACTGCGAGAAAAACTTCTTACCATCTACCTTATCTATGCCCCTCAGTTTTGTATATTCCAGTCAGGTCACCTCAGGCACTTCTGCTCCAAAGAAAACAAGCCCAGCCTGTACAGTCTGTCCCCATAACTGAAATGCTTCATCCTGTGCAACACCCTGACGAATCTGCTGGCACAATCTTCAGTGCTGACACATGCTTCCAATGAGGTGGCAAAAAGAATTTCACACAGTACTCCAATTGTGACTTATTACTATTTAAGAAAATCTTAACCATATTCTCCATTCTTTTATACTCTATATCATGGCTAATGAAGACAAGTATTCTGTATGCTTTACCTGTGCACCCTCAGGGATCGTTGGACTTGTATCTTCAATACCCCCCCCCCACCCCCAAGGCCCTGACACTCTTCTTGTATATTTGCACCTTTATTAATCCTCCCATAATACAACACCACACTTTTATCAGGGTTAATTTTCAACTGCATTGCTCACCCCATCTATCAACATTATTCTGCAGCCTAAGAATAACCTACTTGCTGTCTATAATAGCAGCAATTTTTATGTTATCTGTGAACTTATAATCATATTTCAAGCATTCCAAATCTTAAATGCATATTATAATCAGCAAAAATTCCAGCAGCAGTATCTATGGTACACAAATGCTCAAGAGGTTCCATTCACAAAAAGAGGAAAGAAAGAAAACACCAATCACCTTCTGCTTTCATTACCAAACTAATCTGGGGTCCAATTTGTGTTGGATACGACAGACTTGAACCTTTTGGACCAATCCCCCATGTAGGACCTTGTTGAAAGCCTGACGGGAGTGTAAACAATATAAACCCCATCAACCACACTGCCCTCACCAATATGTTTTGTTACACATTCAAAAATTCATTCATATTGATAGGGCAGGATCTCCCCCTAACAAAGCCATGCTGACTGCATGTCCTACATTGCCAAGTATAAATTATTTGTGTTTCTCAGAATGTTTTCAATAACTTCTCCTCCACTGACCCACAGGCCTATAATAATCTCATTAATCCCCGACGCCTTCCAATGCAGATTCAGCTGCATGGAGCTGCTCCCATTCTACTCAAGAGTTGTGATCAGATTCCAGAATGCTTCTCTCAAACATTTCAATTGCATTACCACTACACCCTTGTTTTTTTTTATCAGCTGTTCTATCCCTGTTGACCTAGAGGCAAAGTTTCTGATCTCTCCCCTCTCCCCCTTCTGCTTCCCTCCTTGGATTTCTTCCCTGATTACTA
The DNA here is from genome assembly GCF_048418815.1 of Hemitrygon akajei. Lineage (NCBI taxonomy): Eukaryota > Metazoa > Chordata > Chondrichthyes > Myliobatiformes > Dasyatidae > Hemitrygon > Hemitrygon akajei. The sequence goes on along the minus strand of NC_133126.1, from coordinate 147,058,693 downwards.
CAGTGATCATAGTTAATATTATAATGTCACTTCTTTCTATTATGTCTCCTCCTGTCTTTCCCAAATCATCTCGTATCTGAAGCTCTGGAATTTTGAGTTGCCACTCCAACCGCTGTCTTAACTCTGTGATAGCAAAGTTATTCTCATGTGCTAATCATTACTCTTCTGCCTTATGAGTTACACTCCTGAAATAGATGGAATTTGGTTTTGTATACACCAATGCATAGTCTGCCTACTGAACTGACAGTTTACCTGCTATATTTGACCATACATCCCAAATTAGTTTACAAAATTCCCTACAGCACTATTGAATTAGTATTAACAGCAAGTTATATTTAAAAGATATATGGGAAACAAAGTGATTGGCAACTGCAGATGTAATTCAACAAAGGCAGAAGAAAAAACACATTTTTCAGAATCTAACGGTAATTTCCTTCTGAAATAGATCTGTTGATTAATGTTTTGCAGCCTATAGAAATTGCTCAGCAATAATTATTGCTTTATGTCATTTAAAAGTCATCTGTTCTTGTATATATCAATCACACCTTGTACAGGTAAATTCAATGTTCTACTAGTGAGCAAGAACTCCAATTTAACAACTTGGGTTCAGTTCAGTGCTGAGTCTATTGGCAAGAATGACTAGAGGACATCCTACAAAAAAACGACGGTAGTCTAGCGCTAAGATCAATGCTATTACAGCTCAGAGGGGCTCCAGAGATAGGAGTTAATTTCTAACACTGTTCTGTAAGGAATCTCTACACATCATCCCTGTGGAATGTGTGGCTTTTCTTTGGGCCCTCCGTTGTTCTCCCATAGTCCAAAGATGTACCGGGTGGATTAATCGGTCATTGTAAATTGTCCCATGATTAGGTTAGGGTTAATCAGGTTTGTCAAGGTTTACAGGGGCACTGTGGCCAGAAGCACCTACTCTGCACTGCATCGCTAGAGAATGAAAGAAAGAAAGAACAGGATATTTCTCTCTAATGGCGAATTTTCAAATTTTATACATCTATTCTGTACAATGTAAATTTCTCTTTAGTAACAATGGTGTCAGTAGGCTCTCTGTTATATCTCTAGAGAAATCTGGGCCAACGCATTTGATGATGTGCAATATTCTAGACCATTGCATTAGTCTTTATGCAGCTTGGCTATTCTTTTAGTTTAAGAATGGAACTTAGTCCAGAAATGTGCATCATTGTCTGAGTCACCAGTCTGACATTAAGCAGGCATTCAAGGTACTGAATGCTGTTATCATCAAACAAGAAGCAACCTACCCTGATACATTTCAAATCATTGTCAGCGACTTCAGTTAGACTGGTTTGAAAAAATCTCTGTCCAGTTATCATCAACATATAATCTACAGCACCAGGGGACCCAACACACTTGACCACTCCTTTTCTACGATTAGGAATACCTAACCTTACTTGCTGAGAAAATCTGATCAATTCGCTATTCTCCTCTTACCTGCATACAGATAGAGGCTAAAGAGCAAGGCCCTAGAGAAAAGGACAAAGAAGAGGTGGTCGCGGGAGGCAGTAGGGCAGCTGTAGGTTTGCATTGAGTCAGTGGATTCAGCTGAGTTCAAGGACTTATCAGAGGATCTAAATGAACACACCACGGTTTTTAGACTTTACAAAAACAGTCGTAGACAAGTGTGCCCACAAATCATTAAGGCTTCCACAAGCAGAAGCCCTGAATGCACCAAGAGTTCCGCAATCAGCTGCAGGCCAGAGCAGTAGCATCTAGATCTAGCAACCAGATAAAATACAAGCGGTCCCGCTACAACCTTCGGAAAGCCATCACATTTGCGGACCAAACTAGAATCACTGAAGGATGCTTGACAACTGTGGCAGGGCTTGAACGCTGTCACCTCCTACAAGGTGAAACCAAATAACTTAGATGATGACGTCAATTGGAATGTCTTCCATGATGGGATGTTTCCGAGTTCATGAGCTTCATGCAGAAGTGCATTGAGGACGTTGTCCCCCAAAAATCGGTCAGGGTCTATCCAAACCAGAAACCCTGGATCAGTAGTTCCATGCACACTGCACTTACTGTACAAGACTGAGCTTTTGCCACTGGTAACCACCAAGAACTCAAGAAATGCAGCTACAAACTACGCAAAGTCATCCCAAAGTCATCCCTGTAAAACGACATACAGGGACAAGATCCAGACACAACTCTCCACTAACAACACCTGCAGCTTATGGCAGACTTCAAAGCTAAACGCAGTGGTGTTTCCAACATTGTTGCTTCACCCCCAGATGAGCTAAATCTTTTTTACTCTCGGTTCGATGTTGCCAACACTGAGCCCCCGAGGAGAGCTGCTGAAGCGACCTGCACTTTTGTCATCTCTGAGGTTGAAGTAGCAGGTGTTTCCAATGAGTGGACAGTCGCAAGGCTGCAGCATTCAGGACAGGTACTCAAGATGTGCGCAGCGACATATAAACTTCTGCCTCAGAAGTGACTTGGATCTGCTCCAATTTTCCCACTATCGCAACAGGTCCACAGTAGATGCCATTTCATTGACTCTTCACTCAATTCTGAAACATTTGGATAATGAAGATGCATACATCAGGATGCTCTTCATTGACTACAGTTTGGCATTCAATGCTACCATTCCCTCCATTCTAATCAATAAGCTTCAAGACTTAGCCCTCAATACATCTTTGTGCAACTGGATCCTTGACTTCCCCACTTGCAACAACATCTTCTCCACAAACACCATCAGGACAGGTGCATTACAAGGTTGTGTGCTTCACCCCATGTTCTGCACACTTTATTCTTTTGACTGTAAGGCTAAGCACAACTCCAAAGCCATATTTAAGTTTGCTGACAAAAGCACTGTTGTTGGCCGATTCAAAGGTGGTGATGAATCAGCATATAAGAGGGAGATTGAAAATCTGGCTGAGTGATGCCACAACAACAACAACCTCTCACTCCAATGTTGGCAAGCTTAAGGAGCTGATTATTGGCTTCAGGTGGAGAAAATCAGAAGTCCATGAGCCTATTCATATTGGGGGATCAGAGGTGGAGAAGTTTAGCTATGTTACATTGCTCAGTGTTATCATTTCTAAGGATCTTTCTTGGGTCCAGCATGTAAGTGCCATTACAAAGAAAGCATAGCAGCACCTCTACTTTCTTAGAAGTTTATGAAAATTTGGCATGTCAACTAAAACTTTGACAAGCTTCGATAGATGTGTGTTAGAGAGTATATTGACTGGTTGCGTCATGCTCTGGTATGCAAACACTAATGCCTTTGAACAGAAAAGCTTACAAAAAAGTAGTGGAAATGCCCAGCCCTTCTCTGTTAAAGCCCTCTCCTCCATTAAGCACACCTACACGGACCTACATCCATCATCAAGGACACCCGTCATTTAGGCCAAGCTCTCTCTGCCATCAGGAAGGAAAAACAGGAGCCACAGGATGCACACCACCAGGTTCATGAACAGTTATTATACCACAGCCTTCAGGTTCTTAAACCAGAGGGGATAGCATCCCTCACTCCATTACTGAACTGCTCCCACAACCTACAAAGCTCAGTTTCAAGGACTCTTCATCTCATGTTTGGGATATATATTTATTTATTTATTGCCTGTCTGCCCATTTATCTATCTGTCTATCTATCTATCTTTTTCTTTCTTTTTGAACTTGCACGGTTTGTTGTCTTTTGCACACTGGAAGTGGTCTGTTCTGTTGGGTGCAGTCTTCATTGATGCTATTGTGTTTCTTGTATTTACTGTGAATGCCCACAAGAAAAGTAATCTCAGTGTTGTATATGGTGATATATACATACTTTGATAATATATTTACTCTGAACTTTGATCCCCATATTGGTGAGAGCATCTCCATATGAATTCACAGAAATGGCAGATCATAGCAAAATATGTATATTCTGGAGTTTTCCAACATCTTGTCTTAATTATACAAGTCTAATTGTGCAGGTAGAAACTTCACCTTTACTAATTATAGGCTTTAGTGGGGTTTTTTTCCAGTTGTTGGTTGAATCAATTGTATAAGCTGTTCTATGGTTATACCATTACTTTGTACTCCCTAGAGTTAACAAATTACGTCCTCAGGGAGATCAGGTAGAAAGTGCTGAAGGACTTGGTGCTGATTTGAAGCTTTCTACACAAATGGGCACCCTCACTTACTATTAAATGGGCGCACTCACTTACTGCACGACTGGCAGTAATAGTTGGGATGAAGAGGGCATAAGACTATCAGCAAGTGTCCATGTCTGCTATTTTCCTTCTGTCTTACCAGCAAGGAGTGTTGAGGAGTGACATGTCTGTACTTCAGTAACAACTGCCACTTGCAAATCTACCAACAGCTGCAACCACACTGTTACAACACACTGTTTGAAGATGTTTGTCTCTGACATCAACAACGTGTGGGATCTTTTTAGTGGGACTGAATTGATTTGTTCCTGAATTGACTGCTGCAAGTAAGCAGCATTTTCATCTGTTTTCAGGGCCATTTAAAGCATTGGCTGAAGGGCTTACTGCAGATGGAGCACAACTTTCCTTCTACACAAGTAAATTGGAGCATTGGGAATATGCAGTTCTCACCACCAGTGGCAGCCATTTTACTAGATCCAGACAGGCTTTATGTAGCATTGACTGATTCTGCATGATGTAGTCACTCAACGTCCCATTTTAGGTTGATTTCACATTGGAATCCTGCTAATTCCCAGGTGGAATGATGTTGATGTGCTGCCTACATCATAAGCAATGGACACAGAGTAATATTCTGAACTAGATTTGATGTTTAATTTTTTTCCCACGTCAAACTCAGCGGACTGAGCTCTTCATAATGATCCCACAAACAGAGAACTAATTCTGCATGCAAGCACCTTTTTGTGTATTGATATTACAGCTGTTGTCATTAGCTGTTTATGTACAATATTTGATCAAACGTTTATGATGAACTGTAGGAAAGTAGCCCGCTGATTGTGATTTTACATCACCACTGAAAACAGCAGATAAATAGAATCATCTGTCAGTAATAGGTAAAGTAAAAAAAGTGTAAGCAAAACAGCAATGCTTTTTGGGGTTTCATCAAAAAATTGCATGTTAGTTGAAACTCAAAGTTACACTCCAAAGGTGTTACTTATATTCGTAGATTCAATAATAGTAAGCAGAAACCAAATGACAATGAAGAAGCCAGGGGAAGGTGACAAGGAAATAAAGGTGCAAACTACCCAGCAGTCAGCCAGCATCTGTGGAAAGAGAATCAGAGTTAATGCTGGAGTTGAATAGCCTTTCTGAGGGCCTTTTCAGCATTTTCTCCTCTTATTTCATATTTCTTGAGTCTGTAGGGTTTGTTTTGCCTTCTGTGCAAGATGTTGGAAACGGTTTACGAGAGAGTGAAGGACGGATGTATGTAAACTAAAACGCTGGGGGAAAAATAAGGATAAAATAGTCTGGTGAAATGCTTAGTCCAGATGAAGGGTCTCAGCCCAAAATGTCCATAGATGATTCCTGAACTGCTGAGTTCCTCCAGGAACTTTTGTGTTGCTCCAGATTATAGCATATGGAATGCCTGTGTCTCTCTCTGATGAAATGTTCACTCAGTTTGTTCACTACCAAATACTGATAGCACATTATAAAGACAGTTTAGAGTCACAAAATACTGCAACACAGAAACAGGCCCTTTAACCCATCCAGTCCTTGCTGAACCATGCACTGACAGCTCTCCATAGCCCTCCCATCCATGTACCTATCTAAACTTCTCTTAAATGGTGAAATCAAAATTGCATCCTCCATTATGCTGGCAGCTCATTTCAAACTCTCACTGCTCTCTGAAATATTCTCAAAAATACCAGTAAATTTGTTTACAAAACAATTTTCCTTCATAACACTATATTGGCTTGCTTGATGGTCTTATTATTTTCTAGGTGTCCTGTTGTTATCTCCTTAATAATAGACTCCAGTATTGAAATAATAGACTATAGTATTGAAATATTGAAAACATAGAACATAGAAAAGCTACAGCACAATACAGGCTCTTCGGCCCACAAAATTGTGCCAAACATGTCCCTACCTTAAAATTACTAGGGTTACCCATAGCCCCCTATTTTACTAAGCTCCATGTACCTATCCAAGAGTCTCTTAGAAGACCCTATCACATCCATCTCCACCACTGTTGCCGACAGCCCATTCCACGCACTCACGACTCTGAGTAAAAAACTTAGCCCTGACATCTCCTCTGTATGTACCTAGTCCCAGGCACCTTAAACTTGTGAGAAGATCTCCAATCTTCCTTTTCAACATCTAGTCTGCTCAGATCTTGGGATGTTGTCCCATTGGTTAACCTTTTCTTCTATAATGATAATTTCTTTAATTTACTGCATTGTGCTTTAATTCAGGTTTACTGGTGTGTTCTTCATAGAGTTGCATATGCTTGTGTGGGATCCTGTTTTCATTGATGAAGCCTTAGAAGTTTTATCAGTCTGTTGTGTATTTTTTTTTACCTCTGTTGTTCCACTTCCCCTTTAGTGTCCATATGTGTGTGCATAGTATTTCATAAAATTTGTCAGTTCTTAATTTATTTTTATAATATTCTTATTCTTATCAGAAAGTTTATGATATATTCTACAGTGAGAACTGATCCAAATTTATTTTTAAGTATATCTATCTTTTAATTTCTGAGTTGTATCCTCTGTGGGAAACATATTTACTTCAGCTATTCTCTTACTTTATCTATAAAGTTATATATTTTGTGTCTTGCATGTTTGCACTATAGCCACAAAAGCAACAAATTTCAGGTCATATAAGATGATTATAATAAACCTGATTCTGACTCTGATACCTGTACAGGCACTTACTGTCAATGTTCATATTTTATGGGCAGTTGTTATAAATGGAATCAGGCATTCCTGAGAAACAAGTATTGAGATATATGGTATTGTTACATACCCCGTAACTGGGTGTCTTACCAGCAAAGACAAGTATCCGTTGGAGTCTGGTACTATTTTCAAAACAGTGTTTATTAGTAAAATATACAAATCAATATCAACAATGCAAATATACAGATAATACATGTTAGCAATACTAAACCTAAAAGTGTGGGTATAATAATAATCAATAATAAACAAGTTCTGTCGTTGTCTCGGGGATAATGAATTATCATGGGAGAGTATAAAGTTCAGTTCAGTTCATGTAGGCTGAGGTAGTTGTTGGTTCTTTTGTTGTAACCGCTGGAGGGAGAGAGAGAGAGAGGGCGAGCAAACAGTGACAACTATAGTCAGTCAAACCTTTCTTTACGTTCTTGATCCGTCGATGTATTGTTGTGGCCATTCAGGTATGACCCCTCTCGCCTTTAGCTAGACTGTTCTTCTATGGTGGACTCGTCACCCAGGCAAGGGTGGACACACACACAAGCCCCCACCAGCCTCACCATAAACACTGTGAGTTAAAATTTACCGATCCTTCGTTCGGTCTCCAATGCCCCACACCTTCTTGTGGGTTCCAACACTTAAGCAGTGCTCACTAGTGTGTCTCCTGGTGTGTCTGAGGGGTGTCTCCCCAGACCTCACTTTTATCCCTACTCACGGGGTCTCAGGTGTCAATCAGTTTTGAATGGCTTAGTCCATCAAACCAGCCCACTCCGGCTGTTCACTGAGGAATTTTAATGAACAGAATGGTACCAAGTAAACAGCCCTCTCTGGAGCCATAAGTCTTACAGGAGTCATAATATGGTGGAACAACAAGTCTCTCTCTCCCGGTGTTATCTCTCCCTTATCTGAAGCAAATGTTCCAGTCCCAGTATGTTTTTTTTCCATCTCTTTCTCTCTCATTAGCAGCATGGCAACAGTAACAGTTTGTAATTCTCCCAGGGGAGGGAAAAAAATATGGGCAACTCTGTACCCTTTTTGCCCATCAGAATTGTTCATCTTTCGTAACACCCCCATCCTTCTAGGAATTTTCACCAAAGGAGAAAATTAACTAATACAGCATCTTACAGGATTACAGAGTTTAACAAAAATACAGGAGTGTTCTTAACTACAAAGATAATACAGGTATATATTCAACTTAGCATCTAGATAAACAGTCAGCGATTACATTGTCACTTCCTTTAATATGTTATATCTTAATATCAAACTCTTGTATCTTAATAAATTCCTGTAGCATCAGACTCCAATTTAATAACCACCTATTTTTTTCTCTTTGTTAGCCAACAAATACCAAGGGTTGTGATCTTAGCTTAAATGTATATTACAAAATGTGAACCAATACATGTGTGATTATACTGTAGTCCATTACAGAAGTTTGTGCAAATACAATTCTCTATTTTACTTTTAAACTTAACAGTCAATCTTCCATGGTGTTGTCTTTATTATTTACATGCTTTGTCGAATTCCCTCAAAACCAGATCCTAGTATTCAAAGTGGCATTTGATCAACCTTTGCCCCTTTTCCACTTAACTCTCACATGGTTAGCTTGCTCACCAGTGTGGAATAGGCTTTCACATACTCCTTTCATAGGAGTTATCTTATCACCAATGTTTTCCAAACCTAGCCCATTTTCTGAACTTCCACACAATTCTTTATTTTTGAGAAAGTCATTAATTTTATCTTAAGGACCCTTCATTCTATTATGGTGGAACAACAAGTCTCTCTCTCCCAGTGTTATCTCTCCCTTATCTGAAGCAAATGTTCCAGTCCCAGTACATTTTTGTTCCATCTCTTTCTCTCTCATTAGCAGCATGGCAATAGTAATGGTTTGTAATTCTCCCAGGGGAGGGAAAAAAAATATGGGCAACTCTGTACCCTTCTGCCCATCAGAATTGTTCATCCTTCGTAACAGTATGGTAGGCTTTATGGTCAGAACAAGCTAAATAAGAAATATAATTTGGTGAAGCTGCAGAATTGAAAACAGAATGGAGAAGAACCTTATGGAACTCATGCATAATAATCCTGTAAGTCTGCAGTATTCTTCTCTTGATCTAGCTATTCACTCATTGGAAATAATACAGGCAAAAACATACTCCAACTATCTTAGAAAAGAACCAAAACGATAGCAAAGTAAGCTGTATATAGCTCAGATGTAGTTTATTTCTTATGTAAGTAACATAAAAAGTTTGAAGTCCATGATGCCTTTGAATCTGATAATATTCCTTGATTCCCTTAACATTCAATTGCTTATTCATCTATATTCCCCATTGACTGAACAGCCACAAACATCCATAAAGAGAATTCTAAGTATTAACAATTAAGGACTTAAGTGATCTTGTCACCTTGTCTCGATTCTAGCTGACATTGGTATCCAAAGTTTTGGACTGCAGCCACCCAGCAAATACCCTGAAGAGCACATTGAAACTGTTTATGTTTCAGTGAGACTGAACTTAGTTGTTTCATTAAATTTAAAAGATTGATTACTCAAATTACTCTATTTTTTAAAATGTTCTTGATAATCAGACCAATCAGTTTCTTCCGGAAAATCCACCTCTTACATCCCAGCAATCAATCTCTTAGCCTCAGAGTCACAGAGCAAAGAAACAGCCCCCGCAGCCTTCCATCTCCGTGCCAACCATCAAATCTAACAAATCTGTATTGCACTCCTTCTGAGACATAATGGAGAGCAAAACTGTATACAGTGCTTCTGGTATGGTTTCACAGAGATCTTATGTGAGTAGAACAAAATCTCTTTACTCTTGCTTTCCAATTACAGTATTTCATAACAACAAAGACTAATGTCTCATTTACTTTTCAAGCTTGCTGAATCTGCAAGGTTTGTATAAGGTCAACAATATTACCCTTTTTGTCACTTACATCGCCATGTTTTTTTAATTATTTTTCTTCCAAAGTAGATAATATCACATCTCTCCAAAACATATTCATCTCAGGCACCATAAACATATAGTCCCTATGAAATCTTGCATCTTCCTCACAGTTTACTTTCCTCACTAGCTTTGTAATCAGGGTACATTTCACTCTGTTTGCTCACCTGTCTTTGATACCAATTGTAGGCAGCTGAAGTCAAAATTGTATCAGTTAGACTTGCCCTATTTTAATTACCCTTCGTCTTGCATCCCCATTTTCCTTTTGCATCCAGAAGTCTCCCATCATGCAAGACTTTGTTTCTGCAGCCATCCTGTGAGTGGATGGACTGCAGGTGGTGATCAGGCCCCAAGATAGTCCATCCAGAGATTCTACTTAGCACTGGCCCTTTTAACCTTCACAGATACCGCTAAAAGTTTATTTTATTGTCATGCTTATCAAAAACATTTGAAAATAGCTTTGATTAATATTAACCTATTGATCTAAAACAAATGTTTTCAAAAACATTTAGGAATAGTTTAGATTAATTTAAGCATTCAAATATTATTTTAAAATCTATGTGGTTTGATTGGTTTTAATAATTTTAATTTATTATATCAATTCAATTAATCAGAAATGTTTTTGATATACTGTATGGGGAGAGAAATTAAGAAAAAGTACATTAAAAAGCAGCTGAACACATTTGATTCAGACTGACAATTGGGCTATATTGGATGTGCCCGCTAATGTTGGGCAGACAGATACAGTATGTATCCATTCACTCATCTTAGTTAGTTGTAAAATATCCTTGGTCCTGGTGCTAAGTCCAAAGCAAGAACCCAAGTAAGAACATCCAAATTTCTGAGTGTATTTCCACACTTCAGAGCCCATCTGTAGAAATTGGAGCACACCAATGCACGTGTAGCAGTTTTCCACCTAGTCATGATAGTAATCCAACCCACCCCATGCAGGCATGATCCACACATTCCTTGCCTTCAATAATCAGTACCCACTAATGCTAATATCTGCAATCCCACAAATAGCATTTTAAAAGGAATAAATCGGACATTCATTTATATCATCAAATAAGAAATGTGTAATAGCAAATGGGGGACCAATTTCAAACTTGCTGTACAATGGGCAGCAAATTCAGTATCACAAATCTTTAGCCCCTGGTGACAAATAAAATCATCCAAGCACCTGTGAGATACATGAAGAAATAAAGTTAATGCCATTATATTCCTGCATGTCTCTTATAAACCACCAACTTAATCAAGTAAAAGTATAAAGACTACCTGGAGACAGCTTGGAGAAATTTGTAAAAGTAGAAATGTTTTTGTATACTGTTCAAAGGACAGAAAAGATTTAATTGGCTGCTGTTTCTAAATTTGAAATTTCTGAGAATGTTTACTTTTGAAAATGTTGAGTATCAGAACTCTTTTACTCTTTTGAATTTTATCAGATATCCAAGTACAGAGTGGACTGATGAAACTGATTAACTAGAGAAAAAAATTAGTACTTTGTCAAAGTAATCTTTGAATGCAACACTAATAATTTCAATAGAATAACCAATTGGAGAAATCAAACCATGATTTTGATATTGGCAGAATGCAATGTGATAAAGTAAAGGGAAGGGACAATTCTAGCTCCAGCAAATGTTAGAATTGTCTTCTCCTCTATTATATAAGCTATCCATTACATATACACCAGACCATCCCAGCTAAAATACTTATTGCAATATAAGAGGCCACTCAGTCAATGTTAACTGCCATCAGATCATTCCAATCTCTTCCACTTATTTTCCCTTACACCATTATGTCACTACAAGGTCCTTAGATATACATCACTCTTCCTATTTTAATCCTAGATGCAAGACGTAGAACTACCCACCATCACCTTTTTGGGAAGTATAATGGGACTTGCAAAAAAGGTAGTTCATCATGGACAATGGCAATATAACTGGAGATGGGCATTATCTAAGGAAAAGCTTGTGTAGGACACTTGGTTTCTCAGGCTTGCTCTGCCATTCTATTAGAGCTGACATTTTCTAAGTCTCCACAACAAATTCCAGATATTCACTACCAAAAATTTCATTTTTTCTCTATCTTGAATGTGTAACTCCCCTCTTCTGAGATCCTGGACTGGAGAAACTTTATACCTTGGGCATGCAATAATTTTTCACATTTCTTAAAGATCACTGCTCATTCTTGTGCACTCGCGAGCATGGGATCAGCCTTCTTAATCTCTCGTCATAAAACAAACACACTCCACCTTCCCCATCTCAGGAATCAACTTGATGAACCTTCCTTGCACTCCCTCATTTGCAAGTATATCCTTCTTTAGCTTGGGAGACCGGATCTATTCCTTTATTCCAAATACTGTCTTATCAATATCACTCTTAATGCAACTTAACTATAACTTTAATTAACCTTTTTCAATGTATAATGACTTCCAAAATGGTATCTACATTTTGTAGATACATATCTACAATTCTCTAATTGTGCTTGGGTAAAACCACGTGTACCCTTCTCGATTCTGGCCTATAATTTGGTAGGCACAGTCAATGTCAAGTTCCCTGTGGTTTTTGTGATATGTGCCTCAATGTGCTAATTTATAAACAACAGCCACCATAGTTTGAGGCAGACGCACTAGTGAAGTTTAAGAGACTACTAGACAGGTATATGGAGGAATTTAAGGTGGGGGGTTATATGGGAGGCAGGGTTTGAGGGTCGGCACAACATTGTGGGCCGAAGGGCCTGTAATGTGCTGTACTATTCTATGTTCTATGTTTGTAAGCCTCTATCCAAACTGAATCTACTTCTCAATTTTCAGAGCTAAGGATACTTGTCTCTACTGCTTTTACCCCATTCTTGACCATCAAGACTAGCCTACTTTCTTCACTATTTCATGCATTTCTTTGAAAAATTGGGCATCCTGGAATATTTACCAACCAATCTTCATTGCATTGCACCACCAACTCAGAAGAATAGAGTCCTGGAATCTTACAACACAGAAACAGGCACTTACGCCCATTGAGTCCATGGTGATTTTCAACATCCATTTTTATTAATTCTCCCCAAATTCCCATCAACACTCCCACATATAACCACTCACGTACACACTAAGGGCAATTTACAGAGGACAATTAACCCATTATCAATCTAATTTCTGTGAACTGATTGCACTTAATATTAATATTTGATCTAATAGTATCTTTCTTGTTCTGAACAATACGTGCAATAAAATCTTTCTGTTTTTGTGGTAAACTATGTATACCTGTCTGGGCACGCCCCTCTACTGACTGCTCCTGTGGCTCCTCCCAGAGACCCCTGTATTAAGGCGATTGGAGGCACTGCTCCCCCCTCAGTCTCCGAGATACTGTGCTCTGTTTTGCTGCTAATAAAAGCCTATCGTTCGCCTCCCGCCTCCGAGAGTTATTGATGGTGCATCAGTTTTAGACTTTCCCTCCTCTGAGTTTAATTGGAGGTGCACCATAACATTCATATTCTGATGATAGATCTTTGATCTGAAAGAGTAGCTCTGTTTCTCTTCCTGTAAAAGTGGCCTGAATTGCTGAATATTCCCTATTCTCTGGACCTTCCTGTCTCTGGTTGTCATTTTGTTATCCTGCACTAAGTTTCCCAACAGCAACTTCCTGCCAACACATAGTTTACATTATTTAGTTATTCAATTCACTCGGACACTAGTTCTAGTTAACTAAATATAAAGCAACCTTACTCATCCATCCATACTCTACATGCTGTGCTGAAATAGGCTTTCCCATAATCTTATATTCCCAGTTCTGCATTTACAAGTTCTAGATGGTTACCCAATAAGCTAAAAGAATAGCAGGTTGCATTTTAATGACTGTATACTACTAATTTACTGTTGTAAATAAGTTACAGGAGAAAATCAAGAATAAATTGAGAATAAGAATAAATCAAGAATAAGAGTACCAAAAAATAAATTAAGAAATAAAGATCTATTGTTTAGGATCTGTAATACAATTGATATAATGTTTTGTTCTTGACCAGTCAGGTATACCAGCCCACAAATTGTGCCAGCTAATGAAATCCTAGGCCCTCTGTAACCTAGAATACTTTGCAGGAGTCAGACAAACACTTTTCTATTAGTGAGATTTGGAACTCATTTTGCTAAATTTTCATTTATATCGCCCATGTAAGAAGCAATGTCAGTAAGGCATGTTCACTCGTACCAGTTATAACCTAAACTGGTAACTGGGTCCTAGATCCCTCATTTTCTATGTTGGTCCACCAGCTCAAATGGACTTTTACTTACTAACCCCTTACAATATGGCGCCAATTCTATTAACAAAATTAGTATGTAGGATGCAATAACTTAAAATCAGTGATCTTAAAATGTTTTTTTTTAACCAGCTTCCTAATATTTGTAAGGCCACATGCAGTATCTTTAGAGAAGCAGTTAATTTATAAGTACATCTCCAGTCTCTTTAAACATACACATAGTTTTTGTTCAAATAGGAAATGTTAAATAAATTGCATATTGCATTGTAACAAAAAATCTGTTTTGATATAATAAACCAAAAAGGACATTTAATATACCACATAGTTCCTTACGCAGAAGAAAGGGAGTGCTAGCTTAAACCAATGACAATCATGGATGTTTGTAATTCCATAGCAACCAGTAATAGAAAACAAATAATTTGAAGAGCTCACACCCCAAGAAGCAATCCAGAGATTTGTTTACTGGCCTTTATGTTGGCCTTGTCAGTAAAATAATATATTTTGATGAATGACTGTTTTGTTAATGGCATTACACTAGCCTTTGAAAGAATATAGATACAAAAACGCATATAGCCTTCTAGCTAAATTTTCTGTATTTATAAATCTTGCTGTAGATTTAGAATGCTTTCTTTTCATATATTGTTTAAATGAAATGGTTTTAGTATATTTTATAGTTAATTTCACTAATACAAGATAAGCTAGCAAAGATTTGTGCCTGTGAATCTCAGTAAATCAAATGACTTCAATCATGTCAAATAGAATTTTTAAAAAATATTTAAAATCAAATCACCAAACTAGTTTCAATTGATGAAAGTGTCTGATTCAAAATACTGCTTTTATCCAATATAAGTGTTATTTTGAATTGATGCACATCAATTTTAAAGCAATGTGTCTTGGACACCAGATTACAGCTCTAGAGAGTGGTTTATTGATTCAAATGCGGTCTGAGGAAAAATACAGAACAAGTGATGCCAAATGCTTTAAATTATGAACAGAACTGCCAGTGCTATGTCATTTAAGTGGCTCAATGTCCATGGTTTCCACCCATACACAGTGAAGCTTAGTTATAAATTCCAAATTTATTTAATGATAGTGGATACCAAATTTGTTGAGATTCCACAGTATAATCAAAGTCCTCATTGATTTCAATAGGGATTTTAGAACTGGTTATAAAGGAAAAGTTAATTTCAACATTTAATTATTTATATAGACATTGATATATATTTGGAACTGGGTTTATACTAGTCCAATAACCTCCACTATTCAATAAGGTTATAGCTGATCTGATTGTAATCTCTGCTCCAAGTCCCTTTTACCCATGATAACCCTTACTGCCTTTCTTATCACACTCTTCTACACAAACTGGAGAGAGCCCAGATCATGCTACCAGGGAGGTGGTAAAAGCGAATACCGTAACAGTCTTTCAGTAGGATTTTAAGAGGGATACAAAACACAGGCAGACATTTGGGATGAATTTAACTTGGTATCATGATTGGTATAGATTTGGTGAATCAAAGGTCCTGTTCATGCGCTCTTCTTTTTATACTCCATGCGTGATTTAAGAATTTTTTTTTTTGCTTCATCGGACTTGTATGGGCAACTCTTACAATGTGAACAATAATCCATCATTCCAGATTCTCTAATGAGCAAACAAAATCTAGCTTGCAACTTTCCCTCCTTATAGAACCTATAGAATTCTATAGATATTAGTTCAAGTGAAATTTCTCTGATATGCTTCTAAACCATTTACATTCAAGAGACCAAGCCTGGAAACAGCGCTCCAGATATTTGGTGTCAGTAATGCCTTTTGCAGATTACAGAACTCAATGCTGTGAATTTCTTGTTAATTTAAATAATAGGCATTTTTCACATATTATAAATAAGCGATTAGCTAATTTTCCCACATTATCAGAATCAGGTTCATTATCACTGGCATATTTTATGAAATTTGTTGTTTTGTGGCAGCAGTGCGTTGTAATACATAATCAAAAAACTATAAACTACAATAACATTTATACAGTAGATATAATTAAAGTTGTGCAAAAAAGAGTAAAACAATGAGGTAGTCTAAATGGGTTCATTATCCAGTCATTAATCTGATGGCAGAAAGGAAGAAACTGTTCCTGAAACATTAAGTGTGTTCTGTCAGGTTCCTGTACCACTTCCTCCTTGGTAGCAATGAGAAGAGAGCATGTCTTGGGTGAAGGGGGTCCTTATTGATCAATACTGCCTCTCTGAAGTGTTGCCTTTTGAAGATGTCCTCAATGCTGGGGAGGCTAGTGCCCATGATGGAGCTGACTGAGTTTACAACTTTCTGCAGCTTTTTCTGATCCTCTGCAGTGGCTCCTCCATACCAGACAGTGGTGCAACCAGGTCAAATGCTCTTCATGAACATCTGTAGAGCCTTTGGTGACATACCCTCAAACTCCTAATGAAATGCGGCCATAATCATGTCTCTTTGTAATTGGATCAATTTTCACAGATGCTGACACCCAGGAACTTGAAACTGTTTACTCTGTCTGCTGCTGATGCTTCAGTGAGGACCGTTGTGTGTTCCCTTGACTCCCCCTTCCTGAAGTCCACAATCAATTCCTTAGTTACTGATGCTGAGTCTCAGATTGCTGCTGTGATACCATTCAGCCAGCTGATCAATCTATCTCTTGTATCCCTCTTGTCACCATCTGAAATTTTGCCAACAATAGTTGTGTCATCAGCAAATTGAAGATGGTGTTTGAGCTGTGCCTAGCTACACAGTTGTGGCTGTAGGTAGAGTAAAGCAGTGGGATATGCGTGCATCCTTGCGGCGCACTAGTGCTGATTGTCAGCCAAAAGGAGATGTTATTTCTGATCCACATTATCAGCAGTCTCCTCGTGAGGAAGAAGTCAAGGATCCAGTTGCAGAGGTAGGCACAGAGGCCCAGATCTTGGAGCTTGTTGATTAAAGCTGAGGGTATGATTGTATTGAAAGCAGCAGCCTGACATAGGTATTGATGTTGTCCAGATGATCCAATCCCCAGTGGAGAGTCGTTCAGACCCATTTCCACTGCAGGCCCATTGTGATGATAGGCAAATTGCATTGGGTTTAGGTTCTAGGCAGGAGTTGATTCTGGCCATGACCAACCTTGCAAAGCACATCATCACAGTAGATATAAGCAAAGTCTACTCACTTATTTGGTCTATTTTCCTTTGTGGCCTGTTTTTACTTTCCCTACCAATCTTTGTATCATCAGCAAATTTAGAAGCTACCCTTTCATACTTTCCTCCAGTTATTTTAATAAATGGCAAGAAACTGAGGCTTCAGCAGAGATCCTATTGACACACCATTTGTTACAACTCACCTGCCAGAAAAAAAAACATTTATCTATGATCTCTGATTCTTATATGCCTGCCAATCTTCTATCCCTACCTCCTACACCATGAGATTTTAGTTTCTGCAATAAATTTTGACTCACCTTAACAAACATTTTTTAGAAATCTGGAACAATATATCTACTGGTTCCCTTTTATCTGCCTTAGGGACTTCAGCTCCAAATTTTACCTCAGGGCTTACTCCCAAAGCCTTCTCCATGACGGGATAGAGTCACAAGGCTGTAGAAGTTTGAGGTCAGAGTTTTCCTTCTCCTAGATGAACTCCCAACAATAGCTGATAAGCCCCATCTGCCCAAAGTAACTTATTTTAAAGTTCTAGTAATACACCTTTTCCACTTTTCCTGTCAGTAGAAGCAATTCCGCCAGGCTTAGTAGCTAACCCACACATAAAGGTCAGGAACTGGACTTGGTTGTCAGAGGCTATTTGAGACAAGTACCATTTGGAGCATTTTATAGATAGTGGGAGCTTATCCCCACTACCGCCCCTAGTTATAACAACCTTAGGGAACCACATCACCATGAGTCTGTCTTAATCCAATCATATAAACTCCATGGACAAGAAAGCTCAATAGCACCTCTACTTCCTTGGGAGGCTAAATAAATCTGGCATGTCCCCTTTGAACGTCACCAATTTTTGTTGATGCGACATAGAAAACATCATAATTGGATACATCACAGGTTAGTATGGTAACTGCTTGGCCTGTGACTGCAAGGAACCACAGTGCATTTTGGACACAGCTCAGCACATCACAAAAACTAACCTCTTCTCCATAAACTCTGTCTGCATTTCTCACTACCTTGGTAAAGCAACATAATTTTTAAAGACCCCACCCACCTCTGACATTCTCTCTTCTCCACCCTCCCCTGAGCAAAAGGTTCAAAAGCCCAAAATCATGCATGACCTGGCTCAGGGAGAACTCTATCCCTCTGTTATTGAATTGACTGATGACCTCACGATCTATCTCGTTGTGGCCTTACCCCTTACTGTTCACCCACATTGCACTTCCTTTTTAACTGTAAGGCTCTATTCTGTACTCAATTATTGTTTTCCCATATGCTACCTCGATGTGCTGTTGTAACAAAATGATCTGTATGGTTGCATACAAAACAAGTTTTTCACTCCACTTCAGTACACATGACAATAAAAAAAAACAATTCATCATTGTTTAAATTTTAGTATCAAAGACAGACATTCTAACTGCAGCTGGTTGATAATTTTGGGCTCAGTTAGATGGTTTCAGCCAACTCGATTTACAGAAGTGCTGGAACAGTTATATTTGTGCATTTCCCACTTTAATGATTTTCTACATTAGTTCGATGCCTTTACCATTGAGCTGTTAATTGCCCTGCTGAGGACATTACTGAAGACTCAGCAGAAAATTATCATTTTCTGGAGATTAAATGGGGAAAAAAGTTAACTAAGAAAAATTAATAGAGATCAGTACATTACTGAGGATCAGCTACACCAGCCATACCATCTGGCATATGAGATATTGAACTAGGATCTTGCCTTCTCTATGGAGTTGATGGAAATGATCAGATAGCAATTTATATTTCTAATGATAATAACTGAAATAAGATTATGGATATTATTTACATCCTTGATGCATCTGGAACATGGTGGTGTTCAAATTGTTTTGTTGGCAACATAGCTGTGCTTTAGATAGATAGATAGATACTTTATTCATCCCCATGGGGAAATTCAACTTTTTTTCCAATGTCCCATACACTTGTTGTAGCAAAACTAATTACATACAATACTTAACTCAGTAAAAAATATGATATGCATCTAAATCACTATCTCAAAAAGCATTAATAATAGCTTTTAAAAAGTTCTTAAGTCCTGGCGGTTGAATTGTAAAGCCTAATGGCATTGGGGAGTATTGACCTCTTCATCCTGTCTGAGGAGCATTGCATCGATAGTAACCTGTCACTGAAACTGCTTCCCTGTCTCTGGATGGTGCTATGTAGAGGATGTTCAGAGTTTTCCATAATTGACCGTAGCCTACTCAGCGCCCTTCACTCAGCTACCGATGTTAAACTCTCCAGTACTTTGCCCACGACAGAGCCCGCCTTCCTTACCAGCTTATTAAGATGTGAGGCGTCCCTCTTCTTAATGCTTCCTCCCCAACACGCCACCACAAAGAAGAGGGCGCTCTCCACAACTGACCTATAGAACATCTTCAGCATCTCACTACAGACATTGAATGACGCCAACCTTCTAAGGAAGTACAGTCGACTCTGTGCCTTCCTGCACAGAAATACCTCATTACCTCTAAAGTGCATCAGGATCTCCTGTTATAAACAGAGTTTCTGCTATTGCGGTGTACCTTCACAATGGGCATCTTAAGATCTTATTGGGTTTCTCTGAACTACAAAAGCCATTGTAAAAAGTAAAAGACTATCTTCGTTATCCTTAGATGGTTGTACTATATCTATATTTGTCTACAATTCTTCTTTGAAAGATACAGAACAAGAGAGACCCAGAGGAAATTTACTCCAAACTTACAACTATTTTTATTGGATGATGCAATTGTACTTTTTGTATTTATGAAATTGAAGGGTACACCAAGTGGCTCTGCAGGACTTTTAGGAGAATTTTACCCTACTGTCCCATGGATTGTAAAAGGAAACAAGACAGTTAAAGCAATTCCTGTAGGAAATACAGTGTTGACTAACTAAGGTATGACTAAAAAATTGCTTCTAATGCAGTTATTGTCTTTATTTTTCAGAGACAAGATCCTGTGGCCTGGAATGAAACATTCCAAAATATCTCGAGGCATATTCTTTCAACACGTTACAAATTATTACCATATCTCTACACACTGATGTATGATGCTCATCGTCATGGCAGTACAGTAATAAGACCACTGCTTCATGAGTATGTCAATTTAATGGATTCAATATCCATTGATTTCAAAATTGCTTAGCTTTACCATAATTAAATATATTATTTCCCTAATAAATAAAGGTTTTTCAAGGATAAAACAACTTGGGATATTGATCGGCAATTCCTTTGGGGTGGAGCATTGATGATTACTCCTGCGTTGGACGAGGTAGCAACCTTGATTTGTTCTATTGTACTTTTACCAATTCATTATTTGTAATTATGTATGGGAGTAATATTTCATAAACATTCTCTTTTTCAGGGAGTAACCACTGTGCATGCATATGTCCCTGACTGTCGCTGGTATGATTGGTTCACAGTAAGTTATTTAGTGTTGTATTTGGTAAAGGTATACAGAATAAAATTCAGAAGAATTTTCAGAAGTTTAAACCATAAAATATCAGAGTATTCTTTTGTGCAATCCACAAATTATGCAAAACTGTTGTTATTTCAAACCAGAAGACAAAGCAAAAACATTACTGTCATAGCAAAGAAGACACAGTGATAATAAGATGGGAGATAATGCAGTGCATTGAGTCCCAAATAGTTACTGACTGGCGGGCTGACTGCATTTCCGAGACATACATCATAGTTTTTCCACAGTTAATTTGCTTCAAGAATGTATAAAGCTACTTCATCCAGAAACAATAATTTTAGATCCAACTGATATGGTTCAACATCTGAACAGAAATTCTGTAAAAAAGATAACATTGGAAAATATATTTCTAACTTCTTGACTGATCTTATTGATATTTTGCCATATATTCTTTTTACTTAAATTTCTGTTCAAGCAAATTGGAATATTTTTACACTTGCCGTCCAAGAACAATAAAATACAGGAACACACTGACCATCTGTCACTTAGAATCTATAAGGTGATATAATAGATCATTCCCTTTTGTCAAAGTAATCCATATTCTAATTTCTGGATAGCGAAGCTGTTATATATTCTTCCATCAACTGGATATCCCCATCTTCAGAAAGGGACTATCAATTTTAATTATTTTAAAATCTGAATGGTTGTCTTCATTCCCTTGTGCTAAGGCAAAGGAGATATCTTTTTCATATAAAATCACACATATTTAAGTTATATTATGTAGGTTAACAAACTAACATGACAAAACATGTTTATATGCAAGATGATAGAGAGTTTGGGTCTGGAATTTGTGTTTAGCTTACAAAAATCAATAAGGGGGTGATATTATGGTGCGAAAGAAAGAGAAGGCTACCACAGTTTATTCAAAATTAAACATTGTTTTCTCATGTTATCTGTTCTTGGCGTTCTTGGAATTGTGTAGGTGGTGGCAAAGATTTTGACTAGGAATAGCTAGTCATTTTCCATATCTGTTAATGAAGCCTTTGCCAGGCACCATGCATGCTAGGCTGATAATTCTTAACCTTAGCTGCACTAATAAGTCAGAGTCATGTAACTCAGAAACAGGCCCTCAGAGACAGCGCTGACCGAGATACAGAGCTATAACATTACATTACACCCCACTTACATCTTGCATTCACATCTCATGGGATTAAAAACTACAAATAAATTAATTATAAGATACCTTGTAATAAAAAATATAATTTTTATGTTTGCATGAATGTGAATTTAAATTTATTATCTAAATTTAAAAAGTATCAATACTTTAAAATAACATTGAAAACAAAGCACTAAACTTCAGCTGTCTTTCAGTGAAGTCTAGTGTACCTATCGGTACATCAGACATCACTAGTGTATGGGCAAGGGGCCAGAAATAAATTATACAACTCCACTCAATTGTATGGTGAATCTACAGATAGAATGAGTTAAGTGTGTCACCATCTGATGTCCAGCATATTCTATACAGCAGAGTGCAGGCACAGAAGTCCAGAACCTGTGGCGGATGCATGGACGTAGCCATTTGTTTTTCAAACTATTCGTCCATGTGATCTAGCCTATTATGTAAACTGCAGTGAAATCCAATCAGCAGCAGAGTCATCAGCAATTGATTTGATTCCGTAAAATATGCATGGGCTAAATTTCACTAAAAGTCTAATGGTACTTTCATAAGAATTAGTTTCTCTCATCAGCTGGTCATTTTTCTCTACCTAGCTGAAATCATTACAGAATGGCACAGCCAGCTCCTGTTCTTCATTCAAGCTTGTTGAGAGGAAAACGGCCAGATGAAAAAAAACACATTTAAAAATATCTCTAAAACCTTTCTTGGCCCAGATGAAAGAGTGATGATGCATCTAGTACTTTGATAATCACTGCTGCTCATCATGGCCTCATCTTCATTAATGATATTGTTCTTTATGCATTAACTGTACAGTATATTCCAGGCAATAGCTGGACATTACCATGTGCGCATTTATTATGACTTTATTCATATTTACATTAAATACTGCTGCTTATTTTTATTATATGTATGTATTTTCATGAAATGACATATTTAATTGGTCTTTGTTTTTTCCAGCTTCATTCCATTAATTTTTTTTATAGCCCTTTTATTTGATTACCTCGCTTTCAGCATTAAATGGTCTTGCCCACTGTATGTTTTGGGCCATTTTACACTTCGAACGCCTATTTGTTATAAGCAAGTTTGAAACTGCTGAACCATTTTGTTTTATTTCATGCTAATATTCTGTGCCAGATTCAATCTCTGTGATGACCTGTGCACTGCCTCTTTATAATCAAATATACAGAAATCACTGGAAAGCCCATATGACTGTCACCATCATTTATACAGTCATTTAATGAAACTGAGCAACTGAAAGTAGTTGATAGTACAACTGCTAAGTGGAACAATAAATTATTGACTGGGAATAAAAATTGGTTGTCAGATATAAAAAAAATACAGACACTGTATGAAAGGCCAACTTGTACCACAGCCATTGATCAATATTTTTAGCATTGCTAATTTTTAAATAAACATAGCCAGATTTGGGATTTGGTTAGCTGCTTTAATTTTCAGACCAACTGAAAGATCTAGTTGATGTCAACTATTGTATCAAGATAACAGCTTTTACTAAGAATGCTTGTTTTCTCAAGGGCAAAAGACTCCTCAAAAGACGGGAGTGGGTTACTATGCCGACACCACTTGATCATATTAATGTTCATGTCCGAGGAGGCTCCATTATCCCATGGCAACAGCCAGAAAACACAACATACTACAGGTAAAAGTATGGATCACAAGATAAATTAATAAACAACTAAATATGCAAATATATCTGTTAGTTTCCCAATTGTACACTAATGGCAGGACTACTTCTTCAACATAGTATCTTTGAGAAATAGAGTCATGAATTCAATTAGCACAGAACCAGGCCTATTGACCTATCATGTCCATACTCTCCATCAAGTAACCATCAATGCTAATTTCAGTTACCATTTGTTGATAGCCTTTTAAACCTTGGCTAATTCAGTACTCGTGTAGTTAGTTACTTTTTAAATGTTAGGATTATCTGCCTCCATTAAAGTCTTGGGCACTGCAATCCAAATTCTAGCTGCCTTCTGAGTGAAAAATAAAATCTTTTTGCTATCCCTTTAAACTTATTACATCTTGCTTTAAACCAATATCCTCTGGTTATAGATAATTTTGTCTATGAGGAAGAATGTTACTGCAGTCTACTCTCATAATTTTGCACATCTCTATCCGAACACCTATAGCTTACTCCATCCCATGAAAACAAACCAATTCTAAGCAGTCTCACCTCATAATTGAGACTCTCTATTCCAGACCACATTCAGGCAATTCTCCTCTCAAGCTGTGTCCTGTTTCTATCATAACTAAAGATTATGAAATGAATCAGTGAATTCGGGCTACTGGATGAGTTATCAGTTGGGTGGGAGGGAATGTGTTTGAGAACCTATAAGTATTTTATATATTAGGGTGGAGTTTTTGTTGGTAGTAATGAATTTTGAAGGAGGCACATTTGTTTGCTAGTCACTGCACATTATGGAAAATTGCAGTAAGTAGCCACTTTATTGGGTACCTGCTGTACCTAATGAAATGACTGCTGAAAGTATGTCCATGGTTTTCTACTGCTGAAGCTCATTCACTTGAAGGTTTTATGTGTTGTGCGTTCAAAGATGCGTGGTTATTTGAATTACTATTGCCTTCCTGTCAGTTTGAACAAGTCTGGCCATTCTCCTCTGACCTCTCTCATTAATAAACAAGGCATTTTCTCCCACTGGATTTTTTTTGTTTGTCGCACCACTCTCCGTAAACTTTAGAAACTGTTGAGTGTGTAAATCCCAGGAAGTCTGAGATACTCAAACCAACAAACATTCCATGGTCAAAGTCATTTATTCCCATTCTGATGTCTGATCTGAACAACAACTGAACCTCTTGACCATGTTTGCATATTTTTATGCATTGAGTTGCTGCCATGAATAGATGGTTAGATCGTTGCATTAACAAATAGGTGGGCACAGTAGCCCACCGTGTGTAGACAACAATAACTAAAACAAACCAAAATTATTTTGCAGCCGAAAGCAGTTCCTAGGATTAACTGTTGCTTTGGATGATAATAAAACCGCTAACGGTCACCTTTACTGGGATGACGGCCAGACCATAGGTATGACAGCTTTTAATTATTTGCTTCAATTTCTTTGTTAAATCTTCTATGGAAGACCTTTAGACAGATCTTCCACTGCACAAATATCACTGGCCATGCGATACTGGACAGTGATATTTTTTCAGCCAGCTCAAGAGCAGGGAAGTCTGTGGAGGTTTGTGATGCCCTGTGGCACTCCATTAGGGAGTCCACAAGTAAGATGAAGGCAGCCAACATCACTTCAGAAGATGTCGTTGTTGCTGACCAAAGTCCACAAAAGCACCATCAGAAATATTAGTCCTCAAATGGTAGGTCTTCATGTCCCTGGTAAGTGGAGAAGGCCGAGATGGTGTTATAGTGCTTCTTATTTCCTTTGGTAGCAAATTTGAACAATTTTGCTATGTTTTTTTTTCTCCTGAAGAGCTATTCCATAGTCATAAGAAGCTCAGCCAATGGCAAGTCTTCTTTGGTGACTCAAAACCAAATATGGACAATCATGCAAACACTTGATGCCAATCACAAATCACATCAATATTTATTAAACTACAGAGGTCAGTGATTACTACTGTGGAACATGAGAAGATGTGACCCCTCTATACACTGATACCAGTTGATAAACTAGGTGCCACCTTGTCAATTATTGGACTTGGGCCTATAGAAGGCATTTTCAGTTTTCATATATGTTAAATTTGCTGAACAAGTTACTAGCAGATTGTGTAAACAAAGGACTTGCATCTTTTGTCATGTTTTGATTTAAAATTGAGTGAGAAATTTCTCATCCAGCACAATCCAATAGATTTTTATCTGAAGCCCAACCATCTAACATGATCAGTTCCTTCCTGTCAGCACAGTGCACTTCCGTGAATTCAGTTTTGTTCCTCCATGTATTTGACATCTGCACATATAAAGATTGCTGGGATTAAGCTGGGCCTAAGAATCCTATGCATTGTCCCTGCTTAGAAGGACTTCAATTTTCCTTATACATGTTGATGCCATGTTCATTCAAATTCAACCCTAAGTTCACTCATCATTTGGTAGTGCATTTATTTATATGTGATGATCACATGTATACAAGAATGAACTGCAGGAGATTATTATCATTGACACAAGCCACTTAGCAGTGCATATAAATACAAATGATATAAATATGTACATAAGTCATCAACTTTTACACAGATTTGTCAACAAAGAAACCTTTCCTTTGAAATGGGCAAGTTTTCCAGCGATTATTTTATTTCTATAGAATCCCTCAATGCTTTCAGACACTTTTTCACTTGTGGAAAGCCATCATAACTCATTTGTGACTGCTGTTCTTGTGAGTAATGGGACTTTCATGATTTAGAAAGAAGGGCAGTAGCTCACTGTCATTGGTTGGATATAATCTGCAACATACCAGTGATGAATTATTGAAGTTGTTTCAGCCATGCCAAATAACTTTATAATGTATGGGAATGTTTTGAATCTCATAAAGAAAATCAGCAGTGCACAGTTATCAGTACAATTTGCTGTTCATGATCCTCATTAACATCTGAAGTTCCATTGGTATTACTTCTATCAATATTTTACTTTACTACAGATGCATTTGAACAAACTGAATACTTCCTTGCTGAATTCACTGTTGATAAGGTAGGTGCCACATTTTGCCTTTCAGAATTCCCAATGTTGTTTCAATCGGCTGAAGCAGAATATTTATACAATGTGATTTTTTTTTTCTTAAAAATTATTCATATACCAGAAAAGTCCAAGGAAGGGAATGCACTGTAATTTCAATCTTAACTTTTGACCCATTATTTTCTATTGGATTGTACCAGGTTTCAGAAAATGATTAGTTTTTGTTTATAGAATTATGCGAGTGAATTATTTTTCACAAAGCCAGCTGTATAGCACATCACATCACTAGGGTAGCTGCAAACTATTATTCCTGTAATATAAAAGATTTAAGGTAGATAAAGGACTTAATGATATATCATAATACAGTAAATAAAGTTTCAGAGTGGTGCAATTATTTATTTTCAAGTCTGTGAAAATATGCAGTGCAAAGTTTCTCTAATGTTGTATGCACATAAACATTGATTAATCTTCTCTGTAAACATTAATATGGTTGGGAGTTCAATAGTTCAGATCCCTTAGCTTAAGAAACGGAGCTGTAGCTGGGTCTTGCACCTTCTTCAAGTGAACGTATTTAATTGTTTTCCAAAAAGAAAATATTCTAGCTAATAGCAAAGGAAAAAGGCAGTGATCAGAATGGAGGGGAGCAATCTCACCGTACTATGAGACCAGATCATCCTGTTTATATTATCTGTGTACCTGGAATGCAGAAGACTGACAAAAATAGACTAGATTTTGTTTCTTTTCATATGCAGAGAGCATATAAGAGTATCCAGTCTTTTCATCTTTTAGATCAAATTGGCGTTCTTCATCTGTTTCTCAAGCGCATACTGGTCTTCAACTCTTTTTCTCACTCAATGTCATAGTCCCCAACATTCCTGTGAAATCTCTCCTCATGTCTTTCTAGAAGTAAGGAATTGCTGCTTAAGAAAGAGAAGTCGCTATCTAAAGCCAGATATGTCCCAACGATTTTTTTCCTCTCTGGCAGAGTCATGAATCTTTGGGACCCTCTTCCTCAAAGGATGAAGGGAGCAGTCCTTGAGTATTTTTCAAAGCATTGGCAAAAAAAGATTCTAAGGTTCTTGAATCTGAAAGGTTAGTTAGGGTAGATGGGAATACAGACATGATATTACATTCAAATTCGCCATAATTTTATTCATTGTTAATGGACTGAATGGCCTACTCCTGCTTCTGGTTCATATGCTTATATGTTCTCCATGTTTACTAATCTCCATTGCTGCCTTTCTTCACTGAGACTCGTCATGAGTTATTTTTCTCGCTAACATGCAGAGCTTCCTTTATCTACTGCTGTTTTTATGGGGTAAGCTCTCTTGCTCTTTCTTTATTGCTGTGAAACCTAATTTTCCTTCAGTCAATATCGCAAGTCCCTTCACTGTCTCTCCGCATTGTGGAAATTTTGCTTTAAATGAATACAAGGATTTTAAAAATTCGATTGCGTAGTAGAGTCTTTCCACTTTCTGCATACATTTTGCTAATGTGTTGTTTGAAATGTCCATGGCACCACACACAAAACTCTTCCCAGTATCTTCCTGGGTATGATGCAATCGAACACACAGCACAAAGCATGCACGGACCTTTATCCTCTGATGAAATTCTCTCACAAATTTCTTATTAGAAAAGTGTAAGGCACTCACAGGAATGAGCTTTTTGCTCATTGCCCATTCAATTCACCAGCACTATTTAAATGGGATAATAACTTTCACTTTCATTGGGAAGTTATCTAACTCTAGAAGTTGCAAAAGCAAATTCTGGAATTCACATATCCCATGTTCACCTATCGTGGGTGTTTCAGTGCTCCGTTTATGGCTGCTGGGTACATAAAAACTAGGCTCCAGTGACAGCACAATAGCACTTTATAGGCATCCGTTAGTCTCATTAGACCATGGATTTCCGCCTTGGAAGGTTTTTCCAGGGCATAGGCCTGGGCAGGGTTGTGTGGGAGACTGGCAGTTGCCCAAGCTGCAAGCCTTCCCCTCTCCACGCCAACGATGTTGTCCAAGGGAAGGGCACTAGGACCCAAGCAGCTTGGCACCGGTGTCGTCACAGAGCAATGGGTTGTTAAGTGCCTTGCACAACACACTGCCTCAGCTGAGGCTTGAACCAGTAACCTTTAGATCACTAGACCGATGCCTTATCCACTAGGCCATGCGCCAACACAACACAAAACAGCACTTTAATACATATTTTAAGGGAAGTTTGAATAGTTTGGGAGTTGAATACTGGACCAATAGTCAAGAGACATGAGTTTAAATTCTACTGCAGAAGTGTGGAATTTAAATACACTCAATATTGTTTCAGTAATGATTGGGGTTTGTCTTAAAAACCATAGCCTCCTGAACCAGTGTGGATAATTTCACATACCTCTGCGCTAATCTAATTCCACAACCATGGACTCACTTTCAAGTATTTTACAACTCACCTTTTCAGTTTTATTTATTTGCATTTGCATAATTTGTCTTCTTTTGAACATTGGTTGTCAGTTTGTGTATGTAATTTTTCATTGAATTTGTCATATCTCTTTGTTCTCTGGTGAATGCCTGCAAGAAAATGAATCTCAGGGTAGTATAACATATACATACTTTGATAATAAACTTACTTTGAACTTCTTAAAAAAAATTCAGATTTCATTAATTCCCTACAGACAATGCAGACATGCATTGCATGATTGGAAATGTATTGTCCACATGTAACACTTGTTCCATTCAGTTGTATTAAAACTGCAACAGTAAAGCAGCAAGATGGAAGTTAATCAGCTCTCCCAGTATCAATCTAGGTTCCAAGTACACAATAGGTAATTTTACCACCAGCTTAGTCAAACCTGCAAACTCCTCTTCATAAACAAATGGTGACTGCTGTATCATTTGGGAGAGTTGCGTCACAAAGTAATCCAATTATAGCTGAACATATTTGCAATCACAGGCTCATTTTCTAAAGCCATTCAGCCCGATTCCTCTTTCCTAATATCTGGGTATGTCCCGTTATACCGGGAAAATGGAGGACGGGCTCATCAGAGGGTATGCTTCAGGGGTATACAAGCTGGTGTAAAGTGTGCAAACACTGTGTTTATACCTACACACAGGGAGGAGGATGATACTTCAATTACAGAGAACAGTTACTGAAAGCATCACTCACCAAAGCCCTAAATCCTGAGGGAAATTATTTGCCTGATTGGATTTCCAGTAGGTGCGAGTGAACCAAGATAACAGACAAACATATTTACTATTGTTCTCATTGATCTACCTGTTACACATGCGTCTACCAACGACCACCTTAGTCAGAGTTACAGACACATTGTCCTTGGAGACAAAGTCCTGTCTGCACATATATAACCCAACCATTATGCCATGTCATAATCGTGCCAAATGAGATTAAACTTAGTGGAGATCTGGCAACTCAAAACTGGGCATCTATTAGACACTGTGGATGAGTAGCAGCAGAAAAGTTTCCCCATAAGAACCTGTAATCTCATGACATGGCATATCACTCGCTCTGTCATTATCATCAAGACAGAGGATTCTGTTTGAGAAAGGAGTACAGAAGTTATTACCAAGTGTGCACAAAAATGAGGCCCCAAAACAATACAATTGTACTACAGAACTACATGGGTGCTGAACAGCAAACTCTGCCTGCTAGCTGGTGCAAATTATCCGATAACCAATTGATGTGATTACTACAATACAATCCTGATACATCCAGTTGTGAAAGTTATTTAACCATTAACAGGTAATGGTAAGAACTGGCTCCAAAACATCACCACCTTTAGTGAGTACCTAGCTCACCCTAGCAATGAAAAAGACCAGGCAGAATTATTCACTGCGCATTGGATGAACCAGTTGTCCAATTGGAAGCTGGTAGTTAGACAATTCATATAATCCCTGGTAATCACAAGATGTGATTGGGCGCTAGGTGCAGGAAGCATTTCAGGGATATAATTTATGCAGATTAGAGTGCTGAAAATTGTTAGAGTACTCCAGAAGTAACCAACTTGTTTCAGCACAATTATTAAACTAATATCAACCTAGCAATGTTGAATATTGCCAAGATGTGTATTGTTCACTATAACACTTGGCTAGTAACTACCCAATCAGTCAACTCTTAATCAGAAGCAAAGTAATGGAACTTGCCATCAGCAGTGTAACAACCAACAATCTACTTTTCAATGCTCAGTTGAGGTTTCACTAGAACCAGTCCTCAGCATGACCTTGGTCAAAATGTGGAAGAAATAGCTAAACTACGGCTCAAAGCAGGTGATAACTGCTGAGATATAAACAGATTGGGTGTCGGGGGGGGGGGGGGGTGGGGAACATTGCAAAATGTTATAGCTTTCACAAAGGAAGAGGGCTATAAATGTTGGAGATTTGTCCTTCCAGCCAGCCCTTAGGACAATGTACTTGGCCCATTCAGCTTCAGCTGCTTTATCAATGACCTGCCTTCCATCACAAGGTCAGATTTGGTGATAGTCACTGAATTCAGTTTCATTCCTAGATAATGAAGTAATCCATATTTGTGTGCAGCCAGTCCTGTCAATTTTCAGGCTGCCTGGAGTAACATTCACACCACACCCTTGTTCGGCAGTGACCATCTCCACCTCCCTTTGACTTTTCAATGGCTTCATCCTGGGGGCACCAGTATTCAAAACTCAGCTGGCACAGCTGAGTAAATAATGTGACTACAAGAATGGGTCACAAATCCCAGACCTTGCAACAAGAGCCTCAGGACTCCTTCCCACCATGTTCAAAGCAGTAGTGGAATGAAGTACTCTGCACTTAGTTGGCTGAGTGCAGCAGCAAAAAGACGTGAAGAGCAGCCCGTTCGATTGCATCCATCAGTAACTAAATGTTCATTCACTCCATCACCCTTCAACTGTGGGTACAAGAAGTGCAGTTTTACACCTAGGCTATCGTAACAGTACCTTCTAAACCACAGCCTCTGCCACCAAGAAAGACAAGGCCATCTGAGAATACCACCACCTGCAGGTTTCATTTTTCTTTTATTGTTGACTGACCTTATCCTCAGAACACCCTTCTGAACAAAACTGTGTGAGGAGAAATTTAATCAGAAAGAAACATCAATTTTTAAAAAGGCTCACTTAAGGGTAATAAATACTGGCCTGGCTGACATTGCTTACATTTTTAAAAAGAATGAAATAAATTTTAGTGCACAGCTTTTACCTTGCTGTGCTGTCCAAAGTCTTGACTGCTTTTCTCTCTGTAACAGCCTTGCTCTCTATAACAGCTTCTTCCTTCCAGTAACTGAATTGTTTTTCCCAGGAACCAGCTGCAGTATTGATTTTAATCCATAAATACGGTCAAGCAGACTTTAACCCTCGAGCACAGTTGAAATGTGCACTGCCAGGTGACTGTACAGTAATATTAATTGCAGATTGTTTTACAATAGCCATCAGCCCAAACTTCCCCTTCCCAGTAGGAAGAAAATCTAAAGAGAGTCTTCTACTATCTGGAATAAGCTTATTTTCTCACTTCCCTTCAAGACAATGATTACCCATAAAATACATTTGACTACTTCTGGATTATCAGAGCCAGTAAGAGTACTCATGCACTGAAGGTACTTATAACTCACTGAGAGATCAGTATCTATAGATGTTGATGGTTACTAAATTATGGCAAGAAGAACTTAGCATCCCCCAGGTGTACATAAATACCAAGATAAAAACACAAAACAGAAGGAAAGCATCTAATTATCAAAACAGAGCTCTTTGAATGACTCATTCACACAGACCAAGATGCCTTCCTGCATTAACAGCATTTTCCTCCATGTGGTTCATACCCCTGGATTCCTTACCACTCGATGCGCCTGGTCAAATGCTGTTTTGAAATGTGAGTGCACTTTCCTCTGTGTGGAAGCTTATTCCATATACCAACCCCTCTCTATGTGGGGAAAAAAAACTTGCAGCCAGATCACCTTTAAATATTTCCCCTTTCACCTTAACTCTGTCTTCTAGTTTTAGACCCCTGTGCCCTTGGTAAAAGATTGATTATCTACCTTATCTATGCCACATATACTTTTTATAAACCTCTATAAGGATATCCCTCGACCACCTGCGCTCTACGAAGAACATCCCAAGACTAATCTCTCCTTGTATCTAAGCTTTCCATTTCAGGCAACATTCTGGTGAATCTTTTATACTCTTTTTAGTACTACCTCATCCTTCCTGTTGTCTGGTGACCAGAATTGTACACAATATGTGTAGACTAACTAGTGTCTTGTACAGTAAACTATTATACTCTTACCCTGCTATGACAGCAAGCATGCTCAGTGCTTTTTCACTGTCCAATACACCTGTGTCACCAATTTCAGTGCAACATAAACTCACACTCCATTGTTGCTCTGTCCATTAATGCTTCTGAGTTCCTATATAACAGCATAGCAGTAGTCTGGCTGGTATTAGATGACATATGTTGCATTATTTTATCTGCCATTCCTCTGCCCAATCTTCTAGCTCTTCTATGTTCCTCTATATCCTTGGGCAACAATTCTCACTATCTACAACTCCACCAATCATAATGTCATCAGCTAATTTGCAGACTACAGACAATTCTTATCCAAATCATTTATCAATGTAACAAATAACAAATATTCTATTGCAAATCTCTGCAGTATGTCACTGACTACAGACATCCAGTCAGAGAAACAGCCCCCCTCCACTACTTTCTGCCTCCTCTCACCTAACTAATTTTGGATCCAGTTTCGCATAACACCTTGGACTCATTTAACATAACTTTCTGGGCCTGCCTGCCATGCATGATCTTGTCAAAAAACCTTCCTAATGTCTATGTATACCATGACTACTGCATTGCATTCATCAATTTTTATTAGTAAGCTTCCCAAAACATCAATAGGATTTGTAAGGCAGGTTTTCCCATGCACAAAACCAGGCAAACTCCCCATTATGTCTGTTCCTGTCTTTTCAAGTGATCTTATACCTCATCTTTAAGAATTTTTTCCAATAGTTTCCCTTACTCCTGACATTCTGTTATATTCACCAGTCTTTATTTAATGACATACTCCTACTGTCCTTCTTGAATATTGGAATAAACAACTTCATCTTCAAACGGCAATGCCCCAAGAAGGCAGCATCCATTATGAAGGACACTCAGCATCCATTCTCATTACTACCATCAATAAGGAGGTACTGGAGCCTGAAGACACATGCTCAACATTTTAGGAACAGCTTCTTTCCCTCCACCATCAGATTTCTGAATGGTCCATGAGCCCCGTGAACACCATCTCACCATTTTGCTCTCTTTTCATACTATATATTCTTAATGTAGTTTATAGCAATTATTATATATATTGCACTGTACCACTGCCACAAATCAACAAGTTTTACAATATATTTCAGTGATAATAAACCTGATTCAGATGTAGATTCATTTGCAAGCAGCCAGTAATCAGGAATCTCATCCATGGAAAAGGATGATGGAAAAAATGCCAGAGCCCTTGAAATCACACCTCTTGCTTTCTATACCATCTTGCTTTTCGCCCTGATCATTTGTCCACCTTAATGTGCAGCAACTCAATCACTGCCTC
The DNA here is from genome assembly GCF_048418815.1 of Hemitrygon akajei. Classification (NCBI taxonomy): domain Eukaryota; kingdom Metazoa; phylum Chordata; class Chondrichthyes; order Myliobatiformes; family Dasyatidae; genus Hemitrygon; species Hemitrygon akajei. The sequence continues at coordinate 147,024,696 of NC_133126.1, read as the reverse complement.
CTTCATCACACACATATTCCAAACTATACCTCCCCAAACTCTCCATCCTTTTTCCTGGGAAAACTGACACAAAATATTGGTTCAGGATATTATACATCCCAACTCCACTCAAAAGCTTCTATTTTGGTGCATGAAGAAGTATATTCTTCGCTAGCTACTCTCTTGCTACTAATATATTTATCAAAGGTTTGGAATTCTCTTATTCTGTTGGCCAGGGATGTTTCATGTCCAATCTTGTCCTTCTTAATATCCCTCCTATACCTTCTATAAGCCTCAAAGGACTCACTTGATTACACTTTCCAATACCTGACAAATAGTTCCTTATTTTTCCTAATCAAAAGTTCAATAAACCTTTGCTAATCAAGGTTCTCTTATCTGAGCATCTTTGCACCTTATCTGTACAAGGATGTGCCAAAATTGAACTCTTAGCATTCTAAATATCTAAAGAACTTTCCTCTATGCCTGGTTACCTCTGTCCATCCATATTCTTTAAACATATAAATCAGTAAAACCATATTTTAAATGCTAATCTTTATTAGTATAATTTACAATTCTAATTATTGATAGTATATAAAGTGTGTAATTTTGTAAATGGTGTTTTGACACAGTGTAGGTACTGAGGACATGATGTTAGAGACAGAACTGCAACAAAGACCTGATTTTCTGACTTTTGCACACCAGTTAAGATTTTATCTCTTCAAGCTAATTAAATTAATCATGATATTTTGTCATATACCTATGGAAAATTATTCCCCTTACATTTATTCACGTTGGTTCCACTTACTGCATTTGAAGCTTATCATATAGAAACATAGAAAACCTACAGCACAATACCAGCCCTTCGGCCCACAATACTGTGTCAAACATGTATTTGCTTTAGAAATTACCTAGGGTTAAACATAGCCCTCTATTTTTCCAAGCTCCATGTACCTATCTAGGAGTCTCTTAAAAGACTCTTTCATACCTGTCTCCACCACTGTTGTTGGCAGCCCATACCATGCACTGACCACTCTCTGCATAAAAAAAACATCCCTGACATCTGCTCTGTGCCTACTTCCAAGCACCTTAAAACTATGCCCTCTCGTGTTAGCTATTTCAACCCTGGGGAAAAGCCTCTGACTATCCACACAATCAATGCCTCACATCATCTTAAACACCTCTATCAGGTCACCTCTAATCCTCCTTCACTCCAAGGAAAAATGTCGAGATCACTCAACCCATTCTCATAGGGCCTGCTCGCCAATCCTCTGCAACCTTTCTATAGTTTCCACATCTTTCATGTAGTGAGGTGACCAGAACTGAGCGCAGTACTCCAAATGGGGTCTGACCAAGGTCCTATATAGCTGTAACATTACCTCTCGGCTCTTAAATTCAATCCCATGGTTGATGAAGGCCAATGCACCATATGCCTTCTTATCCATAGAGTAATCTGTACAACAGCTTTGATTATCCTATGGACTCGGACCCCAAGATCCCTCTGATCCTCCACACTGCCAAGAGTCTGACCATTAATACTATATTCTGCCATCATATTTGACCTATCAGAATGAACCACTTCACACTTATCTGGGTTGAACTCCATCTGCCACTTCTCAGCCTAGTTTTGCATCCTATCAATGTCCCGCTGTAACCTCTGACAGCCCTCCACAATATCCACAACACCTCCAACCTTTGTGTCATCAGCAAACTTACTAACCCATCCCTCCACTTCCTCATCCAGGTCATTTATAAAACTCACGAAAAGAAGGGGTCCCAGAGCAGATCCCTGAGGCACTCCACTGGTGACTGACCTCCATGCAGAGTATGACCTGTCTACAACCACTCTTTGCCTTCTGTGGGCAAGCCAATTCTGGATCCACAAAGCAAGGTCCCCTTGGATCCCATGCCTCCTTACTTTCTCAATAAGCATTGCATGGGGTACCTTATCAAATGCCTTGCTGAAATCCATATACATTACATCTGCTGCTCTACTTTCATCAATGTGCGTAGTCACATCCGGAAAAAATTCAGTCAGTTTCGTAAGGCATAACCTGCCTTTGACAAAGCTATGCTGACTATTTTTAATCATATTATGCCTCTCCATATGTTCATAAATCCTACCTCTCAGGATCTTTTCCATTGACTTACCAACCACTGAAGTAAGACTCACCAGTCTATAATTTCCTGGGCTATCTCTACTCTTTTCTTGAATAAGGGAACAACATCTGCAACCCTCCAATCCTCCAGAACCTCTTCTATCCCCCATTGATGACACAAATATCATTGCCAGAGGGTCTGCAATCTCCAGTAGCCTGGGGTATATCTCATCTGGTCCAGGAGACTTAGCTAACTTGATACTTATCAAAAGCTCCAGCACATCCTCTTTCTTAATGTCTATAAGCTCAAGCATTTTTAAACCACTGTAAGTCATCCCTACAATCACCAAGATCCTTTTCTGTAGTGAATACTGAAACAAAGTATTCATTAAGTATCCATGCTATCTCCTCCTGTTGCATACACTCTTCTCCACTGTTACACTTGATTGGTCCTCTTCTCTCACATCTTATCCTTTTGCTCTTCACATACCTGTATAATGCTTTGGAGTTTTCCTTAATCTTGCTCACCAAGGCCTTCTCATGGCCCCTTCTGGCTCTCCTAATTTCCTTCTTAAGTTCTTTTCCTGCTATCCCTATAATCTTCTAGATCTCTATAATTACCTAGCTTTTTTGAACCTTTTGTAAGCTTTTTTTTTCTTGTTGACTAGATTTAATACAGCATTTGTACACCACGGTTCCTGTAATCTGCCATCCTTTCCCTGTCTCATTGTTACGTACATATGCAGAACACCATGCAAATATCCCCTGAACATTTGCCATATTTCTGCTGTACATTTCCCTGAGAACTTTTGTTCCCAATTTATACTTCCAAGTTCCTGCTTGTTAGCTTCATATTTCCCCTTACTCCGGTTACTTCCTAACTTGTCTGTTCCTATCCCTCTCCAATGGTATGGTAAAGGACATAGACTTATGATCACTATCTCCAAAATGCTCTCCCACTGAGAGACCTGACACCTGACCTGGTTCATTTCCTAATACCAGATCAAGTACAGCCTCTCCTCTTGTAGGTCTATCTACATATTGTGTCTGGAAACCTTCCTGAACACACCTAACAAACTCCACCCCATCTAAACCTTTTGCTCTAGGGAGATGCCAATCAATATTTGGGAAATTAAAATCTCCCACCATGACAACACTGTTGTTATTACACCTTTACAGAATCTGTCTCCCTATCTGCTCCTCAATGTCCTTGTTACTATTGGATGGTCTATAAAAAACACCCAGTAGAGTTATTGACCCCTTCCTTTTCCTAACTTCCACCCACAGAGAATCAGTAGACAATCCCTCCAAGATTCTTCCTTTTTGCAGTGATGACACTATCTCTTTTTTTTATTTATTTATTTATTTATTTATTACATTTTTAAGAGAATTACATAGAATGAATGGAATATAGAATAGTAAAAAAAAATTAATATTGACCCCCCCCCCTTAACCCCTATCTAAAAAAAAAGAAAAGAAAGAAAGATTGCCTGAATATCGGAGGTTCCCCACATGCTCCATGGAGTTCAAAATAATTTTTATTTTTATTTTTATTTTCCCCATTACTTTGTAATTTTATCTTCAAAGGACCTGTATATTTAATCCTATCTTTTGTAGATATGGGTGCCAAATTTTCAAAAATATATCATATTCATTTCTTAGATTATAAGTAATTTTTTCAAGTGGAATGCAGCTATATATTTCATTATTCCAATGATCCGTAGTTAAATATAAGTCTGATTTCCAAGTAACTGCAATAACTTCTTTGGCTACTGCCAATGCAATTTTTATAAATTTTTTCTGATACTTGCTCAATTTAAGTTTCGGTATTGTCCCTTCAATGTCACCTAGTAAAAATAATATTGGGCTATGTGGGAGTTGTACTCCAGTAATTTGTTGCAATAAAAGTCTTAAATTTATCCAAAATGGTTGAATTTTAAAACAAGACCAAGTAGAATGTAAAAAAGTACCAATTTCTTGATTACATGGAAAACATTGGTCGGATAGATTTGAATTTAATCTATTTATTTTCCATGGTGTTATATATAATTGATGTAAAAAATTATATTGTACTAATCTAAGTCAGACATTTATTGTATTTATCATACTATCAAAACATAATCTTGACCAATTTTTTCCATCAATTTTAATATTCAAATCAGATTCCCATTTTTGTCTTGATTTATGAATTGCTGGTTTAATTGCCTGTTTTTGAATCAAATTATACATACAAGATGTAAATTTTTAAATTTTTCCTTTTTGAATTAATATTTCTATTTCATTAGGTTTTGGCATTAACATTGTTTGACCCAGTTTATCTCGTAAATAGGCCTTTAATTGAAAATAACAGAAAAGGGTGTTATTTGATATTTTATATTTATTTTTTAATTGATCAAACGACATCAATACACCTCCTTCAAAACAGTCATCTACATATTTAATCCGCTTTTGAAACCAGTTATGTAAAAGTTTATTATCCATTGTAAAAGGAATAAGCCTATTTTGAATTAAGGTTCTTCTTGCTAATAAAGATTTCTTTATCTCATCGTCCATATTTACCTTATTCCATAAATCAATCAAATGTCTTAATATAAGAGATTCTTTCTTTTCTCGTATCCATTTGGATTCCCATTTATATATAAAATCTTCTGGTATATTTCCTCCTATCTTATCTAGTTCTATTCTAATCCATGCCGGTTTTTCTTCATCAAAAAAAGATGCAATAAATCTAAGTTGATTTGCTTTATAATAATTTCTTAATATTTGGAAGTTGTAACCCTCCTAATTCAAATTTACATGTCAATTTTTCCAATGATATTCTTGACATCTTTCCTTTGCAAAGAAACTTCCTCACATATGTATTCAATTCTTGAAAAAATTTCTGAGGCAGTTGTATTGGTAAAGTTTGGAATAAATATTGCAATCTAGAAGATATATTCATTTTTACAGCATTAACTCAACCAATTAATGTTATTGGTAACATCATCCATTTATCAAGATCTTCTTTTATTTTTTTTAATAATGGCAAATAGTTTTGTTTATATAAATTCTTTACATCATTATTGACTCTTGTACCTAAATATTTTATCCCATTTATTGGCCATTGAAATTGAGTTACTAATCGACATTGACTATAATCTCCTTTGGTAAGGGGTAAAATTTCACTTTTATCCCAGTTTACTTTATACCCCGATATTTTCCCATATTCTTCCAATCTGAAAGATAGTTCTTGCAGCGATTGCAATGGGTTTGTTAAATAAATCAGAATATCATCAGTGAATAAATTAATCTTATATTCTTCTTGGTTAACTCTAAAGCCCATAATATCTGAATCTGTTCTAATTATTTCAGCTAATGGTTCTATCGCCAAAACAAATAGGGCAGGTGATAATGGGCAACCTTGTCTAGTTGACCTTGTTAAGTGGAATGGTGTTGAAATCTGACCATTTGTAACTACTTTAGCTTGAGGATTAATATTTAAGGTTTTAATCCATTTTATAAAAGATTTTCCTAACTCATATTTTTCCAATACCTTAAATAAAAAATCCCATTCCAATCTATCAAATGCTTTTTCTGCATCCAAGGCAACTGTCACACTCATTTCCTCCCTTTTTTGTGCCAAATGAATTATGCTAAGTAACCAAGTTATATTCTCCATTGCTTGTCTGTTTTTAATAAAGCCTGTTTGATCCCTATATATTAATTTTGGTAGATATTTAGATATTCTATTAGATAAAAGATGACACTATCTCTGATCAGTAGTGCTACACCCCCACCTGTCCTTTCTGAAACGTCTAAAGCCTGCACTCTAAGTAACCATTCCTGCCCCTGAGCAATCTAAGTCTCTGTAATGGCCACAACATCATAGCTTCAAGTATTGATCCATGCTCTAAGCTCATCTGCTTTGTTCATGATGCTTCTTGCATTAAAGTAGACACATCTCAAACTATTGGTATGAGCGCATCCCTTCTCTATCACCTGCCTACCCTCCCTGTCATACTGTCGCCAAGCTTTCTCTATTTGTGAGCCAACAACTCCTGCCTCAGTCTCATCGGTTCAGTTCCCCTCCCCCCACTCAGTAGCCTTAGCAAACCTCCTTGCCAGGATATTAGTCCCTCTCGGATTCAAGTGCAACCCATCCTTTTTGTACAGGTCATGCTTGCGCCAAAAGAGGTCCAAATGATCCCTAAATCTGAATCTGTGCCCCCTGCTCCAATCCCTCAGCCACATATTTATCCTCCACCTCACTCTATTCCTATACTCACAGTAGGGTGGCACAGGCTGTAATCCCAATATGGGACCTTTGAGGTCCTGCTTCTCAACTTCCTTCCTAACTCCCTGTAGTCTGTTTTCAGGACCTCCTCCCTTTTCCTACCTATATCGTTGGTACCAATATGTACCGTGATGTCTGGCTGTTCTCCTTCCTACTTCAGGATATCATGGATGTGATCAGAAACATCCTGGATCCTGGCACCTGGAAGGCAAACTACCATCTGTGTGTCTTTCCTGCTTCCATAGAATCACTTGTCCGACCCCCTAACTATAGAGTCCCCTATTACTTCTGCCTCTATCCTTTCCCTACCCTTCTGAGCCACAGGGCCAGACTCTGTGCCAGAGGTGCGGCCACAGTTGCTTCCCCCAGGTAGGCCGTTCCCCCCTCCACAACAGTACTCAAACAGGAGTACTTATTGTTAAGGGGTGCAGCCTCAGGGGTACTCTCTAGTATCTGACTCTTGCCCTTCCCTCTCCCTTCTGTTACCGTCTTATCTGTCTCTCACAGCCCCGGTGTGACTACTTGCCTATAGCTCCTCTCTATCACCTCCTCACTTTCCCTGACCAGACAAAGGTCATCGAATATAATTTAACACTTAAATTAAGTTTGTGGATTTAGTTAGATGTTACATTGTATAGGTCTTGAATGTCTAATTCTTCACAACCTTGTCTAACTTTCATGAAATAATGTTAGCTGTCTTTAATCCAAATTTGTTACTGTTACATCAATATCCAAATGTTGGTATAATAACAGTGGTTTTTTTTTGTTTGTTCAAATACAGAATAAACTGACAACTAAACTATTGCATGATCATCCAAAGAGTACTGCATCTGAGCTGAAACTGGGACATCTTCAGGTTTGGGGAGTAGGAACTAATGAACTCAAAAGTGTCTCTCTAAGTAATGGAACTATGACACATGCTATCACCAATTTTCATCATGATATTCATTCAGAGGTATGGAAACAAAACTACTACAGGGTCATATACCTCTTAATATGTTTATAATATTATTTAGATTTTAATTGACCATTTATGATATACTAAGAAATTATCCATCCACTTAGACAAATGATTACATGGTTTTATCATATAAAAAACAAACAAGAGCAGTATATTTCAATGTGTTTTCGTATTAAGTCGTCTTTTAAAGAGGTCGATGATAAGATTCTCAATTAACATAAATATGCAATTCCACACAGATAACAAGTAATATAATGAAAATTCTTCTGCTGCTCATTTTAAAAAGAATTGATCTTTTTTGTGGGACTTTCCTCCAGTGTTAGCATCTTTCCCATATTTGGAAGACAGACATGGAAATCTGTGCTGAAGGATCTCAGAACTGTTTCCATAGATGTTGCCTGATTTGCTGAGTCCTTTTCCAGCATTTTCAGCTGTTTTTGTTATTGAAATCAATGCACCTGGTTGAATGTTTTGGATTTTTAAAATTGATTAACTTAAATAATTGGCAGACTTTCTTCATTTATTCCCAGGATGTGATATCCCAGACACAAAATTTACATTATTATCTTCTCCAGTGGATAACAACTTGATTTAACAATGTGATGGACAGTCATTTACAATTCAGATTTCATACTGAATCCTAACTTATTTTCTTACTATATTTCTTCTAGTTTTCTATTAGCTTCCTACAGATAGCTTCAGTAAATTATTCCAATCAACACTTTAATATACCAGCACTCATTTTTTGAGCAAGATACTCATGTCTTGACAGAGCAAAATTGAGGCTATTAATTAGATTTCTTTGCAGTAATTCATTTTAAAGCTGTGACCAACAGTGAAACTTTCCGTATTGATCTTTAAATCCTAAAAAAATACTATGACATCAGATATTTGAAGAATAATCTACATCTTCTGTTCTCCCAATATCTGCACCGAAAAATGATTCACATTTCTTATCTAGGTAGTGCTAAAGTTGTCCAGTGCACAGAGTCTGACCAGCTTAGATATCAAATGAAAAGATTGTTAGGTTGGACGTATAACAGACTGCTGCTAGTTCAGTTACATATGTTGAACTTGAACTTTTACTTCATTGTGCGAAGCTTATCCTGTTATGACCCTATGAGATTCCAATTCACTGCTGTCCCCAATAGAAAATGTTACTGCGTTGTCCATCCATTCTGGACTGCTGGCAAGCTAGCCATCAGTCTTGAAATACAAAATACACTGACAAAGGGAGAGGGTAAGTTACTGATACCTACATACTTCCCCTTTGAGGAGGAGAGTAAATAAAATGCAGGTAAATCCTACCAATGAGATATTTCTGGTAAAATAAAATCATTCCCATTTACCAGATAATCCCCACAAGGCAAAACTGATTTGCAAAAGAATTAAATGCATTGAATAGCATTTTTGGGGAAAATTCCTAATTTGTATGAATGCTACAATTATTTGTTCTTTCTAACTGCTGTTAACTGGGATGTAGGAGTATGATGTTTCAGGATCATTGTGGGAAAGTAAATACTTCTTAAACAAAAGATAGTCAAAGAATTGTAAAGAAATGCGAAGATGATATAGTAAAGGGAAAGAATATGAAAAGACATGATGTTGGAGTCAATTTTAATTGAACCAATGCTTGCCCCCAAGATGCTGTGATATTCCTAATGCAATGTCAACAAAAGAATCTCTTAAATAATGATTACACTGAAAGTTAAAACAAAATTACTAATTTTTTTTGTTTCTGCACTGTGTTGGCACACTTCTCTTCCTTTAATGAAGCGTTTTAAAAAACATATTCAATATTCACCCAAATAATGGACTTTACACTTTAAAGAAAACAGCTAATCTCATCTAACTCTCCTTTTTCATTGACAGGTACTCACTATTCAAATGACAGATATAGCCGTCAAGATCAATAACCCATTAACAATCATTTGGAAAACAGGACCATGAATATTAATTTAGTAAACATTACAGAGCACTATTGACAAGCAGATAAGTTTTGAAAAGATTTTATTATTACATTTTCATGAATGAAGTCCTGATAGGAATTTTATGAAGAAAATGAATTGAAGAGCATTCATTAAATGTGTTGGAATGTCTTTTAATAATTATAAATAAATTACTTTTGCTGCCCAAGTGAAATAAAAAGTTCATCATCATTACTAGAATTTCACAAGAATTGTTTTTATGCTTGTATTGTCTTCAAGGTTGTGGTTATATCAGTTGTTGTGTACATAAAGATAATGGTATTTTGTTGGCTTGTGGAGGGACAATAGTTGGTCAGAAGTGTATAAGAGAAACTTTGCATTCTCTTAATGATTTGGTTCATTAGGAAACAAATGTACATTAGTATTAGTTTTTAAGAGTAATACCATCATGTAACTGCTATTATATTAAGAGTTATACTGTCTAAGTACAATAAAGCAGTTTGCTACTGTTATCAAATATGAGAAGATTCAAGGTTCAAAGATTCAAGGATTCAAAGTATATTTATTATCAAAGTATGTATGCAATATACGTCTTCTCACAGACAGCCTTGAAACAAAGAAAACGATGGATCCCATTCAAGGAAAAACACCAAAATGCAATGCACAAAAAAAAATCCACAAATTGCACAAACGGCAAAAAGCAAGCGAAAAAACAGTGAACATAAAACATCAACTGCGACGTCTATGAAACAGTCCAAGGTTGTCCATTTTCAGCTCAATTCAGTCCAATCAAACACTGTGCCATTCACTGACCACAGAGCCAGTCCACCCCAATCAACATTGCACAAAACAGCAGCGAGAAACAGCAACCAATAATTGTAAACCATAAGAAATGGTGAATGCAAAATTTAGTAGTAGATACGTTTCCATAGAAGAGAACATGAAGCAGTCTCTTTATGAAAGTTAATACAGAGAAAAAAAGCAAGCTAAATGGTGACCTTAAACTGAAATGCAGAAATCTCTGAGGATCCTGATGAACAGACACTGAGGATAGAAAGGCGAAATGGGATTCTGGATTTCATCAGTTGTTGGTATAAAATATAAAAACCGAGGAAAATATATGATAACAGGGATATGAGAGCCATTGAAAAGATACAGAAAATGCCAACAGAGAGATTACAGTCAGAAAAATCATCTAACAAATTAGAATTATTATTCATGCATGAGGAGTTTCTGCTAAAGCCAATATATATAGTACCACACCCAATCCCTTTAGAGAACTTACAGTGAAATGCCTTCAGGAGCTACTGCAGTCCACTTGCACCTTACCACCCTGAGGTATTTTACAGGTGCTTTCAATGAAGCTTGGTGAGCTATATCATGCATTTGTATCTGGCACACATAACCATCCTGGTGCACAGTGTATGCACTACCCTTCAGGTCAGTACAAAATCCTGAATAATAACAAGCTTCTTGAATCTTGTTGGATCCACACTAATCCAGGTGAATGGTAAGTCTTCCAGACTTTGGTAAGTTTGGACTGGAGTTGCTTATTGATAAATGTATAAATCCTAGTGTTTTACTACAGCCATAGTATTGATGCAATTGTCTCAGTTAAGTTTCTGGTGAGTGTTCACATCTACGTAAATGAAATGACAGACTAGACATAAATATCATTGAATGCTAAAAGGATTGTGATTAGACTCGGTTGGACTTATTACTGAGTTCAAGACAACATTTAATTTAATGTGCCATCAAATCAATGCATATTAAATATTCCTAATTGAAAAACAAATAATATAACACATTACATGATAACAGAATTACAATGATATGGTTAGCACTGGCTGCTCTAAAGTCTATTGGAATTCCTGGACAGTTGATACTCAACTTGGCCTCTGACCATTGTTATATTAAATATAGAACAGAAGATACACATTAAGAAACTATCTTCATGAGATCATATTGCTCCTCAGTATATCCTAGAGCTATTTTAAGACCAAGCTCTGTAGTTATATTTCCTTGTTGGTAAATTGGAAATTATCTCAAAGGCCCTCTTTCTTACCAGTTGTTTTTCAGTTTTAAGGCCAGCAATAATACAATTGTCTGCTCTGAAGTATTTTGAGTTCTTTCCTGACACACACTGAACTAATGTGGTAGTCAACAAACTGATGCACTTCCTTCACTGTTCCCATCAAGAATTATCAGTATGAAGTGAACTACTGACTTACTGAGCCATTCATATTGGCTTGTGAAGATTATTCTGCATAGCTAAAGCTAATTAACCCATTTTTCCATTTATAAATTCTTCTCTCAAACTAAAATACACTTTCCTATGTTCAATATTTTTCACAAAATCAATTAAAGTATTCCTTATATTTCCTTATATCATTACAAGAATATTGAGTTTCCTTAAAACCAACCTTATTTCCAAAATGTCTTTGAAGGAAAAGGCAGATTTACTATTACATAACAACTACCAAAGACTATTCTGAAGTATGATATAATCATACTTCATAAATTCATTGATTTTGAATTGCGGTCATTATTGTGTTGCAAGAAATGTGACACTTGTAGCAAACAATACGATATTAACTGGATAACATGGTTTGGCAACACTGATTAACTGAATGTTAAATATCAACTCTGGTGTTCCTCTAGGAATACCATTATAGCATAAGTGGAGGCCATTTAGCCTTGCCACCTCTAAAAATGCAATCCCATCAATTTCAAGCAAGAAAATCTGCAGATGCTGAAAATCTGAGCAACACACACAAAATGCTGGAGGAACTCTGCAAGCCAGGCAGAATCTAGGAAAAGAGTACGGTTTATGTTTCATGCTGAAACCATTCAGCACGACTGAAGAAAAAAGCTGAGGAGTAGGTTTAATAGTTGGGAGGAGGGGAGAGAGAAACACAAAGTGATAGGTGAAACCTGGAGGAAGAAAGATGAAGTAAACAGCTGGGAAGTTGATTCTTGAAAGAGACAGAAGGCCATGGAAGAAAGAAAAGGGGGAGGAGCACCAGAGAGAGGCGATGGGCAGGCAAGGAGATAAGGTGAGAGAGGGCAAAGGGGTGGGAAATGTTGAAGGGGGGCATTACTAGAAGTTTGAGAAATTGATCTTCGTACCATCAGATTGGAGGATATCCAAATGAAATATAAGGTGTTGTTCCTTCAAGTGTGGCTTCATCGCGACAGTAGAGGAGGCCATAGCTGGACATATTAGAATGGGAATGGGAAATGGAATTAAAATGGGTGACCACTGGGAGATCCTACTATATCTGGCAAATGGAGCATGGGTGCTCGGCAAAGCAGTCTCCCAATCTACATTGGGTCTCACTGATACACAGGAGGCCACACCGGGAACACACAACACAGTATATGACCACAACAGACTCACAGATGAAATGTCAACTCACCAGGAAGGACTATCTAGGGCCCTGGCCCCATTAGTATTACCCTTTCCACTGTGCTTGATTCACTCAAATGCCTACCCAATTCCCTCTTGAAAGCACAGATTAGTTCTGGTTTTATTACCTTTATAAGCAGTGAGTTCTAGATCAGAATGAACTTTAGCAAAGAAAAATCCAATATATCCCTTGTATTTTTTAGATATTTGTCAAAAATACTAAATCTGCACACTTTGCTGTAGTATATATATACATGCTAGTGGCAAACACACTTTTTACTTTGAAATTATTACTTCTAGATATACATTTCAATAATTCAGTTAAATTATTCCTATTCAGAATCTTTGAAAAGCCCAAAGGCTTTCTAAAACTAAACAATTTATTTTTTTATTGAGATGCAGTGTGGAGTAGATGCTTCTGACCCTTCGTCGCACCGTCCAACAACCCCAGATTTAATCCGAGCCTCATTATGATTAGGAATAGTCAGCATGGTTTTGTCAAAGGCAGGTCGTGCCTTACGAGCCTGATTGAATTTTTTCAGGATGTGACTAAACACATTGTTGAGGGTAGAGCTGTAGATGTAGTGTATATGGATTTTAGCAAGGCATTTGATAAGGTACCCCATGCAAGGCTTATTGAGAAAGTAAGGAGGCATGGGATCCAAGGGGACATTGTTTTGTGGATCCAGAACTGGCTTGCCCACAGAAGGCAAAGAGTGGTTGTAGATGGGTCATATTCTGTATGAAGGCCGGTGACCAGTGGTGAGCCTCAGGGATCTGTTCTGGGACCCCTACTCTTCGTGATTTTTATAATTGACCTGGATGAGGAAGTGGAAGGATGGGATAGTAAATTTGCTGATAACACAAGGTTGGGGATGTTGTGGATGGTGTGGAGGGCTGTCAGAGGTTACACTGGGACATTGATAGGATGCAAAACTGGGTTGAGAAGTGGCAGCTGGAGTCCAACCCAGATAAGTGTGAGGTGGTTCATTTTGGCAGAATATAGCATTAATGGCAAGACTCTTGGCAGTGTGGAGGATCAGAGGGATCTTGGGGTCCGAATCCATAGGACACTCAAAGCTGCTGTGCAGGTTAACTCTGTGGTTAAGAAGGCATATGGTGCATTGGCCTTCATCAATCATGGGAATGAGTTTAAGAGCCGAGGGGTAATGTTGCAGCTGTATAGGACCCTGGTCAGACCCCACTTAGAGTACTGTGCTCAGTTCTGGTTGCTTCACTACAGGAAGGACATGGAAACCATAGAAAGGGTACAGAGGAGGTTGGCAAGGATATTGCCTGGATTGGGAAGCATGCCTTTTGACAATAGGTTGAGTGAACTCGGCCTTTTCTCCTTGGAGTGACGGAGGATGAGAGGTGACCTGATAGAGGTGTACAAGATAATGAGAGACGTTGATCATGTGGATAGTCAGAGGCTTTTCCCCAGGGCTGAAATGGCTAGCAGGAGAGGGCATAGTTTTAAGGTGCTTGGAAGCAGGTACAGAGGAGATGTCAGGGGTAAGTTTTTTATGCAGAGAGTGGTGAGTGCGTGGATTGGGCTGCCGGCAGTGGTGGTGGAGGTGGAAACGATAGGGTCTTTTAAGAGACTCCTGGATGGATACATGGAGCTTAGAAAAATAAAGGGCTTTGGGTAAGCCTAGGTAGTTCTAAGGTAAGGACATGTTCGGCACAGCTTTGTGGGCGGAAGGGCATGTATTGTGCTGTAGGTTTTCTATCACAGAACAATGTGCAATGATCAATTAATACTAACTGGTACGTCTATAGATTGTGGGGGAAAACCAAAGCACCTGGAGGAAATTCACACACTCATGGGAATAACGTAGAAACTCCTTACAGACAGCGGTGGGAAATGAACCCTTGTTGCTCGTACCGTAAAGCGTTGTGCTCACCACTACACTACCATGCTATCATTCACATTCGATAAGCTTCCCTCAGCAGTTTCACTGGTGTGGCTTGATCTTGCAGACCAAAATGATGTCATTCTGTTTGGGGTAATTGTGTACCTTTAAATGGCAAGCCACACTCAGCCAAATCCAGACCACTGCAATCAGAAGAACACTGCAACTAGTGAATGAAATAAATAAAACCTGTTATGACACCATGATTGTCTGAAAACTTGAATTCTTTCTGTAACATTGAATTATTTGTAATCTTTCCCCAAAACTGTTACAAATGTCTTGTAATTGAAATATGAATAAACAGAAAATCTGTAAAGAACAATTTAGAAATTGTTAAGGATTTGCAGGTAATAACGTATTATCCTTTTTGGCAGTATACCAGTGTGAAATTTTCTATTTACCATGCAGATGTAGTTGAGCCTCACTGTGAAATTAGCAATTTGAGATTAATATCTGCTGCAAATTTGATATATTAAATTACAGTAAACACTACCACACAATTTGTTATTCTTTAACAAGCTTCTAGTAACGTTTCCACTTGTCTTATATCTGTAGTCTCAAAATTTAGTCTACTGATGCTAAATTATCAGATTGTTTCTCTAACATCCTGTACCATATTTACCCTAACCAAATATTGAGATCAGACTCTATATTCATAAATTCTTATCCCTCTCCACTGACTCGTTCTCTCTTGCCAGCTTTTCCCTGAAACTGTTCAAATCATTGGTGTTTCATTTGTTCCCTAAGATGAGCTACAGATCACACATGCAAGCGATCACTAGCGTTGTCTCTTGCCGTGTCTGAGTTTACCCTTCTTGAGGTCATCCATTCCCGAAACACTTCTCATTGTATTTATTAACTGTTGATTGAGCTATCCCCACAAATACTTGCCCTGCCTCCCTCAGTTAATCATCTACCAACAAGGTAATCCAAAACTCTATTTAAACCCTAACATAATAATTATGTTCATCCATCACTCCTAATGTTACTACAGTTCTATAGCTGTTTGCTGATCTGTGCTGACCAGACGTTCTCATTCTTGTTTTCAAATCCCGCCATGATGTTACTTTCACCAATCTCCATATTTTCAATGACTCTCCAAAATATTTGAACTCTGTCAATTCAGGACTTCTGCTGAGCTCCAAATTAAATGCTCTACCACTCCCAATTGCTCCTTCAAGAACATCAAGCACTGAATATTTTTTCCTAAATCTTACCGCCTCTCTTTTCATTCTTCTCTGAAGCTGCTCCCTAAGCCTTAGATCAAGATTTGGGTTTATCTGTCCTCCTGTCTTTCTATATAACACTGTAAAATTCTATGTAATATTTCTCCCGCTTGCGATACTGTGCCACAGTAAATATGCCATAAAAATGCAATACATTATTATACCACTGTACAATTTGAGTGTGCTCCACATTCGATAAAGGGATAATGTTGCTCACTTCATGTTAACTGATTTTTTTTCTCTCTGTTGTCAGGGGTCAGAAGAAATCTAGTTTCAGAGAAAAAGAGCATGATAAATATTTCATTCTGAAATTAAAGGGACATTTATGTAATGCAGTAATCAAATCAAGTCAAATAAATTGAAGTTTATTGTCATTCAACTACATGCATGAATAAACTGTATATAATGTATATAGAAACAAGTCGAAGTTTCTTCAGTCTAGGGTATAAAACACATAACCTACATAACACACAATAACTTATGAAGGTAAGGATAAAATCTACAGATGAATTACACTTAAATAACAAACTGAAGTGCATTAATATTAAATATTGTAATGACACTTCAAATACGATGCGGGTGGGAATTGAGAAGACTAATGGCTAGGGGGAAGAAACTGATTCTCATTCTGACCATTCTCGTTTTTATGCATCATAGTCTCCAGCCTAATGGTAAAACATCAAAGAGGATGCTGGATGGATGGCTGGGATCCTTAATAATACTAAATGCCCTACATATGCAGCACTCCTGACAAATGTCCCTGGTGGATGGTAAGGAGACCCCTATGATCCTCTCCGCTGTTGTCACAGTCCTTTGTAGGGACTTCAGGTCCGATGCTCGACTGCTCCCATACCAGATGGAGATGCAACTTGTCAGGATGCTCTCAATGGTTCTCCTATATAAAACACAGTTAAGATGGGGGGTGGGGTGGTGGGAGCCTTGCTTGCCTCAATCTTCTTAGGAAGTGGAGGTGTTGCTGTGCCTCTTTGTTCAGGGTTAATGAATACAGCAAATGGTGGAAACATTCAGCAGATAATTTAGCATTTCTGGAAAGGAAAACAGAGGTGATGTTTCATACTGAACACCCATCACCAGATGCAGAACTGTAAGTTATGATCGCTGCATTACTTCAGATTGCAAAGAATCTGCCAATTATTCCACTGGTAATCAAGTTGGAGCTCAAGTCTAATTGTTATCCAACCATACACATGGATACAGCTAAATGAAACAGCAGTCCCCCAGGGCCAAGATGCAAAGCACAGTGCATAAGTCACATACAGCACATAGCACATATAGCTATGATAGCACAGACAGTCACAAAAAATAATATGTGGCATGGCCTGAAGTTTGGCGGTGCAAGGGACGTTGTCCTAGAACCACTTATGCAAGAACAAGTATGCAGTACTGTAGTTCCTCATCTCATGCTGGTTCAGTTGCAAGCAAAGGCAATCCATTTTGTCTTCCAGGGTGTGAACACTGGAGCACAGCGTTGATGGAAGGGCTGGCACCCGGTCCAGCATGGATTCAAGTGCACCCACCATGTCTCTGTTCTCCCTCACACTGATTCCAGTGTCTCCTCCCCTGGGTGGCTGTAACAGATAAGGAAATCAAAACCTCCTCCAAAGAACAGTGGTCTCAATAATTATTCAAATTCAGAATAATTTATCACGTGCTCATAGAAACACACGGTGAAAAGCCTCATTTGTGTTAGCAACTACCACACTTAGGGCTGTGCTGGGAGGGCAGCCTGCAAGTGTTGTCACAGAACACAACAAAACAAGCATCTTTCCTCCCTCCCAGATACCCATACAGACAGTCCCCCAACTTCAACTCCAGTCTCCAGCCTCCATTCTCCAGGCTTCAACTTCTGGACTTCTGATCGACACCCAGATTAGCCGATCACAAGACCCCTAACTCCGGGCTCAAACTCTAGGTGTGTCAGCTGACTGGCCCTTGTGCCTCCTTGTGCCTTCTGCTTGCATGAACATCTGATCCTGGGATCCACTGACCTGGTGCAGCCAGGCTGACGTCCATTGATGTCTTTCATCACCCATTCACGCTACTGACCTTCAAATATGGAGGGTGGAGGCCTGACCTCTAACTCTTCCAGATCTCTGTCATTAAATCTTAAAATGACCTCTAACTCCCCCATATCACTGTCCATAAGCCCTAACCTGACCCCTAACACCCCTCTCTGTCCCTATAACCATCCCTATAAAGTTAAAAAGCAGCTAAGTCTGGGCCACAATCTCATTGGAGACCGCAACTCAGTGCCATTTTGACCAGAGGCCATATCCAGCACATACCGAAAGAATACCTATACACAGATAATGTACGTATTTCTCAAAATCCTCCTTTTCAAACAGAACTGAATTCAGTGGCCTATGATTTTCAAATCATGGCCAGCTTTTTCTCAGTTATTGCTGTAAAGAAGACAGACTATTATTCACCTACCAAGTCTTCAGGTTCCGTTGGGCACCTGCTCATACTAACTACTCAACTTCCTTGTTTAAAGAATTTGATCTGGTACTAGGTAGTGAGGAAGAAATAGTAATAGATTAAGTCAGGGGTGTCAAACTCATTTTAGGGTTTGACGTATATGGATTAAGTGGAAAAGGAGACGGTGTATGTAGATGCAATCTTCAGTCTTGACTACACATCGACAAACTTTGTGCAGCTTTGCATCCAGGTCCTTCACGTTTGAATTCTTCTATACATTATTTAGTCAGAAGTCTGCACAACTATCTCTTTCACCATGTCTACTTTATTGCCCAAAGATCCACCTAGAACCCCAAAACAGCTTCTGAAAATATGGAGACTATATTATCCCATGGTTCACTGAATCTTTATCCAGAGTGCAATCATCAGCACAAAACGTTTATAATCCACAATTCATTCACACTGTCATCAGATTTTTGTGCTGTCCATGAAATCGGAGACAGGACTTCATTATTTCATTTTTTGCACTGTTTATTTACTTTGTAAGTTATATGTAGCTTTATGTCTTAGCACTGTCCTGCCACAGCAAAACAAAAAATTTGGACTGTACGAGACAGAGATAGTAAGTCTAATTCTGATCACCCAATGTATACTCTATAAAGGGTGCAGGCTAAATCAAACGGTGTCTGACCTAATTAAAGCAGTAGCTCATATAACCCTGTGTTGATTCGAAGAGCAACAATACAAGTTTGTTGCAGTGCCTTTACTTGTTCAAACAAATCTGTGTTAATTGCACATCAAAATCTCCTTGTCCTTTTTCTGTTGCTATCCAGATTAGCCATTTTTATATTTGTTCATAAAGCCCAGTTTCATTAACCCATCTCAAAACATTCACATTTTTTTTGCACTTTCAGATCACTTTGCTCTTGCCTTTAAATTTTCAGTGCTTAGATTGTACGTTTTTATTTGCAGTTTGTCTTCTTTTACACATTGGTTGTCAGTCTGGTTATGCATGGCTTTTCATAGATTTTATTGTACTTTTTTTATTTTTCACGTAAATGCTTAGAAGAAAATGAATTTCAAGGAGTATATGACAACTTTGATAATAAATTTCCTTTGACTTTGTTGTTTTTACTTCACACTCTTATGTTGAACTTGATCTCTAAAAATCCACATTTTTCACACCTCAAAATTACGTCTGAGCTTCAAGATTAGAAATGTGTCCTGAATTTATGAATCTATATAAAACACCAAGGATGTTCTAGCACTGAAAGTTTGCTGTAAAATTTCAGCTGGGCTTAGAAAAACGCTGTTCATCACCATTCTGCTTTCCATCCGCAATCAATTCCATTTCCACATGCTGCAGTCCCTTTTGTTTCATGGCTTCATTCTTGATCTCTTTCATTGAGTGGTTTTGAAAGTGTGCTCATCAATAAACTCAGCTAAGTGTAACAGACCCAATGTGCATACAAAACCATGCTTGCTCTGATTTTTTTTAAAACAATGTCCATCCAATTTTCTTCAGATTATTGCTTCTAAAATCTTCCCAGCTCCTCTGTTTATTGGGCTCTTTTATTATTTCCAAGCTTTTCACTGTATATTTGAATACTTGGAAGCCTGCAGCTCTGGGGTATCCATCACTGTGTGAAAGACAATGGTAAACAATTCCTCAATTTCTAGTTACTTCACTCAGCATAACACTTGACGTCTCTTTTGGATAAAGCATCCAACCTCCTGATATCCTCTTTCTATCAACTTGTATTACACCTAATAACACAGCAACTTTCAGATTTATCAAAACACTGGAACTATCCCTGTACTTACTGAACATCAATACAAATTTTTCAAACTGTCTCCTTGTCCTTGTTTTGTGCTCATATTGTGATGAGTCTTTAACAGGGAAGGTTAAAAGGTAATAATGGTGAATTGTAGTACATTGGAATTAATGGAAAAAAATGAAAAAAAAATGTTCAATCACACAGTGCTTCAGATAATAGAATCTTCAATGTCCAAAAGAGTGTTTGGCACTTCAAGTAAATACAATTATTGCTTGGGTCAGGGCTTCTTAATTCGACACTTCCCTCTAATCAATACATGCACAGTCATAATCTTGTAATAACTATGTCTCAACAACATGGAAATTATAGTGAAAGCATTGGTATAAATGTTTTTTTCTGATTCTGCCCAGTCTTCTGCTAAGAGGGCTGTTGAAGAGCCTTTTGAAAGAATGTACATCAGTTTCCATGCAGTTCATTTGCATACATATGCTTTGTACTGATGCTTCCAACAGTGGGAATGTGAAAAGAGCAGATGTAGAAATCTTATATGCATTTCCTCTGAGAGAATGCAACATTATTTTATGGGGCAAGGGAGATGTCACTGATTTTCAGGAGATTCCAAATGCAAGGTAATCATTATATGAACTTTCTGACTGGATCCACAACTGAATTTCAGTGATCACTCTTCTACTTACCTGCCATGTGTTTCATAGAAGGGTCGCAGTTTAATGAATGAAGAGTTATCTGTGTGCAAATCACAGATTATGCTTTTGTTTCAATTCAGTAGTTTTCCATGAGAACATGAATGCCTTGAGGGCATTGTCTCACATTCTTGTCCCATCATTACTGACAGAAGGCATTAGTCAAAGAAATAAAGCTGAGCAGCAGTCACCCATCTGCCTTTCTAAATCAGTTTACACCATCACTGCAGCCGCTTCCTGCTCTTCTCATGCACACTAACCCACCACCTTCTGGCCACATGAAAACCCTGCTGCAATTGTAGCAAACAAATGCTCATGCTAACTCCCAAGTACTGATTGTTAAATGCCTTAAATGCACCAAAATATATATATTTTTGCTAACGTTACTGCTTCGCCAGCACACATTAATTATTTGTATTCATTCATTCCTTCATCAATTTCTGCACTCCAATCTTACCTTTGGTTTGTTCGGAGCTAGAAATAATGTGTCAGAGGAAAAGAATGGGTTGCCTTTGAGTCTTGTTTCTAAACAGTTCAAGTATTTTCAGTTGGAAACATTAGCTCTGGAAATGTTTTTTGCATCTTTCAAAGTAAAAGATTGAATAGTTCTCTTTTTAAGTCATAGGTTGCAAAAGGGTTGAATAGATTTCAGTTTGTGAGAGGGTTTTAGTTAGTGGTTATGACTGCAATCACACATTTTCCAAAACGCATTCAAAATCTAAATCATACTTCCTTCTATCACGAAGGTGTTTTGAAATTATTTTTAACCAGTAATTTTGTGATGCATAAATCTGTCTGTGATCTGATAATACTTTATGGACTTGGTGGCAACAAAGCAACATTAAGATATATATATTTTTAAAACTAACGGACAGTAATTAGTCTTACATACCGACAGTGAGATGTTTTAAGAACATTGGTACCAATACCCTACTGAAATAAAGAGATATCACATGCTAATCAAGGCAATTTTTTCAACTTCATTTTTAAACCAGAATGCAAAGTTAGCAACTAAACAAGTAATTGCTGGCAGCCAGTAAGGTAAAGTGTAAAGTAAGTTTATGAACACTAGAATTTCTGCCTACGCTGGAGATCTCAAGCAGCACAAACAAAATGCTCAATGAACTCAGCAAATATAGAGAACAATAAACAATTGACATTTTGGGCTAAGGCCCATAATCAGGACTGGAAAGAAAAGGGGGAGAAGCCAGAATAAGAAGGTGGGGTGGTGAAAAGGAAGGAGTACAGGCTGCCAGGTAAGAGGAGGGGGGGAGGAAGTTACTGGAAGTTATAGAAGTCAAGGTTCACGCCATTAGATTGGAGGCTACCCTGATGGAATATGAGGTGTTGCTCCTTCAACCAAAACCTCAGCATGGCAGTAATGTAAACCATGCACTGACATGTTGAAATTCCAGCCTTTTGATGCAGAAGGTGCTCAATGAAGCAACCTACATTGGATCTCACTGATATAGAAAAGGCTGCATCAGGAGCAGTAGATTATTTCAAAAGACTCGAAGTGTTGACTCACCAGGGAGGACTGTTTGGGGTCCTGAGCAATGGTGGGGCAAGAGGTGATGGGACAGGTGTAGCACTTGTCCCTCCTACAGGGATACGTACCAGGAATGAGATCAGTGGGAAGGGACAACTGGACAAGAGATTCACGTAGAGGATGAACCCTACAGAAAGTGGAGAGTGGGGGGGGGGGGGGGGAAGGTGGACAGAAGTATTTGCTTAGAGGTAGATCACAGAAGTTACAGAGGATGATGAGCTGGATATTGAGACCAGAAGGATGGTAGGTATGGACAAGGTGAATCTATCACTGTCGTGGCGGTGTGAAAATAAGGTTAGGGCAGATCTGCAGGGAGTGGAGGAGATGTGGGTGAGAGCAGCATCAATGGTGGTGGAAAGAAAACACTGTTCTTTGAAGAACCTGGACAAATGCAGAGTCTGACGCACTGAAAGAAGGGAACAGCATTTTAACAATTGGCAAGGTGGGAGGAGGTACCATTGAGATAATGTAGAGTCAGTAGGTTTGTAAAAAAAATATCAGTGGATTGTCTGTCTTCAGAGATAGAGTCAGAGAGATCAAGAAGGGGAAGAGAGTTGTCAGAGGTGAACCAAGTAAATTTGAAGGCAGGGTATAAGTTGGAGGCAGAGCTGATGAAATTGATGAGTTCAGTCTGCACAAAAACAGTCGTCAGTGTAGTGCAAAAAGATTTGGGGAGCATTAGCAGTGAAGGCTTGGAACATGGAGTGTTCCACATAGCCAACAAATACCAGGCCTATCTAGGGCCTATGTGGGTGCCCTTTGCTACACCTTTGTATGGAGGAAGTGGAAGGAACCGAAAGGGAAATTGTTGAGGGTGAGAACCAGTTCTGGTTAGATCTGTTGTCCAGAAAGAAGCTGAGAACTTTCAGACCTTCCTGATGGGGGATGGGAGTGTATGTGGACCAGTGTTCTCTCTAATTAATTTTATCAACTCCACAGGCGAACCGTTGCTCCAAGCAGAAAATTTTTACATGGCCTGAAAACTATGCAGCACTTTAAATGATTTTTTTAGTAATTTGCATACTATCGCTAGTTAGAATGAAATTTGAAAAATCACTTTCTTTTGATATTATTTTGTAATTGGTATAATGAAACCCAGTACAACAAAGAGAATCTTCCACATTTTGTAAATATTTTTGTCTGTCTTTATTACAAATTCATTGACGACAGACACTGTCCAGATTAATTTCATATCTGGATGAAAAATAGGGCTTAGCCCCCATTAGATCATCTAACTGATCCACTTCTAGTCCTTTTCTGGATATGCATTTGACTGAATTCATAAGACTGAATTCAAGTTTGCAGTCAGCACTGCAAACTTGAAATGTTCCAAAGTTGTCAACAATAATTGACAGTTCTGCAAATTTTTAATATCTAAGTACATAGTTCAAATAATCAGTGAACATCTTAATTGAACCAGACTTATTTTTCTCAGAAATGACAATTTTGAAATCTCAGTGTTGCTGTGATATTTTTGAGGAAACACTTTCATCATAGTTCACAATAGCAACTGAGTAATTTTTGTCTGTCGTACAACATTCTCTTCTCCAGATTAAAAATAAGTTGCATTTGCAATTGCAACAGGATAGAAAGCTTGCCATTCTCTTAACTCATCATCAGGAAGTCTATTATCCAAGTGACTACACACACAATGAATGGATCAAATAATAGGCGCAGTATCAATGTCAGAATTTATAGATGCAAGCAGATGTTTCAGATTGTCACTCTAGTAGTCAGTATTGCCAAGCTGTGACGGTAACTTGTTAATTTTTGCTTTTGCATACTATAATGCTTCAATTGTCTTCAAACAGCTTTTCTGAAGGAAATTACAAAGAGATGCCAGATTTTCTAAAGCATCTTCAAGGACACTTAATGTTCCTTGATATTGTGGATTGGTCAAAATCTTTAGGTAGTAGTTGCTGATCAGATCTTTACATTCATTATCTTGCTCATTGATATACTGGATCAAAACTTATATGAACATTATATAAAGGAAATTTTCAGATGTACGGCCAAAACTACGTGTGTGAGAGCATTTCAGACACACACCCATGCAGCGTAAGACGAACAGTGATATGTATGTTATTATGTGTATACATAATAAAGAACTTCATTCCCAGTTGGCAATGCAGGCGGTTTACCCCAGAATCAGAAAATACATTGGCACACCAGTCACACAAGCTCAATTTTGAACTGAAGCTATTTTTGTAAATAAAGTGTACTAGCATCTACCCATGCTAAGTTTGTTTTTATTAAGAACAAACATAAAATGATGTCAGAAGTCAGCGTGAGGGCTAAACACAGAGTGAATGAAAATTGTGAACGATCGAGAAAGATTCTGCATGAGTATGAAAGGTGCTAGCAGCAAGTGGCATTGGAAGGCCAGCAAGGTGACAAAGCACATTGTCCCAAGTTCACTAGATTTACTGACAGACCACCTGATGCAATTTACTGGCTATCTAATGGATAACTGGAAATGCTTCAGACAGGGATTCAGTATGTATTTAGCAGCTGCCAGAGCAGGAGGGATCAGTGATATTTTTCTACATGTAATTGGCAAAGGTGCTTTGGACATTTATAACAACTTTCAAATTGGTGAAGCAACCTTTACGTCGAACACTCTGAATGACAAAATTTGAGGAGTATTTTGTCCCAAGTGAAAACATCATACTTAAGAGATATAATTTTTTTTCTTCTGACTAGGAACAAGATGTTAGCTTTGGTTAATACTTAGTTGAGCATCACATGCTGAGTAAACCCTGTGAGTTTGGAAATTTGAGAGACTCACTAGTTAGAGCCAAAATAGTTTCTGGGATCCCAGATGACGGGCTCAGTGAAAGACTGTTCCATTAAAATGATTTGACGTTGGAAAAAGCTGTGGATACATGCAGAGCAGCAGAAACCACACAAACACCATCTAAGGCACCACATAAGTCTGTCACAACAGTGCATGTTGTGAAAACAGAGGAGCTGCACACGAGGCATTTCCCAATGCACAGCAAAGCAAAGAAGCAGGTTCAAACAGTAAATGCAGCAAATGTGGGGGTGGGCACATTCCAAAGACGTGTCCTGTTTATGGAAAGTCCTGCAGTAATTGTGGGAAGGAGAATAATTATGCCATGTCCTGGAAAGCCGGAGCTACCAAGAGAAAGGTGCACACTATTAATGAGGAAATGGAGGAAGTCTTTGTGGATTCTCTACAGACTGCGGGTGTTGGTAAGATGGAATGGATAGTTCCAGTGACTGTGAATGAAACAGTAATTCCATTCAAGCTTGACACTGGAGCCCAGGTGAATCTGTTATCCATGGATAACATCATTGTGGGCCAGTCCATCAACAATGAACATGATGCACAATTGAAGCAGGTGCTTGACGTGACTTGGAATATCAATTTGAAATTAAATAAAGAGAAATGTGAGTTTAGTGAAAATACACTGACTTTCATAGGAGATGTCGTATTGGAAGAGGAAGTGAACCCTGACCCAAGAAAGATGTCTACCATTGAAAACTTGGAGAGGCCCCAAAACATGGATGAGGTGAGATGTTTCTTGGGGGTGGTGACTTACTTGGCTAAGTTCTTCCCTTGACTGTCCAGTGTGCCAGCACTACTTAGGTCATGCTTTGAGCAGCGTAATGAATGGATTTGGTCTCACGAACAAGAAAGTGTTTCCAGATGCTGAAAAGAGTCCTAACTGAAGAGCCTATGATGAAGTTTTATGATCTGGAAAGGTGTACAAGGATTTTGGTTGATATGGCCTTGGAGCAACAGCATAATAACACATGGCAACCTGTGGCATATGCATCAAAGGTGTTGACAAGTGTGGAAGCAAACTATGCATAAATAGAGAAAGGGCTTCTCGCCAGCACATATGTTAAGGTGCAGGAAGCGGAGACAGACCATATACTGTTGGTCTCACTTATGCCCAATTCACTGAATGACTGTCCCATGAGGTACAGTACATGTGATAAGCTACAGAAATATGATGCGAAGATGATCTACACACTGGTAAAATATATGCTTGCTGCTGAAGCATTGTTTCAAGCAGTCAACAAGAAAGGAAGTGTGGTCAAGAGATTAATACTGCTATACAGGCCCATGTGGACATGATTATCACTTCCATTCCAGCATCTTCTGATAGAACAGAGAAGATTAGGAAAGCAGCAGAGACAAATGACACAATGAAAGTATTCAAAGAGACAATACAGAAAGGAGATGGCCAACAGTTGAGAATGTGAGATTCTCCAGTGTGTATTTAGGATAATTGGGCATGCAGAGCCGAACTATCAACAGCGGAAGATACGGTCTTCAAAGGAGCAGGTTTGTGATTCTAGTGTCTAGATTCTAGCAAGGAAATGCTCCAGAAGATACAAAAGGGCATTTTAGTGAGGAAAAACGTATGCATAGACCTTGAAAGGTGATGTACTGGGCAAGAATGAACCAAGACATCAGCTAGACCATTGCTTCATGTGGAATATGCCTTATCTACATAACAAAGCAGCAAGCAGAACTGCTTACACCACTCCCTGTTGGGATAGATATGTTTTATTGTAATGGGAAGAGTCATATTGTTGTAACAGACTAATTTTCCAATTACCCAGAGATTGCAACATTGCAATCAACATTTAGCAAGGCGGTCATCGTCTTCCTCAAAACTGTGTTTCTGAGGCATGGAGTTCCATGTGAGGAACTAGACAATGATCCACAATTTTCGAGCTTTGAATTTGAGGCCTTTGCCAATGTTGGAGGGTTTTGACATATAACTACAAATCTATATCACCCCAAATCTAATGACCTAGTTCAGTCAGGTAGTGAAGGGTCTCATGAAGAAGGTATAAGATGGATGAGGGAACTTCCACAAAAGTCTGATGATATACAAAAGTGCACCACTGCAGAATGGCATTTCACCAGCCCAAATGCTGACAGGTCAGTGCATGCGCACTAACCTTCCAGTACATGACAACCTGTTGACATCTAAAGGATCACACAAGTCAAATTCATTAAAGTGCAAGGAAAAGACAAACAAAAACAGGATCACAACAAGACTCCAAAAAGCCTACCAGTCCTGAAGCCTGGAGATCGTGCGAATCTGAGATCACGATTTTGGCACATGGTCCATGCAAGGATATGTGCAAGAGAAAGTAGTTACATGTTCTAAGTTGATCCAGATGGAGTGAGGGACACCTCCAAGAAAGTCCATGTGGAACTACATTCACAAGCTCCAATTCATACCTGTGATGTGTCAGTTCTCAGTACACCAAAGGGGACAGCATGAGTAAAAAGTGAACATGTTGATCACAGTTCTCAGAAATACACAAATATTAATACAACAAATGAAAGCTATACATCTGTGGAAACAAATAGCAGAACAAAAATGATCAAACCATCTCAGAGACAGATTGAAAATTATTAAGTGAATAAGGGACTACATTTGCTCATTATAATTGAAGTTAATGTAAGTATTTTTGGTGGAAAACAGTATTGTTCCTTGCAGGTTTATGAGGTCATAATATTGTGTTTGCTTTTCTTTAAAGGGGGAAGATGTGTTATTATGTGTGTACATAATAAAGAACTTTATTTCCCAGTAGTCAATGTGGGCAGTTCACCCCAGAACCAGAAATGGCATTGGTGAGCTGCTGGCACATGTTCTGTGTTGAGCTGAAGTCATTTTTGTAAATAAAATGTTCTAGTGTTTAACCATTCCTAAGTATGACTTTCTTAAGAACAAGCATAACAATAGGGACTGGACATCCACAGTGAAAATGAAATTGAGGCAAATAGGGCCAAGGAACTAAAGTGACTGAAGTGATTGAGGGAGCATGTAATGAATCACATGTACTGTAGATAGGAAGAGACTGAACGAAGAGTGACGAACTG
Organism: Hemitrygon akajei; assembly: GCF_048418815.1. Classification (NCBI taxonomy): domain Eukaryota; kingdom Metazoa; phylum Chordata; class Chondrichthyes; order Myliobatiformes; family Dasyatidae; genus Hemitrygon; species Hemitrygon akajei. The sequence goes on along the minus strand of NC_133126.1, from coordinate 146,996,566 downwards.
GAGTCATGCTATGTGGACACAAGTTCAATGAGGCCAAAGCAGGTAGAAACAGCACAGCAGAGTGAAAAGTCTCAAACACAAAACTAAGTAAATACATGAAGTTAACAAATGAAAACAGAATCAGACAACATAGAGTCTGACAAATGTGAACTGACATTGAAAGAACTACATAGTGTAATTGAAGCAGATCACAACATCATCTGGATTACAATAGTTGTGTCTGGTGTAAAGCTGAAAATGGAGCTGGATACAGGGTCAGCTTTGACATTGTTCCAGAGGCTGACTACAATGGATTGTTCTCTGAGATACCATTAGAGAAGACCTCAGTGATGCTAAAGACTTACACAGGTGACAAAGTGTCTCACAAAGACAAACTGAAAGTAAATGTGACCAGGGCCAGATTAAGCTAGTGCAGGGCCTGTAGCATGTGTTATAAAGGGGCCCTAAATTTAAAAAATGCACATAAGTATTAAAAGATAAATTATTTACTTACATAGTAAAGTAATTCAATTTTTTCATTTGCTACACAGCCAGATAATACAACAAATGTCTGACACTTCAGTAATAGTATTATTTACATGTAGGTATCAATTTCAAATATCAAAAGTAACAGGACTACAATTTAAAAGTTACATTTTCTAGACTTAGCATGAAAAAATTTTTGATGATACTGGAAATGTCTATTTCATGCAGAAGTTCATGTTCAATGCTCATTAGAGTGAGATTGTTCAATCTGTTTTGATCCATGGTGCTCCTCAGTTCATTTTTAATCCTTTTCAGTTTTGAAAATGAACATTCTCCTCTGCAGTTGGTAACCATGAGTGACAAATAGATGCGCAAAGCATTTTCTACATTTGAAAAACATGACTCCAAAGAATTGTCAGTTATCAAACTGTACAACTGTAACTCTACAAGGTCTTGTTTGGTGCCAATATGAAAAGCAAGTTCAGTTTTCAACAGTTCAGTAAACTGCACAAATTCTTCATCAAGACTTTTTTCCAGATCTTCTGGATATGATTTAATAAGATTTGATGACCTCTTTACGATCTCTTCAGGTATAAACGACTGTAACTCATGAAGGAATCCAAAAACACCATTCACCTTTAGATAAGCTTTCTGCCTTTTTGACAGGGCAGAAAGCAAGCTGTCAATAATGGCAAGAAATGTTTGGCTTTTAAACTTCTGAGAAGTTTGAGATTCAACAAGTGGATCAAGAGTGCTGGGACCACTGAAATCATCATACACGCGATTTTGCTTGTGTTTTCTTTGAGTTTGCTGTTGATAATCTTCACACTTAGTCAGATCATTGGCTTTTTGCTCAATGTCTGAAAAAGTAGACTGCATAGCTTGAATATATCCATGCAAGGATTCATAGAGTGCCCAAGCTGTGTTCAAGTCTTGGACAGAAGACTGCAAAGAAGCACTGGCCATTTGAAAACGCTGTAATACTTGATCTCACAATATGACCGTTATTCCTGTTTCCAACTTCATCATGGTTGAAAGCAGTCCACGAGCATATTGTCAACACTGTGCCTTCTGATCATTGTTACTTGAAATGTCATCCAAGACTTGTTCTATTGCAGAAAAGCTGTGTAGAAGTGCTTTTGTTGCATCTGCACGAGCTCACCACCTGGTATCTGACATTCCTTTCACAATGGGCAAATGAGCACCTCCATCAGATAATGCAGCAGGAGGGAGATCCCACCGATAAATAGAAGCAGAAAAAAATGTGTACAGGCTTTCTACAAATTGAAATAAAATTAATGCTTCTTGACAACATTCAGCTGCACATCTTCCAACCAAATTTAGTGAATGTGCAAAACATGGAATGTAATCCGCAAACTCATTTAATTCATGCTTGTAAGCCACTGTACTTGCCACTCATGTTGCTGGCATTGTCATAACTTTGACCACGGCAGTCTTTTGTATCAATGTCATTTTCCTTTAAAAAGTCAGGTAAACTTTGAGCGAGCTGTTCAGCACTATGACCTTCCATATCCAAAAACTTCACAAACCTTTCAACTGGTCCAGCCGGCAAAACATAGTGCACAGTCAAAGTCAGCTGGTCCACATTAGATATATCTGGAGTAGAATCCAATGAAACAGAATAATACTTGTATTTCTTCACTTCATCAATAATGTGATCCAGTATGCTGGATCCAATCAGATTGATGAATTTCTCAGGTGTTGTTTTAGATAGGTATGATTTATGTCCCCTTCCTTTGTTTGCATGTTCAGTCTCCATTTCTTCACAAGGTGGGAACCGACACGTTTAGCGACACGAAACTCACAGTCTAATCTGATCTTGTATTTTCCTGAGCTGGTTCAGACTACCTAAAATCAGGAAAAAAATGAGGAATCATGAATTGGGTCACATAAAAAGGTTGAGTCGCACATCCCTTGTCGCAGGCTCACCGCGGCGGCGCACCATCCAGCGGCATAACATCGTACGCTACAACGGCTTGAGAGCGTGGGAGATAGCACAAAGGTCACCACGACACAGCATGGAGCCAACACACGCCTGCACACATATACCATGCGGCATGCAGCTCCCCCGACGTGAAAACAACAGCGTTGCCAGATTGTCGTGAGAATACGGTGAGAGATGCCAATTTCACCAGGCTGCAGCTTGCAAGCATTTAGTACGGGAGGGGCCCTCGAAAATGCAGGGCCCGGAGCATTCGCTACTTTTGCTACTAGGTTAATCCGGCCCTGAATGTGACGTATGAAGGCCAGACACAACTGTTTGAGGCTTATGCTTTCAGACGTGAATGGCTGAGAAAAATCCAACTAGACTGGCATAGTACTTAATGCAAATGAGTAGGTGTTTGAGAAGCGGATTGGTAAACTCAAAGGCATGAAGGCCAGAATTAAACTGGATGAAACAGCAACACCAAGATTCCATAAAACACGTCCAGTGCCTTACACACTACTTTCTAAAGTGGATGCAGAACTTCAGGGCTTGGAGGCGTCTGGAATTCTCTCCAAGGTTGAGTGAAGCGATTGGGCCACATCCAGTGATCGAGAAAGGGAAGGCTGGAGCCATGCACATGTGTGGGCATTTCAAGGTGAGCATAAACCTGGTGCTGCATACTGGGTAGTATCCCCTGCCACAAATAGAAGGCAATTTTGCATCTTTGGCAGGCAGGGAAAGGTTTTCAAAGATTGACTTGTCACAAGCCTATCTGCAAATGCAGGTTGAGGAGTCAAGCAGGAAGTTCCTCACATTCAACACTCTCAAGGATCTGTTCCAGTATAACCGTCTTGTACTTGGCATCCTATTAGCTCCAGCAATGTGGAAAAGAGCAATGGACCAAGTGCTCCAGGATATCCCAGGAATACAACATTACCTTGATGGCATGATTTTGACTGGCAAAAGTGATAAAGAGCACCTCCAGAACCTTGGTAAAGTGATTACCAAGTGAGAATGGTCTACATGCAAAGAGAGAGCAATATGAGTTTTTCAAGAATTAAATCTAATATTGTGGACATGTCACTCACAAGCATGGCTTACATAAGTCACAAAAGACTGAAGCAATGCTACAGGCATCCAAACTGGAAAATGTGTCACAACTCAGGTCATACTTGGGCCTTTTAAACCGGTACCATTGGTTTCTCTCAAACATTGCTACAGTGCTGTGTCCATTGAGTGCACTGGAGAGAGGGCAAAGTGGGTATGATCAGAAAGTTGTGAAAAAGCCTTTTGATCACTAGTGGGATCGTTCTGCTGCTGGAGAGGGGAGACTGCCTTATGATCATTGGTGGGATCGCTCTGCTGCTGGAGAGGAGGGGGGACTGCCTTTTGATTGCTGGTGGGATCGCTCTGCTATCAGGGAGAGAAGCTGCCACTGTGCCCAGTGAATATTACCCAGATTTTCTGCGCTTTGAATATGGATTTGGACTATGGACTTTTCTTCAGTCTTACAGTTTTTATATTCTGCATTTTTCACAGAGTTTCTCATTATTTTGTGTGTGGGTGAAGGGGATTTGGAGGTCGATGTGCCTGTTCCATTTTTGTTCTTTTTTTGATGTTCGTGTTGCCATTCTTTTCTTTCTTGGATTTGTGGGTAACTGGAGAAGAAGAATTTCAGAGATGTATACTTCGAAAATAAATGAACCTTGAACCTTTAAAATAGGACTAGTTCAGGTTGGCAACTTGGTAAGCATGGATGAATTGAGCCAAAGGGCAAGTTTCTGTGTTGTGTAAGGATGTGCTGGCATTGGAGAAGGTCCAGAGGAGGTTCACAAGAATTATCCTGGGAATGAAAGGGTTAAGGTGTGAGGAGCATTTGATGGCACAGGGCCTTTACTCACTGGATTTTAAAAGAATGAGTGGGGATCTCATTGAAATCTATTGAATATTGAAAGGCATAGATAGAGTGGACTAGGAGAGGATGTTTCTCATAGTGGGGAGTTCAGGACCAGAGGGCACAGCCTCAGAAAGCAAGGATGTCCCCTTATAGCAAAGAGGAGGAAGAATTTCTTTATCTAGAGGAGAGTGAATCTGTGGAATTTGTTGCCACAGACAGCTGTGGAGGCCAAGTCATATGGTATATTTAAAGCCAAGGTTGATAGGTTCTTAATTAGTAAGGGCATCACAGGTTATGAGGAGAAGACAGAGAATGGAGTTGAGAGGGATAATAATAGGATGGCACAGCAGACACAATGGGCCAGGTGATATAACTCTGCTCCCATGTAAACTGGTCTTATATATTTAGTGTCAATAATAGTGACAAAACTACCAGAATTGCATCAAAATCTATTTACTTTTATGATATCTTTCAAAAAATATTTGCCAACCTCATTTGGTTTATCATGTAAATAAATGCATATTCATTTATATAGTTGACTCTGAAATGACCACTTGAGCTCTCAGTTCAGATACAAACAGGCATGGGCAACAAGTGCTATTCAAGCAATACCCACACCTGTTGGACAAATGCAGTTGGAAGTGACAGCTGAGCAGTGCAAGGTAATGATTTAAAATGCAATTTATAATGGCCAATTAACTTACCGTCAGATCATTGATGTCTGAAAGGAAACAATAAAAACCCCCGAGAAAACCATAAAGGCTCACAGAAGGAATGTGCCAAATCCATAGAGGCAACAACCCGTGTCACTGGATCAAACCCGTATCACTGGAGCTCTACAGTCACAATCTCTCTACAGCCCTCTGGGTACAGTTGTAGAATAACTTGTTCAATTAAGTTAAACTTTCAAAGACAATCCTATTGAAAAGGAATATCCTTCTTGAAATAATAAAACATTCCACTTGTTCTGATGTAAGCCAGTCTTTAAAATACAATGGACCAGCATTAGGCATCTATTGGTAGGCAAATTCTCAACTACTGACTGTATTTCAGATTATGCAGTGGGTGAGTAAGTGTTGCATATCACCTCCATTACTTCATTCACAGGTTAAACACAGTGTGAGATGAAGGAAGCATCTACCCTACACATTACATAATCAGGCCTGTCATTCATTTATGTGATATATTAGGAAGCAATTGTAAGTTACACGGTGGTTGACTGCTGGGACTCTCAGTGGGACTTACAAGTAAGTGCAAGTTTTCATGGTTGAGTTGACTCCACAGGAGGCTGAGATTGTTGTAATTGTGGAGGTTGTCAGAAGTTGCCATTCAATGATGCATAGGTAGATTGCATTCCAATCACTTTTTGCCCTGAGGAAATTTTTTGCTATGACTAGAGGTTGAAAAATGAAGTGAATTGCAAGGATCTTTTGGACTATTTGAGAGGTCTGAGAGTACACTAAATCCTGTTTGATTGAAAAAGCTTGATTTGTCAATACAGTGGTTCACCGAACATCCCGATTATCAGCACATCACCAACAAGCCTGGCATTTGCTAACATATTTTGATCAATTTCTATCCAATCCTGTCCATCAAAAACATTGAAATATTGCTCTGGTAGTCAAAGCAAACTCACAGATAAATAAAACATATAAAATATATATTTTTTAAATCAACAAAGGCACTAATACAATCAGCAATCCTGATTGAAACTACGCTAAGGGCTAAGTATTGATTATTTTATGTTAATTTGTGCGAAGGTTGATGAGTAAATTTAAATACAAAAGCAGCTCAGATCAATGAAAGCAGAACCAGCAGGACTCCACAGGACAATTTCCAGTTGATTGTTTATATTGCCTCTTCTATAAAAGCAAACGTCCTAGCCTTCTGTGTAAATAAAATTAGCATTATTACACTTCTAGTTAATGAAAGTTGTGTTTTGCCCCAGAAAACCAGAGCTCGGTGAGTCAGTCCTCACTGGAGGATCATATGTAAAGAATGTCAGCAACTTTAATATCATCAGCGTTATTTTTTCAGAGGACCTGTCCTGGACCCAACACGTAAGTGCACTTGCAAAGAAAGCATGGCAGCTCCTCTACTTCCTTAGGAGTTTACGAAGATTTGGCATAACATCTAAAACTTCTATAGATGTGTAGTGGAGAGTATATTGACTGGCTACATAATAGCCGGGTATGGAAACACTAAAGCTCTTGAATGAACATTGTATAAAAGGAGGTGGATATAACCCAGTCCATCACGGGTAAAGCCCTCCCCACCATTGAGTACACTTACATGAAGCACTGTCATAGGAAGTCATCATCCATTATTGTTGCGGAAAAATATTACTTAGATCCAGAGGGAGGTTGTTTCAGAAAGCCTTTACCGTAGCATGGTATCATGGAGAGCTCAGACACCTAAAAAGCAGAGTACTGAGGCACTGCCCAACAAAAGAATATGCTCAGATTTTGTAGTCAAAATCTACGTGACAAGGAGCACTTAATCACACAAATAGAATAGAATAGCATGTTCTAGGTGATAACCCGAAGCACCAATCAGCTTAAAAGTTACTCTGCCTGCAGCGTTAGGGCAGATTACGGAACAATGATTCCAAAGAAAAACAAGATACCCATCCTTCTTAATGTACAAGCAAGCATGGGAGTCAGTTGCTTATAGCCAGGTACAGGTAGTTAGTTGGCAGTTTGCCAAGAACAGACAGTACTGCTGTCGTGGCAGAAATGGCTCCCTAATCGGCAATAATGCTTTAAGTTTTCTTCCGCAATTATCTGGGACCCCCAACCCCCCACCTCCAGATTATGCTCTTTTCTCACTGCTGCCATCAGGAAGAAGGTACAGGAGACTCTGGACTCACACCACCAGGTTCAGGAACAGTTAATACCCTTGAACCACCAGGTTCTTGAATCTAAACACAAAGTACACCACAGATGTTGTGGTCCTTGAACCTGTTGATTGAGGGGATAACTTACTCATCTTCACTTGCCCCATCATTGAAATGTTCCCACAACCTGTGGAATCACTTTCAAGGATTCCTCATCTCATGTTCTTGATATTGATTTTTTTTTCATTTTGTATTTGCACAGCTTGTCGTCTTTTGCACACTGGTTGAACGCCCCAGTTGTTGTGGTCTTTCATTGGTTCTATTATGTTATTATTCTATTATGGATTCATTAAGTATGCCTGGAAGAAAATAAATCACTGAGTTGTATATGACGTAATGTATTTACCTTGATAGTATATTTACTTCGAACTTTGATGCTTTTAAGTCTTCAAAGGATTCAAAGGTACATTTAATGTCAGAGAAATATATACAATATACATCCTGAAATGCTTTTTTCTGCACAACCATTCACAGTAACAGAGGAGTATCCAAAGAATGAATGACAGTTAAATGTTAGGACTCCCAAGTACCCCCAGCTCCCCTCCCTCTCGTACGTAAGCTGCAGCAAACAACGATACCCCCTCCCCCCACCGACAAAAAAAAGTATCAGCACCCACCACAAAGCACTCAAGCATGCAGCAAAAGCAACAGCAAAGACACAGACTTGCAGTCCTCCAAAGACTACACATTCACCCAGTATTCGACATACCACAGGTTCTCTCGCTCCCTAATAAAGGAGAAAGAGATGTCTCCGTTTCACAGTGAAAGGGGAGATATCACAATCAACTCACTGGTTTAAAATGCTAAAAGTCCATTGCATTTTGCTTTTTCCGATCTCTGTGCCCAAAGATCTCAGGTCTCTGGGCACACAGCCAAAGATCCTCCGGCTCCCACAACACGACACTGACCTTCAACCCGCTCATCTCCAGAGCCCAGAGATCCTAGGTCTCCAAAGGCGAGCTGAACTCTTAGGCCGTGCCCTTGGGATGTCGGATAACAGCCAGTCGTGAGACCCTGAGAACGGGTTCCCTCCCCCCCCCATTCCCGCAAAGAACCAAATTCAGCGTGTTACCCCAGATCAGGGCCTTAAAAAGGACCCTGAAAGGGAAAAATAGAGGTATTAAAGATGGAAATAGAGCTGTTTCTGAAGATGCAAGCAAAGGAGTTGCCATTTAGTGCCATCTTGGCTAAGCTCTGCCCTCCAAACTTTTCATATAGTGCAGACATTAAATATTTTGTAATCAGTATCAGGCTCATTCCAGACTTTCTCATTTCAGCCTTTCTTTTTACTTTATTGTCTCTACCCATCATTTGCTTTCCTTCCTCCTTCTTCATTGACATCTATTCCTTCACTTGTATTTTTTTTTAAAATACAGTTTGCTCCTCCTAAACTCTTGAACCTCCTATTACATTGCAAGTTATTACCATTATCGTTTCTTCTTGGTCTTCACAACATGACCTGTGTTCTTGTTTCTGTGTGTGGAAGACTCCAATTTTTATAAACTGGAATTCATTGCATTGATGAGAATTTCCCTCTCCTGCATAAAACAGCCCACAAAGACATCAGTAATTTCAGGACTCATGCTGAGGCAATAACAAAGGGAGATCAGGTCATCGATATGAGAAATAATGATTCCCACTGGAGCATTCAAAATACTGATGGCAGCCCGAAATAAAGTTAATTAGTCAGTTAGCTCATGTGAAACAGTAATTTCAAAGCACTTCTTATGAGGGAAATACAACATAGCGATATTTTGATGTAGAAACTCAGGTGCTATTTTCAAAGAAATATTTAAAAGTACTCCAAACCATATTTTTCAATGATTCATGCGGCATGGTTGGTTGATTTATCTGTAACTAATATTTTTTCCAATAACTTCAAAGCTGATACACAAGTTCTGTGACAAAAGTCCCAAAAAGATTACAGTCGGCCCTCCTTATCCGCAGGGGATTGGTTCCAAGAACCCCCGCGGATACCAAAAATCGTGGATGCTCAAGTCCCTTATTTAACCTGGCTCAGTGTGGTGGTCTTTAGGACACAGCGGAATCCCGGACTTTATTTAACAATCTCAGTGCGGTGGACATTAGGACCTGGCGGTGCAGCTCTGAATCCGCGGTGTTTCTGTTCACGAAAATAATCACGATCACGATTGAAAGTAAGGTGGAAGTAATAAAGCGATTGGAAAGAGGTGGAACGCCATCAGTCATTGGAAAAGTGTTAGGCTACAGTCGGTCAACGATCGAAACAATTTTAATGGAGCATGTGAAAGGCCCTGCCCCGATGAAAGCTACAATTATTACTATGCAATGCAGTGTTTTAATTATTGAAATACGTATATTTCTTAACTGTTTTATATGCATAGAAAGGTAAAATATGTAATATATACTAAGAAAAACCTTTGACTAACTGACACTAAATAATACCGGATATACCTGTTCCGATTTCAAATCTGACTAAAAGACGGACTCAGGAATGGAACTCGTTCATAACCCGGGGAGTGCCTGTACTTTTAAGTCATTTCTAGATTACTTATAATACCTAATACAATGTAAATGCTATGTAAATAGTTGTTATACTGTATTGTTTAGGGAATAATGACAAGAAAAAATAGTTTGTACATGCTCAAACAACGAGTGTTGGAGAGGGAACTTCCAGATTTTCCCGAACCACAGTTGGTTGAATCTGCACAAGCAGAATCCGCGAATAAGGAGAGCGGACTGTATTAATATTTAAAATGTTCCCATACACTCCATTTGAGGTGAATTTAAAAGTGCCTGCTTCTTCTAATGTGCTTCCAATTAATCCATCTTTCTTGAGCCCTCCAGAGGTTTGTCCTCCTTCACACATAGATCATGCAAAATTGGAACACAAAAACACAGATTGGAGGACTGCTTCGTCGAGCACCTACACTCCGTCCGTCACAATAGACAGGACCTCCCAGTTGCCACCCACTTCATCTCTGCCTCTCATTCCCATCTAGATATGTCCATACATGGCCTCCTCTACTGCCATGATGAGGCCAAACTCAGGTTGGAGAAGCAACACCTCATCTACCGTCTAGGTAGCCTCCAGCCTGGTGGTATGAACATTGAATTCTCCAATTTCCGGTAATTCCCTCCCCCTCCCTCTTCCCCTATCCCAGGTCCCTCTCTGCCTGTCTCCCCGTTTAACTTTCTGCTTCTTTATCTCTACAGTTCTTTCATGCTTATCCCCTCCCCCTCCCCCTTTTATCTTTCCTCTGATTGGTTTTCCACCTGGCGCCTCTAGGCCCTACCCCACCCCTATCTCTATTACTGGGCTTCAGCCCTCTCATCCCCCCCCCCCCCCCATTCCTGATGAAGGGTCTCGGCCCGAAACGTTGGCTATTCTTTTCTCACGAATGCTGCCTGACCTGCTGAATTCTTCCAGCGTTGTGTATGTATTCTTTCATGCAAAATTGGATTGCCAAGTTCTCAGTACTCAGCTTAATACTTCTCTTGAAACAGAATATTTGGAGTACAAAACAAAATGACGATTTTCCAGTATCTGCAGTCAGTCACAAAATACATCCAAAAGTCTCCTCAGTTTATCCCAAAGCTAATAAAAGCATTCCAAAGTGCATAATATATTGTAGAATCCACAAAACCTGGAATACTGATTTTGACGTGACAGTCCAAATCCCACCAGAACAGTTATGGGATTACAATTCAAGTAAATAAATAAGAATAATAATACACTGTCAATAACTGTAACCACACTATTACCAGATTGACTCAAAACCATCTTTTTCAAAGCTCTATCTGATGGCCTGAGATAGATCAGTAGATCAAGAATCTTTCCATGCACTGTGTGGGATGCCAGCACATCCAGAAGATGCCAAGAGCAGTGCCTCTCCATCCCTGGGAATGGCATGCATTTCCTAGCAGAGGATTCATGTGGATTTTGCCAGACCATTCATGGGCACAAATTTCTTGCAGTAGTGGATGCAGCTACAAAGTGCCCATAAATGTTCCCAATAGCTGCCACTTCAGCCTCGCCTACTGCTGATGTGTTGAGAAGCCTCTTCTCAAGGATTGGTGTTCCAGAAGACTTCGTCAGTGACAATAGACCACAGTTTGTGGTGGAACAGTTTCAGTCATTCCTGGAAATTAATGGAATAAGACATATTACATCTGCACAGTACCACCTTGGTGAAAGGTTTGTCCCGATTATAAAGAGTGCACTGCGAGCAATGTCAGAAGAACACGCCACACTGACACTGAACAATGAACTGGCCAGTTTCTTCCTTGCATATTGCAATGCAGCACACTCCACAAGCAACAATGCACCAGCTATGCTGTTTCTGGGTCGGCCCTAGTTGTCAAGCTTGGATCTCCTCAAACCCAGTTTCAGAAGCAGGATGCGGGACAAACAGCTGGGATGAGTTGAGGTTCGCTGTTTCACTCCTGAACAAGCAGCCCTGGTGAGGAGATTAAAAGCGAGTACTCAGAAAGGTGAACGACAGAACTGGATCACTCTTCTACGCAGTTGAAATTTCGTCTCTCATCTGGAGATGATGTGTCAATCAATTGGGGAGAGAAGAATCCTCGGTTGTTTGAGAAGAAAGGTATCCAGAGCTGTCAAAACCACTTCCTGTAGTCCCACAGTCAACTCTGACAAACACCATGGAGACGGCCCAGAACCTGAGATTGTTTTGCAGCCAAGAGTTTCAACTGGCAAGGGGAGTGAACCCACCCTTGTCAGGAAAGACTTCAACCCACAAGAGTAAACAAACCTTAACAGCGATTAAATCTTTAGGCCTGAGAGATGTATATTTAATATTTCATTAGTATTTGAGTAATATTGTAAATGTATGGTTTGATTAAGCATTCTTGTTTGTTTAAATAATTAATTCTGGATTTTATGTAAAAATAAGTGAGCTGCATATGTCATGATGCCACCCTGTGACATGTGTGTGTTTTGCTTAAGGTAAGAATGAACACAAACTCACATCTCTTGGCTCTCTTGTTTTACTTTAAATTAGCTTTTATGTTTTGAAGTTACACTCATCTTGTCTGATCTGTATGTGACTGCTGATCATGTAGTTGGCTCTGAAATCATCTTCTGAGGGACAATGACATTAGTTGAGAATTATTGTCTTCAGTGGAGGATGTCCTGTTGATAATTTGACTTTTATTTCCTTTGCATAAGCAGGACAAAGTTCAAAGTACATTTATTATCAAAGTATGTATACATTATACAACCCTGAGATTCATCTCCTTATAGGCAGCCACAAAGCAAAAACACCTGAAAAACTCTCTCTATATATACACCCAACATGTAGAGAATATAAACCAAACTATGCCCATAAAAAATAAAATTACCCATAAAAACCTGTCAAGCACCCAATGTGCAATGAGAAAACGCATCATGCAAACAGTAATTGCAAGCAAAGAGCGTTTCTGAACTGAAGACCGCAAAGAGAGTCAGAGACCCATAGTTCCGCACAGAGCTGAGCGAACCAAACTAGCCCCCACCTCTCCTCGGGCCCCGACGTCCTGACTTTTGCGATGTGTAACTCTCCGACCGAACATCAGGTTCTGCCGTTTTGAGAAGCCACCGGATCTGGTCTGCCCCTCGCCTCAGGCCCCGGCAACCTGACCTTTTCAGTCTGGCCCAGCACTGTCTGAACAATGGATCTGTCACTTGGATACGCCAGAATTCACCGCCTTGATTCAGCCTGTAAAGCTCCATCTGAACATCGTGTGCAATCCCTTCAACATGCTCTGGGCCTGAACCCTATGGCTTCAGTTCGGCCTATGCCCAATCTTTCATGCTCTTCCACGCTCTCGGCGACATGACCACTGCCTCACCTTGCCTCAGTTCTGCCACATCAAATTGCTTCTAAGTCAAAAGGGAAGTTATAGACTATTTCTTGCGATGATCGTTTCTGGAAAAAGTGTGCTAAACAAAGTATTTAGTTGGTACCCTTGTATCGTTAGCCACCAGCCAGAAGTTGCTAGGTTCAGCAGTGCCACCTTAACTGGAAGGGAGCCAATGGACATCACACTGTCAGTAATTATGGGATCCTTGAGGGAGATGTAGGATCGTGACCCAGTGTGAAGGACAGTGAGAGCAGGGTTTTGGAAGTAAAGGAGTGATGATTGCAGGTAGTGGACCTGATAAATATTTCGGTCAGCTCAAATAATATGGACATCCTCAGCTATTGTTCCCATATGTGAAATCAGTGGAAATATCAGATTCTCATTGAAGAATGCAGAACTGAGAAATGCTCCTGTACACCAACATGCCAGACACACGTGGGACATGTACACATCTTCTAATGCCATAACCAACAGAAGTGGGATAGAAAATCAGAATGAATTCTTAGTTATGACACCAGAATTGGCCATTTGGTCCATTGGATTTAAGTTACCTCAGATCATTTAGCTCTTATTTCTCTGCAGTTTATTCTTTCCAACATGCACATCAATTCTTCCCAAATCTCCTGCTCATCAACTACACTAGAGAGTCAGTATATAGTTGCCAATAAACTTACCAGTTGCCTTTTGGATGTAATAGAAAACTCACTCAGCCAGAGTAGCTGTTCTTAATCTGTATGTTCATATTGCAAGAGATATGATACCATGTCTTTGCCACAAAACACCAAAGTACCTAATTTTGATTTCACCAAAACTGATTGCAAACATAATTTATTCTGGGTAATTATTGTTTCTCTGATTTTATATTTTGGTTCAATGCACTCAAATATTGAGGCAGTAGAGTTTAATAAAAAATGCACATTTACATTGTTAATAAGGAATCTTCTCAGGTTTTCTTTGAATGTTTCAATAGTATCTTTTATATCAACAACTTCTGAGAGCAAGTATTTACATCTCCACCAAGCTTATGAAAACAAATTGGTTATTGATCTCATTCCAGCTGGTGATACATTATTGTGTGCAAATGATCTTCAGTATTCTTCCAGTTTACAAGCATTCTGCAATTCAAAATGCTCCATCAGCTTTGCGACGTTTAGAGCAATAAATGGCATAGTATAAAATGGCTGTGTCAATAAAGTTAATTCTGCATTCTCACTCTATGAGCTGTATAAAGCAATGATTAGCAACTGTAAGTGTGCAGAAGTTCTCCAAGGTTATTCTCAATCCACTTTCTCAAACCATCTACATCGACTGAGCTGTTCAAAACTGCGAGAAGATTGTAGAAAAGAGGAAAGAAGATTTTTTTACCTGCATTATTAATGAGTTTACACAGGACTTAACATTTCAATTTTCATGTCCATATACAAACAAGAACAGTATTTTTTATATCACCTTTGATTGTGCTTTACACTTTGACCTTACTATTGCAGGTTAAATGAACCTAATACATTGCACCAAGAAAGTGCTATATTTAAAATAAACAGGAATCATCCCAGTTAAGGATATGGATCT